>NC_055992.1:135063252-136263252 GCF_018446385.1 Zingiber officinale
ATCAAGCCCTTTGATTTCGGTTACGTATTGCTGTGCATGTTTTGACTAAGAACATTATATCATTCTTGTTTAGACAAAAGGCTTTCATTTATAATAAAGAACAAATGTTGTTCATTTATTTAAATGATATGTTCTATTGTAACCTCATGAACGGACTCTATATTCTAGACCTTGAGAGCCCTATCTATAACATAAGTACCAAGATGTTCAAGTCAAATGACATGAACCAAACCTATCTGCTGTCGCTAGGGTTATAAGCGACAAGCGATTATCAACTCCATAAGGATGGTTTCATGACTCATTTGATTTTGAATCATATGAGACATGCGAGTCATGCCTTCTAGGCAAGATGACCAAGACTCCCTTTAGTGGACACAGTGAGAGAGCGACTGACTTGTTAGGTCTTATACATAGTGATGTATGTGGCCCTTTCAATGTCGCTGCCAGAGGCAGTTATAGGTACTTCATTACATTTACTGATGACTTCAGTAGATATGATTATGTGTACTTGATGACACATAAGTCAGAATCCTTTGAAAAGTTCAAAGAATTCAAGAATGAAGTATAAAACCAGTATCAAGATACTTCGATCAGATCGAGGTGGTGAATACCTTAGCCATGAGTTTCGTGACTATCTAGCTGAGTGTGGGATTCTATCCCAACTCACTCCTCCTGGAACACCACAGTGGAATGGTGTATCCGAAAGGAGGAATCGTACCTTATTAGATATAGTGCGATCTATGATGAGTCACACAGATCTTCCTACATCACTTTGGGGCTATGCTCTAGACACGGCAGCCTTTATACTCAACCGAGTTCCATCCAAGGCTGTGATAAATACACCATATAGGATATGGACTGGGAGAGATGCCCAGGTGTCTATTATGAGGATTTGGGGTTGTGAGGCTTACGTTCGACGTCAAGTCTCGGACAAACTGGGACCCAAATCCGATAAGTGCTATTTCATTAGATATCCCAAGGAAACTAAGGGATATTACTTCTACATTCCTAGTCAGCACAAGGTAGTTGTAGCAAAAACTGGGATCTTTCTAGAAAGGGATTTTGTTTCTAGAAAGACTAGTGGGAGTACGTTCGATCTTGAAGAAGTTCAAGATGCGGACCATAGCACTGAAGCCTCGATGGAAGTTGAACTGGAACCACAAAGTGTTGTGGATGATGTTATTCCACAAAGAGTTGAGGAACAACAACCAGTTCAAGTAGACATACCTCTTCGCAGGTCTGATAGGGTACGTCGTCAGCCTTAGAGATACTCATTTCTCTTGTCTGACCATGATGATGTTGTGCTCATAGAGGATGAGCCTACCTCCTATTAGGAAGCTGTGATGAACCCAGATTCTGAGAAATGGTTAGAGACCATGAGTTCCGAGATGGAATCCATGTACACCAACCAAGTATGGACTTTGGTTGATCCACCTGAAGGGGTTAAACCCATTGGGTGTAAGTGGGTCTTTAAGAGAAAGACTGACATGGATAGACTTATCTATAAGGGTTGCTTGGTAGCTAAAGGTTTCAAGCAGATTCATGGTATTGACTATGATGAAACCTTTTCTCTAGTAGCGATGTTTAAGTCCATTCGGATCATGCTCGCTATTGCAGCATACCATGACTATGAGATATGGCAGATGGATGTCAGAACTGCGTTTCTGAATGGAAACCTTCTTGAGGATGTGTACATGACACAACCTGAGGGTTTTGTAGATCCATAGCATACTGGCAGAGTATGCAAGTGTTGGGTTTTTGGGGCCGCAAAACCGCTTTTTCGCGTCGCGGAAACCCCGAAACCCCCGTCACCGGATCCGTACGAAGAATAAAATTATGAAAACTATGAGTACGAGTTTACTAACTTAGATTTACACTAAATCTACAGAGAATAAGAAATATACCCTCGATGTGATGCCCTTCGCAATCCCACTCGTCCAACGGTTCGTCGGATCTCAAGATCGTCAAGCGTATGATCTTCTAGAAGTATCCACACGGACAAATCAATGGAGAGAGAACCTTAGAGTGTGCTAGCACTCCTAGAGGGTCTCGACAATGGGAGGAGAGGGAGAGGATAATTGGAGCAAGGAAGAAGATGATGGAGTTACCAAATGGCTTGAATGAAAAAATCAATTTTCATCCACACTAAAGTGGCCGGCCACACTTGGAGTTGTAACCTCCATTCTCATTTAATGTGGCCGGCCACATTAAATGGAAAGGAGGCTTATAACCTCCATGAGGTGGCACACCATGATGATGTGGAGCATCATCATTGGTCCACATCTTGCCAACTCACTAATGATGTGGCAAATAGTCAAGTCAAACTTGACTCTTCTTCTTCCTTCTCAAGTCAAGTCAAACTTGACCAAATCTCTCCCATGGTTGATCTAATCCAACCATTTGATTCAAGCCAACTTAATATAATGAATCTAATTCATTTAATTAAATTGATTCAATGAGTCATAATCTAAATTAGACTCATTGAACACATGAATCAACTTGAGTCCAACTCAATTAGCCCAATTTGGATTACTATTAATCCAATTTGGTTCATCACATGAACCTAATCATCTTGGTTCATCATATGAACCTAATCTCCTTCTAATTGTCCTTTGTGTGTGACCCTATAGGCTCTTGTAATGTTGGAAATGTCCCTAAACCCATTTAGGAGCATAAGTAATGAGCGGTATCTAGCAACACATCATTACTAACCAAGTTACAAGAATGTTGAGATCCAACATCACCTTGTGACTACTAATTGTGACTCCTCACAATATATGATAAGTGTCCTTCTATCCTAGACATCTAGATTGATCAATGTGAGGCATAGACCGTGTCATCCTCTAATCAATCTAAATCTTGAACTCCAAGTAGACTCACTCAATCAAATGAGCTCAATATTTCATATTGACTCATTTAGGCATGGCCATGTACTTCGTGGTCTCACTCTATCATGAATATCGATGTCACTCCCGTCATATAGGAGGGATAGATCCCATCTACATCACTCACATCCCTCTGCATAATTTGTTACATACCCAGTAATCGCCTTTATAGTCCACCCAGTTACCGGTGACGTTTGACGAAACCAAAGTATATAACTCCTTATGTAGGGAACCATGGTGACTTCAGGTCTAAGGACTAATAGTCATACTAATAGCCACATGAGAAAGTATATGACACTCATATAACGATCCATAATACTTTCTGATGGCGGGTCATTCAGTATACATTCTCCAATGCATACCCATGTGTCAACTTGATATTTCTATATTCATGACTTGTGAGATCAAGTCATCGAGTTGACCTACATGCTAGTCTCGTTGCATTAACATTGTCCCTGAATGTTAATACTCGACTAGGAATGATTAAGAGTAGTGTTCCCTATATCATCTCACTAGCGATTCAACCAATCGATTGATATAGGTAAGAACCTTTTACTCAAGGACGCTATTATACTTAGTTTATTTGGCCATCATGCTTTCTCTGTGCCAAAGCCTTGGTCAAGGGATCTGTGATGTTAGCCTCTGTATGTACTCTACAAATCTTCACATCTCCTCTGTCGATAATCTCTCGAATGAGATAGAAGCGTTGTAATATGTGTTTGGTCCGCTGGTGTGAGCGAGGTTCCATAGTCTGTCCTATAGCTCCATTGTTGTCACAATAGAGCTCAATAGGGTCAGCTATGCTAGGAACCACCCCAAGTTTAGTGATGAACTTGCGGATCTAAACTGCCTCCTTTGCTGCCTCTAATGCAGCAATGTACTCAGCCTCTGTTGTAGAATCAGCGATTGTGTCCTGCTTTGAACTCTTCCAGCTCACAGCACCACCATTTATGCAAAACACGAACCCTGACTGCGATCGATAATCATCCTGGTCGGTCTAGAAGCCAGCATCACTGTAACCCTTTACAGCTAGCTCATCATTGCCTCCATATATCAAGAAATATTCTTTAGTCCTTCTCAAGTACTTAAGAATATTCTTGACCGCTATCCAGTGACTCTCACCTGGATCTGACTGGTATCTGCTCATTATGCTCAAAGCATACGAGACATCAGGACGAGTACATAGCATGGTGTACATGATAGATCCTATGGCTGAGGCATAAGGCATCTGATCCATGCAGTTTCTCTCCTCTCTAGAAGAGGGACCTTGAGTCTTCGAAACACTCACGCCATGTGACATCGGTAGAAATCCCTTCTTGGAGTTCTGCATGGCAAACCGTATGAGTAACTTGTCAATATATGTACTCTGACTTAGGCTAAGCAATCTCTTTGATCTATCTCTATAGATCTGTATGCCTAGAATGCGTGTGGCATCACATAAGTCCTTCTTTGAGAAACAAGTCCCTAACCAAGTCTTTACAAACTGTAGCAAAGGGATGTCATTCCCAATGAGTAGTATGTCATCCACATACAATATGAGGAAGACAACTGTGTTCTTTACAACCTTCTTGTAGACACAAGGTTCATCTTCATTTTTGATGAAACCAAACTGTTTGATTGCATCATCGAATCGAATATTCCAGCTCCGAGAAGCTTGTTTTAGTCCAAAAATGGACCTATGCAGCTTGCATACTCTGCTAGTATGCTGTGGATCTACAAAACCCTCAGGTTGTGTCATATACACATCCTCGAGTAGGTTTCCATTCATAAATGCGGTTTTGACATCCATCTGCCATATCTCATAGTCATGGTATGCTGCAATAGCGAGCATAATCCGAATGGACTTAAACATCGCTACTAGAGAAAAGGTTTCATCATAGTCAATACCATGAATTTGCTTGAAACCTTTAGCTACCAAGCGACCCTTATCGATAAGTCCATCCATGTCAGTCTTTTTATTAAAGACCCACTTACACCCAATGGGTTTTACCCCATCAGGTGGATCAACCAAAGTCCATACTCAGTTGGTGTACATGGATTCCATCTCGGATCTCATGGCTTCTAGCCATTTCTCAGAATCTGGTCTCATCACAGCTTCCTGATAGGTGGTAGGCTCATCTTCTATGGGGACAACGTCATCATGTTCAGACAAGAGAAATGAGTATCTCTCAGGCTGATGACGAACCCTATCAGACCTGCGAAGAGGTATGTCTACTTGAACTGGTTGTGGTTCCTCAACTCCTTGTGGAACAACATCATCTACAACACTTTGTGGTTCCAGTTCAACTTCCATCGAGGCTTAAGTGCTAGGATCTGCATCTTGAACTTATTCAAGATCGAACGTACTCCCACTAGTCTTTCTAGAAACAAAATCCCTTTCTAGAAAGACCCCAGTCTAAGCCACAACTACCTTGTATTGACTGGGAATGTAGAAGTAATATCCCTTAGTTTTCTTGGGATATCCAATGAAATAGCACTTATCAGATTTGAGTCCCAGTTTGTCCGAGACTTGACGTTGAACGTAAGCCTCACAATCCCAAATCCTCATAAAAGACACCTGGGCATCTCTCCCAGTCCATACCCTATATGGTGTCTTTATCACAGCTTTGGATGGAACTCGGTTGAGTATAAAGGCTGCCGTGTCTAGAGCATAGCCCCAAAGTGATGTAGGAAGATCTGTGTGACTCATCATAGATCTCACCATATCTATTAAGGTACGATTCCTTCTTTCAGATACACTATTCCACTATGGTGTTCCAGGAGAAGTGAGTTGGGATAGAATCCCACACTCAGCTAGATAGTCACGAAACTCATGGCTAAGGTATTCTCCACCTTGATCTGATCGAAGTATCTTAATACTCTTACCAAGCTGGTTCTGTACTTCATTTTTGAATTCTTTGAACTTTTCAAAGGATTCAGATTTATGTGTCATCAAGTACACATAACCATATCTACTGAAGTCATCAGTAAATGTAATGAAGTACCTATAACCTCCTCTAGCAGCGACATTGAAAGGGCCACATACATCACTATGTATGAGTCCTAACAAGTCAATCGCTCTTTCACTGTGCCCACTAAAGAGAGTCTTGGTCATCTTGCCTAGTAGGCATGACTCGCACATCTCATAAGATTCAAAATCAAATGAGTCCAGCAAATCATCCTTATGGAGCTGGGATAAACGCTTGTCATTTATATGACCTAAGCGATAGTGCCAGAGATAGGTTTGGTTCATGTCATTTGACTTGAACCTCTTGGTATTTATGTTATAGATAGGGCTCTCAAGGTCTAGAATATAGAGTCCGTTTATCAGATGTGCACTACAATAGAACATATCATTTGAATAGACGGAACAACATTTGCTCTTTATTGTAAACGAGAAACCTTTCTTGTCCAAACAAGAAACTGATATAATGTTCTTAGTTATGTAGGCACATAACAACAATCATCTAACTCTAATACAAGCCCAGAGGGTAGAGATAGATAGAAAGTTCCTACAGCAATAGCAGCAACCCGTGCTCCATTGCCTATTCGTAGGTATATCTCGCCCTTTGTCAATGCCCTGCTATTTCTCAGCGCCTGTACATTTGTACAAATGTACGAAGCACATCCGGTATCTAATACCCATGATGAAGAAATAGATAGATTAACTTCTATAACATGTATACCTGAAGTAGAAATCTTATTTCTCTTCTTCTTAAGATCTTCCAGGTATCCATTAGAGTTCCCTTTCCAGTGCCCTACTTGTCCTTGATATAGTTGACGAAGATGTTCAACCATGTCATAAGCAGTCATCAACTCGTGTTGCTTCTGAAGCTCTGAGTTCATGGTCGCGAGCATGAGACATGACACATCTAATGCGTCATCTTGATGCTTCTTGTAAGCATCTCGATCAGCTCGCGTGGCAGTGGCAGGAGCCTAGAACGTACAGTTTACGTTCCTGAGTGAGAACTATTCTCAGATTCCTGTACCAGTCCAAGAAATTTGCTCCGTTGAGCTTGTCCTTCTCAAGGACAGAACGCAGAGAGAAGGTGTTCGTATTCGACGTCATGGTTATCTACAACAGAAAAATGCAGAAAATAAAAATCATATTTTTTTAAATCATTTAATTAGGCCTTTAACTAAATGATACTCCCACTAAATTCTACAATTCATGTGGGACAAGATCCATATCATACTAACCCTTGAGTTAGCTTTGGCTAATGCGCCCAAGATTTAGTATGATCGGTAGGTAGTGATTACCAATTACATCTCTATGAAACTCTTGTTTATAGGATCATTATCCGCATTTATATTAAAACTTGAGTTAACTTTGGCTAATACACCCAAGAATTAATATAAATGTGATTTATGTCCTATCTTTCCAACCGTTGGAACAATGCTTCTAGTTGTACTCGATCCAACCGATTTAACTAAGAATACTCAATCTAATTGAGTTTGTACTCACCCATGTGTTGATAGGTGGGACCAAGATTGTCCCTCCGTACCCTACCAAGATAATATGTGTTGCTCTGCTTTGGCAGATTCAACAACGACATGTGATCGAGGTAGTGGTAGGTATCACGGCATGTTAGGCATTTCGAGTTGACGTGATTTAGATCTAATCTAATTGTCGATGTTGTATCATATACTCGATATAGATCTAATTTAATCGTTAGGGTGCATCTTGTACACGATGTAAATCCAATCTAATCGTAAGGGTGCATCTTGTGCACGATTTAGATCTAATCTAATCGTTAGGCACTAATTAATTACTTAATTAAGCATGCATCACATACACAAGTAATTAACTAAATTTTGTGATTAGTCATGGCCCCACTACGATCTTCTCAAGCCAATGAGAAGATCGGATGTTCAACCTAAGGTCAACAGCTTCTTAAGCTCCTCCCTTTGACCACCTTGTGTTGCTCGCGCCCTCCTCGTAACTCCGTCTTGAGTGGACCTTCCACCGCTCCAATTTTGTACATTACATTGGTGAAACTCAAGTTACATTCGAGTCTAAACTAATTTACAACAAGAATAAAAATAGGAAAGGCACGACGTGCAGGTCGCGTATCATATACAGCACACGCAAACACACAAAATGGCACGTAGGCCATATTATGAATTACAACACAAATAATCCAATCGAATTGGGTCTTTGGGCCATGACCATCACAAAAATGATATATAATTCGAAATTATATATTTCTATAAATTTCTGTAATTTTCTTAATTTTTTTTTTTTTTTACAATTTTATGGGTAAAATTTTCCCGACGGTCCCGTTTAGCGATTTCGGGCGCAATCGCGGAACAAATCCCCTTGCGGGGTTAGGGGAAGTACCCCTACCCATGATCTAACCATCGCGAGTTGCTCCTAAGCGATCCTACAGCGCTTTAGCCCACTGTCCCAAAATGATTTGGGGCGAAACCTTGTCGTTTCAGGAAAAACTTCTCGGTAGTCGAAGCCTACAAGTGTCTAAACACTTGTGCTTCGCTTCTACGAGAAAAATTACTCATAAAATACATAAAAACATAAAATTACAGAATGTTACAGAATGTTTATTTTTCATAAAAACCAAAATAAACTCGTACAAGTCTTTGCACGTGGCTCTGATACCACTATTGGGTTTTTCGGGCCGCGAAAACCACTTTTTCGCGTCGCTAAAACCCTGAAACCCCTGTCACCGGATCCGTGCGAAGAATAAAATTTCAAAAACTACGAATACAAGTTTATTAACTTAGATTTACACTAAATCTACAGAGAAGAAGAAATATACCCTTGATGCGATGCCCTTCGCAATCCCGCTCGTCCAACGGTTCGCCGGATCTCAAGATCGTCAAGCGTAGGATCCTCTAGAAGTATCCACACGGACAAATCAATAGAGGGAGAACCTTAGAGTGTGCTAGCACTCCTAGAGGTTCTCGGCAATGGGAGGAGAGGGAGAGGAGAATTGGAGCAAGGAAGAAGATGATGGAGTTACCAAATGGCTTGAATGAAAAAATCAATTTTCATCCACACTAAAGTGGCCAGCCACACATGGAGTTGTAACCTCCATTCTCATTTAATGTGGCCGGCCACATTAAATGGAAAGGAGGCTTGTAACCTCCATGAGGTGGCACACTATGATGATGTGGAGCATCATCATTGGTCCACATCTTGCCAACTCACTAATGATGTGGTAAATAGTCAAGTCAAACTTGACTCTTCTTCTTCCTTCTCAAGTCAAGTCAAACTTGACCAAATCTCTCCCATGGTTGATCTAATCCAACCATTTGATTCAAGCCAACTTAATATAATGAATCTAATTCATTTAATTAAATTGATTCAATGAATCATAATCTAAATTAGACTCATTGAACACATGAATCAACTTGAGTTCAACTCAATTAGCCCAATTTGGATTACTATTAATCCAATTTGGTTCATCACATGAACCTAATCCTCTTGGTTCATCATATGAACCTAATCTCCATCTAATTGTCCATTGTGTGTGACCCTATAGTCTCTTGTAACGTTGGCAATGCCCCTAAACTCATTTAGGAGCATAAGTAATGAGCGGTATCTAGCAACACATCATTACTAACCAAGTTACAAGAATGTTGAGATCCAACATCACCTTGTGACTACTAATTGTTACTTCTCACAATATATGACAAGTGTCCTTCTATCCTAGACATCTAGATTGATCAATGTGAGGCATAGACCGTGTCATCCTCTAATCAATCTAAATCTTGAACTTCAAGTAGACTCACTCAATCAAATGAGCTCAATATCTCATATTGACTCATTTGGGCATGGTCATGCACTTCGTGGTCTCACTCTATCAAGAATATCGATGTCACTCTCGTAATATAGGAGGGATAGATCCCAACTACATCACTCACATCCCTCTGCATAATTTGTTACATACCCAGTAATCGCCTTTATAGTCCACCCAGTTACGGGTGACGTTTGACGAAACCAAAGTACATAACTCCTTATGTAGGGAACCATGGTGACTTCAGGTCTAAGGACTAATAGTCATACTAATAGCCACATGAGAAAGTACATGACATTCATATAACGATCCATGATACTTTCTCATGCCGGGTCATTCAGTATACATTCTCCAATGCATACCCATGTGTCAACTTGATATTTCTATATCCATGACTTGTGAGATCAAGTCATCGAGTTGACCTACATGCTAGTCTCGTTGCATTAACATTGTCCCTGAATGTTAATACTCGACTAGGAATGATTAAGAGTAGTGTTCCCTATATCATCTCACTATCGATTCAACCAATCGATTGATATAGGTAAGAACCTTCTACTCAAGGACGCTATTATACTTAGTTTATTTGGCACCAAAACCAATGCCTTTATTTATATAAGAATATGATACAACAAGTCCATAATGCAATCATCAAATGATTGGCTCTAGGGCTCTAACTAACAATCTCCCACTAGCACTAGTGTCAATCAGTGTAGGCTTTAAGCCCAAATGACCTAGTGTGACTATCATGCTTTCTCTGTGCCAAAGCCTTAGTCAAGGGATCTGCGATGTTAGCCTCTGTAGGTACTATGCAAATCTTCACATCTCCTCTGTCGATAATCTCTCGAATGAGATGGAAGCGCCGTAGTATGTGTTTGGTCCGCTGGTGTGAGCGAGGTTCCCTAGCCTATGCTATAGCTCCATTGTTGTCACAATAGAGCTCAATAGGGTCAGCTATGCTAGGAACCACCCCAAGTTCAGTGATGAACTTGCGGATCCAAACTGCCTCCTTTGCTGCCTCTAATACAGCAATGTACTCGGCCTCTGTTGAAGAATCAGCGACTGTGTCCTGCTTCGAACTCTTCCAGCTCACAGCACCACCATTTATGCAAAACACGAACCCTGACTGCGTTCGATAATCATCCTAGTCGGTCTGGAAGCTAGCATCACTGTAACCCTTTACAGCTAGCTCATCATCGCCTCCATATATGAAGAAATATTTTTTAGTCCTTCTCAAGTACTTAAGAATATTCTTGATCGCTATCCAGTGACTCTCACCTGGATCTGACTGGTATCTGCTCGTCATGCTCAAAGCATACGAGACATCAGGATGAGTACATAGCATGGCATACATGATAGATCCTATGGCTGAGGTATAAGGGATCTGATCCATAAAGTTTCTCTCCTCTCTAGAAGAGGGACCTTGAGTGTTCGAAACACTCACTCCATGTGACATCGACAGAAATCCCTTCTTGGAGTTCTGCATGGCAAACCGTAGGAGTACCTTGTCAATATATGTACACTGACTTAGGACAAGCAATCTCTTAGATCTATCTCTATAGATCTGTATGCCTAGAATGCGGGTGGCATCACATAAGTCCTTCATTGAGAAACAAGTCCCTAACCAAGTCTTTACAGACTGTAGCAAAGGGATGTCATTCCCAATGAGTAGTATGTCATCCACATACAATATGAGAAAGACAACTGTGTTCTCTACAACCTTCTTGTAGACCCAAGGTTCATCTTCATTCTTGATGAAACCAAACTTTTTGATTGCATCATTGAATCAAAGATTCCAGCACCGAGAAGCTTACTTTAGTTCATAAATGGACCTATGCTGCTTGCATATTCTGCTAGTATGCTATGGATCTATAAAACCCTCAGGTTGTGTCATGTACACATCCTCAATAGGTTTCCATTCAGAAACGTGGTTTTGACATCCATCTGCCATATCTCATAGTCATGGTATGTTGCAATAGCAAGCAAGATCCGAATGGACTTAAACATCGCTACTAGAGAAAAGGTTTCATTATAGTCAATACCATGAATTTGCTTGAAACCTTTAGCTACCAAGCGACCCTTATAGATAAGTCCATCCATGTCAGTCTTTCTCTTAAAGACCCACTTACACCCAATGGGTTTTACCCCATCAGGTGGATCAACCAAAGTCCATACTTGGTTGGTGTACATGGATTCCATCTCGGATCTCATGGCTTCTAGCCATTTCTCGGAATCTGGTCTCATCACAACTTCCTGATAGGTGGTAAGATCATCCTCTATGAGCACAATGTCAACATAATCAGACAAGAGAAATGAGTATCTCTCAGGCTGACGACGTACCCTATCAGACCTGCGAAGATGTATGTCTACTTGAACTGGTTGTGGTTCCTCAATTCCTTGTGGAACAACATCATCCACAACACTTTGTGGTTCCAGTTCAACTTCCATCGAGGCTTCAGTGCTAGGATCTACATCTTGAACTTCTTCAAGATCGAACGTACTCCCACTAGTCTTTCTAGAAACAAAATCTCTTTCTAGAAAGACCCCAGTCTTAGCCACAACTACCTTGTGTTGACTGGGAATGTAGAAGTAATATCCCTTAGTTTCCTTGGGATATCCAATGAAATAGCACTTATCGGATTTGGGTCCTAGTTTGTCCGAGACTTGACGTCGAACGTAAGCCTCACAACCCCAAATCCTCATAAAAGACACCTGGGAATCTCTCTCAGTCCATATCCTATATGGTGTCTTTATCACAGCCTTGGATGGAACTCGGTTGAGTATAAAGGCTGTCGTGTCTAGATACTGACAAAATGTGGAGATTGCAGGTGCAATCGTCCGACGGGGAGATTGCTGGAGCAATTCCCCTCTAGTCAGGGTTTGACAGATTGGTAGGAGAAAGAGTCAAGTAGGTCAAGGTTGACCGGATACTTGACTGAGAATTCCTGGTGAGTGAAACCAGGCGGTTGGGAAATCTTGGTGAGTGAAGCCAGGTGAAAGACCTAGTGAGTGAAGCTAGGCAGTTGGAAAATCCTGATGAGTGAAGTCAAGTGAAAGACCTAGTGAGTGAAGCTAGGCAGTGTGAAAATCCTAGAGAGTAAAGCTAGGTGAAAGTCCTGGTGAGTGAAGCCTAGCAGATGGGAAGTCCTAGTGAGTGAAGCTAGGCAGAAGTTAAAGTGCTGGTGAGTAAAGCCAGGCACAGGAAATCCAGGTGGATCAAGGTGGATCGGATACTTGGTGTTGGTAAGTCCAAGTGAGTCAAGGTTGACTGGACACTTGGCATGAGGAGAAAATTTTCAAGTGGGTCAAAGGGATTGACCGGACACTTAGTGAGGAAACCCTAGCAGGTCGAGGGTGACCGGATGATAGGCATGGTGTCCCAACAGGTCATGGTTGATCGGATGTTGGGTTGTTAAGGGACTTGGGACTTGATTAGGACAAATCAAGTTGAGTCAATCGATCACCCGATCGATTGACTCATGCCCAATCGATCGGGTGATCGATTGGGTGAGTCCCGCAGCAAAACTTCCTCCTAATCGATCAACCGAACAATTGGGAAGGAATCGCTGATGCACAGAAGCACTCCCAATCGATCAGCCGATCGATTGGGAGCCTCCAATCGATCGGTTGATCGATTGGGAAGCTGAGAATCGTGAACAGAAGCTGGAAATCACGCGAGAAGCTGTGAATCGATCATGCAATCGATTCAAGCAATTTCCAGAGAGCACAGAGGCGCTCTGGATCGATCGACCAATTGATCTGAAGCCTCCCCAATCAATTGAGAGCTATTCAATTGATTAAGATCTGACCATTGCACAGGTTATAGTCGTTGGCGAGTGTTTTTCTGGGTGTTCTTCTTCGGCTTTCTTCTCCACGTGACAGCGACGATTTTCTAGGGTTTCTCTTCACACTCACAGCCAATTCTTGAAGCTTCTTGGAGTAAGGTGTTTGTTATACTTCCACGATCAAGAGGCATCCCAAACAAGAGGAGAAGTAAATAATCAAAGTAAATAATTTATCATTGATTTATAGCTAGAGTAGTATGACAAAACTCGCTAGCTAGCCAATAAATGCCCCTCCGGTTTAGGTTCTATTGGAAATGAAACTCATATATGTTTCTAACCGTTCTTGTTACGTTCATATATATCGATAAGATATACAGAAAAAGTTATTAACAAAAGACCAAAAAAAATTATATATTTAAAATTGATGATTGTGATTTATGTAGTAATTATAAATTGGAGACCAGCTAAAGTGCATGTTTTTTAAATGTCAGTATAATAACACATATATGAGAATATCAAAAAAATCAATCGTGATAGATATTGACACTAAAGAATATCAAATAAATGGATGCACAAAAAATAGAAGAGGACTCTCAGCGATTGATGAATACTTATCTATCTTATTAAAAGCATTAAAATTTAATCCATCGATTGATCAACATACTGTAAATCTTAATAGTCGTATGTCCCTTTAATCAATGGGACATGAATATTATAAGACCATTCCTAATGACACCCGGTCAGAGACTATTCAAGTTTATGACGATGGATTACTTTTTTAAATAGGTAGAGGCTGAAGCTCTTTGAAAATATTTTTAAAAAACTTAGATAAGTACATGAAAGCTTAATTAAAAGAATCTTTTCAAACACTGATTTATTTAGATTGGAATATTTAAATTTTCTTTTTCAAATATTTAAAGTTGTTTTTTTTCAAAAATAGTTAGGTTTTCTTTTCAAAAATAATTAAACCAAAAGAAATTAAAAAAATTAACAAAAAATACTTTAACTTGAAAGAATATTTAATTTTGAGATTAATTATAAAACTTTAACTTTCAGAAAATATTTAACCAAACATATTTAATTGAACCTAAGTCCTTTCACTCCCCCTTATTAATGACAAAAAAAATATAAAAATTATTTAAGTTTTGAGGGTCCTAGAGTCGAAGCAAATAAAATAAGGTAAAAGTAATTATCTTTTTTTCTAATTTTCCATCTCACCTTTCTAAATTATCAAACATATTAAGCTTATGAATTTATGTGAGATTGAGAATTCTGAAAGATATTTAAGTCAAAGAAGAATAATTTAATCAAAATAGATTAATTTTTTTTAAGTTTAAATTTTAATTTGAAGAATAACTAAGTTTTAATTTTGAAATTTATGTATTGAAAAAATAATTATATTAATTATATTTTTGAAATTATTAGGATTAATTACTCTTTTGAAATTGATTAAGAATTTGAAATTTATTATACTTAAGAATTTGAAATTAATTATACTTAAGAATTTAAAATTATTAGGATTAATTATTCTTTTGAAATTATTAAGAATTTGAAATTAATTAGACTAAAGAATTTAAAATTAACTATACTTTTAAAATTAATTAATAATTTGAAATTAATTATACCTTTGAATTTATTAATAATTTAAAATTAATTATACTTTTAAAATTAATTAATAATTTGAAATTTTTTTAAATTAATTAAGCTTTTGAAATTAATTAAGATGACTTCAGTTAATTGAATTAATTTGAGTTAACTTAATTGAATTGAGTTTAATTAATTTGAGTTAACTACTTTTTATTTTAAACATAGGTTCATCTCATCCTTTTCTAGAGTTTTAATCAGGGAAGTTTATAAGTTTTATGAGATGGTTAATTTTAATCTTTAATTAAAATTTAAATCTAAGATTGATTTATATTTGAGTTAAACTAAGGTTTAACAGTTAGTCAATTAAATATTTATTTTAATAATTAGCTTCCAGGCTCTAGCGAGATACTAGGCCTTCTTGGGTATTGGATCATCAACCACTTTTAGACAAAACCTTTTAAAGAAATTGAATATTTAATTTTCTTTCTGAAAATCCTAGGTTAACTAGTCAAGTATATATCAAGCCTAAGTTCTTATCTATCTTAATCTAAGCATGCGTAAGAGAAAAACAGTAAATCAAGCATCAATCAGGTTTATTTATAAAGATGGTCTTTCTATTGGCTCCGTTGAATCATAGCCTCGATAAGGTCTATCAAGGTAATAGATTGGATCCTTGGGAATCCAATATTAATCACATCTGACTTGATTAATCAAGTTAGACTTGGGGACCCATGCTTGGACTAGGTTATTAGTTGATCGATTCACTAAAGACAAGTAAGAATTGAATCGATTTCTAGCCTTGTTTCCAAGTCCAGTTCGGTTGTATACGACCCTTTATTTTTCAAGAATCAGATCAAGGTTCTTGGAACCCAAGGTGAACTGTTCCAACGTGTCTTAAGTTTCTTTACTTGGCTTTTCAAATTGGAATTCTCTTCCTTAAGTTGTTGGACTTGAGTTGAGGTTCCTTCTTAAATTTGTTCAGTCAAAGAACTCGAGTTAGTCACTTCCTTAAGGACTGTTACCTCCTTTTGGAGTGACTTAATCCGGAGATTGGATTTAGCCAATTTTCTTAACAAGTATTCAACTAAATTATGTAATTCATCTATTTGAGTACCAGCGAATAGAGAACTTACAAAGTGGTTTGGCCCTTCGGAAACGGATATGGATCCGTGACTTCTTTCGGACTTGATTTCTGAATCCACACTGGTTTCAGACTCGGTTTCGATAATATACGCTTGTGTTGGTCAAGCAACGAAGTTTTCTTGCTCGTGTTCTTCTTCGTCCGACTCTTCCGATGACTCAGACCATGTTGCCTTCAACACCTTACATTTTCCTTGCTTCTAATTTGGACATTCAGGCTTGTAGTGTCCCTTCTTGTTGCAGCCGTAGCAGGTAATTCCAAACTTGGCTTTCGTATTTAATTGAGTCACCTTCTTCTTCTTAAGTGATTTTCAAACTAGTTTAACTAGTTCCGTGGTGATTTCATCTTCTTCTGAGCCCGATTCATCTTCGGACTCAGATTCGGTCGAGCCTTAGGCTTCGACTTCTTGTACACGAGTTTCCCTATAAGTAGCACAATATCTTTCTCTGCCTGAGTAGTATTAATTTTTTCATGAAGTTCAAATTCGGAAAATAACTCGTTTAATTTAATTTACGAAAGATCCTTATACACTTTGTAAGTATCCACCATGGATGCCTACAAAGTGTTCCTTGGAAATGCATTAAGTGCATACCGATGACGTCGCAATTTTTCACCTTTTTGTCCAATTGCGTGGAGATTGTTGAGGAGGTCTTGGATGCGTGCATGAAGTTGGCTTGCTGATTCACCTTCCTATATTTTTATATTATAAATTTTATTTAATATCAAATCATGTTTGCTTACCTTCATGTCAGAAGTTTCCTGTGTAGCTCAATCAACTTTTCCCATTAGTCTTTTGCGCTAGAAAATGGGACAACTCGGTTTAGCTCTTCTTTGGTTAGTCTATATTATAGAGTGCATGTTGCTTTGGCGTCTACCTCGATCATCTTCATTAGATTTGTGTCCCAGTTCTCGCTGTTGGTGCAATATCTCTTGGGTCAAGGTTGACCAGTTTGACTAAACTTGAGTTGGCTCAAGCTTAAGTCTTGTTATTTGTATTTCGATGTTTGATAATACATGGAGACTGACAAAATGTGAAGATTGCATGTGTAATCGTCTGACTGGGGAGATTGCTGGAGCAATTCCCCTCTGGTCAGGGCTTGACCAGATTGGTAGAAGGAAGAGTCAAGTAAGTCAAAGTTGACCGAATACTTGACTAGGAAGTCCTAGTGAGTGAAATTAGGTGGTTGGAAAATCCTGGTGAGTGAAGTCAGGTGAAAGACCTAGTGAGTGAAGCTAGGCAGTTGGGAAATCCTGGTGATTAAAGCCAGGTGAAAGACCTAGTGAGTGAAGCTAGGCAGTATGAAAATCCTAATGAGTGAAGCTAGGTGAAAGTCCTAGTGAGTGAAGCCAGGCATATGGGAAGTCCTAGTAAGTGAAGCTAGGCAGAAGTTAAAGTTCTGGTGAGTGGAGCTAGGCACGGGAAATCTAGGTGGATCAAGGTGGATCGGACACCTGGTGTTGGTAAGTCCAAGTGGGTCAAGGTTGACTGGACACTTGGCACGAGGAGAAAAAGTCCAAGTGGGTCAAAGGGATTGACCGGACACTTGGTGAGGAAATCCTAGCAGGTCGAGGGTGACCGGATGCTAGGCATGGTGTCCCAACAGGTCATGGTTGATCGGATGTTGGGTTGTTAAGGGACTTAGGACTTGATTAGGACAAAACAAGTTGAGTCAATCGATCACCCGATCGATTGACTCATGCCTAATCGATCGGGTGATCGATTGGGTGAGTCCCGCAGCAAAACTTCCTCCTAATCGATCAGCTGAACGATTGGGAAGGAATCGTTGATGCACAGAAGCACTCCCAATCGATCAACCGATCAATTGGGAGCCTCCAATCGATTGGGTGATCGATTGGGAAGCTGAGAATCGTGAACAGAAGCTGGAAATCACGCGAGAAGCTGTGAATCGATCATGTAATCGATTCAAGCAATTTCCAGAGAGCACAGAGGCGCTCTGGATCGATCGACCGATCGATCTGAAGCCTCCCCAATCAATTGAGAGCTATTCAATTGATTGAGATTTGACCGTTGCACAGGTTATAGCCGTTGGCGAGTGTTTTTCTGGGTGTTCTTCTTCGGCTTTCTTCTCCACGCGACAACAACGATTTTCTAGGGTTTCTCTTCACACTCACAGCCAATTCTTGAAGCTTCTTGGAGTAAGGTGTTTGTTGCACTTCCAAGGTCAAGAGGCATCCCAAACAAGAGGAGAAGCTAGCTAGGGTTCATTTTATAAGATCTTGTAAGATTTACTTGTACTTGCTTCTTCTTTACTTCTTGTTTGTTGTGTGAGTTTGTAAAGGCTTCTCCGCCTTCGGTAGTTACCGTAAAGGAGGGTTTTACTTAGTGGAGTGTATGTCGCATGTGGATCCTTGGATTAGTCACCACTTCTTGTGGTGGATACCAAGTAAATCCTTATGTTAGCGTTGTATTTTTATTTCTTATGTTTTCCGTGCATATCATCACCAAGAAGCAAGCAACGACGAGCGCAACGACTTATTCACCCCCCCCCCCCTCTAGCTACATTTCGACCCTAACAAGTGGTATCAGAGCAATGTTTCTCTTCACCGGAATCATCACCGGAAGGGGCAACAAGGCTATTGGGTGAAGAAGTTGAAACAACTTCATCAAAGTCAAAGGATTCAAAAAGCTCAACTTCAAGATGAAATTCCGAGATGGACTCAGATTTGACACGAGGGTGCCTCCACCATATGTATCCATGAGTTTCGATTCTTGGAAATCAAGAATCAAAAATTTTCTTATGATGGAGATAGAGCAATGATTTGCTCTAATGGAAGGCTTCGAAGCTCCAAAGAATTCAAAAGGCAAGATCCTAAAGAAGAGCAAATGAAGCCAAGAGCAAATTCAAAGGAGCGAGGGAAATGACAAAGTGACCATGCTATTGGTCAATTTATTGTCAATCAATATTTTGGCTCAAGTCAGAGAATTCATAGATGCTAAGGAGCTTTGGAGCAAATTGGCAACAATCCATGAGATCCCCTCCACTGTACCAAATCAAGAAGAATCCAAAGAGGGCGACTCCGTGGATCAATGTTACGCTCCGCAAGTGTACGGAAATGTCGCAAGTAATATAAAAGATTATCGTATCCACAGGGACTGGAATAAGCGCTAGAAATGTCTCAATGCGAATTAGCTAAACTACAATCCAATCGTTTCAAAAGCAAAGTAAAGGTAAACAAATCTAATCTTAAAGATCAACAAATAAGAGTCTAGTATTTTGGGTTGTGATAAAGGGAGATTCTAGGAGTTTCGGTTTCTTTGTAAGATTTCTTGAATGTAAATGGTTCACCAATTCTTATCCCTCAATTTCCAAACATGTAGAAAGTTGCCGGTTCTCTCTTGCAATAGACAACCGGCTAAGGACTGAGAAATGTATCTAAATAGGATTAATTAGACATGAACCTACGTTGTCCTTACACAGAAGTGCACCTATTACTATGCCTTCCTCGGATATCAACATAGAAGCCCACAACCTATTAATCTATTAAGATACAAGAAACTAATCACAAGATCCATCCTACTCTCTTGAATATTCCCATTTCCTCTTCAAGATTTTCTCTCGAACGTCCTTACACGGGCTTGCACCTGTCACGTGGATCCCTCGGATGATCGAGTGAGAGTTTATCTTTACAAAGTCCACAAGAAATCCAAACAATCAATCAAGAATGAGAATTAAGCACAAATCACCATTAATCATTCAAGATCTAATTGATACAAGCAAGACAATGTCATTGAAACAAGAAAATGGCAAATCCATAAGAGATTACATCAATCCACCATACAAATACTCCCTTAATCCTAGAATACAAGATCTACTCCATGAATCGAGGAAGAAAACCCGAAGAAATAGAGATTACAAGCATTTCTTAAATCCCCAATCCAAGAAATCAAGAAGAGGGGGAAAGAGAAAACTTATCTACGAAGAAGCCTCGTCTTCGGATCCAATCCTCGCTCCGGAGTCGAAATCGTCGAGATCTCCCTTAGAATCACCCAGAAATCCTCCCAAGAATGGGAGGAAACCACCAAATCTTGCCTTCTCCCAAAGGGGGAGAGATCCCCTTTCAATTCATGAAGAAGGGTTTAAATAGAGGAGGGAATCGGGCGCCACACGGCCTCAGTGACAGTGTGAGATTCACACGCCATGTCCAGCCTCTCTCGCCAGCTACACTACTGTGACTCACACGCCGTCCTTCTCTGGAAATGCTACACGGCCGTGTGGTGCACACGGCCACAGCCTGCTTGGTCTCTGGAAATCTCACACTGCCGTGTAGATCCACACGGCCATGTAAGGCTTCTGCCCTGGTTGGCTTCAAATCTTGACACGGCCGTGCGAGGTTCACACGGCCATGTCATCTTCCTCTTCTGTTGACCCCACACGGCCCGAGCTCCATACCAGTGCAGGGCCGTGTGAGGTACACGGCCCGGTGCTCCTCCCTTTGCTTCCGCCAATGCGTGCCCAAAGATGTAGATCCTTCACCAAATCTACTCATGTGTACAGAAAATGCACAAAAAGAAGAGCTCCGCACTAAAAGGGGAAATATGCTAAAAGGAAAGCTGGAAGTATAAAGATGCATAGATCAAGCATGCTCAAAATATGTAAATGTAAAAACATGCATAAAAGAGTATATAATCTACGCACATCACACCCCCAGACTTAAACCTTTACTTGTCCTCAAGTAAAATGCTGCAGTCTAAATTCATATGTTCTACAACACATTCATAAAACCCAGTGCACTTTCCTAACTCTATCAAAAAGTTTCATTAACAAGCATGATCATGGAAACAAGTAAAGTATGGTTCAAGCATAAGAATCTTGTGCGCAGTGTAAAAGTAACTCAACACCCTTCAAGTTTCAATCCATGTCCTAGTCAAGTCGTCATCAAATTTGAATTCCTAGTGTTCCCAGTGAAAGACAAGTAACCAGTGATAGGCACTTACTCATCATTCACTTGGTTCATATTTCTCAACTAACCCAAGGTCTCAAAGGTGTGCTCAATCTCAAGAGAAGCTAAACAGTCATTTCCCCAGTAACCTAACTCGGTCTCAAAGGGGTGACTTGCTAGATTCCACTCATGACAACTGTTTTTTATATCCCTTATTATTCTTTTATTTATTTTTTTATTTTTTTTATAAGTGCTTGCATTGTGCAAAACTTATTCACAAATGTACTTTTAGCACACATGTTGAGATATTTTGATTTTTCCAAATGAGCTTTAATGATTTGAGCCTCATCCAGTAACCAGAATGAAAGTTGAGAAATCACCATGGAAACCAAGTACTAAGCAAACAAGATGAATCATGACTATTTCAATGACATCAACTATTCAAGCATCAAGCACAAGTGTAGTGAAGATAAAATCCTTAAGGTTGAACCAAAACTAAAACTCATCACTATAAGATTCTTAGCTTATTAATGCTTCCCAAGATAGAAAAATGAACTACACAAAGTTTACTATTAGCATCATTCGAACATCATGAATCAAGACAATAATCGTGCTAACATTTCACTTGAATCCAAGAAAGCATATAAGTGAAGATTTGATGTTCTCAAAATTTTTTTGCCATGATTATTTCAAAAACAAGCACAAGCAAAATAAAGCAACAAGCAATGAAAATAAGAACCAACATGAAAAACTAACAAAAACTAAAAACTGAAAACCAAACTAAACAATACATGACACCCCCCCCCAGACTTAAACTTTTCATCGTCCCGATAAAATCAGTACGGTGGAGGAGGTGGAGGTGGACGAGGGAAAGGAGGTCTACGACGTGGTTGGCCAATAGGAAAACTAGGAAAACCTGGAATCTCACCCAAGGATCTATGATACTCATATAAAGCATCTACTTGTTGGCTACTAAGCGTCATACTCTGCATAAAATCTCTCATCCTAGCCTGATCAGTATCATAATCCTGCACAAACTCAACCACTTGACCTTGAAAATTTCTCGTAAACTGAAAATGATTTTGTACCTCCCTAAACTGATCATCAGATAAAGAGAAGTGCCCCTCCAACATTTTTCATTGGGAATCTTGCTTCTCATGAAGTGATTCTAGAGACGTACGAAAATCTGAAAAATCAAATCTAGAAGATCCCGTGCCATATGCAAAAGAATGCCTAGCGGGCTTCATAAAGCTAGAAGGCTGCGTGTGTCCAGATGACGAGGGCTCATGATGTGGCTCAGTGTCTCCAGGTATAGAAGGGTTATCCTCAAAATCTAACTCAGAAATCACCCAATTAGCCGGGTTACGAATAGTAGTTCGTTCAGGAAAAGGAAGGGGTAAAGGAGAACCACTCCTCCTAGGAAATGCGAAACCATTCTCATCCCGAACGATCATTTTCTTAGCAAGACATGTATCAATGTCAATCATGTCATTACCATGAATTATTTCCAACCCATCAACATCAAGATTTAAATTATAAGCTATTCGGGTAATCAAACCACCAAAAACAATCGATCCCGATGATGCCCTAACCGATCTCAATAAGGTTTGAACAAAATGAAAACTAGAGTCAAATTCAACCTTATAAAGCATAGCCCATAAAGCATAAAGCTCTATCTTTTTAACCACCCCATCACTCTCTCCCCTACCAAAAATAGTTTTACTCATGACTCTATGTAGATACCTAAAGATGGGGTTTTGTATATGGGAGGCCTTAGCTCTTGAAGGCTCATAAGGTTGATCTAACCCAGTTATTGCATTCCAAAAATGATTCCAATTAAACCTTGGATCAAACCTATGAGGGCTACCGGTGGTTATTCCAAAACAAGAATTAAAGTCACTAAATGCCCATAGAAATTCTTGATTCATTAATCTAAAAGAGATTTTTCCAGAATAATCATCTTCATTAGTAAAATGGACATCCAATGAACTTAAAAATTCCAAAACAAGATGAGGATATGTAGGCAAATGTGTGTACATAATATCACTCCAATCCAAAAACCCAATCATCAAATCTACATCTTCCCTAATTCCAAGCATATCAAGAACAGTTGGGTCCATATATCTAGTACACACTATCTTTCTATTGACAAGAATTGCAAATCTAGTTACTTGATCATCATTTCTAAACACAATATTGAATTCATTGTTATTACCTTCGTTGCGTGAAGTCCTTTTGCCTTTGCCCTTCACTGGTTGTTTTCCTTTGTCCCTTGACGGCTCCTTCTCTTTGTCTCCACTAGATCCACCACCTCCTTTGCGAAGTCTCTTCAAAATATTGGACATCTTGATGAGTTTAGATAGGGGAAGAATTATCTAGAGTTGTGGAACTCAAAGAACAAAACTTCAAAGAACAAAAGATCTTAGGTTAAGAGAACAAAAAGTCCAAGTCTTAGAGAGGAGGAGAATCGGATCTAAGAGATCTTGAGAGATTAGGGAGGGGTTTTTAAGAAATTGGGAGAGAAAGATATGTTTTGGAGAGTCGGGGGTGTGCGGAACACGGCCAAGATCTGGTCGTGTGAGGTAGGAAGAAGACTTTAATAGTTCTCCTACACGGGCCGTGTAGATCTACACGGCCTCCCCATCTTTCCTCTCGGGACTCTTTGCACGGGCCGTGTAGATCCACACGGCCTCCCCCTCTTCCTTCTCTGGATTCCTCGCACGGCCGTGTCTGGGACACGGCTTCTCCATCCTTCCTCTCGGGATTCTTTACACGACCGTGTTTTAGACACGGCCTAGATCCTTTTCTCCTCGGAAGATGCTACACGGCCGTGTCTGGATGACACGGCCTGAGCACTTCCCTTCTCTGCAACTTTTGCCTGGCCGTGTATAGCACACGGCCAAGCTCCGTTTTGCACCTAACCTGAAAACAAAAATCAAAAGAATGCATCAAACTAAAAGAGATTTAGATGCGGATCAAAACTAACTAAAAGAACCCTTGGGTTGCCTCCCAAGAAGCGCTTGTTTAAGGTCTTTAGCTCGACCAAACTTTATCATTCGCTTCTTTTCCTCGCCCTTGGAGGACAGATATACTTTTCGTTTTTGTTGGGAGATCTTCTCCCAACATCTTCCACCACATTATCTCCTTCATTTGGTGGCCTTCCATGAGGTTGGAAATTCCATTCCTCAAGTTTATAAATGTTTGACCTGCTACAAGCATTTAAAAGAGACGAGACATGGTTAGAGATATTAGATAAATCATATTCCAACTTTTCCTTACCAATTACCAAAGAAAGCTTATGATTTTTGACATCAATTATAGCTCCAGCTGTAGCAAGGAAAGGTCTTCCTAATATGATAGGAATCCTAGGGTCCTCTTCCATGTCCAACACGACAAAATCTGTGGGAATAACATTCTCATCCACCTCTACTGGCACATCTTCTATAATACCCAAAGGGTACCTGCAGGAATGATCGGCAAGTTGAAGTGCCATAGTAGTAAGTTTAATGTTTTTGAGATCTAATTTATTACAAATTGAATAGGGAATGAGGCTAACACTCGCCCCCAAATCACAGAAAGCTTTTTCAAAAAATTCTTTTCCTATGTTGCAAGGAATATAAAAGCTCCCTGGGTCCTTCAGTTTTGGAGAAGTGTTCTTCTCAAAAATAGCACTACATTCCTCACTAAGCGCAATGGTCTCGACCTCTCCTCTTCTTCTCTTGTTTGACATGAGATCCTTCAGGAATTTGGCAAATCTAGGCATTTGCAGAATAGCATCGATAAGAGGTACCTCTACACAAATTTCCTTAACTTTTTCTAGAAACTTGCCAAATTCTTCATCTTTCTTGAGCATTGTAAGTCTTTGAGGAAAAGGGACAGCTTTGCTATGATGGTTCAGTGGAAGAGTTTCTTCAACCTCAATGGTACTCTCCTCATTAGCTTGAATCTGATTTGATATAGGAGGAGAGAGCTCTTCTTCTTTTTGTATCCCTTTTGAAGCAGTCACTTGGGGGTCTCCCAAGGTCCGTCCGCTCCTAAGCTCAATCCTATTGCAATGCTCCATAGGATTCACATCAGGTTTTCCTAGAAGTTGTCCTGGTGCTCTGGATGATGAGGAAGCTAGTTGGGCAAATTGACTATCCTGGATCTTTTGATGCTTTTCAGAATTATCCATTCTCTGGATGAGCTTTGCTATATCTTGCTTCATTTCATTCTGACTTGAGATAATTTCTTCAAGCATCTTTTCAACATTTGACTTTGGTAAGCCTTGAGAAGATAGATGTTGAAAATTTTGTTGTCCAGCTTGAAAATTTGGTCTTGCCCCCATAGATGGTCCTTGATCTTGATTGTTTCTATAAGAAAAATTTGGATGACTCTTCCATCCAGGGTTATAAGTATTTGAGTATGGGTTGTTCTGCCTTTGATTGTAACTCATGATTGCATCACATTGTTCAAGTTGATTGATTTGTGCAGTGATAACTCCCAATGGACATGAGTCATTTGAATGCTCTGAACTCCCACATACTTCACAAGATGTACTAATAGCATTGACCATATTAGCACTAGTCCCCATATTCTCAAATTTCTTTGTAAGAGCATCTAATTTTGCAGACAAAAGAGTGACTGCATCTACATCAAACTTCCCTGATGCTTTAATTGTTGGGTTTACAGAGGAATAGCCTCCACTTCTTTCATTTGCCCATTGATGATGATTTTGTGCTACACTTTCAATGATTTCTTCGGCTTCATCTAAGCTTTTGTTCATAAGTGCCCCTCCAGCAGCTGAATCAAGGGACACTTTGGTATGATAATTGATACCATTATAAAAAGTATGCAACACTAACCATCTTTCCAACCCATGATGTGGGCATTGTCTGAGCATACTATTATATCTATCTCATGCTTCAAAAAGAGATTCTGAGTCAGTTTGCTTGAAGCTTGCAATTAAATTCCTCATATGAGCTGTTTTGCTTGGTGGATAGAACTTATCAAGAAACTGTTGCTCACACTGCTCCCAAGTGGTGATGCTATTAGGGGCCAAAGAATTCAGCCATTGCTTTGCCCTATCTCTTAGAGAAAACCCAAATAACAATAATCTAACTGCATCTGAAGGAACTCCATTCATTTTCATGGTACCACATATTTCATAAAAGACCTCTAAGTGTTGATTAGGGTCCTCATGAGGTCCTCCACCGAATTGGTTCTGCTACACCATAGATATGATTGCGGGTTTGATCTCAAAGTTATTAGCTTCCACTGAAGGTCTTGAAATACTAGATCGAAAACCTCTCGCATAGGGTGCTGCATAATCCTTAAGTGGTCTATTCGCCATGTTCAAATGTTCCTGTTCTTCAATTTGCCTTTGCAGAATTCTTCTTTTATGGAAAGTTCTATCAATCTCAGGGTCAAAAGGAAAGAATTCCCCTGCAAAGTTAGATCTTCGCATACACAAGAACAGGATAGCAGATGGCAATTCGACACAAAAAGAAAAATAGAAGGATCAAAAATGCAGAATTGAATTTGTACAAAAAGAATTAACAAGAAGTGAAAGTTATACAAGAAAGTAAAAACAGAAATCTACTGATTAGTTACAACTATGCAATATGAAAGGAAAACAAATGTTATGTTTAGTCTAACTCAATTGATAATTCCTAATGTTATAGCCAACGGCGCCAAAAACTTGTTACGCTCCGCAAGTGTACGGAAATGTCGCAAGTAATATAAAAGATTATCGTATCCACAGGGACTGGAATAAGCACTAGAAATGTCTCAATGCGAATTAGCTAAACAACAATCCAATCGTTTCAAAAGCAAAGTAAAGGTAAACAAATCTAATCTTAAAGATCAACAAACAAGAGTCTAGTGTTTTGGGTTGTGATAAAGGGAGATTCTAGGAGTTTCGGTTTCTTTGTAAGATTTCTTGAATGTAAATGGTTCACCAATTCTTATCCCTCAATTGCCAAACATGTAGAAAGTTGCCGGTTCTCTCTTGCAATAGACAACCAGCTA
Source organism: Zingiber officinale (assembly GCF_018446385.1). Classification (NCBI taxonomy): domain Eukaryota; kingdom Viridiplantae; phylum Streptophyta; class Magnoliopsida; order Zingiberales; family Zingiberaceae; genus Zingiber; species Zingiber officinale. The sequence continues at coordinate 135,090,296 of NC_055992.1, forward strand.
AGGACTGAGAAATGTATCTAAATAGGATTAATTAGACATGAACCTACGTTGTCCTTACACAGAAGCGCACCTATTACTATGCCTTCCTCGGATATCAACATAGAAGCCCACAACCTATTAATCTATTAAGATACAAGAAACTAATCACAAGATCCATCCTACTCTCTTGAATATTCCCATTTCCTCTTCAAGATTATCTCTCAAACGTCCTTACAAGGGCTGTCACGTGGATCCCACGGATGATCGAGTGAGAGTTTATCTTTACAAAGTCCACAAGAAATCCAAACAATCAATCAAGAATGAGAATTAAGCACAAATCACCATTAATCATTCAAGATCTAATTGATACAAGCAAGACAATGTCATTGAAACAAGAAAATGGCAAATCCATAAGAGATTACATCAATCCACCATACAAATACTCCCTTAATCCTAGAATACAAGATCTACTCCATGAATCGAGGAAGAAAACCCGAAGAAATAGAGATTACAAGCATTTCTTAAATCCCCAATCCAAGAAATCAAGAAGAGGGGGAAAGAGAAAACTTATCTACGAAGAAGCCTCGTCTTCGGATCCAATCCTCGCTCCGGAGTCGAAATCGTCGAGATCTCCCTTAGAATCGCCCAGAAATCCTCCCAAGAATGGGAGGAAACCACCAAATCTTGCCTTCTCCCAAAGGGGGAGAGATCCCCTTTCAATTCATGAAGAAGGGTTTAAATAGAGGAGGAATCGGGCGCCACACGGCCCTGACACGGCCGTGTGAGATTCACACGCCATGTCCGCCCCTCTCTACCAGCACACTGCAGTGACTCCACACGCCGAACCCTCTACTCTGAATGCTACACGGCCAGTGGTGCACACTGCACCGCTTGGTCTCGAAATCTCACACTGCTGTAGATCCACACGCCATGTAAGGCTTCGCCTGGTTGGCTTCAAATCTTGACACGGTCATGCGAGGTTCACACGGCCATGTCATCTTCCTCTTCTGTTGGTGCCAAACTCCACATACCAGTGCAGGGCCGTGTGAGGTACACGACCCGGTGCTTTCTCCCTTTGTTTCCTCCAATGCATGCCCAAAGATGTAGATTCTTCACCAAATCGACTCCTGCGTACAGAAAATGCACAAAAAGCAGATCTCCGAACCAAAAGAGTAAATATGCTAAAAGGAAAGCTGGAAGTATAAAGATGCATAGATCAAGCATGCTCAAAATATGTAAATGTGCGTAAAAACATGCATAAAAGAGTATATAATCTACGCACATCAATCAAGATCAAGAGGAAGAGGACTCTGATGTTGAGAGATTCTCAACTTTCGAAGAAGAAGTCCAAGAAGCTTCATCTTCAAAGGAATGCAACGAAAAGGGCAAAGAGGGGAGCATACTCTTTGTTCCATGTACAAGATGAAGATGATGAAGCCTCCACCTCTAGGATTGAGGGGGAGCGATCTTCGTTGACACCAGATCAAGAAGAAAAAGAAGCCTCCACATCCGGGTCAAGAGGAGAAGAGGATGAAGAAGCTTCCACCTCCACAAGTCAAGTCAAATCTATTGAAGGAGCATCATTGTCGGATCAAGAGAAAGCCTCTACCTCCAGATCAAAAGGAGAATATGCCATCCCTACATGTGAAGGTATAAATATTTCAATTAAAAATAAAAATCACATTATATGTTTTGAGTGTAGGGAGAATGGGCACTACAAGAGTAAGTGCCCTAAATTGGCCAAGAAGAAGGGGCAAGTGGCATCAAAGGGCAAGGAGAAGCCTAAGAAGACCACCCCCACAACAAAGAAGAGCAAGGAGCACATTGTGTGCTTCTTGTGTCATCAAAAAGGACATTATCGGAGCCAATGTCCAAAGGGGAAGAAAGCGGTCAAAGTCAAGGGGGGAAGCACAAGTCAAGGGGGAGATTTCAAGGCAAAACCCAATGTATCATTTATTGAACATATTCCCTTGACTAATGGTAAAAAACATGTTAGTTCAAGGTTATATCATTTTAATGCTATTTACCATAAAAATAGAAGGCACGATAGACTTAATGAAAATCATGTAGCTCTTCATGCTAAAACTGCCTCATATAAGGTTAGGAAGGTAGATAACCACTTAGGCAATAATTCTAAGGACCATAGCTATAAGCCTAAAAATAAAAATGCTCAAGGACAAAATGAAAAATAAAATCTAGGGATTTATTTTGAGGTCAAAGCTTGATAATATGGAAAAGACTTTAAAGAGAATTGAGAATTTTCTTAAGTGCCAAAATGAGCAAAACCTAGGCCTAGGAGTACAAAAGTCATCCAATGGCCGTAGATGTTTGGGATATAAACCTAAGGCTAAGAAGTATGTAACTTCTTACCATAGGGTTCCATATAACTATGAGACCAACTCTAGGTCTAGGAGTCAAGTCAAGGGTACAAGGGAAGTTATCCCTAGGAGTATCTTTGCAACAATAAATGTGACTAAGACTTCTAAGGAGTTTAACAAAGTCACTAAGAAGGTCACAAGGGAAGCAATCCCTATAATTGACCTAGAAAAAGTGACCAATGCTTCTAAGAAGCCTAACAAGGTCACTAGGAAGGTATCTAGGGAAATTATCCCTAGTGAGTACGTAGAGCATCCAAGGAGCACAAATAGATTTTGGGTTCCTAGGAGCATTTTCTCTACCCCTTAGATGGGTTAGAGAGTGTCAACTCAAATTGGAAGGGTAGTTAACCCAACTTTGATAAAGTTGACACTTGGAGGACCAACTTTGATAAATTGTGTCAATTGGGAAAAGCATAAGAAATACCTAGTTGAGACTTGGGTATTTTCTTAGGACAGTAAGGGTCAATCTAGGCCTTAATTTAAATTTATTCACTATTTATAAGAGTAAAGTGTGCCCAATCTTGAGGAATTATGCTTAATTTAAATTGACACAATTTAATCATGGGACAAAGAAATGCCAAGTTGGGTTTTGGCATTTTCTAGAGAAAGTGAGGGCAATCTAGGATGTAATTTTTAATTAGCTAAGGTATAAGGATACTTAGGTAGGTAATCTAGGTATATTTTATTTATGCTAACTTGCCATGATTATTTGCTCATCATATGCCATGACATCATGTTTTGCATTCAAGCTTTATTATGAAAAATATAAAAATGTCATATCATGTCATACATACATCATGTAGTTATAGTTTTTTTTTTACAATCATTTATATTGATGTATGCCATCACACTTCATGCATTAATTTTAATCTCTTACAATTAAGGATAATGACATTTACTAGCAAGTAACATCTTAGGTGGATGCTCATAATCCCAAATTGCCTAGGTAGATATGCATGGTCCCTAGTTTAGGGCAAAAATAAACTTTATATCTCATAAAGACCTATAAGGTGGCTTGTATGTGTTTTAGTACATATTAAACACAAGTGATATGTTAGGATGACGAACAAAACTCAAGATGTTGACTTAGTGCATTCCTTTGAGTTTTAGGTTCATCAAAACACATAGTTATGTGTGTTCCAATCATTGGGAAAGCTAATGTACAAGTTATGTGCATTGATCCCAAAGAACATTGTTGGCTATTGGTTTTGAAAATCATTTTAAAATACTTTTGGAAAACCTTAATGAAGCATATCTTTTGATAGTAATCATCATTTAAAAGTTAGATACAAACTAGAAGAAAACATTGAAATTTTTATAAGTTTTCAAGTTTACGTCAATCTTTGAAAATATGAAGTATTTTCATAGAAAACTATTTTTCAATGATAGTATATACCCTAAATAATGTCTATACCAATTTTCATGATTTTTAGATTTTTGTAGAATATTTAGGGAGTTTCTGAAATTGACTGAAATAGAATTTCAGAAACTCAGTGCTCCAATCGATCAACCGATCGATTGGAGTGCCTCAATCGATCGGGTGATCGATTGAGAGGGGTTTTCTCGTGAGCAGAAGCTCGCTGGATCGAGCCTTTGATCGATTCAAACACCCTGACTCGATCCATGGATCGATTGAGCAGGGTTCAATCGATAGGGAACCAACCTCAATCGATTAGGAATGCTGATTTTGGCTAGGAAACCTTAATTTCAGCATTTTAAATCATTTTTAGTCTAAGTAGCCATTTCTCACCCCTTGAAATGCATTTGTATACACTTAGGGGGAGTTTTCATGATGAAAATTGTTAGTTAGAGCCCTAGAGCCAATCATTTGATGATTGTTGTATGGACTCATTATATCATATTCTTGTATATTAATAAAGATATTTGTTTTGGTTATTATACTTACTTGTATTGGCGCCAAATAACTAAGTATAATAGCGTCCTTGAGTAGAAGGTTCTTACCTATATAAATCGATTAGTTAAATCGATAGTGAGATGATATAGGGAACACTACTCTTAATCATTCCTAGTCGAGTATTAACATTCAGGGACAATGTTAATGCATTAAGACTAGCATGTAGGTCAACTCGATGACTTGATCTCACAAGTCATGGATATAGAGATATCAAGTTGACACATGGGTATGCATTGGAGAATGTATACTGAATGACCCGCCATGAGAAAATATCATGGATCGTTATATGAGTGTCATATACTTTCTCATGTGGCTATTAGTATGACTATTGGTCCTTGGACCTGAAGTCACCATGGTTCCCTACATAAGGAGTTATGTACTTTGGCTTCGTCAAACGTTACCCGTAACTGGGTGGACTATAAAGGCGATTACTGAGTTTGTAACAAATTATGCAGAGGGATGTGAGTGATGTAGATGGGATCTATCCCTCCTATATGACGGGAGTGACATCGATAATCTTGATATAGTGAGACCACTAAGTGCATGACCATGCCCAAATGAGTCAATATGAGATGTTGAGCTCATTTGATCGAGTGAGTCTACTTGGAGTTCAAGATTTAGATTGATTAGAGTATGACACGGTCTATGCCTCACATTGATCAATCTAGATATCTAAGATAGAAGGACAATGTCACATATTGTGAGGAGTCACAATTAGTAGTCACAAGGTGATGTTGGATCTCAACATTCTTGTAACTTGGGTAGTAATGAAGTGTTGCTAGATACCGCTCATTACTTATGCTTCTAAATGAGTTTAAGAGCATTGGCAACGTTACAAGAACCTATAGGGTCACACACAAAGGACAATTAGATGAAGATTAGGTTCATATGATGAACCAAGAGGATTAGATTCATGTGATGAATCAAATTGGATTAAGAGTAATCCAAATTGGGCTAATTAAGTTGGACTCAAGTTGATTCATGTGTTCAATGAGTCTAATTTAGATTATGACTCATTGAATCAATTTAATTAAATGAATTAGATTCATTATATTAAGTTGGCTTGAATCAAATGGTTGGATTAGATCAACCATGGGAGAGAATTGGTCAAGTTTGACTTGACTTGAGAGGAAGTTGAAGAGTCAAGTTTGACTTAACTATTTGCCACCTCATTTGTGAGTAGGCATTAGGAGGACTAATGATGATGTGCCACATCATCAAGGCTAGCACATGTGTGTGCCACCTCATGGAGGTTACAAATCTCCTCTTTAATGGCCTCCACATTAAATGTGAAGGGAGTTACAAGCCACTAATGTGGCCGGGCACTTATTGAGGTGAGGATGAAGTTTTCATTCAAGAGAATTCATTCTTTCTTCCTCCTTGCTAGATCTCATCTTCTTGCTCTCCCTCTCCTCCTCCTTGGCCGAACCATCTAAGGTGCTAGCACACCTTTGTTTGGTCTTCTCCACCTAGTTTGTTCGTGTGGATACTTCTAGAGGATCGTACACTTGACGATCTCGAGATCCGGCGAACCGTTGGAAGAGCGGGATTGCGAAGGGCATCGCATCGAGGGTAAATTCCTTCTCCTTGTAGATCTAGTTTAGAACTAGCGAAAGAAACTCATACTCGTAATGTTTTTCAAAAATTTTATCTTCGCACCGGATCCCGGTGGCTTGGGGTTCGGGGTTTCCGCGACGCGAAAAAGCGGTTTTTGCGGCTCGAAATTCCCAACAGTGGTATCAGAACCACGTGTGAAGCGAGTACAAGTTTTAATTTGTATTTTTATGAAAATTACAGATTTGTAACATTTTGTAAATTCATGATTTTTATAGTTTTAATGGGTATTTTTCTCGTAGAAGCGAAGCACAATTGTTTATACACTTGTAGGCTTCGACTATCAAGAAAATCTTTCCGAAATGGCAAGGTTTAGCCCCAAATCATTTTGGGACAGCGGCCTAAGGCGCTGTAGGATCACTTAGGAACAACTTGTGATGGTTATATCGTGAGTAGGGGTACTTCCCCTAACCTCGCAAGGGGCTTTGTTCCGCGATTGCGCCCGAAAATGCTAAACGGGACCGCTGAGAATTTTTATTCATAAAAATTATAAAAATTGTAGAAAAAATTACAGAAAATTATGGAAATTATATAATTTTGAATTATGTATTATTTTTGTGATGGTCATGGCCCAAAGACCCAATTTGATTGGGCTGATTGTGTTGTAATTCATAATATGGCCTGCATGTCATTTTCTGTGTTATGTGTGCTGTATTTGATACGCGACCTGCGTGTCGTACCTTTCTCTTTATTTATTCTTGTTGTAAATTAGTTTAGACTAGAATGTAACTCGAGTTTCACCATTGTAATGTACAAAATTGGAGCGATGGAAGGTCCAATCGAGACGGAGTTACGAGGAGGGCGCTAGCAACACAAGGTGGTCAAAGGGAGGAGCTTGAGAAGCTGTTGACCTTAGGTTGACCACCCGATCTTCTCATTAGCTTGAGAAGATCGTAGTAGGGCCATGACTAATCACAAAATATTTAATTAATTGCTTGTGTGTGTATGTGATGCATGCTAGTAATATAGTAATTAATTAGCGCCTTAACGATTAGATTAGATCTAAATCGTGTACAAGATGCACCCTATCGATTAGATTAGATCCCAATCGCGTTAACTCAAATGCCTACCATGCCGTGATACCTATCACTACCTTGATCACATGTGTTGTTGAATCTGCCAAAGCAAAGTAACACATATTATCTTGGTAGGGTACGGAGAGACAATCTTGGTCTCGTCTATCAACGCATGGGTGAGTACAACTCAATTAGATTGAGTAACTAGTTGACTCGGTTGGATCGAGTACAACTATAGGCATTCTTCCAACTGTTGGAAAGATAAGACATAAATCACATTTATATTAATTCTTGAGCGTATTAGCCAAAGCTAACTCAAGTATTAATATAATTGCGGATAATGATCCTATAAACAAGAGTTGCATAGAGATGTAATTGGTAATCATTACCTACCGATCATACTAAGTCTTGGGCGATTTAGCCAAAGCTAACTCAAGGCATAGTATGATGTGGATCTTGTCCCACTTGAATTATAGAATTTAGTGGGAGCATCATTTAGTTAAAGGCCTAATTAAATGATTAAAAAGAATATGATATTTACTTTCTGCTTTCAATTCTGTTGTAGATTACCATGACGTCGAATACGAACTCTTTCTCCCTGCGTTCTGTCCTTGAGAAGGACAAGCTCAATGGAGCAAATTTCCTGGATTGGTACAGGAATCTGAGAATAGTTCTCACTCAGGAACGTAAACTGTACATTTTGGAGTAGCCCATTCCCGAGGCTCCTCCTACCACTGCCACGCGAGCTGATCGAGATGCTTACAAGAAGCATCAAGATGACGCATTAGATGTGTCATGTCTCATGCTCGCGACCATGAACTCAAAGCTTCAGAAGTAACACGAGTTAATGGGCGTTTATGATATGGTTGAACATCTTCGTCAACTATATCAAGGACAAGCGAGGCATGAGAGATTCGAGATCTCCAAGGCATTGTTTCAGTGCAAGATGTCAGATGGGGCTCCCGTAGGCCCATATGTACTCAAGATGATTGGGTACATAGAGAACCTACAAAGGTTGGGATTCCCACTTGGCCAAGAGCTGGCCACTGACCTGATCTTGCAGTCTTTGCTAGAGAGCTATGGTCAATTTGTCATGAACTACAACATGAACGAAATTGACAAGCCACTGCCTGAGCTACTTAGCACGTTGAGAACTGCTGAGCTCAACCTTAAGAAAATTAAGCCCAACTCTGTTCTGATGGTTCAGAAACATAAGGGCAAGGGCAAGGGCAAGGGCAAGGCTAAAGGCAAGGGAAAGTCCCAAGCCAAAGGCAAAGGCAAGGCACTGAAGCCTAAAGGAGGGCTTGCCAAGGATGCTACCTGCTTCCACTACGGTCAGACCGGGTATTGGAAGAGGAACTGCAAGGTATACTTGGAAGATCTGAAGAAGAAGAGAAGTGAGACTTCCACTTCAGGTATATATGTTATAGAAGTCAATCTATCTATTTCTTCATCATGGGTATTAGATACCGGATGTGCTTCTTACATTTGTACTAATGTGTAGGCACTGAGAAATAGCAGGGCATTGACAAAGGGCGAGGTGGACCTACGCGTAGGCAATGGAGCACGGGTTGATGCTGTTGCTGTAGGGACTTATTTTCTATCTCTGCCCTCTGGGCTTGTACTAGAGTTGGATGATCGTTGTTATGTGTTGGTTCCTTTGGAGGCCGGCAAGAGGGGAGGGGTGAATTGCCCTACAAAATAAAACTCGAACCTTTCTCGGATTTCAACTATATCATTAACACTTGTAATAAATAAATAAATGAGACTAAGTAAAGAAAAGCAGACACCAGAGTTTTACTTGGTTTGCAATCAGGGGATTGCTAATCCTATGAATGTAAGCGCACTATCTGATTCTCCTCTGGGCGGAGTAGCCTCTTTACAACGTTGACAGCACAAATGAAAAGAACAGAATTGGAAGCACAGAAAGAATTGATTACAAGTTCGTTCGTTTTCAATGTACGGATCAGTACTTTATTTATAGTACTGGTCCGGGCGCCTGGAAGTGGTTCCGGGCGCCCCCGGGGGGATAAATTTTATCCCCCAATGATCAAATTGCGAAAATCGCGATCCTGGTCAAAATCATGTTCCGGGCGCCCGGAAGCATTCCGGGCGCCCCGGACAGCTCCGGGCGCCCGGAATGGTTCCGGGTGCCCCGGAGCAAAAAGTCAACTGCGGTTGACTTTTTGTCCGGGATCACTTCTCCGTTGAGTCCCAGTCTCGGTCCGGGTCTGTTCGCTCCGGCTCCGCTAGCTTGGGTGATCTCGGCCTTCCGGAACATGTTCCGGTCTTCTCCTCGAGCAGCCTTCCTTCCCGGTTTCTCGTCCCTTGAGCACCGCGCACGCTCTTCTCGTCCACCGGTGTACTCTTCCGCAGACACCTCGTCCCTCGGACGCACCGAGCCCGTCGGCTCTCTCCCGTGTCGTCCTTCTCGCTAGCCGCGTCTTCTGCTCGACTTCCTGTTTTCCTAAGCTCCTGCACACTTAGACACAAGGGTTAAACAAACGTAGGACCTAACTTAGCTTGTTTGATCACATCAAAACACCTTGGGGTTCCAACAATCTCCCCCTTTTTGATGTGAGCAACCCAAGTTAAGTTAGGGAAAACATATGAAATAAAAACAATTTATATTCAAATAAGTCCAAGTATTTTTCAAATGAAAAATTATATTACCTCCCCCTAGACTTAACATACTTCTCCCCCTTTGATCACATAAAAATTGGGGTTATAAACAAGTCTAAGGTAAATTTAAAAAAGCTTAAAGTGTAACATATTAAAAAAAATGTCTAAGTAAAGACACTCTTCAGAATTTTTCTTTCGAGAAAAGTAAAACATTTTTCAAAAAAAAAACAGTCATAAGTGTTAAAAAAAAATTTTAAGTTTGAAACTTATTTCAACATTCCCAAAAAAATTTATAATTTAATATTCATAAGAAACAATTCTAAGTCAATTTTAAGCAAAATTATAAGGCAAAAAAAAATTTCTAAGTTAAGTTAAAAAAAATTTTCTATATTTTCTAACACAAATTGAATAACTCTTTTTAAAGCATTAAATAATTTAAATTAATGCTTTTTCAGTTTAATCAATTAAACTTTTCATTTCGATACTTGGCTTCCAGGTCGTGGCGAGGCACTAGGCCTTCTTGGTTATTGGAGCAACAACCACTTCCTTAGACAAAGCCTCATAAAGAAATTAGTTGTTTAATTTCCTTGCTGAAAATGCTAAGTCTGACTTTAATTTTAAGTTAAACAGGTTTTTGGAACCCAGTAGAGGTTCCTACCTACAAAATTAACCAAGTATTTCCTAGGTATATAGATTTTTGATATATTTCTAATTTGACTTTGATGAAATCTATAATACCAATTTAAACCTCTATAATTTCTAAAAGTAGAAATATTTGAACCATTTGATTTTTTCAATCTTTCTATTTCTTCTTTTAGTTTTTCATTTTCAATTTTCAATTTTTCAAAATCCTCTATAAGACATGATTTTGCTAAAATTCTCTTTGTTTCTAAAATTTCATTTTCTAATTTGGCATTTTTATTTTCTAATTTATACATGGATTTAGTCATAGCTTTGATACCGGAGTAAAGCTGATCAGGGGGTAAGAGGCATACCTCACTTACCATGTCGGACTTGAAGCCTGAATCTCCCCCTGCTTCACTGCTTTCATCCGAGGTCGCTCCCCCTTCATCGATGCTAGGTTCTGATATACTTTGTCTATCATAGCTTGCCATTAGTGCTATCCCGACATATTCTTGAGCTTCTGATTCGGATGAAGAAGTGTCGTCCCAAGTTGCTTTTAGGTTGTGTTTCTTGGGAGACTTCCTTTTGACCTTTTTGAGTTCTGGGCAGTCTTCTCTTAGGTGTCCCTCCTTCTGACACTGATAGCACCGCACCTTTCTTCCACCTTTTTGATTCTTTTTATTCTGCATTTTAAATTTATTAGATTTAAAAAACTTTTTAAAATTTCTTACCATGTATGCTTCTTGATCGTCTTCGGAGTCTGACTCGAGTTCATCCTTCTGGGTTGCGTTCAGCGCCATAGTCTGGGTTGTATCCTTTGTCATTCCTACACACCTGGTTTCATGCAATTCAAGAGTAGAAAACAACTCTTCTAAAATACTTACCTCCAGGTCTTTTGAGATGTAGTAGGCGTCGACGATTGATGTCCACTCCGGAGTTCTTGGAAACGCGTTGAGCGCGTAGCGTATAGTGTCCCGGTTTGTTACCGTTTCACCAAGGTTTTCGAGACCAGTAACTAGTTCTTTTACCTTCGCATGTAGACCAGCTACTTTCTCACCTTTCTCTAGACGGATGTTCATCAGTTTGTTGCGGAGGATGTCCCTTCTAGCGAGCTTCGCTTCGGACGTGCCTTCGTGGAGTTCCAAGAACTTCTCCCAAAGTTCTTTAGCAGATAAATAGTTTCCGATGCGGTTGACCTCTTGAGGCGGTAACACGCTCAGCAGGTGATGTTCCGCACGACTGTTTGCTACTGACTCATTCTGCTCCTTCTTTGTCCAATCGCTCTCTTCTTTTTCTTTTCCATCTTTATCTATTGGAGCTACAAAACCATATTTCATAATAAACCGAATTTCAAAATCTGTTTTTAGGAATACCTCCATACGACGCTTCCAGTCTGCGAAGTTCCCCTCGAATTTTGGTGGAACAATGCTTGGTCCGGCCATCTTGTTGCTTCGATCGGCGGTTAGTCCTCTACCACTTGTTGGTCCCTTTGGAGGCCGGCAAGAGGGGAGGGGTGAATTGCCCTACAAAATAAAACTCGAACCTTTCTCGGATTTCAACTATATAATTAACACTTGTAATAAATAAATAAAAGAGACTAAGTAAAGAAAAGCAGACACCAGAGTTTTACTTGGTTTGCAATCAGGGGATTGCTAATCCAAGGAATGTAAGCGCACTATCTGATTCTCCTCAGGGCGGAGTAGCCTCTTTACAATGTTGACAGCACAAATGAAAAGAACAGAATTGGAAGCACAGAAAGAATTGATTACAAGTTCGTTCGTTTTCAATGTACGGATCAGTACTTTATTTATAGTACTGGTCCGGGCGCCTGGAAGTGGTTCCGGGTGCCCCCGGGGGGATAAATTTTATCCCCCACCGATCAGATTGCAAAAATCGCGATCCTGGTCAAAATCATGTTCCGGGCGCCCCGGAGAAAAAAGTCAACTGCGATTGACTTTTTGTCCGGGATCACTTCTCCGTTAAGTCCCAGTCTCGGTCCGGGTTTGTTCGCTCCGGCTCCGCTAGCTTGGGTGATCTCGGCCTTCCAGAATAGGGCTCACCCGAACCCATGTTCCGGCCTTCTCCTCGAGCAGCCTTCCTTCCCGGTTTCTCGTCCCTCGAGCGCTGCGCACGCTCTTCTCGTCCACCGGTGTACTCTTCCGCAGACACCTCGTCCCTCGGACGCACCGAGCCCGTCGGCTCCCTCCCGTGCCGTCCTTCTCGCTAGCCGCGTCTTCCGCTCGACTTCATGTGTTCCTAAGCTCCTGCACACTTAGACACAAGGGTTAAACAAACGCATGACCTAACTTAGCTTGTTTGATCACATCAAAACACCTTGGGGTTCCAACATTATGTGCCTGTTTTGACTAAGAACATTATATTAGTTTCTTGTTTAGACAAGAAAGGCTTTTCATTTATAATAAAGAACAAATGTTGTTCAGTTTATTTAAATGATATGTTCTATTGTAGTGTACCTCTAATGAACGAACTCTATATTCTAGACCTTGAGAGCCCTATCTATAACATAAGTACCAAGAGGTTCAAGTCAAATGACATGAACCAATCCTATCTCTGGCACTGTCGCTTAGGTCATATAAATGACAAGCGATTATCCCAGCTCCATAAGGATGGTTTGCTAGACTCATTTGATTTTGAATCATATGAGACATGCGAGTCATGCCTTCTAGGCAAGATGACCAAGACTCCCTTTAGTGGACACAGAGAGAGAGCGACTGACTTGTTAGGTCTTATACATAGTGATGTATGTGGCCCTTTCAATGTCGCTGCCAGAGGCAGTTATAGGTACTTCATTACATTTACTGATGACTTCAGTAGATATGATTATGTGTACTTGATGACACATAAGTCAGAATCCTTTGAAAAGTTCAAAAAATTCAAGAATGAAGTACAAAACCAGCTTGGCAAGAGTATCAAGATACTTCGATCAGATCGAGGTGGTGAATACCTTAGCCATGAGGTTCGTGACTATCTAGCTGAGTGTGGGATTCTATCCCAACTCACTCCTCCTGGAACACCACAGTGGAATGGTATATTCGAAAGGAGGAATCGTACCTTATTAGATATGGTGCGATCTATGATGAGTCACACAGATCTTCCTACATCACTTTGGGGCTATGCTCTAAACACGGCAGCCTTTATACTCAACCGAGTTCCATCCAAGGCTGTGATAAAGACACCATATAGGATATGGACTGGGAGAGATGCCCAAGTGTCTTTTATGAGGATTTGGGGTTGTGAGGCTTACGTTCGACGCCAAGTCTCGGACAAACTGGGATCCAAATCCGATAAGTGCTATTTCATTGGATATCCCAAGGAAACTAAGGGATATTACTTCTACATTCCTAGTCAGCACAAGGTAGTTGTAGAAAAAACTGGGATCTTTCTAGAAAGGGATTTTGTTTCTAGAAAGGCTAGTGGGAGTACGTTCGATCTTGAAGAAGTTCAAGATGCGGACCATAGCATTGAAGCCTCGATGGAAGTTGAACTGGAACCACAAAGTGTTGTGGATGATGTTATTCCACAAAGAGTTGAGGAACAACAATCAGTTCAAGTAGACATACCTCTTCGCAAGTCTGATATGGTACGTCGTCAGCCTGAGAGATACTCATAGAGGATGAGCCTACCTCCTATCAGGAAGTTGTGATGAGCCCAGATTCTGAGAAATGGTTAGAGGCCATGAGTTCTGAGATGGAATCCATGTACACCAACCAAGTATGGACTTTGGTTGATCCACCTGAAGGGGTTAAACCCATTGGGTGTAAGTGGGTCTTTAAGAGAAAGACTGACATGGATGAACTTATCTATAAGGGTCGCTTGGTAGCTAAAGGTTTCAAGCAGATTCATGGTATTGACAATGATGAAACCTTTTCTCCAGTAGGGATGTTTAAGTCCATTCGGATCATACTCGCTATTGCAGCATACCATTACTATGAGATATGACAGATGGATGTCAAAACCACATTTCTGAATGGAAACCTGCTCGAGGATGTGTACATGACACAACCTGAGGGTTTTGTAGATCAATAGCATACTGGTAGAGTATGCAAGTGTTGGGTTTTTCGGGCCGCGAAAACCACTTTTTCGTGTCGCAGAAACCCCGAAACCCCAGTCACCGGATCTGTGCGAAGAATAAAATTTAGAAAAATATGAGTACGAGTTTACTAACTTAGATTTACACTAAATCTATAGAGAAGAAGAAATATACCCTCGATGCGATGCCCTTCGCAATCCCACTCGTCCAACAGTTCGCCGGATCTCAAGATCGTCAAGCGTACGATCATCTAGACGTATCCACACGGACAAATCAATGGAGAGAGAACCTTAGAGTGTTCTAGCACTCCTAGAGGGTCTCGGCAATGGGAGGAGAGGGAGAGGAGAATTGGAGCAAGGAAGAAGATGATGGAGTTACCAAATGGCTTGAATGAAAAAAATCAATTTTCATCCACACTAAAGTGGCCGGCCACACATGGAGTTGTAACCTCCATTCTCATTTAATGTGGCCGGCCACATTAAATGGAAAGGAGGCTTGTAACCTCCATGAGGTGGCACACCATGATGATGTGGAGCATCATCATTGGTCCACATCTTGCCAACTCACTAATGATATGTCAAATAGTCAAGTCAAACTTGACTCTTCTTCTTCCTTCTCAAGTCAAGTCAAACTTGACCAAATCTCTCCCATGGTTGATCTAATCCAACCATTTGATTCAAGCCAACTTAATATAATGAATCTAATTCATTTAATTAAATTGATTCAATGAGTCATAATCTAAATTAGACTCATTGAACACATGAATCAACTTGAGTCCAACTCAATTAGCCCAATTTGGATTACTATTAATCCAATTTGGTTCATCACATGAACCTAATCCTCTTGGTTCATCATATGAACCTAATCTCCATCTAATTATCCTTTGTGTGTGACCCTATAGGCTCTTGTAACGTTGGCAATGCCCCTAAACCCATTTAGGAGGATAAGTAATGAGCGGTATCTAGCAACACATCATTACTAACCAAGTTACAAGAATGTTGAGATCCAACATCACCTTGTGACTACTAATTGTGACTCCTCACAATATATGACAAGTGTCCTTCTATCCTAGACATCTAGATTGATCAATGTGAGGCATAGACCGTGTCATCCTCTAATCAATATAAATCTTGAACTCCAAGTAGACTCACTCAATCAAATGAGCTCAATATCTCATATTGACTCATTTGGGCATGGCCATGCACTTCGTGGTCCCACTCTATCAAGAATATCGATGTCACTCCCGTCATATAGGAGGGATTGATCTCATCTACATCACTCACATCCCTCTGCATAATTTGTTACATACCCAGTAATCGCCTTTATAGTCCACCCAGTTACGGGTGACGTTTTACGAAACCAAAGTACATAACTCCTTATGTAGGGAACCATGGTGACTTCAGGTCTAAGGACTAATAGTCATACTAATAGCCACATGAGAAAGTATATGACACTCATATAATGATCCATGATACTTTCTCATGGCGGGTCATTCAGTATACATTCTCCAATGCATACCCATGTATCAACTTGATATCTCTATATCCATGACTTGTGAGATCAAGTCATCGAGTTGACCTACATGCTAGTCTCGTTGCATTAACATTGTCCCTGAATGTTAATACTCGATTAGGAATGATTAAGAGTAGTGTTCCCTATATCATCTCATTATCGATTCAACCAATTGATTGATATAGGTAAGAACCTTCTACTCAAGGACGCTATTATACTTAGTTTATTTGGCACCAATACAAGTAAGTATAATAACCAAAACAAATGCCTTTATTTATATAAGAATATGATACAACAAGTCCATAATACAATCATCAAATGATTGGCTCTAGGGCTCTAACTAACAGCAAGCTGCATAGGTCTATTTATGGACTAAAGCAAGCTTCTCAGAGCTGGAAGCTTTGATTCGATGATGCAATCAAATAGTTTGGTTTCATCAAAAATGAAGATGAGCCTTGTGTCTACAAGAAGGCTGTAGGGAACTTAGTTGTTTTCCTCATATTGTATGTAGATGACATACTACTCATTGGGAATGACATCCCTTTGCTACAGTCTGTAAAGACTTGGCTAGGGACTTGTTTCTCAATGAAGGACTTAGGTGATGCCACTCACATTCTAGGCATACAGATCTATAGAGATAGATCTAAGAGATTGCTTGGCCTAAGTTAGAGTACATATATTGACAAGGTACTCCTATGGTTTGTCATGCAGAACTCCAAGAAAGGATTTCTGCCGATGTAACATGGCGTGAGTCTTCCGAAGACTCAAAGTCCCTCTTCTAGAGAGGAGAGAGACCGCATGGATCAGATCCCTTATGCCTCTACCATAAGATCTATCATGTACGTCATGCTATGTACTCGTCCTGATGTCTCGTATGCTTTGAGCATGACGAGCAGATACTAGTCAGATCCAGGTGAAAGTCATTGGATAGCGGTCAAGAATATTCTTAAGTACTTAAGAAAGACAAAAGAATATTTCTTGATATATGGAGGCAATGACAGGCTAACTGTAAAGGGTTACAGTGATACCAGCTTCCAGACCGATCAGGATGATTATCGATCGCAGTTAGGGTTCGTGTTTTGCATAAATGGTGGTGCTGTGAGCTGGAAGAGTTCAAAGCAGGACACAGTCACTGATTCTACAACAGAGGTCGAGTATATTGCTGCTTCATAAGCAGCAAAGGAGGCAGTTTGAATTCGCAAGTTCATCACTGAACTTGGGGTGGTTCCTAGCATCGCTAACCCTATTGAGGCTAACGTCGCAGGCTAAGGAACCTTGCTCACACCAGCGGACCAAACACATACTACGGCGCTTCCATCTCATTCGAGAGATTATCGATAGAGGA
Source organism: Zingiber officinale (assembly GCF_018446385.1). Classification (NCBI taxonomy): domain Eukaryota; kingdom Viridiplantae; phylum Streptophyta; class Magnoliopsida; order Zingiberales; family Zingiberaceae; genus Zingiber; species Zingiber officinale. The sequence goes on from NC_055992.1 coordinate 135,107,352, forward strand.
GATGTGAAGATTTACAGAGTACCTACAGAGGCTAACGTCGTAGATCCCTTGACCAAGGCTTTGGCACAGAGAAAGCATGATGGTCACACTAGGGCATTGGGGCTTAGAGCCTACACTGATTGACACTAGTGCTAGTGGGAGATTGTTAGTTAGAGCCCTAGAGCCAATCATTTGATGATTGTTGTATGGACTCATTGTATCATATTCTTATATGTTAATAAAGATATTTTTTTTGGTTATTATACTTACTTATATTGGTGCCAAATAACTAAGTATAATATCATCCTTGAGTAGAAGGTTCTCACCTATATCAATCGATTAGTTGAATCGATAGTGAGATGATATAGGGAACACTACTCTTAATCATTCCTAGTTGAGTATTAACATTCAGGGACAATGTTAATGCAATAAGACTAGCATGTAGGTCAACTCGATGACTTGATCTCACAAGTCATGGATATAGAGATATCAAGTTGACACATGGGTATGCATTGGAGAATGTATACTGAATGACCTTCCATGAGAAAGTATCATGGATCGTTATATGAGTGTCATATACTTTCTCATGTGACTATTAGTATGACTATTGGTCCTTGGACCTGAAGTCACCATGGTTCCCTACATAAGGAGTTATGTACTTTGGCTTCGTCAAACGTCACCCGTAACTAGGTGGACTATAAAGGCGATTACTGGGTATGTAACAAATTATGCAGAGGGATGTGAGTGATATAGATGGGATCTATCCCTCCTATATGACGGGAGTGACATCGTTATTCTTGATAGAGTGAGACCACGAAGTGCATGACGATGTGCAAATGAGTCAATATGAGATATTGAGCTCATTTGATTAAAGTGAGTCTACTTGGAGTTCAAGATTTAGATTGAATAGAGGATGACACGATCTATGCCTCAAGTTGATCAATCTATATGTCAAGGATAGAAGGATAATGTCATATATTGTGAAGAGTCACAATTAGTACTCACAAGGTGATGTTGGATCTCAACATTCTTGTAACTTGGGTAGTAATGATGTGTTGCTAGATATCGCTCATTACTTATGCTTCTAAATGGATTTAGGAGCATTGCCAACGTTACGAGAACCTATAGGGTCACACATAAAAGGCAATTAGATGGAGATTAGGTTCATATGATGAACCAAGAGGATTAGGTTCATGTGATGAACCAAATTGGATTAAAAGTAATCCAAATTAAACTAATTGAGTTGGACTCAATTTGGTTCATGTGTTAAATGAGTCTAATTTGGACTTAGACTCATTGAGTCAATTTAATTCAATGAATAAAGATTCATTACATTAAAATTGACTTGAACCAATGGTTAGATTTGATCAACCATGAGAGAGAAGTGGTCAAGTTTGACTTGACTTGAGAGGAAGATGAAGGGTCAAGTTTGACTTGACCATTTGCCATCTCATTTGTGAGTTGGTATTAAGTGGGCTAATGATGATGTGCCACATCATCAAGGCTAGCACATGTGTGTGCCACCTCATGAGGGAGATCAAGAGTTTTTGACTCTTGATATCCCATGGAGATAAAACTCTCTCTTTGAAGTGGCCGACCACATAACTCATTGTGTGAGTTTCATTTTGGTTTTGTAACTCCATCTTTTTCCTCCTCTCATCTCTTTTCTCCCTCTCCTCCACCTTGGTCGAATCCTTCAAGAGTGCTAGCACACTCTAAGATTTCTTCTCCACCTAATCGTTCGTGTGGATACACATAGAGGGGTGTTCACTTGACACCCTTGAGATCCGGTATCTTCTTGGATGAGTGGGATAAGCGAAGAGCTTTGCATCAAAGGTACAACTCTTAACATGTAGATTTAGTGTAGAACTAGGTTAGAAAACATGTACACGTAAAATTTTAGAACTTCACATGGATCGGTGGCATAGGATTTCGGGGTTTTCGCAACGCAAAAAGTGGTTTTTGCGGCTCGAAAATCCCAACAGAACATCCACTCCAAGACCCGTCCAGACTTCCACCTGCTCCACGATCACTAGGATTTTCACCTAGAGTCCCCGACTCTAGGATTTCGCCTAAAGTGCTCGACCCACCAAGAGTTCGCCTTGCCTAACCGCAGTGTTAGGACTTTCCACCACCTAGGGTTACCTCCCCTAAGACCTAGAGTTATTTGCCCCTAGGGTTTTTCACCTGCCTAGCATCCACTAGGACTTTTACCTAAGAACACTTAGGACTTTCCTACAAGCTCATTTAGCCTTGTTAGACAACAAGTAACCCTAACTTTGGACCCTTTGCCATAATCAAAACTTAGGTTCGATCATCTGGTGCTCCATACTACCAACATAAGTGAGGATACGTTCCCCGTTGAGGGAACAATAGGCGTCAGTTAGACCTAGGGTTTCTGGAAAATCTAAAAGTTAGAACTTGACAGTTCGGAGATTGTCAAATAATTTATCATTTATATTTTATTGTGCTAATTTTGTTTTGTATGATATGTTTGATATTTTGGACTAACATAATTTGCAGGGAGAGAAAAGCATATAAAAGGCTCGGATGGACAGTGTTTAAGGTGCCTCCGGGGCTGTTGGAGGGGCCTTAGGAGGCTTGGTTGAAGCCCACGCGGAGAGGCTCGAAGGCGCCCTCCAAGAGTCTGAAAGCGACTTGGAGCTGGGATGGAAGGCGCCTTAGAATAGATGAAGTTTGCAGAAAGCGAGGCTTATCGATACTGTGAATTTGAGGATAGAAATCCAAGCTAGAGGCGCCATCAATGGGGTTGGAGGTGCCTTCAACAGTCCATAAATGGAGACCACGAGCAGATGCTTCGATACAACTCATTTTCACAATCTTTCTCTTGCGTGTTGCTTTAAAGATGATCCAATGAAACACTATCTCGAGATGATACACTATCTCCATGATTATAATATTTTTTAGTGATGATGACACACTATCTTTATTATCGCTATGAGGAGGCTGACGATGAAGGATACTAGGATGAACGGAGAATCATCTTTTACTTTATAAATAATAATTATTTATTATATTTGAATAACTATCCACGCTATTCCAATTAGAGATGGTCTCGAAAATTTTAATTAAATCTTCTCGTCCAAAATCACAAATATTAGCCAATAATATTGTTTCATATTAATTAATTAATTAGATTCCATGCCTTGTATTAATTTTATTTTTTCAATTGATATGTGTTATTGCCTATTAGATTTCTTTAATTAATTGTTTTTCTTTCGTTTTTTTTTCAACGCAATTTAACTTTTAAAAATACTAATAAAAGAGCAGAGCAAGTAGATACTTAATTAATTAAGCTGATCGATGACGGAAACCAACTTAACAGTAGGTACGTACAACATAAAAACATAAAAACGAGGCGACGTACCATGCATGCATGCATATCGCTAATTATTTATGCCTCGCTACCTTTTATTCTGTTTTATTTAATTAATAGCTAGCGATCCATGCATGGTTAACTTACGACAGTGGTGAAGCCAACTAATTTTTAGTCACCATGGCGATCTTCCTGTTCGTGGGTTCATCCTCAGGGATAATAAATACAGGGGTGCTGTAGATGACGACGTGGCCGTCGCGCTGCAGGACGAGGATGGAGCCGGGGATGGTGTTGAACTCGTTATCCATGTTACCGTTTTCGTTGTAGATGCGGAAGTTGCCGTCGGTATCGAAGAAGGCGTAGCAGACTCGGCCGTTGCCTTGGAAGGACCACACTTCATTGCCGTTGTCTTTGAGGACGAGCCTGCAGTGGTCCTGCATGATGAATTCATAGGTCCCTTCGGTGAGGGATTCGCCGGGGAACAGCTTGTCGCCGCGATAGAGAACGTTGTTGTTGGCCATGGCGGAAGGCAGGAGGAGTCCGAGGAGGACAGCAGCAGCAGAGAGCGTGACAAGGGCAGCCATGGTTAAGCTAGCTACGGATATATCACTCACTAATTCACTCAAGTGATCGCTTGTTTAGAGTATCATGCCACTCCCATCTATTTATAGATATATGAGGATATATAGGAGGAGGTAAATTTAAAATACAGTTTCAAGAATCATTAATTGCTTACAAATTCATAGTATACGATAGCATTCAGTTTCCTTTACTACAATCAAATTATTCATATCGAGTGGTTGTCAAAGTAAATAATTTATCATTGATTTATAGCTAGAGTAGTATGACAAAACTAGCTAGCTAGCCAATAAATGCCCCTCCGGTTTAGGTTCTATTGGAAATGAAACTCATATATGTTTCTAACCGTTCATGTTACGTTCATATATATCGATAAGATATACAGAAAAAGTTATTAACAAAAGACCAAAAAAAATTATATATTTAAAATTGATGATTGTGATATATGTAGTAATTATAAATTGGAGACCAGCTAAAGTGCATGTTTTTTAAATGTCAGTATAATAACACATATATGAGAATATCAAATAAATCAATCGTGCTAGATATTGACACTAAAGAATATCAAATAAATGGATGCACAAAAAATAGAAGAGGACCCTCAGCTGAGATTGATGAATACTTATCTATCTTATTAAAAGCATTAAAATCTAGCCCATCGATTGATCGACATACTAAAAATCTCAATAGTCGCATGCCCCTTTAACCAATGGGACATGAACATTATAGGACCATTCCTAATGGCACCCGGTCAGAGACTATTCCAGCTTGTGACGATGGATTACTTTTTTAAATAGGTGGAGGCAGAAACTCTTTGAAAATATTTTTAAAAAACTTAGATAAGTACATGAAAGCCTAATTAAAAGAACCTTTTCAAACACTGATTTTTTTAGATTGGAATATTTAAATTTTCTATTTCAAATATTTAAAATTGTTTTTTTTCAAAAATAGTTAGGTTTTCTTTTCAAAAATAATTAAACCAAAAGAAACTAAAAAAATTAACAAAAAATACTTTAACTTGAAAGAATATTTAATTTTGAGAGTAATTATAAAACTTTAACTTTGAGAAAATATTTAACCAAACATATTTAATTGAACCTAAGTCCTTTCACTCCCCCTTGATTAATAACAAAAAAAAATATAAAAATTATTTAAGTTTTGAGGGTCCTAGAGTAGAAGCAAATAAAATAAGGTAAAAGTAATTATTTTTTTTCTAATTTTCTATCTCACCCTTTCTAAATTATCAAACATATTAAGCTTATGAGTTTATGTGAGATTGAGAATTCTGAAAGATATTTAAGTCAAAGAAGATTAATTTAATTAAAATAGATTAATTTTTTTTAAGTTTAAATTTTAATTTGAAGAATAACTAAATTTTAATTTTGAAATTTATGTATTGAATAATATTATATTAATTATATTTTTGAAATTATTAGGATTAATTACTCTTTTGAAATTGATTAAGAATTTGAAATTTATTATACTTAAGAATTTGAAATTAATTATACTTAAGAATTTACAATTATTAGGATTAATTATTCTTTTGAAATTATTAAGAGTTTGAAATTAATTATACTTAAAATTTAAAATTAATTATACTTTTAAAATTAATTAATAATTTGTAATTAATTATATTTTTGAATTAATTAATAATTTAAAATTAATTATACTTTTAAAATTAATTAATAATTTGAAAAATTTTGAAATTAATTAAGCTTTTGAAATTAATTAAGATGACTTCGTTAATTGAATTAATTTTAGTTAACTTAATTGAATTGAGTTTAATTAATTTGAGTTAACTACTTTTTTATTTTAAACCTAGGTTATCTCACCCTTTTCTAGAGTTTTAATCAGGGAAGTTTATAAGTTTTATGAGATGGTTAATTTTAATCTTTAATTAAAATTTAAATCTAAGATTTATTTATATTTGAGTTAAACTAAGGTTTAATAGTTAGTCAATTAAATATTTATTTTAATAATTGGCTTCCAGGCTTTAGCGAGCACTACAATACAACAACAATAACAACAACAACCAAGCCTTTTCCCACTAGGTGGGGTCGGCTGTATGAATCCTTTTACGCCATCGAGCTCTATATCATATTATATCATCATCTATATTTAAATAAATTTTATCTTGTTTTATTGTTGCTAACCAAGTCTTTTTTGGTCTTCCTCTTCCTCGTTTTATATGCATGTTTATCATAGTTTCACATCGCCTAACTGGAGCATTTATTGGTCGTCTAAGTACATGTCCATACCATCTTAAACGTGTCTCTCTGAGTTTTTCCTCAATAGATGCAACTCCTACTTTCTCTCTAATACTCTCATTTCTTATTTTGTCCATCCTTGTATGTCCACACATCCACCTTAACATCCTCATCTCTGCAACTCTCATCTTCTGCTCATGTGCTCGAGTCATAGCCCAACATTCAGCTCCATATAACATAGCAGGTCTAACTGCGGTTTTATAAAACTTACCTTTAAGTTTAAGAGATACTTTACGGTCACATAAAACACTCGACGCTCCCCTCCATTTCACCCATCCTGCTTGTATTCTATGTAAGACATCTCTCTCAATCCCTCCATCATTTTGTAAAAATGATCCTAAATATTTAAATCTCTCGGTTCCGGGCAACTCGTCCTCTCCTATCTTAACAATTATTTCATTACTTCTAATATTGCTAAATCTAAATTCCATATATTCTGTCTTTAATCTACTAAGCTTAAAACCTTTCCCTTCTAGTGTTTTCCTCCAAGATTCTAGCTTAGCATTTACTCCTTCACGTGTCTCATCTACCAAAATAATATCATCTGCAAACAACATGCACCACGGTACTGTGTCTTGAATGTGTGCAGTGAGTTCATCCATAATTAGTGTAAAAAGATAGGGACTTAGGGCTGATCCTTGATGTAACCCTATCTTTATTGGAAATGCTTCAGTTACTCCACCTAAAGTCTTTACTCTGGTCGTTACATCCTCATACATATCCTTAATTAGTTCAATATATGTTACGCTAATACCTCTCTTTTCTAAAATTCTCCATATAATTTCTCTTGGGACTCTATCATAAGCTTTTTCTAAGTCAATGAATACCATGTGTAGATCTTGTTTTTGCTCCCGATATTTTTCAATTAATTGTCTAAGAAGATGTATAGCTTCTATTGTCGACCTTCCAGGCATGAACCCAAATTGATTTTCTGTCACTATGGTCTCCTTCCTTAATCTTTTTTCTATTACTTTTTCCCAAAGTTTCATAGTATGACTCATTAGTTTAATACCCCTATAGTTTGTACAATTTTGTACGTCTCCCTTATTCTTATATAAGGGAACTAGAGTACTTATCCTCCATTGATCAGACATTTTTTTCGTTTTCAATATCATGTTAAATAATTTTGTAAGTCATTCAATACCTTGTTTCCCTAAGCACTTCCATACCTCTATCGGAATATCATCTGGTCCAACGGCTTTTCCATTGTGCATCTCATTTAAAGCTTGTTTTACTTCTGAAGTTTGAATTCTACGATAAAAATTAAAATTTCGATGCTCATTTGACCTAATTAAATTACCTAAGTTAAGTTGGTCTCCTAAACATTCATTAAAAAGTTGATGAAAATACCTCTTCCACCGCTCTTTTATTTCTCCATCGCTTACTAATACCCTATTACATTCATCTTTAATACATTTTATTTGGCTAAGATCTCTTGTTTTTCTTTCTCTCCCTTTAGCTATTCTATAGATGTCTTTTTCCCCTTCTTTTGTATCCAATTTTTGATATAACCGTTCAAAAGTTTCATTTTTTGCTTCACTCACTACTTTCTTAGCTTCTTTCTTGGCTATTGTATATTTTTTTAAATTTTCCTCATTCTTACAAATATATATTTCCTTATAAGCTATTCGTTTTTCCTTCACTTTCTCTTGTACTTTCTCATTCCACCACCAAGATTCTTTACTTAGTGGTGCATGCCCCTTTGACTCACCGAGGATACTCTTAGCTACTATTTTCAACTTTGATACCATCTTATCCCATGTTGTATTAGAGTCATCGTATATTTCACCTAATGCTTGTACTTCTACCTTCTCTTTAAATATATGTTGTTTCCCATCCTTTAACTTCCACCACTTAATTCTATGAATTGTATATATTTTCTTTCTATTGATACTATGTTTGAGGCGTATATCCAACACTACTACCCTATGTTGGGTAGTTAAGCTTTCTCCAGGGATGACTTTGCACTACAATAAAAATATTAAAAGACAACGGTTAAAAACTGTTGTCGTAGACCCTTTAAAATCGTTGTAATTGGCAGTGTTGTTAAAAGTAGGGGGCTACGACAACGATTTTAAACGGTTGTATTTGAATGAAAAGACAACAGTTTTACAACGGTTTGAAACCATTGTCTTTGAATGAATAGACAACGGTTTAAAACTGTTGTTATTTAGAGCATTTTTAATAACACTGCCCGTTATAATCATTTTTGGGGCTACGACAACGGTTTTTAACCGTTGTCTTTGAGGGTGATAGACAACAATAACGGTTTTAAATCGTTGTCTTTTAAATTATTATCTTTTAATACCAATATATCATATTTCAATTTAAATATATAATAAAGAATCATAATCAAGAAAGAATATTTCCCATATCAATATCATTCAAAATGTTAGTTATACAAGAATTACAATCACAAAAGAAGAAACATATCTCATGTTCAAAAAAAATTTATCCCAATAGTATGAAAAGACAACGGTTACTTCCTCGAGCTGACTTGGTCCTGTGCTTGTTGTAAACCTTGCGTTGAAGGACTCAGTCTTATAGTTGGTCAGGCTCCTATTTGCAGTTCTTCAATCATTGTTACTTCCTTGAGTTGACTTGGTCCTGTGCTTGTTGTAATAATTTTTCCTTGCTTTGGGAAGTCGAGGGTGATTCTTCTTCATAGTGTGTAATAGTAAGGTGCATGGTGGATCATAGACATCAGGAGCCCATTTCACATGTAACTTGAAGTTCAATTGTGAACCATGCTGTGCGCGACTTCCCTTCATGGCAGAAATAAGCTTTGGAAGCATCTGGAGTAGCAGTCCAATAAATACATTAAGGAGAAGTATGAAATTTGCAAACATGAACGTGCATCACATATGGCCAATCCCACTAAAGAAATTATAATCCAATGAAAGTAGAATCAATTCTTGCGAGTTGCAACTAACATGGTCCTATTTTCTATAAATAGGAGCAAATCATTTTTGTAGACATGAATCTGCTGCATTTATGCAGAGAATGCAAATATATCTTTTTTGGAGTAATACTAATTAAGGAAGTTCAATCCGTATGAAAAATTATAACAAGCTTATTTTCATACTAAAATTTTACAGCAAGTGCGTGTATAAACCTTATACAGCAAGTGCGTCTACCTTTGAGGATGATACTATTCCATGTAGTCTTGATTGCCAGTTGTCACACTATTTTGCAATTTTAGTGCTTGACAACACTAGTAACAAGGATCAACAAGCACATAAGAATTTCTGCTTCAAATAAAAGTGCCATTCATACGGGAACATAGACCACCATGTTCCATATAAGTCTATTTTAATTGTTATGTTCAACTAATGCATTTAATTAATTATGAAAAAACTAGATAAGGAAATATAAATTGTTGAGTGAATATTACTTGTAATTGTCAAATCACTACAACAAAAACCCTCATAGACATCAGTGGAACAACAACGGTTTTAAGCAAAAACCGATGTCTTTGAGTATTTTACACCGGTTTTTTCAAAACCGGTGTCTATGAGCACATATTTTAGCTCATAGACATCGGTTTTTTAGGCGATGTCTATGAGCGCCTTTTTTTTCGTTAATAGATACTGATTTTAACTGCGGTTTTTAAAATCCGGTGTTAATGAACCAAAATAAAATATTTTAATATTCCCACAGCCAAAATTTGCAACACTGTGAAGTTCCCTCCAAACCTAAATCTATATCGCGCCCCTTCCTCACGCGACCATCTCTCTCATCTAAACCTAAACCTAAACCTAAACCTCCGACCATCTCTCTCAATCTCATCTGCCTCTTCTCCTTCCTAGATCGACGCCCTTGCTTCTCCGTCTGCGTTGTGAAGCCTCGGCCACGTTGCTCGCAGTCTCGCTTGTTTTTTTTTTGTTGGTCCAGTCTGCGGAAGAAGAAAAAAAAAAGCCGCGTCGCATCAAAAAAAAGCACCGCCCGCGAGCGAGCTCCTCTCCGCGAGCCCTAGCCACCTTCCTCTCCGCGAGCGAGCTCCTCTCCGCGAGCCACCGCCCTCTCCACGAGCGAGCTCCTCTTCGCGACCAGCCACCTTCCTCGCCGCGAGCCACCGCACCTTCCTCACCGCAAGCATCCGCGAGCTGGAGCTCTCCGCAAACCCTATTCCTCTCCGTGAGCCACCTTCCTCTCCGCGAGCAGTCTCCTCACCGCAAGCCCAAGCAGCAGCGGCCAGACACCTTCATCGCCGCGAGCCACGACCCTCTCCGCGAGCCCTAGCAGAAGCGCCGCGGTCCAAATCCTGGTTGGGAAAAAATAGTACCACCATTACCATCCAGCAGCAAGCCATCCTGGTCCTGCGTTGAATCTTCATCGTCGCTCTGGCAATTTCCCCTCTTTTCTTTATTGGATTCTTGCCTAATTGTCTTCTGTTTCCTTAGGGAATCACTAATGGTTAGGTTTTGTTTGGATTCATGTGCTGGAACAAAGTTATTTGTTTGATTATTTTATTTTTATTTTTTTGGCAAGAAACAAAATGGCCAAATTAATCTGGGTAGATTTATGGTTTGGCTGGTTCTTCGTGTTTGTGCCTCATATGGAATCAAAAAAATTATTTCTTTTTAAACCCATGGATTAATTCTCTTTCATCCGTGGATAATTCTAAAAGGCGTGAACTTTCTTGCTGAATTGGTCTTGTAATCCTTCAGTTGAAGCTCGTTTAATCTATTAGCATTATGGCTTCCTATACTTAACTTTTAATTGTGATTGTGTTCTAGTACTTAACCAATTCAGTTAAGTTAAGTCAAGTGTGATTGTGTTCTTGGTTATTATCATAAACTCCTTTTAGTCTATGAAAACCATTTGTTGTCGTTGTCTCTCCACATTTGCTCATTTTCTCTCAATATTAAGTCTTAGATGTTGGAATCCTGATTTATTTATTTCATTTGGCAACATCTCACAAGTTATGATTTCATCCTCAACAACAACAACAACAACCAAACCTTATCCCACTAGGGCTATTATCATTTCATCCTCACAAATTTCAAAATCCACAATTCATTAAATTTGAAGGGAAGTAAAAGGAAGAAGATCGCCATAAACCTCAACCAATCATCAATGCAAGGTTTACAGGTTAATAGCTTGGCATGGTTTTGGACTTTTTTTTCCCTTAAGGATCTAAAGTTCTCTAGGCTTTTGACTGGAAGTCCCACATTGGGCTTTAGATATTATCAGTGAAGTAATGTGCCAAGCTACATGGTATAAATTCTGGATTTAACCTGGAAACGTGCTATGTAGAATTTTTAGTTTTAGACTTATTACAAAGTCTTGCATACCTATATCTATGTTATGAGTACTTGTGGTTCAAATGCTAAACCACTCATGGGGAAATCTGAATGAAATAGAACAAACCTTGCCCTTAATTAAAATGGAAGGTTCTCTTAGAAAAATGTGAATAACCTGTCAAACACTTAAATAGGATCTTTTAATTTGCCCACTGATGTTGAAACAAGGAAGCGTCTATTTTGGTGGAGTCAACTACTTTATATATGCAGCAAAGAGTGTTCTGCTAACAAATTCATTAAGCATGAAAAGTTGATCTCCTTTCAAAATGGTTGACATTTAATAAGCAAACTATGGTTGGAAAATAACAACACCAAGAATGACGACAGGATTAATCACTCTTCCTTTTTGCATCTTTAAATTCAAGTGTTCCAATAATATTACTTAACAGGACAACTTTAATAAGCTATCAATGAAAATAAATATTTTGAACCCTTCAAACTTGATTGTAGGGTTCTTCATGCTCAACTTCATTAATTTGTGTAAACTTTTTTGAAGGATGTATCAGAAGAGAATTCAAGTACATTAAATGATTTTGAACTTGCATGTTTGACCCAAATTATTATTATTTTTATTTTTTGTCCTTCAGTTATCTGTTCATTTTCAGCTATGTTTTGGTCATTATTCCTATTTCAGATTTTTAGATGTTCGTTTGCATTTGTGTCAAATTCAGCTTCAGTGCAAAATAAATCAGAAGAATGTTCTATCAACCAGTATGACCAAAGTTAGATTTAATTCCCCCATTTAAATGTGGTATATGGTCTTGCTTATGGTGAAGGAGGCCTTTGTCAATCATCATGGTTTATTTTAATTATTCTGAATAGATGCTAAATTAATTCGTGTTTGAATGAAATTAGTTAGCTTCCTCACATGCAAAAAATGCAACGTTTTAGGCTTCTCAATTTCTATGTTCAACCCTTAAAAGCAAGTTTTGTGGTCTCATGACCTGTTACAGCCCATAGCTCTGGTTCAAAAGGATGTTGAGACTGATATGAAATACCCAGTTTTGTGTGCCACCAGAGGTTGTCGTCGGCTGTTGAATTTTATTTGTTAGTAAAGGATTTGATTTGGTACTAAGAATCTTTATGCTGAAGCTTATTATCATTGCTAGTAAAAGATAACTTATACCATTCGATAAACAACGTTAAAACATTCTAAAATTTTCCCAGCTAACCTGCTCTAGTTATTTTGTTCCTCAAAATTTCTATTTAGGTAAGATTGAAACATTAAACTACTTATTAAGGACAATACATAGTCACTCAACCTATTTTGTTAATTGTGAGATTTTAAAATTGCAGCATGGATCCCGAACACAAAAGGGAATCAATCGAGAAATACCAGGGGCCTTCTCAGTCCTAAGATTGACATTTTTCTGGTATTGGTGAACTTACATGTGTCCATTTACATGGAATTTCGAGATTCTTGGATCATTTCTGCTCATATCATATGCTTGCTCTCAGTGCCTGGGTAGAAAGCTAATTCACTGTAAGCGAATCCTCAAACTGAGATTCATCATGTTGCCTACATCGAACCATGATTCATATTCTTGGATGATGCAGGTTGATTCGTCGTCTAGCTAAAGAATATGCAAGCTAGAATAACTGGCCACTGCTGTACAGAACTAGGTAATCCATGTGTTCTCCATTTTTTTTTTTGTCAAAACAGTTATCCAAGCAAAGCCAGACTCTATTTATTTTGTAGTAAACAGGTATGATCTACCGGGGTCGTGTTGTGAAGTCTGGTAGAAATACCTAAATATGAAATGATGAAAATATTTGTTAGGGCTTTCCATCCAGTAATATATCCATGTACTTTTCTTCTTGAAGAGAGGAACATTTAAATGTTCAGAATATTAGGGAGTTTGTAGACACAATGTTTGCACTTTTCCTAATACGTTATTTATCTTTTATCTGATTCTTATTCTCCTTGTTGCATTTCTTTACACTCTAACAGGGAGCAGAGGTAGATGTAAAAAGGCTAACTAAGAGGCCTTCTCCTCCTCGATTTGGTTGCACCTTGACTGAAGCACAAAAGGCAAGCTAATTATTTTGCCTCAGTCTCGATGTTGTCCTGTGACTGATTTCTTTAATTTTTTTTGATTGATTGACATTTCTTTGAATTGTTTCTGATGTGTTCAAATCATACGTTGTCCAAGTTATCTAGTTTAACTTTATTGCTATTACTTAAATTCAAAATTCATCCTGTCATCCTGTCATTAAACATTAAATGTATGGGAATTTACTAGAATCTACTCCTACATGAAGCAAATGAATATAAACTACAAGTAAAGTTTACCTACCCTGTTATGACTTCAGAAGAAGCTGAATTTTCCATGTATACTGACCTTTAATATAGAGGGCTACAAGAGGATTATATCTTAGGTCAAGACACTCCAAATCCATCATAAACCAAAGGGAAAATAGTTTCTACTTACTAGAGGATTGAATGGACCCAAAAGGAAGCTCTAACTTGCTGTTTTGGGTGCTGAACTAAGGAGCTAGCTGCCTTCTTGTTGCATTCCTTGCTGCTGTGGTTGGTAGCAGAAATCACAGAAAATAAGGGGCTTAGTGCAGGATATTCAGGATACCAAGATGACATCAGAGGTAGTATAATAAATAGTATATCTCTTCATCAGAGGTAGCTTTGTTCTTCTATGCTTCCTTCACTGGATTTGTTGTGTAGTCACATTTCTTTGTTCAACCATTATCATGCCTAGTAAGTTGTTGTATGATGCTGTCAGTTCTTATCAATCTGTACACTTGAATTAGAAGGAGCAAATTATCTATATTATATTCTAAGCAGCATATACTAAGTGTCATATATGAAAGTTTTAGATTCTATGTTATATTCGTTATCTTCCACAGCAGCTTTTAAAAACTCAGTATTCTATTTTATTTGATACATGTACACATTTGTTTTAGTTATTTGACATATGGTGGATTTATGTGTTTTTACAGTTTACAAATCTCAAGTACTCCAGAGTTGAAATTGACGAAGTGCGGTTCGAGTGGGCTGAATGCATGCTAGATTACATTTGAAGTGCGGTTCTACCTTGATGTGTTAAAAGAATGTTCTACCTTGATTTTGATATCTATTAGCTAGCTTTTGATGTAAAAAGAATGTTTGGGTATTTTATGGATATTGTTGTAAGAAGATTATTTATATAATTTGTGAATATTTGTGTATTTTATGGATATTATTGAATGAAGAATATTTGTATAATTTGTGAATATTTGTGTATTTTTTTTTGTTATTGTCGGTTTTTCATTGTTTCGGAAATCAAATTTGTGCTGTAAAAAATATACATATTACATCGGTTTTCCACCGCTGCAAAATCGGTGTTATTAACTAATATTACATCGGTCATTTACCGCTGCCAAAACTGGTGTTATTAACATACAATATTACATCGGTTTTACACCGTTGATGAAACGGTGTCGTTAAGTGATACTACACCGGTTAATAACCGATTCGAAGACCGGTGTCGTTAAGTGATACTACATCGGTTTTAACTCGATGTCTAAAATGGCAGACTTTTAACATCGGCTTCATAGACATCGGTCGAAAATGAAATAGACACCGGTGGAAAACCGATGTCTATGAATGTTTTTGTTGTAGTGAATCTTGGACAACATTTGATGTTACTTGGAACGTTGGTGGCATGCTAGGAAACTTTGTCAATAGAACCTGCAAAATATAAACATATATTAGAAGATAAAAATATCCAAAACAAGGTCATTATCCCCTCAACTAGTTAGGTTTTTTATTCTACTATGAAGCATTACAATACAAATATGTCTGAACTTTAAACAATGTAAACTAACCCTCATTTAAGTAATTGTATTTGATAAAAAAGAGAAAGGATAATAAATCATGTAATTAAATTTGAATATAAAGAACAAATTTTACATTAAGCTAACAGAATTTTTATATTGATTCTAGCAATCTCTTGTCTAAATGAAATATTAATACATTACATGTGATAGTAACGATACATTAAAGAAACTATACATAGACTAAGAAATGAAGATTAACAAAATTACTTACAACTACAATAGAAGGGCTAGAATCTTCCCCAGGATGAGAATGTGTTACGTCAGCACCAAATATTATAGTTGGTTGGTCACTAATAAGAGGAATGCGCCTTGACAATGCATCGACAAGAACCATGTCCCTTCCTTCAACCTATGAATCAAGCCTTAGTAACACAAAGCAGAACAAGAAAAATAGATCCACCTTCCACGTACTCACCTTTCCATTGATCTAGAGGGCAACATTGGCAAGGTACTGTTTACTCATCCTGAAAACATGCTTTGTCAAACAACATTATGAAATTAAACCAAGGCAGTCTCACATATCTACTTTTGATCACCTGTAATAACTATGACATATAATAATAAAGTGAACGAGGAAAGGGAAAAAATTAAAGCTAAAAGGTTCAGCCAATTGATATTTGTCAACAAGCAAAAATATCAAGTTGTGCGTAACACTTTGCTGTGAGACAACAAAGAAGTAATCAAAAATTATATACGTAGACAGTTTCTCTAATTTAATCCTAGACCACTAAAAGAAGTAAATAAAATTATATACGTAGTCGAATGAACAAGTCACGTTCTTGCATTAAAGAAAATGTTATCTTTCACATAATCAAATAAAACAGATGCAATGTGTTGACGATTGCTGCTCACGAAACTTAGAAGCAAGGAAAGGCCTAGTCAAAAGAGAGAGCAAGGAGTCACGATCAGAGAGCACCAAACCAGACGAAAGCTTATTGTGCGCATTCTGAAATGCATTTGATATCTTAGGTAGTTCAACCCAGCGGACTGTTCTAGCAGCATTTTCCATTCACTCGAAAGGATCCTCTATCTGTAAAGTTGAAAGATTATCAACTAGCTATAGACTGCAAGTAATCATTCCAAGAAATTTCAGTAGAAACATCAACAATCTTACAATCAGGGGCAGCGATCTACAAAAACGATGGCTTTTTTGTCATCCTTCATATGTCGAGATGCTATAATCTGATCCAGAAGTTCTAATATCTGAAAACTGCACATACAGATTAAATCTTGATCAATATCCCAACAGCCTCTTTCTATCATAGCCTACTTTATATAAATTCAAGATAAGAAAATCGAGACTTGCTCAGTCTAAAACGCTAAATGTTGTACAATTTGGTAACTAGCCATGAATCTAAAAGATCGCACCTTGTCGAAAAAGGATAGCAAAAGTTGAGCAAGAGAGCTTTGGTTTATGATTCTGCTAGATCTGAACCTCTGTATATTTGTGGAACATACATCCTCAAAAGGACTCCTAGAGAAGTTACTCCATCCTGCAGCAACAAACAATAGAAAATACACATACACTAAGGAAAGGCCTATATCATAATTATAGACACGCAGGCATGCAAAAAAGATGTAAGATATAAAGATGTTTCAAGGCTCTAGAAGATATATACCTCGATCAGAAATTCTTTCTTCATTAATTATTGCTCGCAGTGGTGGGAAAATTGGTGGTTCACAGGTCTGCTAAAGAAAAAGTAAAACAACACGAAGGATTCTAGAAAAGAATTTGATAGTTGATATTGCATCAAGAAATGAGCAGAAAAGAATCACAAACTCACAACTTTACCTAAAAATGGAAGATAACCAACAAACAAAGGGCATAGGAACTTAAACTCCCGGACTTTGGATCATTAATATCTTGTGCTTTAGCCCACTCCTTCAGCTGAGAAAAGGAATGGAATAACATCACAAAGGAATCTAATAACACTTTAAAAAATGCTTACAACAAATGCTAACCATTAAAACCATGTCACGGAAACGGTCATCTATTTCAGATAGCCATTTAAGAACGTTGGACTTCATTACACCAAGATGAATATTATTAACGGAGACATCAAAAGAAATATTAAGCTACCTGCTAATGTATTTAAGCAGAGGAACTCTTGCATTTGGAATGTACTCAACAAAACTAGCAAGACCTGAAACAGAGATAGGAAATAGAAATCACTCACATTTTTATCATCTGTTGAAGATTCCAGATAGATACTATAGATAGTATTAAAAATTTTCTATTTGTAGATTTTGTTGTGCTTTTTTAAAATTTCAAAATAGGTCGACAATTGTTTAAAGTATACCACCATATAAATAATGATTTATTACAATTGTATAAATTATTTCTTTGTGGGAATCTAACTTTGCATGCTTTTCATTTAGTATCATATACAAGAAGAATCAACAATGTCATGTTCATTACCTTACTCGACAGATTGAAGATATTGTGACTTATTTGAAAATTAGTAGAGAGGCCATGATAAATTTCAGCAGACACCTAGATTATGAATGACAGATATTTTATTTCGTTCTCTTAAGCATTTGGGCGAACAATTGGTCTACACACAACAATCATCATCAGTCAATTAAACTGCCTGAGTTGGTTCTCCAAAAAGTTAGGAAATACTAAATATTTCATTCTTCAAAAAGCATAACCATGATTCGTTTATCCAAATTCAATAGTTTTGGAGATCATAAAAATAGATAACTGCAAACAGACAAGGAAAAAAAAAACACGGACCTGAAACAGGGATGATGTTGAAGGGTTGTTAGAGGACTTTCAGCAAGTCCTCGGTGCCGCTGAAGGTAAAGGCACCTCCATCCTCCAAGTTGAGCACTTTGACAACTCCATCTTCTACCAGCAACGCATAGCACCAAGATCGGACGCCTATGCCCATGAGCTCGTTTGACAGATCCAACTCCACCCCGAGTGCCAGGGTGAACTCCCTATTTCCGTCGGAGAGTAGCAAAACCTCGTCCTTAATGTTGAGATCCTTTTTCCAGGCATGCATCACGAAAGCGTCGTTGACCGAGATGCAGGCAATGGTGTCCACGCCTTTGGCATGCAACTCCCCAGCCTTTTCCACAAATCTAGGGAGGTGCTTCTGCGAGCACGTCGGCGTAAAGGCACCGGGACGACGAATAAGATGGCTTTCTTTCCCTTGGTGAGATCAGAAATGGTGATGGTCTAGAGCTCCCCATCGGAGTCGAAGTAGGAGAGGTTGGCGTCAGGAAGATTGTCTCTGACGGAGATAGTGGTTACGACGGCAGGGGCGGAGGCGGAAGAGGCGGGGGAAGAGGGAGGACCTATGAGTGTGCAGTCAGAGGTGTAGAGTGGTAGTGGAAATGGAGCTGTGGAAGCGGGCGGCAGAAGGGAGGAGGCGGGGCAAAGAAGGGGCGATGGGTTTAGGGCTTGGATCGAGAAGGTAAAGGGGTGGAATATGGCGGCAAAAAAATTTCGGGGAGAGGGAAAGAAAAAATGTCGCGACAAAAAATGACGAAGAGGAAAAAGCAGCGAAAGAAAAAAACAACGGCATTCAACAACACTTAATAGACAATAGTTTTTAAAAACTATTGTCATAATCCCAAAAAAAAGTGCACATAGACAACCGTTTTAAAAAACTGTTGTCGTAGCCTTTAGAAACCGTTGTCGTAACCCCATAAAAACATAAATAGACAACGATTTTTAAAAACCGTTGTCATAGGCCAAAAAAATTGTTAA
The DNA here is from genome assembly GCF_018446385.1 of Zingiber officinale. Lineage (NCBI taxonomy): Eukaryota > Viridiplantae > Streptophyta > Magnoliopsida > Zingiberales > Zingiberaceae > Zingiber > Zingiber officinale. Next base: position 135,126,372 of record NC_055992.1, read on the forward strand.
AAGACAACGGTTTTTATTAAAACCGTTGTTAAAAGGCAAAAAAACAACGATTTGGTATAAAACCATTGTCGTTTGAGTGTTGTTGAATGAGGTTTTTCTTGTAGTGGAGGCACTAGGTCTTCTTAGGTATTGGATCATCAACTACTTCTAGACAAAACCTTTTAAAGAAATTGAATATTTAATTTCCTTTCTGAAAATCCTAGGTTAACTAGTCAAGTATATATCAAGCCTAAGTTCTTATCTATCCTAATCTAAGCATGCATAAGAGAAAAACAGTAAACCAAGCATCAATCAGGTTTATTTATAAAGATGGTCTTTCTATTAGCTCCACCTAAATCATAGTCTCGATAAGGTCTATCAAGGTAATAGATTGGATCCTTGGGAATCCAATATTAATCAAATCTGACTTGATTAATCAAGTTAGACTTGGGGACCCATGCTTGGACTAAGTTATTAGTTGATCGATTCACTAAAGACAAGTAAGAATTGAATCGATTTCTAGCATTGTTTTCAAGTCCTGTTCAATTGTATACGACCCTTTGTTTTTCAAGAATCAGATCAAGATTTTTGGAACCCAAGGTGAACTGTTCTAACGTGTCCTTAAGTTTCTTTACTTGACTTTTCAAATTGGAATTCTCTTATCCTCAAGTTGTTGGACTTGAGTTGAGGTTCCTTCTTAAATTTGCTCAGTTAAAGAACTCGAGTTAGTCACTTCCTTAAGGACTCTTATCTCCTTTTAGAGTGACTTGACTCGGAGATTGGATTTAGCCAATTTTCTTAATAAGTATTCAAATAAATTTTGTAATTCATCTATTTGAGTACCAGCAAACAGAGAAACTACAAAGTGGTTTGGCCCTTCAGAAACGGATACGGATTCATGGATTCTTTCAAACTCGATTTTTGATTCCACATCGGTTTTAGACTCAAACTCGGTTTCAACAATATACGCTTGTGCTAGTAGAGCAACGAAGTTTGCTCGCTCGTGTTCTTCTTCGTCCGACTCTTCTGATGACTCAGACCATGTTGCCTTCAACACCTTCCTTTTCCTTGCTTCTGATTGGACAATCAGGCTTGTAGTGCCCCTTCTTGTTGCAGCCGTAGCAGGTAACTCCAGACTTGGCTTTCGTATACAATTGAGTCACCTTCTTCTTCTTAAGTGCTTTTTGAACTAGTTTGACTAGTTTCGTGGTGATTTCATTTTCTTCTGAGTCCGATTCATTTTTGAATTCAGGTTCGGTCGGGCCTTAGGCTTTGACTTCTTGTTCACAAGTTTCCTTGCAAGTAGTGCAATACCTTTCTCGACCCGAGTACTATTAATTTGTTCATGAAGTTCAAATTTGAAAAATAACTCATCTAATTTAATTTGTGAAAGATCCTTATACAATTTGTAAGCATCTACCATGGATGCCCACAAAGTGTTCCTTGGAAATGCATTGAGTGCATACCGATGACGTTGTAATTTTTCACCTTTTGTCCAATTGCGTGGAGACCGTTGAGGAGGTCTTGGATGCGTGCATGAAGTTGGCTTGCCGATTCACCTTCCTGTATTTTTATATTATAAAGTTTATTTAATATCAAATCATGTTTGCTTACCTTTGTGTTGGAAGTTTCTTGTGCAGCTCAATCAACTTTTCCCATTAGTCTTTCGCGCTAGAAAATGAGACGACTCGGTTCAGCTCTTCTTTGGTTAGTCTACATTGTAGAGTGCATGCTGCTTTGGCATCTACTTCGATCTTCTTCATTAGATTTGTGTCCCAGTTCTCACATGATACTGGTTTTCCAGTGCCGTCGAGAGGGAGGACAAGGCCTGTTTGGATATTATCCACATCTCGACTTTTGTCTTGAGGTGGTACTCCATTCAACTCTTCCAGTAGCCGAAGTCTTCGTCGAAGAAGAGGGTAGGGCGTGCAGTGTTATACCCTTCTTCATGGGCCATTTATTGAATAAATCTAGCACACAACAAAAACAAGTAGACTTGTCCCAAGACTTGGTCTTGGATTAGCAGTGATGGAGAAAATTAAAATAGTATTTCATTAATTTCGAGAAAAGATAATAAAATAATAAAAAAAATATTATTACAAATTTTGTTAAATGCGATATTTTATCAACACTGACCAATGGTTAAAAAATAAAAATAAATTTTTTTAAAAAATTGGAGGGAAAAAATGAAAGGGGTAAAAGTAAAAAATTGCTCAAACGGTAGTTGTACCGATTTAGAACGACCCAGGTCTAATACCAATTGTAGATTCGTTGCGCTAGAGGGAGAGGGTGAATAGCGCTCATGGCTTTTATGTTCGTTTGAAAACGTTCGAATAAAACGCAATAGAATAAGAATGACAAGACAGAAAGAAATCAATCACGAACATCAAGATTTACTTGGTTCGGAGTTTGTGACGACTCCTAGTCCAAGGCTCACATGTGAGAATGCTTTCGATGGACTAATCAATCGAAAGTTACAAAGAGATTTACAATTGTAGTACAAGTAAATTTTAAATAAAACAATACCGATGACTTAGAAAATAGATCTCCAATGTAGTCGTTATCGAAGCAGCTTTTAGGTGTCAAGAGGCTTTATCGAAGCAGCGCGCAAGTGCAGAAGTCATTCTGAATGTTGTTGTTTAGCCCCTGGTCGAATGCTGCTTATATAGGCTATTCTCGGTGCCTGGAACCCCTCCTGGTGCCTGGACCACGTGTCTTGGCCAATCGACGTGCTCCATGTAGGCTTATGGATGATTTTTTGGGTCCGGGGGACTGGACCGAGTTCGGGCGCTCGGACCGCCTAGGGGCCCACCGCCCACCTTGGGCGAGGCTGGTCCGAGTGTCCAGACTAACTTTTTTAGCGATCCCTTTTTTTCTATAAAACAAAGTTAGTATAGGCAATAAACAATATATATAATATAAATTTGACAGCCTTTGACTGTTCGGTTTTGACTTTGAGTTTCACTGAAACTCTAGGTCAAACCGACGCTTACTGTTCCCTTTTCGGGGGAATGCACCCTCAGTTACTCCTCTCAATAGAGTTTACCTTTTGCCAGATCGGTCCTCCATGATCATCTGGACTTTTGTTCAGCGTCCGAGACTTCAAGTCTTCATACTGAAAGTCCACTTCACGATCCGTCCAGACTTCCACTTGATCCACGACTACTAGGATTTTCACCTAGAGTCCCCGACTCTAGGATTTCGCCTAAAATGCTTGACCTGCCAAGAGTTCGCTTTGCCTAATCACAGTTAGGACTTTACACCACCTAGGGTTACCTCTCCTAAGACCTAGGGTTATCTTCCCTTAGGGTTTTCTACCTGCCTAGGATCCACTAGGACTTTTGTCTATGAACACTTAGGACTTTCCTACAAGCTCATTCAACCTTGTTAGACAACAAGTAACCTTAAGTTTGGACCCTTTGCCATAATAAAAATTTAGGTTCGATCGTCTAGTGCTCCATGCTACCAACATAGGTGAGGATGCGTTCCCCGTTGAGGGAACAATAGGCGTCGGTTAGACTTAGGTTTTTTGAAAAATCTAAAAGTTAGAACTGGACAGTTCGAAGACTGTCAAATAATTTATCATTTATATTTTATTGTGCTAACTTTGGTTTGTATGATATGTTTGATATTTTTGACTAGCGTATTTTGCAGGGAGAGAAAAGAATATAAAAGGCTCGGATGGACAGTGTTCAAGGCATCTCCGGAGCTGTTGGAGGGGCCTCAGGAGGCTTGGTTGAAAGCCCGCGTGGAGAGGCTCGAAGGCGCCCTCCAAGAGTCTGAAAGCGACTTGGAGCTGGGATGGAAGGCGCCTTCGAATAGATGAAGTTAGCAGAAAGCGGAGCTTATCGACACTACGGATTTGAGGATAGAAATCTGAGTTAAAGGCATCTTCAATGGGGTTGAAGGTGCCTTCAACAGTCCATAAATGGAGACCACAAGCAGATGCTTCGATACAACTCATCTTCACGATCTTTCTCTTGCGTGCTGCTCTAAAGACGATCCAATGAAATCGTAATGCTGCTCCGACGACCGAAAGCTTTACTTTAAGAATTCCACATTGTCAGTATAATTTTAAATTGCTGTAATTAAGTTTTGCACTTATAATTCTACAATTTGTAATTTTTTTTTAAAATTATAGTGATTTCCCAATGAAAATGATCAAGTATGACAGACCTTGGAGTAAGAGTCGTCATACGCTCCGAACCAAGTAAAACTCGATCTTGTTAGTATTGTTTCTTTTTTCTTTCTTTCCGCTGCATTATTCTCTATTTTTTAAAAAAAAAATTAAAAAAAAACTATTATCTCGAGATGATGATACACTATATCCATGACCTTAATATTTTTTAGTGATGATGACATACTATCTTCATTATCGCTACGTGCTAGGAGGCTGACGATGAAGGATACTAGGATGAACGGAATCATCTTTTACTTTATAAATAATAATAATTTATTATATTTGAATAACTATCCACGCTATTCCAATTAGAGATGGTCTCTAAAATTTTAATTAAATCTTCTCGTCCAAAATCACAAACATTAGCCAATAATATTGTTTCATATTAATTAATTAATTAGATTCTATGCCTTGTATTAATTTTATTTTTTCAATTGATATATGTTATTGCCTATTAGATTTCTTTAATTAATTGTTTTTCTTTCGTTTTTTTTCAACGCAATTTAACTTTTAAAAATACTAATAAAAGAGCAGAGCAAGTAGATACTTAATTAAGCTGATCGATGACAAGAATCATTAATTGCTTACAAATTCATAGTATACGGTAGCATTCAGTTTCCTTTATTACAATCAAATTATTCATATCGAGTGGTTGTGCTGTCGATAATCAAAGTAAATAATTTATCATTGATTTATAGCTAGAGTAGTATGACAAAACTAGCTAGCTAGCCAATAAATGCCCCTCCGGTTTAGGTTCTATTGGAAATGAAACTCATATATGCTTCTAACCGTTCATGTTCATATCCATAAGATATACAGAAAAAGTTATTAACAAAAGACCAAAAAAAAATTATATATTTAAAATTGATGATTGTGATTTATGTAGTAATTATAAATTGGAGATAAGCTAAAGTGCATGTTTTTCAAATGTCAGTATATCATTTATCAAGTATATTGATGTAGTGATATAGGAAGCTCCATCTGGCATATGTCAGGTGTCAAGATAGAGGTTAAAGTCAAGATGATCAACGTTAAGAAGTCAAAGTCAAGATGGTCAACGTCAAAATGTCAAAGGGTCGAATGGAGGAAGACTACAATAGCCGGTTGGGACAGTCAATACCCGATCGGTGCGAGATGTGTCCAAGTGGACCACATGTACAGCGATAATATGACAAGATAATCAGATGATCAATATGGAGCAACAGGACACCAAGAAGACCGGAGAGCTTTTCCGAACATGGAGGTCACGTTACTACACAATCACCATAGAGAAGAGCAACTGAGATAGAGCGGAGGGGTCTCGGCCGAGCGGCTACCCCGCTCGACCAAGCAGCAGGATTGTTGTCGTATCACTTGATATCCTTCTGGGAGATAGTATCGCTGACACGAGACAAGGTCGACAAGCGGATTGTACGACGAAAGCTTCTACTGTCTTATCAGGGATATGCATGCCCTGTTAAGGTATGGTGTTAGAGGTACTTTTCTGACATGTCTCTTTATGGGACATATTGGAGAATGTGCCCATGCCTCGAGGAGTGTGCATATCACCCACTAGGGCTCTATATAAAGGGAGGTCCATCACCAGTGGAGGTACACGTAATTCACTGTTTGCGCCTATATTGTTGTTGCTCCGCTTTCCTTCTACACTTCGGTGACTGACTTAAGCGTCGGATGCCAACGCTAGAGATCCCTTCCCTGGCTTGGCACTGACATTACCTGTTTTGTAGAGCGGAGCGAGATCTACAGTCGGTTAGTGAAGCCGCCACATCCCCAGCTTTCCACCTTCTCGCTTTCGAACAGGATCATTTTGGCGCCGTCTGTGGGAACGTAACTTGCATCCGAACGAGAAGATGGAGGATGCTGGATGATTCACCACAGTGACACTGACGCAAGAGGAGCTCGACATGCTAATATAAGCTCGAGCGGTAAAAATAGTGGAGCAACAATAACACAGGCACTGGCCGAGCGCCAAGCGCAGGAATCCGTAGCATCAGCCGCTGGCTGACCGACTAAACAAGGAGACCAAATGGATTAAATATCCACTCAAGGGAAGAACAAAAAGTCGACCTGCTCATATGGGGAAGTGGCCAATGCGCCGATCCCCTTCTATCGAGCATTGCTTAGGATCCCATCGGAGGAACGGGGCTATTCGGACAAGGATCGAGGGTCTTCCTCAGATGATGAACCCGTACGGGATGCGAGAAAGGGGAAGGCACCAAGGGATGATGATTCACCCGAGCGGATCAATCGACAACTTCTACAAGGGATTCTGAACGACCCTCTGCCTAGACATTACACTCCGCTGACGATCGGGGAATATAACGGAAGCACCGATCCAGATGATCACTTGGCTAAGTTCGATAACGCAGCCATACTTCATCAGTACATTGACAGAGTGAAGTGTAGGATTTTTCTCTCCACTCTCTTCGGATCAACACAACGTTGATTTAAGAGGCTGTCGAACGGATCAATCCACAACTTCAAGGACTTCCGAGTGGCGTTTCTAGACCATTTCACTAGCAGCAGCTGCCACCAGAAGATGAGCGTGAATTTATTCTCGTTGAAGCAAGGGCCTAGGGAAGAATTAAGGGCCTAAATACAACGCTTCAACCAGGTGGTTATGGATATTCCAACGGTCTCCTCAAATGTATTGGTGAACGCCTTCACTCAGGGGCTCACTAAGGGAGATTTCTTTCGATCGCTCGTTCAGAAGTGGTCGAGGTACTTCGACCACTTACAAAGGAAGGCAACAGAATACATAAATATGGAGGAATCCCAAGCGGCTAGAAGAAGGGAGGTGCCGAACGAGCCCACAACAACGCATGCGCAGTGTCCGTCGAGCAGCCATCAGCCTCCAAAGGGGCCTCAATTGAGGGGAGCGCATCCACACAATGAGCCTAGGATGCATGTCGTACAGCATGTGGCGGCCGGCCAGCCAAAGGCTACAAAGGCAAAGTGTGGACTCCAATGTTTTGCTCCTTCAACTAGTCGGCGATGTATAAAACACGAGACTGCTACGACCTAATGTCAATAGTTAGCAAGCCAGCTCCGCGGGGATATCATCGTCGATTACCATCTCCTGATTGGCGACACACGCACCGATCAGCCGGGCGAAGGGAGGAAGAAAGAACGACGACCGAACCACACCCTCATCAATCTTAGAGGAGGAGCCACCATAATCCTGCTCGAGCCTCTATCGAGCGGAGTAGACCTTCGGCTCAAGAGGAGGAGAACAGGAGTAACGTTGCTGGGCGATAAATAGGAATGATCGTTGGTGGGTCGACTGACAATGATTTCAACCGAGTGAGGAAGTTGCATGCTTGGCGACTCGAGATCCATGTCGTTGGCTGTTGTAGCAAGGAGAAGGCCGAAGTACCCGAGATTAGTTTCGACCCAAAAGACTTAGAAGGAGTGGAGATCCCTCATGACAACGTGTTGATTATCTGAGCGGTAATCGCTAACTACATTAGTCACTGAACCTTTGTTGATACAGGGAGCTCAGTGAATATCATATTCAAGAAGGCGTTCGATCAGCTACAAATCGACGGGAGTGATTTGATGCCCGTGACGACTCCACTCTATGGATTAACAGGAAACAAAGTGTTGTCGATCGGCCAAGTCCACCTGGACATCTCGCTAAGGGAGGAGCCGCTAAAGAGGATAAAGACCATAAATTTCATTGTGGTGAATGCACCGTTGACTTACAATGCCATATTGGGCCGACTAGCACTCAATGAGTTTTGAGCGGTGGTGTCCACCTTCTTCCAGAAGATCAAATTCTCGATGGAAGACATGGTGGGTGAAGTCAAAGGCAACCAGCTGGCCGCTCGGCGATTCTATGTCAAGATGGTCAAAGCCAAAGCAAGGGTCACTCGAAAAACCCGAGCTTAGAGGTGAATGCTATCACGAAAAAGCCTCCTATGCTGGTCTATAAAGAAAAGGAAGAGGTTCAAATCCACCCAAGCTGATTAGAGGCAACCACCTTTGTCGCCGCCAACCTGGAGACCAAGAAGAAAGCAAAATTGGTCGCATGCCTCAGACAAAACCATGATGTGTTCTCCTGGTTGACACACGAGCTCTCGAGCATCTCGCTGAAAGTGGCTCAACACGAGCTTCATGTCTGACTGGACGCTCGATCAGTGAAGCAAAAGAAGAGGGACTTCAGCATAAAACAAAACCTAATCATCCGGGCAGAGATAGAAAAATTGCTAGAGGCTAGCCACATCCGAGAAGTTCAATTCCCGAGCTGGCTCACTAATGTCATACTAGTCTCCAAGCCGGTGCGGGTCTACATCGACTTCCATGATTTGAATAAGGTGTGCCCAAAGGAATTCTATCCGCTACCCAGGATAGATCAGATGGTGAACTCTACGTGGGTTGCGAGCTGATCTGTATGCTCGACGCATACCTAGGATACCACCAAGTGCTGCTCGCTCGGGAGGATCAAGAGAATGTCAACTTCATCACGGCCGATGGAACGTATTGCTACAATGTTATGCCATTCGGAATGAAGAACACTGGCGCCACCTACTAGAGGCTGATGAATAAAGTGTTTCATTGATAGATCGGCCGTAACATGGAAGTATATGTCGATGCCATATTAATAAAATCTCTCTGAGCTGCTGATCGTTGTGCAGATATCGAAGAAACATGCCGAACCTTAAGGGCATATGAGATAAAGCTAAACCTGAGCAAATGTTTGTTCGGCACGAAGAGTGGCTACTTCCTTGGATACATCGTCACCGAACAGGGCATCGAGGTGAATCCGAGCAAGATGAAGGCGCTACAAGACATGCTCCCACCCTATAATGACCCGCCTTCTACTGGCTAGGCTGTAAGTGTTGGTTGCTACTCGGAAAACCTATAGGTTCCACTGTACAAAAATTTTGTACAAAGGTCTGAACCTTTTCCTAGCTACCATGTGTTCTTTTAAATTAAATTTTGGATCGCCTGCGGAACTTAACACGTTTGATCCAAAACTTAATCTATTTGTTCTTTTAGGTTTTGACTTGGATCTCCTGCGGAACTTTACACGTTCAACCCAAGTCTCCTTAAGTTATTAATTCCATTAAATATTAATTTCCATAATTGGTTCCCAGTACTGACGTGGCGAGGCACATGACCTTCTTGGATATGGGAGCAACCACCACCGACTAGACAAAACCTTTTATAGAAAGCTAATATTTAATTTCCTAAAATAACTTTAGGTTAACCAAAGAGAACAATCAAATCACAAGGAAAAGAAAAAATAAAAGAACACGACATCGAAAAAACATATTCGAAATTCTAGAACGTAAGCCTCTTGTATTTGGTATTATTTCCATAAATAACTAGCATGATGCGGAAATAAAAATTACTAGTTATACCTTGTAGAAAAACCTCTTGATCTTCTACCGTATTCCTCTTCTAACCTCGGACGTTGTGTGGGTAACGATCTACCGAGATGAGAAACCACCAACCACCTTCTTCTCCTCCAAGCAAGGTTCGGCCACAAAAGGAAAACTTCACCAAGGAGAAAAACCAAAATACTAACCAAGGTCCAAGAGATGCTAGCTTTCTCTCATTCTTCTTCTTCTTCAAGTAGTATCCGGCCACCACAAGAGCTCCAAGGAAGGGAGAGAGGTTCGGCCACCACAAGAGGAAGAGAGGGAGAGGATGGCCGGCCACACCAAGGAACAAAAGAGGGAGAGAAATAATAGATGTTGTATCTCATGAAGGCACCCTCACCCCTTCTTTTATATTCCTTGGCCTAGGCAAATTAGGAAATTTAATTACAATAAAATTTCCTCAATTTCCTTGACATGATTTTATTGAGAAAAATAAAATAAAATTTCCCAAATTAAAGCCAATGGCCGGCCACATCAATGAAGGAAAAAATTAGACAAGTTTTAATCAACAATTAAAACTTCCTAATTTGTTTCCGGAAATTTTAAAAAATAAAATTTCTCTTTAAAATCTCTTCATGGTTGATAAAAGGAAATTTCTATAATTTTAATTTTATCAACATGTGAATAATTTTTAAAGAGAAAATAAAACATCTCTTTAATCTACAAATAAGGAAAGAGATCTAATCTCTTTCTTTAATCTTTTGTAGATCTTTTACAAGAGAGATATTTTAATTTTAATTCTCTTTAAATTATATCTTCCACATAATAATAAAAATTAAAATTAAATTTCTTTTTTAATTTAATTTGGCCAGCCCTACTATCTTGGGTTCAAGCTAGGGCCGACCACCCAATTTTATACCTAGGTCGGCCCTAGCTTGTTCCCAAGCTAGCTTGGCCGGCCCCTATTGGGTGGGTATAGAAGGTGGGTATAGGTGGGTATAAAACTCTATAAATAAGAGGCTACGATAGGGACCGAGAGGAGGAATTGATTTTGGTCTCCCGATAAAATTAAGCATCCCGTGTTCACCCCGAACACACAACTTAATTTTATCAATGATAATTCATTCCACTAGAGAACTATCATTGAACTACCGCACCAATCCCAAATTACATTTTTGGGCTCCTTCTTATTATGAGTGTGTTAGTCTCCCTGTGTTTAAGATATCAAATGTCCACTAATTAAGTGAGTTACTGACAACTCATTTAATTAATATCTAAGTCCAAGAGTAGTACCACTCAACCTTATTATCATGTCGGACTAAGTCCACCTGCAGGGTTTAACATGACAATCTTTATGAGCTCCTCTTGAGGACATTATCAACCTAGTATCTCTAGGACACAGTTTCCTTCTATAATCAACAACACACACTATAAGTGATACTATTTCCCAACTTATCGGGTTTATTGATTCATCGAACTAAAACTCACCCATTGATAAATTAAAGAAATAAATATAAAACATATGTGCTTGTTATTATATTAGGATTAAGAGCATACACTTCCATAATAACTGAGGTCTTTGTTCCTTTATAAAGTCAGTATAAAAGAAACGACCTCTAATGGTCCTACTCAATACACTCTGAGTGTACTAGTGTAATTATATAGTCAAGATAAACTAATACCTAATTACACTACGACCTTCTAATGGTTTGTTCCTTTCCATTTTGGTCGTGAGCTTCTGTTTATAATTTATAAGGTACTGATAACATTATCTTCTGCATATGACACCACATGCTATGTTATCTACAATATAAATTAATTGAACAACTACAAATAAATGTAGATAAATTGACCAAATGTGATTCTTTATTTAACATGAATGTTTACAAAGCTTAGGCTTTCAGTATACACTCCAACAATCTCCCACTTATACTAATGACTAAGCTGCCATATCTTCTACCATACATCTGATTCCCATTCCCTCCACATGCCGATCGAAAGCTTTCGCCGGAAGGGCCTTAGTGAAAGGATCTGCCAGGTTATCTGCTGATGCAATCTTGGCGATGACAACTTCTCCTCGCTTCACGATATCTCGTATCAGGTGGTACTTGCGCTCTATATGTTTACTTGCCTTATGAGCTCGTGGTTCCTTCGAGTTTGCAACTGCACCGCTATTATCACAATAAATTGTGATGATTTTGGGCAAACCAGGAATCACATCTAAGTCCATTAGAAAGTTCCTGAGCCATACTGCTTCTTTAGCTGCCTCAGAGGCTGCTACATACTCAGCTTCCATGGTTGAGTCCGATACGCATTTCTGCTTAACACTCCTCTATGAAATGGCTCCACCTCCTAAAGTAAACACATAGCCTGATGAAGACTTACTATTATCCCTATCTGATTGGAAATCTGAATCCGTGTAACCCATAGGGAGCAGATCGTCTGCTTGGTAAACTAGCATATAATCTCTAGTCCTTCTCAGGTACTTTAATATATGCTTTACCGCAGTCCAATGTCCTTGTCCAGGGTTACTCTGATATCTGCTGACCATGCCCACGGCAAAACAGATATCAGGTCTCGTACATAGCATTGCATACATTAGGCTTCCTACAGCCGAAGCATAAGGAACTGCTTTCATGTCTTCTATCTCTTTCGACGTCTTTGGAGACATATCTTTAGACAGAGCTACTCCATGTCTAAAAGGTAAGAAACCTTTCTTGGAATCCTGCATGCTAAAACGAGCAAGGATTGTATCTATATATGAAACTTGGGACAGACACAACATTCTTTTCTTGCGATCCCTTATCACTTTGATCCCAAGAATGTGTGCACACTCTCCTAAGTCCTTCATATCAAATTGTTTGGACAACCATACCCTTACGTCTGATAATACCTTGACATTGTTGCCAATTAACAAAATATCATCTACGTATAGTACAAGAAATACCACCACGTTTCCGTTACACTTCTTGTATACACAAGACTCATCCGGACACTGAATAAATCCATACGACTGGATTACTTCATTAAACCGGATGTTCCAAGACCTTGAAGCTTGCTTCAGTCCATAAATGGACCGATTGAGCTTGCACACTAGATGCTCTTTGCCTTTTTCAATGAACCCTTCTGGTTGCTTCATATGAATGTTCTCTTCAAGACTTCCATTAAGGAAAGCCGTCTTGACATCCATTTGCCAAATCTCATAATCCATATGAGCAATGGATAAGAGTATCCGGATAGACTTAAGCATGACTACCGGTGAAAAGGTCTCCTCATAATCGATTCCCTCTTTCTGAGTGTACCCTTTCGCAACAAGCCTAGCTTTGAAGGTCTCTACCTTCCCGTCTGTCCCTCTTTTCCTTTTGTAGATCCACTTGCATCCAACGGCTTTTACACCATCAGGTGGTTCTACAAGCTCCCAGACTTTATTAGAGTACATAGACTCTATTTCAGAATTCATTGCCTTTTGCCAAGATGCTGCATCTATATCTTGGAGTGCTTCGTCGTATGTTCGTGGATCAGGTTCATGTTTACCCGGGATCAAGTCCGAAGACTCTCCCAAAAACATGAATCTTTCAGGCTGCCTTACAACCCTCCCACTACGACGAGGCACTGTCTGTGGTTGTGTATCATGTGTGACACGTGTTGCAGTCTCTTGTGGTACTTCATCTTGTACTGTTGGTACTGAAGTAGACATGTCCTCTCTAAGTTCTTCTAAAACAACTTTGCTACTGGGCTTGTGATCCATTATATAGTCTTCTTCTAAAAACTAGGCATTGGTGCTAACAATGACCTTCTGGTCTTTAGGACTATAAAATAAATCACCTTTTGTTCCTTTGGGATATCCTACAAACACACGAACTTCTGTACGAGATTCTAACTTATCAGCATCTGGTTTCAGCACATGTGCTGGACTACCCCAAATTCGAATATGTCTTAGACTGGGCTTTCGCCCATTCCACAATTCTATGGGAGTAGAAGAAACTGATTTAGAAGGTACTAAGTTTAGAACGTATACTGCTGTTTCCAGAGCATATCCCCAAAACGAATTTGGTAATTCTGAATAACTCATCATTGATCTAACCATCTCCATAAGAGTCCTATTCCTTCGTTCTGCTACACCATTCTGTTGGGGTGTTCCAGGTGCAGACAATTGGGATTGAATCCCGACCTCTGATAAGTAATTCCTAAACTCTCCTAAGAGGTATTCGCCACCACGATCTGACCGTAGTTTCTTGATACTTTTACCTAGTCGTTTCTCTACATCAGCCTTGTATTCTTTGAACTTATCAAAGCACTCGGACTTGCGGCGCATTAGGTAAATGTATCCATATCTTGAATAATCGTCTATGAAAGAGACAAAATATTTAAAACCTCCTCTTGCCTGGACAGACATAGGACCACACAAATCAGAGTGAACCAACTCTAACACTTCTTTGGCTCTATACCCCTTGGCCTTGAACGACCTCTTGGTCATTTTACCTTCCAAGCAAGATTCACAAGTTGGAAAATTTTCCAACTCAAATGAACTCAAAAGTCCATCGGCTATAAGCCTCTGAATCCTACTTAAGTTAATATGACCAAGCCTTAGATGCCAAAGATATGCTTGGTTCATTTCCAAAGGTTCTTTTCTCTTATTAGAGTTAGAAGATGAGTTATAAATTTCCATGTTTTACTTTGTGGAAGAAATTGGATTTAAAGTATACAAATTGCCAACTAATGCACCAGAACAGATAATCACTTTATTTCTTTTAATAACTACATCGTTACTGAAAGAAACTGAATATCTATCTAAAAACAGTTTAGAAACTGAAATTAAATTCTTTCTAAAATTGGGTACATAAAGACAATTTCTTAAAATCAAATTTCTATTTCTACTAAAAGATAAGTAGACGTCTCCCACTGCAACAGCTGCCACCTTAGTAGCATTGCCTATGTAGACGGTAATTTCTCCTTCAGATAGTCGTCGGGTTTCCTGGAACCCCTGCAAGGAATTGCAGACATGATCAGTGGCTCCCGTATCTACACACCAGGTGCTGGTAGATAACACCGCTAAACATGTTTCAACAACTAGAGTATGAGATATACCTTTGTTTTGGTTCCTACGAGGACAGTCCGCCTTCCAATGTCCTGCCTGCTTACAGATGAAGCACTTGCCCTTCGGCTTCTTCATTCCAGCTTTAAATCCCGTACTCTGAGATTTATTCACTTTCTTTGCTGAACCAGCTTGTTTCTTTTTCTTCTTTTCTTTCGGTTTAGAAGTAGAACCATTTTCAGCATAGTGAATTTGAGCATTGTGACGAAATAATCCTTCTGCTGCTTGAAATTCTGTCAGTAGTTCCGCTAATGAATAAACCCTCTTATTCATATTATAGTTCAGGCGAAACTGCTCAAAACTTCTAGGTAGCGTTTGGAGGATCATATCGATCTGGGTTTCCCCATCAATTTCTCCTCCAAGGATCTGTATCTCGTTCAGATAAGCCATCATCTTTAGGATATGATCCCTTACAGGAGTACCCTCTTGCATGGTGGCTGTCATTATCTTTCTCATGGCTTCTTGCCTAGAAGCCCTATCCTGATGACCAAAGAGTTCCTTGAGATTGTTCATAATATCATAGGCTGTTGGTAAATCTTGATGCTGATGTTGCAATACATTTGACATTGAAGCCAAAATGTAACACCGCGCCATCTCATCTGCTTTTACCCATTTCCTATGATATTCAATCTCCTCTTGGGTAGATTCACCAGTAGGTGCATCAGGGCACTGCTCAGTCAGTACATATTTATAGCTTTTAGCAGTAAGAACAATGTCCAGGTTTCTTTTCCAATCTATGTAGTTTGGTCCAGTAAGTCTATTCTGTTGAAGTATGATGGACAGTGGGTTGAAAGACATCCTAAGAATCACAAATAACTTTTGGTCAGAACTCTAAATTTAGAATAATATTGATTCCTCAAACAATACTATTTTAAATTAACCAACACCTCATAACACCGTGAATTTTGTATGCCACGTTAGTGTGGACGTATACAAATTCAACATTTGTAAAAGGAGGGTTTTAACCCATTAATTTTATTATCTTGTCAACCTAACTTTTGACAAATAAAATTAATAGTTGGTATTATTTGGTCACACAAATAATAGCAGTGACTCCGTTGGGGAGGATACTATTAGATGTGTCTAAGTGTATACCATTA
Organism: Zingiber officinale; assembly: GCF_018446385.1. Lineage (NCBI taxonomy): Eukaryota > Viridiplantae > Streptophyta > Magnoliopsida > Zingiberales > Zingiberaceae > Zingiber > Zingiber officinale. The sequence continues at coordinate 135,142,053 of NC_055992.1, forward strand.
CTTGACACTAAGTCCATTAATAAGATTATGCCCCTTCCGTTGGGGAAGATCACACGCTCTTAATTAACTTCCTATAGTCATCCAAAAATGGAAGTCTGTTCTAGTGATCCGCAAACAAGCTCATCCGTTATGGAGGAAGGCACTCAGAGCCAACGCGCAAGCTTATTTGCATCACTTACAAACCAGTAATGGAGACCATGAGATTTATTTAAAAATCCCTCTCCCACTTAGTTATTTATAAATGAGGAATTTTAACTATGCTAGCCTACTTTACTTGTAAACTAACATGCACACACAGCATAATATAAAAGCAATAGAGAAACTAATTTTCAACTATTATGGATTTTATCTCTAGTTGTCCTCCGTGTGTTGTCATCCCAAGCTGCTGCCATATTTGGCCATCGCCACCGGGTCTAGCTGTCGCATCCATCTTGCTCCTTGTTCCGCTGCGCCTCTGGTCCTTAGAAGGTTCCACGCTTTGCAAGATTCGATCCGCGACATAAATAGAATTTTACATTTTGATCCTATATTCCATAAAAGGAATGTACATGTATCTAGATCAAAAATAAAATCCTAATAAAACTAAATACAACTCCTGCTGTATTTGAATACAATCATGCACACACATTTAAATGCCCTTGACATGTCCAAGGGTCCAATCACACACATAATAACTAAAAGGCATAATAGTTGAATCCTGCATCCACAAAGTTAGTACATCCTACTATTAACCTGCCTAAATTATGTATGACATGTGCATAATTAAACTAAATACCAAATACACAGAGGCAAAACCCTAGCTCTGATACCAATTGTTGGTTGCTACTCGGAAAACCTATAGGTTCCACTGTACAAAAATTTTGTACAAAGGTCTGAACCTTTTCCTAGCTACCATGTGTTCTTTTAAATTAAATTTTGGATCGCCTGCGGAACTTAACACGTTTGATCCAAAACTTAATCTATTTGTTCTTTTAGGTTTTGACTTGGATCTCCTGCGGAACTTTACACGTTCAACCCAAGTCTCCTTAAGTTATTAATTCCATTAAATATTAATTTCCATAATTGATTCCCAATACTGACGTGGCGAGGCACATGGCCTTCTTGGATATGGGAGCAACCACCACCGACTAGACAAAACCTTTTATAGAAAGCTAATATTTAATTTCCTAAAATAACTTTAGGTTAACCAAAGAGAATAATCAAATCACAAGGAAAAGAAAAAAAATAAAAGAACACAGCATCGAAAAAATATATTCGAAATTCTAGAACGTAAGCCTCTTGTATTTGGTATTATTTCCATAAATAACTAGCATGATGCGGAAATAAAAATTACTAGTTATACCTTGTAGAAAAACCTCTTGATCTTCTACCGTATTCCTCTTCTAACCTCGGACATTGTGTGGGCAACGATCTACCGAGATGAGAAACCACCAACCACCTTCTTCTCCTCCAAGCAAGGTTCGACCACAAAAGGAAAACTTCACCAAGGAGAAAAACCAAAATACTAACCAAGCTCCAAGAGATGCTAGCTTTCTCTCCTTCTTCTTCTTCTTCTTCAAGTAGTATCCGGCCACCACAAGAGCTCCAAGGAAGGGAGAGAGGTTCGGCCACCACAAGAGGAAGAGAGGGAGAGGATGGCCGGCCACACCAAGGAATAAAAGAGGGAGAGGAATAATAGATGTTGTATCTCATGAAGGCACCCTCACCCCTTCTTTTATATTCCTTGGCCTAGGCAAATTAGGAAATTTAATTACAATAAAATTTCCTCAATTTCCTTGACATGATTTTATTGAGAAAAATAAAATAAAATTTCCCAAATTAAAACCAATGGCCGGCCACATCAATGAAGGAAAAAATTAGACAAGTTTTAATCAACAATTAAAACTTCCTAATTTGTTTCCGGAAATTTTAAAAAATAAAATTTCTCTTTAAAATCTCTTCATGGTTGATAAAAGGAAATTTCTATAATTTTAATTTTATCAACATGTGAATAATTTTTAAAGAGAAAATAAAACATCTCTCCAATCTACAAATAAGGAAAGAGATCTAATCTCTTTCTTTAATCTTTTGTAGATCTTTTACAAGAGAGATATTTTAATTTTAATTCTCTTTAAATTATATCTTCCACATAATAATAAAAATAAAATTAAATTTATTTTTTAATTTAATTTGGCCGGCCCCCACTAGCTTGGGTTCAAGCTAGGGCCGGCCACCCAAAATCATACCTAGGCCGGCCCTAGCTTGTTCCCAAGCTAGCTTGGCCGGCCCCTATTGGGTGGGTATAGAAGGTGGGTATAGGTGGGTATAAAACTCTATAAATAAGAGGCTACGATAGGGATCGAGAGGAGGAATTGGTTTTGGTCTCCCGATAAAATTAAGCATCCCGTGTTCACCCTGAACACACAACTTAATTTTATCAATGATAATTCATTCCACTAGAGAACTATCATTGAACTACCGCACCAATCCCAAATTACATTTTTGGGCTCCTTCTTATTATGAGTGTGTTAGTCTCCCTGTGTTTATGATATCGAATGTCCACTAATTAAGTGAGTTACTGACAACTCATTTAATTAATATCTAAGTCCAAGAGTAGTACCACTCAACCTTATTATCATGTCGGACTAAGTCCACCTGCAGGGTTTAACATGACAATCTTTATGAGCTCCTCTTGAGGACATTATCAACCTAGTATCTCTATGACACAGTTTCCTTCTATAATCAATAACACACACTATAAGTGATACCATTTCCCAACTTATCGGGTTTATTGATTCATCGAACTAAAACTCACCCATTGATAAATTAAAGAAATAAATATCAAACATATGTGCTTGTTATTATATTAGGATTAAGAGCACACACTTCCATAATAACCGAGGTCTTTGTTCCTTTATAAAGTCAGTATAAAAGAAACGACCTCTAATGGTCCTACTCAATACACTCTGAGTGTACTAGTGTAATTATATAGTCAAGATAAACTAATACCTAATTACACTACGACCTTCTAATGGTTTGTTCCTTTCCATTTTGGTCGTGAGCTTCTGTTTATAATTTATAAGGTACTGATAACATTATCTTCTGCATATGACACCACATGCTATGTTATCTACAATATAAATTAATTGAACAACTACAAACAAATGTAGATAAATTGACCAAATGTGATTCTTTATTTAACATGAATATTTACAAAGCTTAGGCTTTCAGTATGCACTCCAACAGTAAGGCCGGACCGTCACATTATGCTGTGCTAACTATTCCATAACCATCATTAAATCTAAGTGCGGAAGCTGTACTAATTAAAATTTTGCTAAACTATTATCCTTTCTTGGTTCTATATGTACTAAGGGGTATAATCTAAACTATTCATGACATATATTACATCCCCCAATGGTCAAGGAACTTAACTAAGACTTTCTTGCTGATATCAGGCCTCCCAATCGATCCACGGATCGATTGGAATGGCCGAATCGATCCATTAATCGATCCAGGTGGCTACTCTATACGGAACTTAGGTTGGATCGATCCAGTGATCGATTCAGCACGTTACTGTGCTCCGGGCAATATTCTGGATCGATCGGCTGATCGATCCAGACTGGCCAATCGATCCAGTGATCGATCCCAGGGCTTTCTGTTCGCGACAGAAGGCATCCGGATCGATCGGCTGATTGATCCAGGAGCTTACTGTTCGCGGTGCGAACTTCTTGATCGATCGGTTGATCGATTGAGAAGCCCCAATCGATCGGCCGATCGATTGGGGTTTCTGATTTCACACCAGAAGCCTGATTTCAGCACTGTTTCGTGCCAAAATCACTCATATCAATTCCAAACTAAATGAAATAACTCCTAACATCAATTATCTAGCATTCTACACATGTCATGGTGCATAATCCACTAATTCATAACATTTAAGTAAACTGAACGACAAAAACTAAAATAACATAGTTCTAATAGTTAAATTTGCTAAAACTCCTAAGATCTTTTTTCCAAGTTCCATCCACACACATTTTCATCACATTGCCCTCCAGCCTCCGGTAGTCCATCTTTCCTTTACCTTTATCTGCAGTATAAGGAAAAAGTATCTGTAAGCTTTCGCTTAGTAAGAAACCATCTACCTCACTAAAACATGCATACGATGCAATTCATGATTTTAAAACATGCTATTTGAAATGTGTACTGATTAAACTAAAACATGGCATGCTATCATACATTACATGGAAACCAAAAGCTAGTCATGGCATACTATCATCTAAAGCATGTGCAACAAAAGCTGAACAAAGAGCTATCCTACACAATCATAAGAGTGAGCTGAACTGAAGCATGAACTGAGCTAATTCTAGCAAATGCTAAAGCTATACTGATTTCACCTAACTATTTTATGAGAGTTTAAAACTACATATATAATAGATGAAAATACTAATCATGCTGCTGTTTGGGCCCGGCAACTGTACGTGCTGTGCGCGCATCCCTAACTAGATCCGGGTTTGCAAGTCCCGAATTCAGTAGGGTTACTAGGTTATCTGAACCTAGGGACGACTGTGGGAGTCCAACCCAATGGATATCTAATCCAGTACAGTGCCACTGAGAAAGTAAAATACTGAACATAAGCTAATAAATTCTTGTCTTGCTTTTACTAGGTTGTCTAAACCCAGAACTAGGTTATCTAAACCTAGAGGCGACTGTGGGAGCCCACCCATTGGACATCCAGTCCTGTAAAAGCTGTAGCAAGACGATATGAGTTGTGAAATGCTTCTATTGCATTTAACTAAGCTATTAAAATGCCTAAGTTGCATTTTAACTGTGCTAGTAATTTAATCGAACACTTGGTATGCGCTAATTCGCATCCTTTGTGCCGAAAAGCTATATACTACTAACTAAAACATGGAATTCACACGGAAGCTACTTATACTGCAGGTGAGGGGCTTCTTACCTCGTGCGCTAGTTTTCTTACGAATCTAGTCGCTAATTTTCCGGTGGAGACGATCCTCTCGACGATCTTCTCGCGTCTACGCATTCTTCTTGCGGAGAGGAGCGTCCTCGTATCCTTTGTGTTGCCGGGAGGTGTTCCTAGAACCCTTGGTTTGGTGTGCCGAGAGAGGGAGGGAAAAAGAGAGGTGGGCGGCGGTGGGGTTAGGGTGAAGGAAAGTTACGATCAAAATAACTCTTCACTAAATTATTTCCCTATTTATATTAAGGAATTAATTCGCCCAACTCTAACATAAATATAATTGATTCCCTTTCCTTTCAGCACGACCCTGCTGGGTTCACCTGGTTACTAAGGTTCACCATAAGTCATAGAACCCAATAGGTCTCAGGTTCAATTCCCGCGTAGGCTATTTTACGACTCCCTTTATTTTTGCTACTTCCGCTACTCTAAAAATTCCATAAAAATATCCTAAAATTCCAGAAAAATACTAGGATATTTCTAATAATTATTTTGAGAATTTTTGGGCGTTTCAATCCCCCATACCTTATAAAAAGTTCATCCCCGAACTTAGAATAACTCTGGGTACTTCTGTCTCATATTGGCTTCTGTCTCCCAAGTTGCCTCTTCTGCTGAGTGATTTTGCCAAATGACTTTTACTAATGTTACCTCCTTGTTCCGCAATTTCTTAACTGCTCGGTCTATTATCTGAATAGGCCGACTATCATAGCTGAGGTCTTTGCGGACTGGTACCGACTGGGGCTCAATCACCTGGGCATAGAGACATGAAATACATTATGGATAGCTGACATCTCCTGTGGTAGCTCTAGCTCATATGCTACCTTGCCCACTCTTCTGCTGATAAGGTATGGTCCCACATATCTGGGACTTAGTTTGCCCTTCTTCCCAAAACGCATTACTCCCTTCATGGGAGCCACTCTGAGGAACACTGAATCCCCAACTGAAAACTTTAAGGGTCTGCGCCGTGTATCAGCATAGCTTTTCTATCCTCTGGCGGATCTGCTGTATAGCTGCTGTGGTATCTACCACTAGATCTGTCTGAAGTTCTAGTTCCTTCTGTTCACCACTCTCATACCAGCAGATTGGAGATCTACACCTCCGCCCATAGAGAGACTCGTAAGGTGCCATGCCGATGGTGGTCTGATAGCTATTGTTGTATGCAAATTCTGCTAAACTCAGATATTTGCACCAACTTCCCTTGAAGTCTAGGGCACATGCTCGGAGCATATCTTCGAGTACCTGATTTACTCGCTCCGTCTGTCCATCGGTCTGAGGATGGAAGGCTGTGCTGAACTTTAGCTTCGTGCCCAAAGCTGACTGTACACACTCCCAGAAGTGTGATGTGAACCTACTGTCCCTGTCTGAAATAATGGTTCGTGGGACTCCATGTAGTCTAACGATCTCCTTGAGATACAACTGTGCTAGCTGTTCCATGGAGTAGGATATCCTGATAGCTAAGAAGTGGGCTGATTTAGTCAACCTGTCGACTATTACCCAAATAGTATCAAAACCATTCGTGGTTCTGGGTAGTCCCACTATGAAATCCATAGAAATATCTTCCCACTTCCATTCTGGAATCTGAATGGGCTGTAAAACTCCTCCTGGTCTTTGATGTTCTGTCTTAACCCTCTAACAGGTTGGGCAGGTGTTGACATATCGAGCGATGTCTCTCTTCATCCCAGGCCACCAAAAACGTTTCTTCAAGTCCTGATACATTTTGGTGGAGCCAGGATGCATCGCATAGGGAGTCTTGTGAGCCTCATCTAAAATCTTTCTTCGTAGTTCCTCCTGATCTGGAACACATAGCCTGTCACCAAAACACAACACCCCGCTAGTGGACACTCTGAATTCTCCACTTTCTGATTTTGCTAATCCTTGCTTGATTTTCTGAATTTCAGGATCCTGCTCCTGAGCTGTCTGGATGTCACCAAGCAAGGTAGACTCTAATGTCATAGTAGAGAGCTGTCCAACTATGAGTTCGAGACTAAAATCTGTGATCTCTTTCTGTAGGGGTGGTGACATGGCTGCTAGAGATAATAAGGCAGCACTGGACTTTCTGCTAAGTGCGTCTGCTATCCTATTTGCTTTTCCTGGGTGGTAGAGGATGTCTATGTCATAGTCTTTGACCAGCTCTAGTCATCTGTGCTGTCGCATATTCAGATCCTTCTGAGTGAAGAAGTACTTCAGACTCTGATGATCTGTATACACTCTGCACTGAGCTCCATACAAGTAATGTCTCCAAATCTTGAGAGCGAACACCACTGCTGCAAGCTCAAGGTCATGAGTAGGGTAATTCCTCTCATAATCCTTGAGTTGTCTAGAGGCATAGGCGATCACCTTGCCATTTTGCATCAGCACTGCTCCTAGTCCCAACTTAGAGGCATCACTATATATATCAAAGTTGTCTGTATTTTCTGGTATTGTCAGAATAGGTGCACTGGTCAATCTCCTCTTCAGCTCACTGAAACTGTTCTCACAGTCCTCTATCCACTGGAATTTTTTGTTCTTTCTGGTAAGAGCTGTCAGTGGGGAGGCTATCCTGGAGAAATCTTCTACGAACTTTCTGTAATAACCTGCTAATCCCAGAAAGCTTCTGATCTCACTGGCGTTCTTGGGTCTTTTCCAACTACCACATCTTCTATCTTACTGGGGTCTACCATGATACCATCCTTTGAGATGACGTGACCCAGGAAGGACACCTGATCTAACCAAAATTCACATTTCGAGAACTTGGCGTACAGCTGGTTCTGCTGAAGGGTCTGCAATACTATTCCCAGGTGCTCGGCGTGTTCTTCCTGAGTTCCTGAATAGATAAGGATGTCATCGATGAATACGATAACAAACTTATCTAAGTATTCTCTGAATACCCTGTTCATGAGGTCCATGAAAGTAGCTGGAGCATTTGTCACGCCAAAGGGCATGACTACGAACTCGTAGTGTCCGTATCTAGTCCTGAATGCTGTCTTGGGTATATCCCCTTCTTTAACTTTCACCTGATGATAACCTGATCTGAGGTCTATTTTCGAAAACACTGCTGCTCCCTTTAGCTGATCAAACAGGTCATCAATTCTGGGACGAGGATACCTGTTCTTGATTGTGACTTGATTCAGTGCCCGGTAATCTATACACAGGTGCATGCTCCCGTCCTTCTTCTTCACGAACAATACAGGAGCTCCCCATGGTGAGTGACTAGGACGTATGAAGCCTTTGTCAAGCAGCTCCTGTAGTTGTCCATGAAGTTCCTTCAGTTCTGCTGGAGCCATGCGGTAGGGTGCCTTGGAGATAGGATTTGTACCGAGAATGAGTTCTATCTCAAATTCAATCTCCCTGTCTGGTGCTAGACCTGGTAACTCCTCAGGGAAGACTGCTGGGTAGTCACATACGACTCGGACCTCTGCTAGCTGTTGGTCCTTGTCCTGTCTGGTATTGACTACATGTGCTAGGAATCCCGTACATCCTGAATCCATTAATTTCTGTGCTCTTAGAGCTGAGAGAAACTTCTTGGCCTTTCTCTTTGATTCTCCGATGTACTCGAACTGTACTTCTACTTCCGGTTGGAATACGACTTTTTGTTTACGGCACTCTATAGAGGCACCGTATCTGATCAGGAAGTCCATTCCAAAGATGACATCATAATCAGTCATTTCTAGCACTATCAGATCACAAAAGAGTTCTCTGTCTGCTATAATGACTGGCACTGCTCTGAGCCAGTGCGTGGATGTCATAATTTCTCCTGAAGGTAGCGTCGTCAAAAATTGGCTACTGAGTACCTCTGGAGGTATCACTAACTTCTCGGCAAATGCCCTGGATATATAAGAATGGGTTGCCCCAGTATCGAATAAGACAGTTGTACTTTGCCGTAAAATACTGATCTGACCTGTAACAACTATCGAGGCATTTGCTACGTCCTCTCTGGTGAGTGCGTAGATCCTCGCATTGGTCGTAGCTGGAGGAGCTTCTAATCTGCCCTGGCTGATGTGTGGACCATCTAAAGCGGCCTGCATCTGATGTAGCTGTGCTGGCTGGCCTCCATACTATATCGGCTATGGTTGAGGAAGACTTGTCCTGTTCAGGCATTGCTTAGCCATATGCCCTTCTTGTCCACATTCAAAGCATCCTCGTGTGCCCTTGCGACAAACTCCTGGGTGAAATTTCCCACAAGTAGCACACTTGGGATAACTAGGCTGTTTGCTGGCTGGTCATCCCTTTGGGTAACTCCCTGGTTTGCGCTTGTTGCTGGAGTTCCCTTTCCAGTTAGAGCTGTGGCCCTGTTGTTTCTGAGTACTTGAGCCTCCTTGCCCTTTGGACTCTGAGAGGACTTGCTTCTGCTTCTTAATATTGTTCTGGTAGTGCTCGGTGGTCCGAGCACTGCTGACTAGTTCTTCGGTGGTTTGCGGCCTATGAACACCGTCAGCCACGTTCATTGCTATTTCCGGCCTCAGCATCTTGAGCATCAATCGGACTCTTTCTTTTTCTGCGCTGACTAGTTCAGGGCATAGACGAGCCAATCTATTGAATTTCTTCACGGCTTCCTCAACTGATAGGTTGCCCTGACGAAACTCAGTGAACTCGTCGTAGTGGCGGTTTGTAACCCGCATGTGAAAGAATTCCTCAAAGAACTCCTTCTCGAAGTCAGTCCATGTCATCTGGTTTACTGGGCGCTTCGCTCTAATCCTCTCCCACCACATGCGTGCATCTCCTGTCAGACAGAAGGAGGCGCACTTCACCTTCTCATGTTCTGGCCAGTCCAGAAGCTTCATCGTACTCTCCAGTGTTTTGAACCAGGCTTGAGCATCCCATGGTTCACTGGTGTCTGAGAAGTTCTCGGGCTTGACTCTCTGCTACTGGATCAGATAGGCTTCTCTCTTTGCCTCTGCTGCTGGGGCTACTGGTGCTGTAGGCTGGACTAGGGGAACCTCTAAGACTACTGGCGTTGCTAGGTTTGGTTCTGGGGTGACTATGGGAGTATTCTGCTGATTAGCCTTTAAGGTGGCTATCTCCTGTTGTTGTTCAGCTAGCTGCTGCTGTAACTGAGCCACTAATGCTGTAAGGTCTGGGGGAGGCACTGAACTGCCTGCCTCGTGCTGGGGCTCAGTAGCTGGTGCCCTTCTAGCTGGGCGTCTTCGTGCCATTTCTAAAGACATAGAGGACATACATAACTAATCTTAATCATGGTTACATAAATACTGATATCTTGTTAAACATTATCATATACTAACATGCTTCAGTTAACATAAGCTATAACAAGAAAGCAGGAACATAAAAAAAAAAAGAGAGGTATTCTTACTTAGAAGCTGCAGGTTCAATGCTGATGTGTGTGAAGGAAGTATGGAACTTTGCTCTGATACCACTCTGTAACGACCCGCCTTCTACTGGCTAGGCTGTAAGGCCGGACCATCACATTATGCTGTGCTAACTATTCCATGACCATCATTAAATCTAAGTGCGGAAACTGTACTAATTAAAATTTTGCTAAACTATTATCCTTTCTTGGTTCTACATGTGCTAAGGGGTGTAATCTAAACTATTCATGACATATATTACATCCCCCAATGATCAAGGAACTTAACTAAGAGTTTCTTGCTGATATCAGGCCTCCCAATCGATCCACGAATCGATTGGAATGGCCGGATCGATCCATTGATCGATCCAGGTGGCTACTGTATACGGAACTTAGGTTGGATCGATCCAGTGATCGATTCAGCACGCTACTGTGCTCCGGGCAATATTCTGGATCGATCGGCTGATCGATCCAGACTGGCCAATCGATCCAGTGATCGATCCAAGGGCTTTCTATTCGCGACAGAAGGCATCCGGATCGATCGGCTGATAGATCCAGGAGCTTACTGTTCGCGGTGCAAACTTCTCGATCGATCGGTTGATCGATTGAGAAGCCCCAATCGATCGGTCGATCGATTGGGGTTTCTGATTTCACACCAGAAGCCTGATTTCAGCACTGTTTCGTGCCAAAATCACTCATATCAATTCCAAACTAAATGAAATGCCTCCTAACATCAATTATCTAGCATTCTTCACATGTCATGGTGCATAATCCACTAATTCATAACATTTAAGCAAACTGAACGGCAAAAACAAAAATAACATAGTTCTAATAGTTAAATTTGCTAAAACTCCTAAGATCTTTATTCCAAGTTCCATCCACACACATCTTCATCACATTGCCCTCCAGCCTCCGGTAGTCCATCTTTCCTTTACCTTTATCTGCAGTATAAGGAAAAAGTATCTGTAAGCTTTCGCTTAGTAAGAAACCATCTACCTCACTAAAACATGCATACGATGCAATTCATGATTTTAAAACATGCTATTTGAAATGTGTACTGATTAAACTAAAACATGGCATGCTATCATACATTACATGGAAACCAAAAGCTAGTCATGGCATACTATCATCTAAAGCATGTGCAACAAAAGCTGAACAAAGAGCTATCCTACACAATCATAAGAGTGAGCTGAACTGAAGCATGAACTGAGCTAATTCTAGCAAATGCTAAAGCTATACTGATTTCACCTAACTATTTTGTGAGAGTTTAAAACTACATATATAATAGATGAAAATACTAATCATGCTGCTGTTTGGGCCCGGCAACTGTACGTGCTGTGCGCGCATCCCTAACTAGATCCGGGTTTGCAAGTCCCGAATTCAGTAGGGTTACTAGGTTATCTGAACCTAGGGACGACTGTGGGAGTCCAACCCAATGGATATCTAATCCAGTACAGTGCCACTGAGAAAGTAAAATACTAAACATAAGCTAATAAATTCTTGTCTTGCTTTTACTAGGTTGTCTAAACCCAGAACTAGGTTATCTAAACCTAGAGGCGACTGTGGGAGCCCACCCATTGGACATCCAGTCCTGTAAAAGCTGTAGCAAGACTATATGAGTTGTGAAATGCTTCTATTGCATTTAACTAAGCTATTAAAATGCCTAAGTTGCATTTTAACTGTGCTAGTAATTTAATCGAACACTTGGTATGCGCTAATTCGCATCCTTTGTGCCGAAAAGCTATATACTACTAACTAAAACATGGAATTCACACGGAAGCTACTTATACTGCAGGTGAGGGGTTTCTTACCTCGTGCGCTAGTTTTCTTACGAATCTAGTCGCTAGTTTTCCGGTGGAGACGATCCTCTCGACGATCTTCTCGCGTCTACGCGTTCTTCTCGCGGAGAGGAGCGTCCTCGTATCCTTTGTGTTGCCGGGAGGTGTTCCTAGAACCCTTGGTTTGGTGCGCCGAGAGAGGGAGGGAAAAAGAGAGGTGGGCGGCGGTGGGGTTAGGGTGAAGGAAAGTTACGATCAAAATAACTCTTCACTAAATTATTTCCCTATTTATATTAAGGAATTAATTCACCCAACTCTAACATAAATATAATTGATTCCCTTTCCTTTCAGCACGGCCCTGCTGGGTTCACCTGGTTACTAAAGTTCACCATAAGTCATAGAACCCAATAGGTCTCGGGTTCAATTCCCGCGTAGGCTATTTTACGACTCCCTTTATTTTTGCTACTTCCGCTACTCTAAAAATTCCATAAAAATATCCTAAAATTCCAGAAAAATACTAGAATATTTCTAATAATTATTTTGAGAATTTTTGGGTGTTACACGCCCCACAACTTGAAGGAGGCCCAACAACGGATTGGACAGATCACCACACTGTCAAGGTTCATTTCCAAGTCATCCAATCGAAGCTATCCATTTTTCAAGGTGTTGCGCCGAGCAACAAAATTTCAATGGGATGTGGAGTGCAATATTCTTTGGAAGAGCTTAAGGAGTACCTCAACTCCTTGCCTATTTGGCCAAGCTGAGCGTTGGCGAGCCACTCTGGATCTACCTGTCATCCACCGAGTATGCGGTAGACTCAGCATTGGTAAAGTAGAACGGTCATGAACAACAACCCATCTATTTTTTGAGTCATATATTGAAAGATACAGAATCTCGATGCACCTGTCTTGAATAATTAGCATACACATTAGTTCTAGCCGCTCAGAGATTCCGCCCGTACTTCCTGGCACATCCGATCATCGTGATGACCAATAGCGCCTAGGAAGGGTCCTTCTAAACCTCAAGACGTCCGAACGACTGATCAAGTGGACGATCGAGTTCAGTGAGTTCAATATTCAATATCAACCCCGAATGGCGATTAAAGCCCAGGCTTTAGCTGATTTCGTCATAGAGGTTCAGAACACTGAGCCAGATGCAACTTGGAAAATACATGTCGACGGCTCGTCCACTCGGCAAGACAATAGGATTGGCATTTTGTTGATCTCACCGTGGGATGGCAAGATGCAGTTGTCCGTTCGTCTGGATTATCGAGCCACTAATAATGAAGCCGAATATGAAGCCTTAATAGCCAACTTACAAGCAACTTCGTATGTCATAACTACAAAAATCCTCATCCACTCGGACTCTCAGTTGGACACTCAGTAGCTATCAGGGATGTTCGAAATAAATAGCTCCTGACTCAAGTTATATGCAACAGCTTTCGAGAAGCTGAAGGCAAATTTCCAAGAAGTCATTATACAGAAGATCCCTCGAGCAGACAACCAGGCAGTAGACAAACTAGCTAAGTTAGCTAGTTCATTATCCCTGGTGGTGATAAGCTAGCCGATCGAGCAGGTCTCACTAGTGGTGCACATCAATTGGATGGAGGGGATCTCCTTTCCGAGTGACTGGAGGACACCACTGATTTAATTCCTCTGATCAAGAAGCACACCATCCGATCAAGAAGCAACTCAACTATTGAAAAAGAGGGTCAAACGATTTACACTGATCGGGGACCGGCTTTATAAGTGAGCTTTCTTAAGGCCGCTGCTCAAGTGTGTTGAATCAGAAGACATAGAGTACATCCTCCAAGAAGTATATCAAGCCTCCTGCGGAAGCCATCCGATCGGCCAATCACCAGCCCGAAAGATCCTTCTGATTGGATATTTTTAGCGCACGCTTCAAGCAAACACTACTTGGACAGTAGCCACCTATCTCTCATACCAAAAATATCACAACATCTTGCACCGACCTACCGATGAGATGAAGTCATCCGCAGTGTCTTTCCTGTTCGACCAATGGAGCATGAACTGTTGGATTGTGAGCTTCGCTAGAGGGGGGTGAATAGCGATTATAAATTTTTGAAAGAGTACGCAGCGAAAAGAACAAAAATGAAACAATGCTAACACGAAAACCTTTTACTTGGTTCGGAGCCTTTAGCGACTCCTACTCCAAGGCCCACACACAAGGGTTCTTTCGGTGGGCAATTCACTAGCAATTCGAAAGTTTAATTACAAAAGTATAAAAATGCTAATGAAAATAATGTCGACAGAAAGTGAAGAATAGAAAAAAAATAGCGCTTGGTTGGAGTGGCGTCGCAACGTCACAGGAGCACAGGAGAGCAGATCTTGAGTTCTGAGTTGTGTCTTTAGCTCCAGCCTTCACCCTCCTTATATAGGAGGTTTTGGGTGCTTGAATCCCTTCCGGACGCCTGGAATGTGACGTAGCTCAGCCAATCAGGAAGCTCCACGTGGTGACGTGCGTTGGGGATAGAATTTGCATTCCGAGCGATCGGATCCCTTCCGAGCACCCAGACTCCGGGTGTCCAGGTCCTTCCGGGCGCCTGGACCTCCGGGTGTCCGGATCCCTTCCAGGCGCCCGGACTCCATTTTTCAGCTTCTTCAATCCCTGCAAGAAAATGTTAGTCCGGAGCATAAAATACAAAATGTATATTCTGCAAAACAACGTGTTAGCACAGTTTATGATCAGAAAAAGAATAGTAATTAGATTTCGTCTCTCCAAGACCGGAATCTAGTCAAGATCTCGACTTAGAGTTCCGAAATGGTTCTAAGTCGGATCGGCGCCTAAGTTCCCTTCCCAGGAACGCGTCCTCACAGTCACTCCTCTAAGTGACTTAGCTTCACCTACCTTCTAGACATCCGGTCAGTTCTTCGACCCGTCTGGACTTCGTGCCAGATATTCGGTCAGCCCGTCAACCTAGCTGGACTTCGTGCCAAACGTCTGGTCAGTCGGTCGACCCGTTTGGACTTCGTGCCAGCTATCCGGTCGGCTCGTCGACCTAGCTAGGCTTCATGCTAGACATCCGGTCAGCTCGTTGACCTGTCTGGACTTCTCCTGCACACTTGGTCAGAGTGTTAGATCATAAACAAAACTAACTTAACTTATTTTTTCATTCATCAAAAACTGGGTTAGACCGTTAGTGATAACCGCACCAACAATCTCCCCCTTTTTGATGGAATAATAACCAGGTTAAGTTAGTATAAAATACAAGTAAAATAGGTATTAACAGGTTTTTAAGTTAGTTTTTATTTTCAATTTGTTTTAGCTAACTTAACCACCTAACCCTCCCCCTTTGACATTCATCAAATATATAGATCAAATAAATAGAATAATTGCAAGAAGGAACACAATAATTCAAATTCAAAAGTCAGATTGACTGGGGGGAGTTAAATGTCAAAACATAGACAATTAAACTTTATCTTTTAACTTTTGTCAAATTGCTAAATTTTAAAACAAAATAGCTAAGTTTTGAGAAAATAACTAATTTTATAAAATAGCTAACTTTTGAAACATACTTTTCAAACATAAGTTTTATAAAGATAATTTTATAAAAGTAAGATTTTCGAAATCAAGTTGATAGTAATTTATAAAACTCACTTTGCAAAAATTCAGATTTTCAAAACTAAGTAAAGTTAAGTCAACTTTAAGCTGGATCCAATTTTTAAAATTTTCAAAATTAAGTTTATAGTAATTTACACAACTAATTTTAGAAAATTTAGCTTTTAACTTTTCAAAGTTTAAGTAAAAATCGAATTTTCAAATTAAGTTTTGAATCTAATGATTAATTTTTAACTCTAAGTTAGATCCAATGTTCAAGATTAACTTTTAAAACCAAGTAAAAACTTTTTAAGATCCAAATATTGTAAAAACTTAGTTTTATAAAAGATAGTTTTACAACTTAGGTTTATTAACTTAGATTTTCAGAGATAATAATTCTTTGAGTTGGTAGAGTTCAACTTTCAAATTAAATTTTTAAAACTAGGTAAATTTTGATTTTCAAAAATGACTTGCAAAACTGAGTTTGTAAAATCTAGTTTACATAACTTCAGTTGTAACATTTGAAATTTAAAACCAACTTAGTTTTTAAAAGAAACAGACTTAGAATATTTTTTTTAAACAATGATTTTAAAGTAAATAATTAGATCTTCCCCCTGAACTTGACATTAGAACTAATGTCCAACCAATTAGTTACTTACTGATTATCAGAAGATAACAGTTTTCACTTGGTTAGTCAGGTTAAGTTTAATTGTTATCAATTAGTGTTTGACTAAACTGAATAACTTAACCTGATCAATGTCTGTTTAGTATTTAATGCCCAAACTTTTATCGATGCACTGAAATAAACATCTTAAGTCCAGACAATTGGCCTATGCATCTCACCCCTTTCTATGTTTGTCAATCACAAGGAATGTAAGCCTAGGGTGTTGGTGAGATGCTTAAGTACTAGTTCTATGGGTACATGATTTCTAAGGAATTTGAACTAGTCTAAGGCTAAAACTGTTTTTGAAATTTTAAAAATAGGAAAGTTTTGAAAATTAAAACAATTTTAACCTAGAATTTAAAAAATTTATTTTTGAAAATAATTTTAAAATTTTGAAAATCCTAGTTTATTAAGCACATTCCTAATTTTCTATGTAGATTGTTAAATTCACTTTCAGGGAGAGGTTTGGTGAATATGTCAACTAAATTTGACTTGGACTCAATGTACTTGAGTTCAATGTCGCCTTTAGTAACATGATCCTTGATAAAGTGGTACCTAATTTCAATGTATTTGGTTCTTGAATGATGCACAATATTTTTTGTTAAATTAATTGAACTAATATTATCAATTAAAACTTTTACATTTGTAAGGTTTAAATTAAAATCTTTTAGGGTGTGCATCATCCATAATAGTTGTGCAACGCACTCTCCTATAGCTATATATTCTGACTCAGTTGTAGATAGAGCAACACAGTGTTGCTTTTTACTAAACCAACTAACAAGTGATGGACCTAGTAGTTGACATCCACCACTTGTGCTTTTATGGTCTAACTTACATCCAGCGTAATCTGAGTCAGAATATCCTATTAAGTCAAAATTGTTAGTTCTAGGATACCAAATTCCTACATTTGTTGTTCCTTTAAGATATCTAAAGATTCCTTTGACTTGAGTCAAATGAGATTCTTTAACACAGGTTTGGTATCTAGCACACATGCTAACTGCAAATAAGATATTAGGTCAACTTGTAGTTAAGTACAGTAGACTACCTATTGCACTCCTATAGTATTTTAAGTCAACTGGTTTTCCATTGGGGTCATCATCTAGGATTGTGTTTACTGCCATAGGAGTTTTTATTTCTTTAGTATTTTCCATTCTAAATTTTTTAAGTAATTCTTTAATGTATTTTTGTTGATAAATATAGTTTCCTTCATTTGTTTGTTTGATTTGTAATCCTAAAAGGTAAGTCAATTTACCTACTAAACTCATTTCAAACTCGTGTTCCATTAAACTTGTAAATTCATCTAAAAATTCTGAATTTGTTGACCCAAAGATTATATCATCTACGTAGATTTAGGCTATAAAAATGGCCTCTTTTATTAACTTAATGAAAAGGGTTGGGTCAATTTGACCTTGGTTGAACCCTTTAGAGATTAGGTAAGAAGTTAGTCTTTCATACTATGTCCTAGGTGCTTGCTTAAGTCCATATAAATATTTTTTTAATTTAAAGACATAGTTAGGGTGTTCTAGACTTTCAAACCCAGGTGGTTGTCCTACGTAAACTTCTTCTTTTATTAGTTCATTTAGGAAGGCAGATTTAACGTCCATTTGATACAATCTGAACCCTTTATGGGTTGCATAACTAAGTAACATTCTAATGGACTCTAATCTGGCTACTGGGGCAAAAGTTTCATCATAGTCAAGTCCTTCTACTTGACTAAACCCCTTAGCAACTAGTCTGACTTTATTTCTAGTAATTTCCCCAGTTCTACTTAATTTGTTTCTAAATACTCATTTTGTTTCTATTATTTTCTTATTTTTAGGTGGTGGTACTAAGTCCCAAACCTCATTACGCTCAAATTGAGCTAGTTATTCTTGCATAGCTATGACCCAGTCTGGGTCAAGTAGGGATTTAGCTACGGTTTTGGGCTTAATTTTTGAGATTAAAGATATTTGACTTAGGTTTTTAAAGGATAACCTAGTTTGTACCCTTGGTCTGGGTCACCAATTATTTGATCAGTTGGATGATTTGGATTAACTCTCATAGTTCTAGGAGGTTGACTCTCTTGAGGTTCTTCTTCTTCATGATTTAGGAGTTGATTGGTTCCTTCTTGATTGCCTTGAATAAACTCAATTGGCTAGAGTTGGGTTTGTCCTAGGGTTTCTTTGGATTCCTCAAATTTTATGTTTGTGGTTTCCTCAATTCTTAATGTAACTTTATCATATATTCTGTAACCCCTACTATTTAGTAAATATCCTACAAAGATTCCATTTTCTACTTTAGAAGCAAATTTTCCTAAGTGTTCTCTTGTATTTAGGATGAAGGCTAAATACCCAAATACTTTAAAATATTTTATATTGGGTTGTTTATTATAATATATTTCAAAAAAGATTTTATTATGTCTTTTATTTAGTGTTGTTCTATTTTGTACATAGCAGGTTGTACTAACAGCTTCTGTCCAAAAATATTTAGGTAGATCATATTCATTTAACATAGTTCTAGATGCTTTTAGTAGAGTTCTATTCTTTTTTTCTACACTTCCATTTTGTTGAGGGGTTTTAGGACACGAAAATTCGTGATGATATCTGTTTTCAAGACAGAATTTGTTAAAGTTATGATTTTTAAATTCTTCCCCATTGTCACTCCTAATTCTTTTAATCTTAAGATCTTTGTCATTTTCAACTTGTTTACAAAAATTTGTAAAGATTTCAAAATTTTCATCTTTATTTTTTAAAAATTTTACTCAAGTGAACCTAAAATAGTCATCGATTATTACTAGATAATATATGTTGGGATCTTAGATGGCTAGAGGGGGGGGGTGAATAGCCACTTTAAAAACTTAAGCAGAGAGTTCTACACAGAAACTAGTTAGCACAGCGGAATAAGCAAACTAAAACAAAACGAAAACCAGCACACAAACACTGATACACAGATTTACGAGGTTCGGGGATAACTTGCCCCTACTCCTCGGCGTGTCCGTAAGGTGGATGACTCCTTGATCTTCGGTAGATCGCACCCCGGAAGAATTCCGGCTAAAGATCCTCCTTCTAGGTGGAGTAACCTTCCCACAAAGTCTCAAGAAATATCTAAGTTAAAGCACGATACTTATAGAAGCTCGGTGGCAAAGGAGAATAAAAATGCTTACAACCACGCGAGGATCAGTAGCAGAACAGAGATCGCAGTTCACTCGAGAGCTCAAGAACTTCGCACAACAGCACAGACTTTTCTTTCAAGCTTTCTTGTTGTTGTTCTGTTCTCTCCTCTCGCTGTTTTCTATTGCTTCTCAAACCTGATCTCTACTGTCACCGATCTGGTCCAAAACTGCGCAAATCAGCGCTGCAGCCAATCCCTCTTCCTCCTTACCTGGTTCTCTGAACTCACACCAATGATATCACAGTCATCACTGGCGTCTTCTGAGCTCGAACCAATCCGCAGGAGACAAGCAGATTGCAGCCAGATCACAGCAGTATCCGTTGATGCCTGAAATGCACCATGCGCCGCTGAAACCAGCAGAAAGACCATTTGTCGCATTCCTCTTATGAACTTAATTTGAAATTAGGCTTGGAATGATACCTGTTAACCTGCAAACTCAAAAGCTAACAGCACAGAGGATTATATCACATAAATGAATGAGGTATATCAAAAGCGTGAAGGAATCGGCGTCTGAACAAATCGAGTGTGTGGATCGGTCACGGGCCGATCACGGTCTATGGACCGATCGGCAGCGGCACGATCGGCTCGATCGATCGATCGCGAGGACCGATCAGTTAGTGTGGATCGGTCCCGCACCGATCCACCCTTCTCTTCTGCGGACTCTTCTCCCGATCGGTCTCACGACCGATCAGTTACCTCGTGTGCTGCCGAGTGTTTTCGATCGATGCGCAACCGATCGATTTCACTCGATGTGCTCTTGGTGTCATCGTCGGTCATCGCCGATCCATGGAACTCGATTTCCTGGATCGGTCGCCGCCGATCCAGCGATTCATGTGTCCTGGATCGGTCTGCAACCGATCAATGTGCCATGGAATGTCCACTTAGGACCCTCTCGACCTAATCCGGAGAACGAGCTACCGTGCCCTCTTCGAGTCCATCAGGTCCAGAGAACGAGCTACCGAACCCTCTCCGAGTCCATCAGGTCCAGAGAACGAGCTACCGAGCCCTCTCTGACTTCGCATGCCAAGTTTCCTTCTTGGACTTTTCAACACCAGATGTCCGATCACCCTTGATCCATCTGGATTTTTCCTTGCCTGGCTTCCTCACCAGGATTTGTACCTAGCTTCACTCACTAGGGTTTTCACCTGGCTTCACTCACCAGGATTTCCAATCTGCCTGGCTTCACTCACTAGGACTTTCCAACTGCCTAACATCCCAGCTAGGACTTTCTCAATCAGGTCAACCAAGTCAACCTAGATTAATAATCAATCTGAGTTAAATATTTGATACAAACTTAAATCAGTGTTAACAGCAAAACAACATCCAGGTCAGACTGTATCAACAATCTCCCCCTTTTTGTTGTTTGACAACACGATTTAAGTTTAGATCAGAAATGCTCATATACCCATATTTTTTTGGGAAATCAGGATCCTCCCCCTAAGACGGATACACCACCAAGTCAATGACGGGAATCAAGATCCTTCCCGTTATCCTCTCCCCCTAAAATCAAGCTTTCATACATTTCTAAACTTAGGTATCCTCTCCCCCTTTGTCAAACACCAAAAAGGTGCGAATAAGGTAAGATAACTTAAAGAACTCCCCCTTAACCCTTACTGTCTGTTCCTTAAAGTACTTAGAATCCCCTCTAAGTGTATTATAAGACAGTAATAAGGAAATAAAGAACAAATAAGACATGCAAGTGAACAGCATATTAATAACGGATAGAAAATGAAACATAATAAAGAGCAAGCAAATATAAAACTGAGTAGCATAAATACATGAGTAGCATCAGAAGTGCAAACAACCAGGTCAGACATAAAGACTAACAAATAACATTCAAAATACATACAGTCAATAAACAAACTGTATCAATCAATATCCTCACACTGAGGAACATCACCATCATCGGCAGGAGGGGTGAAATCCTGAGGCGGCACGCTGGAGGATGGATAGCCTGGGTAAGACTGCGGAGGCGGGTAGCGTGCCATCCATCCGAGTAGCAACTGCTGTGTCACCACCTGATGACTGCGCATATCATCGAAGCGCTGGTCAATATGCCCGCGCAGGTCATCGTAGCGCTGGTCTATCCGAATACGCAGGCCATCCAGCTCAGCAGATATCATCTCATCGTGCTGATCAAAGCGTCCCTCCAGCTCGGCGATCTGCCAGCGCAAATCAGGATCGGCCTCTCCATCGTCAGCAGCAGGAGGAGCAGCAACAGGAGCAACCTGTCGTGGAGGTCCCCGTGGTAACTCACCCAGTGCTCTCCCATCCTTCCACCGAACATCCCCATTTTGCCCTATGATGCCAGACTTGGAAAATGCCCGTTTCCCAAGTCGGCAATCCTGCCTGACCATTTTGACTATTCTACCCTTAGAGACATCAACCTGAAGGGTCTCGAGCCAATCAGTAATTATATGCCCATAAGGCATATAAATAGTGGAGCCGCTAGGCTTAGAATATGATATGATCGAGGAGTAGATGCTCGACATGATTTCAAAATCGAGACGTCGACGCAAACCATAAAGCATAAGACAATGATATGATCGGATCTCAGATAATGGTTTAGATGTGATAGGTAGAAGGCAGTTCGTGACAATCTTAAAAAGAATGTAGTCTTGAGGAGATAATCTCAAGGCTGCAAAAGTAGGGAAGTCAACATCTAGCTCATCTAGTCCATCCGGTCTAGGTTGCCTGAAGAAGTACTCATAAATATCGTCAGGTGATACATCAAGTGGAGGAGGTAGTGACTCTGGTAAATCAGGATACAAGGGAAAAGGATCTCCTGAACACATACGGCAACCTAGATACCCAAAGAATTCTCTGATGGAGAAATCGATACTTCTTTTAGCGACTCGAGTGTTATAAACACCATCATGGTTTTGATGAAGGTTGTTATAGAATTCAGATATTAGGTCAAGATTGATGTCCCTTTCTAGGTAGACTACTGAATCAAGCTTATAATAGGCTAGGGTTTCGGATACAGAGGGACAAAATTCATCCATCCACTTTCGATCCACAGATCGACATGGAAGCAGCTTGAATGTCCTCTGTTGAAATGCTTGCTCAAACTGGCGGTTTGGGAATCTACTGGAACTAGCTGGTTGGGGTCGAGAGGGTGCATGGGACTTGGATTTCTCAGCTGGGGACTTAGAAGAACCCTCACCGGCTGCTTTCTTCCTAAATAGATAAAGATTTGGACACGGTCGGGGCAAATGGGAGTCCACGGGAGCCACACAGAGAGAACCGAGACAACACACATAGAGAAACTGTGAAAAGAAGCTAAAATGCTAAGAATGAACAAATCTCGGGAAGAAGGAGAGTTACCTGGGCGCCATTTGAGGTTTTCGGAGAGGATGAAGAGAAGAGTCGGGACTGAGGAGGGGTTCGGCTAGGGTTTCGGCGTGAAATGAGAGAGTGAGGGATGGGGAGAAGTTAAAAGAGGGTCAGAAGATCAGAAGATCGGACGGCTGTCCGATCAGGAGAAATCCTGACCGATCAGGGAACGTCCTGATCGGTCAGGGAATTCCCGGATCGGTCGTTGAGACCGATCAGGGAGCCTCGCGTGCCATATCCTCCTGATCGGTCGTGGAGACCGATGATCGGACTCTGGACCGATCAGAGAGTCTCCTGATCGGTCGTGAGACCGATCAGTGTCTGATAATTCAGATTTCTGATATCTGAATTCGAGCAACTGATTTCGCATTCGTTTCTCTCGAAATTTTGAAACTTCCAAGTTCAGAACCTAGGATCCGGAGAGCCCATAGAACAGATTCAGTGATACCAATGAATATTTTCTAATGATGAGCTCTAATGGTTTGGAATTATTAGGGCTCGAACCTTTTTCAGACACATCATAACAGATGTGCTGAATAAGTTTACTTTGTTTGCTTGTTTGTTGAAACTATGATTTATAGTGAAACAAGTACCCAGGCTATCGGTTCAAAATATCTCCTTGTTATGAGTAGTTCCAAGTTTGTCAAAATATATATATTTTTTTTTTACTAACTTGTCCTAAATTCAAACAGGAAGGTATCAAGCAATGGTATCAATCAACACAACAAGGTTAGAGAATTTCTAGACATAGGTCCAACCAAGATTCCTTGGTTGGAATATATGAGTAAGATCTGGGAACCAATTACACATGAATTGTGTAAAGGTCTTCCCCATACTCAATCTATATCTCTTCAACCTAATTATTCAAGGGATGCATGATACATTTTGAATAATTTGGTTGATCCTAGCATCTCACCCCATTTCTAGCAAACAAAAATATTTTGTTAAACCTTATAATTTGTGTGAGATGTTCCCAAGTTGCCCAAAATCATTCCCAATTTCTCTTGTCATTTTAATTTGTCCTTATTGATCATTATGAAGTCCTAAGGACCTAAGGAGCCAAACACATTCCCAACTCCCTCCTTAAATGACTAAATTCATTCTCCGGAAGGGGTTTGGTGAAAATATCAGCTATATTTGACTTTGACTCAACATATGTGAGTGCAATGTCTCCCCTAGCTACGTGATCTCTTATGAAGTGATGACGCACTTCAATGTGTTTGGTCCTCGAATGATGGACTGGATTTTTAGTTAGGTTGATCATGCTAATGTTGTCACATAGCACTTGTACACCCTTATAAGAAAGTCCATAATCCTCTAGGGTGTGCATCATCCACAACAACTGTGATACACTCTCTCCCATGGCAATATATTCGGCCTCGGTCGTGGAGAGAGCAACACAATGTTGCTTCCGACTCGACCAACTAACTAAAGATGAACCTAAAAATTGGCAGCCCCCACTAGTACTTTTCCGATCCAATTTGCACCCAGTATAATCGGAGTCGGTATAACCTATCAAGTCAAAAGACTCAGTACGTGGGTACCAAAGACCTACTCTAATTGTGCCTTTAAGGTATCTCAGAATTCTCTTAACGGCAATTAAATGAGATTCCTTGGCACAGACTTGATATCTAGCGCACATGCCCACAGCAAAAAGTATGTCTGGTCGACTAGCTGTGAGATATAGAAGACTACCAATCATGCTTCTATATTGCGTTAGATCAATTGGTTTTCCACTCTCATCATTGTCAAGGCGAGTGTTTGTAGCCATTGGAGTGGACACTTCCTTAGAGTCACTCATATTGAATTTTCTAAGCATCTCTTGAGTGTATTTTGTCTGATGGACATAAATTTCATCTCGAGTTTGTTTGATTTCAAGTCCGAGGAAGAATGTCAACTCTCCTACTAGACTCATCTCAAACTCACTTTCCATGTGAGAAATGAATTCATTCAAATAGCCCTTGTTATTTGAGCCACAAATTATGTCATCGACATACACTTGGGCTACAAAAATGTTTTCACCATCTCTACGCAGAAATAGTGTTGGGTCTATTTGGCCTCTTACAAAGCCCTTTTCTAATAGGTAAGTTGACAACCTTTCGTACCATGCTCGAGGTGCTTGTTTAAGCCCATAAAGAGCTTTCTTGAGCTTGTATACGTGGTTTGGAGCTTCGGTACTCACAAACCCCGGTGGTTGCTCAACATAGACCTCTTCTTTGATGAGACCATTTAAGAAAGCCGATTTAACGTCCATTTGATAGAGCTTGAAACCTATATGTGCAGCAAAAGCTAGCATCAAACGAATGGACTCTAATCGGGCCACGGGAGCATAGGTCTCATCATAATCGAGACCTTCGACTTGACTATAGCCCTTGGCTACAAGTCTTGCCTTGTTTCTTACAACTTCTCCCTTTTGATTTAACTTATTTTTGAAGACCCATTCAGTTCCAATAATGGTGGTCTTCTTAGGTCTAGGAACTAAGTCCCACACTTGGCTCCTTTCAAATTGACCTAACTCATCTTGCATAGCTAAGATCCAATCAGGATCGTGTAATGCCTCATCAACTATTTTTGGTTCAATCTCTGAAATCAATGCGACTTCATTAGACTCATTTCTAAAGAATGACCTAGTCCTAACCCCTTGTTGGATGTCTCCCACAATTTGGTCTTGGGGATGACTAGTGGCTAACCTAGACTGCCTTGGTGTTGGCGGTGCCTCATGAGTGGTCTCACTCGGCACAGGCAAGGACTCAATATCAGGCAAAGGATTAGATTGAGTTCTTTGTTGCCTTTGCTCATCAACATCAGAGTCAACTTCGACTCGTTCTTCATTTTGATCATTCAAACTTAGATTTCTAAGTTCAAATTGAATTTCTCCTACAACCCTTGGTTGATCATTTAAGTTAGGGATTTCTTCAAAAGCTACATCAGAGGACTCTTCAATCAATTTAGTCCTATTGTTGTAGACTCGATAGGCTTTGCTGGTAAAAGAGTACCCGACCAGTATCCCTTGGTCAGCCTTAGCCGTGAACTTCCCAAGATGATCCTTGGTGTTCAAGATAAACACCTTACAACCAAACACCCTAAGATGTTTAATTGTAGGTGGTTTGCCAAACCAAAGTTCATGGGGAGTCTTTCCTAAAAACCTATGTATTAAAACTCGATTTTGCACATAGCAAGCTGTATTCACAGCCCATAAGTAGCTCGGTAGTGAGTACTCATTGAGCATGCTTCGTGCAGCCTCTTGTAGGACTCGGTTCTTTCTCTCCACAACCCCATTTTGCTGTGGGGTCCTTGGAGTAGAGAACTCATGCCTATATCCCTTTTTTTGACAAAACTCTAAAAACCTATGATTTTGAAATTCCCCACCATGATCACTTCTAATGGTTTTAATTGTTGTCGATTTTTCATTTTCAGTTCTTCTACAAAAAGAGATAAAAATATCTATAGTTTGGTCCTTATGTTTCAAGAAGAAAGTCCATGTGTATCTAGTAAAATCATCAACGATTACCAAGCAATATCTACTTCCATTCAATGATATTACACTACTGCAATCAAATAGGTCCATGTGCAATAAATCTAAAGCAGTAGATGTACTTACAGTGTTTTTACCTTTATGAACACCTTTTGTTTGCTTACCCTTTTGACATGCATCACATAGTTTGGTCTTGTGGTACTTGATGCTGGGTAAGTCTCGTACTAATCCTTGGTTGGCCAACTTCCGGATGTTCTTCATGTTTACATGTGCCAACCTTCTATGCCATAGCCAAGACTCTTCTTCTTGCGACATGAAACACTTAATCAAAGCATTAGCAGCACTTTTAAACGATACTTGATAAATATTATCAACCCTTATGCCTACTAGTACCGTGCCAAGTGTGTCAATGTGTTTAACCAAACATTGACTTGAATGAAATTCAATTGTGTAACCCGTATCACACAATTGACTGACACTTAGGAGATTAAAAGTCATCCCCTTGACTAGAAGGACATTCTTGATATGGAAACATTCGGATATATGAATGTCTCCAACTCCTACAACCTTAAGGCTACCATTATTACCAAAAGACACATTACCTCTACTTTTGTTTTGAATGGTCATAAATTTGTCCCCGGTCATGTGCTTGGAGCATCCACTATCAACAAACCAAGTTGATAGATACTCCCCCTCGACCAATGCCTACAAGACACGGAAGATAGAGGTTTTAGGTACCCAAATCTTGGGACCTAATGCTTCTACAACGAAAGACCTAGGAACCCATGCCTTGGTCATACCTCTCCTAGTTCCATGAGCCCTAGAAACATGTAATCTACTAGTTTGAGTTCTAGACATTAGAGAAATGAAACTCGACTCCTTGGGTTGATACCCTAGCCCGGCCTTGTTGTAGACTGCCCTTTGGGCATTTAGAATCATGTCTAGAGTCTTAGAGCTAGTTGAGAACTTCTCAAGCATTTTCTTGAGTTTCTCAACCTCACCCTTTAAAGCCTTGTTCTCATCCTCAAGGACTTCTAGATGTAGGTCATCGACCTCATCTTCCCTAAGGGTCCTTAAGGTTTTTACTTCTTCTTTTAACAATTTATTTTCCGTTTTTGACTTTTTAAGCAATGTAGATAAGTGAGTGATAGTCTTATAACACTTTTCTATATGAGAAGAGGTTACCTCTTCATCATCCGATGATGATGAAGCCGCGGTTGAAGCGTCGCTCGAATCTCCCTCACTTCCGGAGTCCGAAACCTCCCTTGCCATGAGTGCTAATTGTCGTGTGCTCTTTTCCATCTTCTCTTCTTCCTCCGATGAGCTTGATGAGGACTCATCCCAAGTGGCCTTGAGAGCCTTCTTCTTCTTGACTCTTTCCTCCTTCTTTTTGGCTCGTTCCTCCTTCCTCTTTAATTTCGGACACTCGCTCCGAATGTGTCCTTTCTTGCTACACTCATAACATATAACATTAGATTTATCAAAATTTTGATCATTAGTTTTACCTTTTCCTTTGTATCTTCGGCTTCTTCTCATAATCCTTCTTACGAAGTTCGCCATCTCACTTGATGATGATCCACTTTCATCATCGGATTCGGAGGAAGAGGTGGATGAGGAAATCTCCTTTTCCTTCTTCTTTTCCTTCTTCCTTCTTCCCTCCTTGCTCTTTGGTCCTGCAAATAAAGCAATACCCTTCTCTTTTTGACCTTTGTTAGCAAGCTCATGAAGTTCCATCTCACAGAAAAATTCATCTAGTTTAACAATGGAAAGATCCTTGGATACTTTGTAGGCATCTACCATAGATGACCACAAGGCATTCCTAGGAAAAGATTTAAGAGCGTACCTTACTAGATCGCGATTCTCCACTCGTTCGTCCACAGAGTGTAGACCGTTGATGATCTCCTTGAATCTCCCATGAAGTTCACTTACCGTTTCATTGTCCTTCATGGTTAGATTTTGGAGTTGATTCAAGAATAGGTCCCTCTTGGCAATCTGAGAATCTCGAGTTCCCTCTTGGAGCTCGATGAGTTTGTTCCATAGGTCTCTTGCACTCGAGAACGGACCTACCTTGACGAGTTGGTCCTTGGCGATTCCACATTGCAAGGTGACCATGGCCTTGGCATCGGCTTGTGCTTTGCGGAGTTGTTCGGTAGACCACCTTGACGAATCGAGTTCCTTACCTTCTTCATCCTTTGGTGGTGTGAAACCCTCCTTGACTGAGAACCACATGGCAATGTCGGTCTTGAGGTAATACTCCATGCGACCCTTCCAATATTGAAAATCTGCTCCTTCGAAGTAGGGTGGTCGATTTGTGCTAAAGCCTTCCTTCATAGCCATCCTTGTTTGCTCTTTTGGGTGTTAATCCGAATCAAAGAGCCCCTTGCTCTGATACCACTTGTTGGGATCTTAGATGGCTAGAGGGGGGGGTGAATAGCCACTTTAAAAACTTAAGCAGAGAGTTCTACACAGAAACTAGTTAGCGCAGCGGAATAAACAAACTAAAACAAAACGAAAACCAGCACACAAACACTGATACACAGATTTACGAGGTTCGGGGATAACTTGCCCCTACTCCTCGGCGTGTCCGTAAGGTGGACGACTCCTTGATCTTCGGTAGATCGCACCCCGGAAGAATTCCGGCTAAAGATCCTCCTTCTAGGTGGAGTAACCTTCCCACAAAGTCTCAAGAAATATCTAAGTTAAAGCACGAGACTTACAGAAGCTCGGTGACAAAGGAGAATAAAAATGCTTACAACCACGCGAGGATCAGTAGCAGAACAGAGATCGCAGTTCACTCGAGAGCTCAAGAACTTCGCACAACAGCACAGACTTTTCTTTCAAGCTTTCTTGTTGTTATTCTGTTCTCTCCTCTCGCTGTTTTCTATTGCTTCTCAAACCTGATCTCTGCTGTCACCGATCTGGTCCAAAACTGCGCAAATCAGCGCTGCAGCCAATCCCTCTTCCTCCTTACCTGGTTCTCTGAACTCACACCAATGATATCACAGTCATCACTGGCGTCTTCTGAGCTCGAACCAATCCCAGGAGTCAAGCAGATCGCAGCCAGATCACAGCAGTATCCGTTGATGCCTGAAATGCACCATGCGCCGCTGAAACCAGCAGAAAGACCATTTGTCGCATTCCTCTTATGAACTTAATTTGAAATTAGGCTTGGAATGATACCTGTTAACCTGCAAACTCAAAAGCTAACAGCACAGAGGATTATATCACATAAATGAATGAGGTATATCAAAAGCGTGAAGGAATCAATAACAAATCGAGTGTGGATCGGTCACTGCCGATCACATGCTGGACCGATCAGCAATACGGCGATCGGTCGAGTTATCGATCGATCGCGAGGACCGATCAGATTGAGTGTGGATCGGTCCACGCACCGATCCACCCCTTTTCTCTTCGCAGACTCTTCTCGATCGGTCTCACGGCCGATCAGTTACCTCGATGTGCTCGAGTGTTTTCGATCGATGCGGGACCGATCGATTTCACTCGATGTGCTCGGTGTCATCGATCGGTCATCGGACCGATCCATGGAAGGCTGGATCGATGCAGCCGATCCACGGATTCTCACCGATCGGTCTACCGACCGATCCAATGTGCCATGGAATGTTCACTTAGGACCCTCTCTGACCTAATCCGGAGAACGAGCTACCGTGCCCTCTTCGAGTCCATCAGGTCCAGAGAACGAGCTACCGAACCCTCTCCGAGTCCATCAGGTCCAGAGAACGAGCTACCGAGCCCTCTCTGACTTCGCATGCCAAGTTTCCTTCTTGGACTTTTCAACACCAGATGTCCGATCACCCTTGATCCATCTGGATTTTCCCTTGCCTGTCTTCCTCACCAGGATTTGTACCTAGCTTCACTCACTAGGGTTTTCACCTGGCTTCACTCACCAGGATTTCCAATCTGTCTGGCTTCACTCACCAGGACTTTCCAACTGCCTAACATCCCAGCTAGGACTTTCTCAATCAGGTCAACCAAGTCAACCTAGATTAGTAATCAATCTGAGTTAAATATCTGATACAAACTTAAATCAGTGTTAACAGCAAAACAACATCCAGGTCAGACTGTATCAATAATATAAACTTCCATTTATTGATTTGACCCGATGGGAGTCGAATAGGTCTAAGTGTAGGAGTTCTAATATTGAGCTAGTTTGTGATTGATTAGTTGGTTTGTGAGTGGATTTTGTTTGTTTACCTTGTTGACAAGCATTACATATGGTTGAGTTTAAGTTAGATAATTTTGGCAATCCTCTAACTAATCCATTTAATTTTCTTATATTTATGAAATTTGTGTGTGACATGCTTCTATGCCATAACCAAGTTTTTTCTTTTTGTGTTAAATAACACTTAATTGAAGAAGTGGTTAAGTTAATTTCATAGATGTTGTCTTTTCTAAAACCTTTTAGACTTATAGTAGGATTATCTAGATGTTTGATTAAGCATTCTGTAGATAAGAACTTAACCTTATACCTAGTGCCACACAATTGACTTATACTTAGGAGATTATATTTGAAATTTTCAACAAGTAAAACATTTGTAATAATAAAATTAATTTTTAATTCAATATTACCTATACCAATTACCTTGAGTTTGTCATTGTTTCCAAAGGCAACTGTTCCTAAGCTTTTGTAAGTGAGTTGAGTGAATTTGGTGTGATCTCCAGTCATATGTTTGGATCAACCATTGTCTAAAATCCACTTAGTTTTCTACAATAGGTAGAAATTAAAGTTAGTCTAAATTTTAGCCTTAGAGTCATTCTTTAAATTTTTTAAAAAAATTAAGTTAATTTAATTTATTTAAGTTTAGAAATATATATAAAAATAATTTTTTAAAGTTAATTTTAAATAAGTTTTTAAGTTTAATTTTAAAATAAATTTTAAGTTTTAAAATAAGTTTTTAAGTTAGTAATAAAATTTGTAAGTTTAAAATAAAATTTTAAGTTTAATTTTAAAATAAAATTTTAAATTAATAATAAAATTTTTAAGTTTAATTTTAAAATAAAATTTTAAGTTAAAAATAAATTTTAAGTTTTAAAATAGATTTAAGTTTAAAATAAATTTTTAAAGTTAATTTTAAAATAAAATTTTAAGTTAATAATAAAATTTTTAAGTTTAATTTTAATTTTAATCCTTAGTCATCTCACTCGATCTAAATTGTCAATCAGGGAATCCTATAATTTTGTGAGATGAATTAGATTCAATTTTAGGGTTTGGTTTAACTTTGTGTTAGATTCAGGTTTAGCTTTGAGCTCAACAAATAGACATTCTTTGAATAAACTTCTGGGCTATGGTGAGTCACCTGGACATCATTAGAGTAACCATGCCTTCGAGGTTTTCCAAATAGTCCTATCCACTGAACTTAATACAAAACCTTGGTCTAACTAGTTAAAATCCTTAAGAGGTAGCTTCGGCTAGTTTCACTTAGCCAAATGCACCAGGTCGAAGTCATATCTTCCTAGAGATGCATAGACTAAGCTTCCCTAACATACTATCATCCAAAACTTCACCAGTACAGTGGGTTAAGTTAAATTCGATCCCTTTTTAACTAATCCTAATTACCCTGCCGGGTATATTTGTTTGTGTTACCCTGTCGGGTAAGTTAGTTTTGGAGGTGCCAGCTATTCTGGAGCCTCCCCCTGCATTATTGGCCTTTAATTTAATTCTTAGTTTTAGGTTTAAGTCTATTTCTTTTATAATTAAATTTGGCTTGATGATATTCTGTGTTTTGGTTAGATTTTGAATTTCTTATTTTAGGCTTGTATTTAGGTTTTTGATTCGATTGATTTGATTTTATATAATATATTTTTTCTTTGGGTATGTAGTATTGGTTGAGTCCTACTTGCATGGTTAAGTACGCTTTCGGAACCCAAGCTTTATTTGATTGTTTGTGTTGGGTTATTAATGATTTAAATATTTTATTTGAGCTTGACTTATAGCCAAGTCTGGTTTTATTGTTAATTGCTTTTTTATTATTTAAGATTAAATCTAAATTCTTGGATCTTGTTGTAAATTTTTCTAACATTTCTTTTAATTTGTCAATTTCTAATTTTAGTGTCAAATTTTCTTCCTCAAGCGTTAAATCTTGAGTTGGATTATTATTTGTAATTTGTTCCTTGAGGTTTTGATTTTCCTCAAGGAGCAATTTGTTTTCATTTTCTAATTTAACTAACTTACTATTTAAATAAGAAATAATTTTAAAGAACTTTCTATTTAAATTTAGTTATACCTCTTTGGGACCTTCGGAAACGAGTACGGACTCGTGGCTCGATTCGGGTTCGGACCCGTCTTCCGATTCGTCCTCCAATTCTGCTTCGCGGGCCATTAGCGCGAGGTAACTCTGGTGCTTCTAATCTTCGGCCTCCGATTCTTCCGAAGACGAGTCGTCCCACGTCGCTGTGAGGGCCTTCTTCTTGGTTGTCTTTTCATTCTTCAACCTTGGGCACTCGTTCTTGTAGTGCCCCTTCTTATTGCACCCGAAGCACTTCACGTTCCTTGGTTTGGTTGGGGAGTTGATCTTCTACAGGTCCTTTTTGCTGAAGCTTTTCTTTCTCCTGGTGAACATTTTTCTTGCCAAGTTCACCAGGTGCTCTTCATCTTCAGAGTTCTGGTCAGAATCTTCTTCGAGTTTTGGTCAGAATCTTCTTCGAGTTCAAGCTTGTTCTTCTTTTCCTTGGAGGAACCTGCAAATAGAGCAATACCTTTCTCGGATCCAGCGTTAGTTTATTCATATAGTTCTAATTCGTAAAATAGTTCATCTAATTTTAACTTAGATAAATTCTTAGAAATTTTGTAAGCATCCACGATAGATGCCCACAAACTATTACGTGGAAACACGTTTAACGCATACCTGATTAGATCGTGGTTTTCCATCTGGTGGCCTATCGCGTGGAGTCCGTTGAGGATATCCTTGATCCTCGCGTGCAGCTGACTCGCTGTTTCTCCTTCCTGCATCTTTTTATTAAATACTCTATTTAATAACAAATCGTGTTTCGTTACCTTAGCGTCGCTGGTTCCTTCGTGTAGCTCGATCAACTTGTCCCATAGCTCTTTCTCGTTCTGGTGCGATCCTACCCAGTTCAGCTCTTCCCTTGTCAGTCCGCATTGTAGCATGTTGATTTCCTTGTTCTCCGTCGACGATTTCTTCTTCATGTCCGGAGTCCACTGTTCCAGGTCTAGTGGATTTCCGGAGTTGTCAACTGGTGCTTTGTAGGCTTTTGTGATGCTGAACCATTGGTCGAAGTCTGTCTTCAGGTAGACTTCCATCCTTTTTTCCAGTACGGAAAATCGTCCCCGTTGAATAGGGGAGGACGTATTGTGCTGAAGCCTTCAATCTGAGACATGATGACCCTGCACACAATAAAGCAACTACACAAGCAAAGTCCCAAGACTTGGTCTTGGATTTGGATTAGTAGAGCGGGAAAAATTAAGAATAATAAAAGGAACTAAATTGGTGTTGCACCAAATCAGAAAAACTGAAAGCCGAAAAAAAATAAAAAGGAAAGTTTCACCCCCTGTCTGATTGGTGGTTGCACCAAATCAGAGCGGTACCTGCTCTGATACCACTTGTTGGATCGTGAGTTTCGCTAGAGGGGGGTGAATAGCAATTATAAATTTTCGAAAGAGTACGTAGCAGAAAGTACGAAAATGAAACAATGCTAACACGAGAATCTTTTACTTGGTTCGGAGCCTTTGGCGACTCTTACTCTAAGGCCTGCACACAAGGGTGCATTTGGTGGGCAATTCACTAACAATTCGAAAGTTCAATTACAAATTAAGTATAAAAATGCTAATGAAAATAATATCTACAGAAAGTGAAGAATAGAAAAAAAACAACGCTTGGTCGGAGTGGCGTCGCAACGTCGTAGGAGCACAGGAGAGCAGATCTTGAGTTCTGAGTTGTGTCTTTAGCTCCAGCCTTCACCCTCCTTATATAGGAGGTTCCGGGCGCCTGGAATGTGACATACCTCAGCCAATCAGGAAGCTCCATGTGGCAACACGCGTTGGGGATAAAATTTACATTCCGGGTGCCCGGATCCCTTCCAGGCGCTCAGACTCCGAGCGCCTAGGTCCTTCCGGGCACCTGGACCTCCGGGCGCCTGGACTCCATTTTCCAGCTTCTTCAATCCCTACAAGAAAATGTTAGTCCAGAGCATAAAATACAAAATGTATATCCTACAAAACAACGTGTTAGCACAGTTTATGATCAGAAAAAGAATAGTAATTAGATTCCGTCTCTTCGAGACCGGAATCTAGTCAAGATCTCGACTTAGAGTTCCGAAACGGTTCTAAGTTGGATCGACGCCTAAGTTCCCTTCCCGAGAATGCGTCCTCACAGTCACTCCCCTCCAGTAACTTACCTTCACCTACCTGCCAGACGTCCGGTCAGTCCTTCGACCTGTCTGGACTTCGTGCCAGCTATTCGGTCAGCCCGTCGACCTAGCTGGACTTCATGACAAATGTCCGGTCCGCCCGTCGACCCGTTTGGACTTCGTGCCAGCTATCCGGTCGGCCCGTCGACCTAGCTGGGTTTCGTGCCAGACATTCGGTTAGCCCGTCGACCTGTTTGGACTTCTCCTGCATACTCGGTCAAGTGTTAGATCACAAACAAAACTAATTTAACTTATTTTGTCATTCATCAAAATCTGGGTTAGACCGTTAGTGCTAACCACACCAACATGAACATCGTTAGACTATTCCCAATGGAAACCCTTCAGCGAAGATTCCTACTCGTCGAAGTAGATTATTTTTCAAAATGGGTAGAGGCTGAGCTGCTAGCAAAGATAACCGAACAGATGGTCATCAAGTTTATTTAGCAAAACATCTTGTGCCTGTTTAGCATCCCTCGTCAGCTCGTCTCGGAAAATGGGAGGTAGTTCGCCAGATGGAGGCTCAGAGAGTGGTACGAAGGTTATGACATTCAGCAAGCCTTCATCTCAGTGGCTTACCCCCAGAGCAACGGCCAGGTAGAAGTCACCAAACAGGAGTTCCTCAGAGGCTTACGGGCTCAGCTTGACCACATAGGAGGTATCTGGGTTTATAAACTCCTAGTGTCCTGTGGGCTCTTCGCACAACACCAAAGGAGGCGACTAGCATCACACCATTCCAACTGGTATACGACGGTGAGGCGGTGGTCCCCGTCGAGGTCGGAGTCGAATTTGACCGGGTGCAACTCTACTATGAGGGGAACGACGAGTGGATACTCATGGAGCTTGACTTGGTGGATGAAGTCCGGGATAAAGCCGTCATTCGGATCACGGAGTACAGACAATGAATGAAGTAAAACTATAATCGGAGGGTGATCCCAAGATCTTTCCATGTCGGTGATCTAGTGTGGAAAAGAATAAAGCAGTCAGAGACGTCACCAAGTTCGAAGCCTCGTGGGTGGGACCTTAAAAGGTCGTGCAGAAGCTTAGCTCGGGAGCCTACTACTTGCAGGACGAGGAAGGAAGAAAGCTCGAATAACCTTGGAGTGTGAACCATCTCCAACCCTATAGGGTCGGGTGAGAGGTGCTTGAGTAAATACATATGTACTTGTGTAAATGTATGCCTTGTGGATGTAGGAAGAGAATGAATAAAAATCCCAAGTGTCCCAAACTCTTATACCGATCGACCAAGTAAAAAGTCGAGCGACGACTATAAACTTTTGTCTATGCACATCAATGGTCGAGTGACGACCTTAAACCCTAGTCTCCGTCAACGATTGAGCGACGACCTTAAACCCTAGTCTCCATCAACGATCGAGTGACGACCTTAAACCCTAGTCTTCATCAACGGTCGAGTGGCGACCTTAAACCATGGTCTACATAAGTGGTCGAGCGGTGACCTTAAACCCTTTCATCATCAACCGTTGAGCGGCGATGTTAAACCCTCATCTATGCAAATCAACGGTCGAGCGACGACCTTAAACCCTTGTCATCATCAACCGTCTAGCGGCGACATTAAACCCTTGTCTACGTAAATCAACGGTTGAGCGACGACCTTAAACCCTGGTCTTCATCAACGATTGAGCGATGACCTTAAACCCTGGTCTATATCAGCGGTCGAGTGGTGACCTTAAACCCTTGTCGTCATCAACCATAGAACGATGACGTTAAACCCTCGTCTATGCAAATCAATAGTCGAGCGGCGACCTTAAACCCTTGTCGTCATCAACCGTTGAGCGGTGACGTTAAACCCTCGTTTACGCAAATCAACGGTCGAGCGGAGACCTTAAACCATGGTCTTCATCAATGGTCGAGTGGCAATCTTAAACCCTGGTCTACATCAGCAGTCGAGCGGTGACCTTAAACTCTTGTTATCATCAACCATCGAGCAGCAACATTAAACTCTCGTCTACGTAAATCAATGGTCGAGCGACGACCTTAAACCCTTGTCGTCATCAACCGTCGAGCGGTGACATTAAACCCTCGTCTACACAAATTGATGGTTGAACGACGACCTTAAATCTTAATCTTTATCAACGATCGAGCGGTGACCTTAAACCTTGGTCTACATCAGTGGTTGAGTGGTAATCTTAAACCCTTGTTATCATCAACCATCGAGCGGTGACGTTAAACCCTCATCTACGCAAATCAATAGTCGAACGACGATCTTAAATCCTAGTCTACATCAGGGGTCGAGCAGTTCCCTTAAACCCTGGTCTTCATCAAAGGTCGAGCGACGACCTTAAACCCTGGTCTTCATCAACGATCGACTGTGACCTTAAACCTTGGTCTACATCAGCGGTCGAGTGGCGATCTTAAACCCTGGTCTTCATCAACAGTCGAGCGGTGACCTTAAACCTTGGTTTTCACCAATGGTCTAGCGACGACCTTAAACCATAGTCTTCATCGACGGTTGAGCGGCGACCTTAAATGCAAGTTGACAAATCAACAGCCGAGCGACAACTATAAACCCAAGTCTACAATGACTATGTCTGATCGGCCTATCTTAAACTAAATCTATGACAAGAGTAGCCGATCGATGAGCATCTAAGCCAAGAATAAGGCTGGCCGGGACACATGCTGCTCTGAGAAGCAATAGTTTCTCTTGAAAAGGCCACTCAGTAGCATTGAAGTGATCGCTTTGCATCTCAGGGACTATTTAAGTCACCGATCGGTAGGCTATGGAGCCGTACTTAGAATTTTCCCATAAAATAGTAAATGGCTCATAGTCTTACTCAAGCCTGAACGGTAACACATGAATAAACAAGTGCCAAATCAAACAAGTGAGGAAATGCCGAACGGCGGTGCGAGGCGATGCTTCAATAAACATACTTGGACAAATAAAGGTACGCCGAACGAGCTAACTTGCACTAACACTTAGAAAATTTATACAAGATATCAAAGGGCAGTACAAAAAAGAGGCAAACTTCGTAAGAGGCGGGTTCACTTGAGATAGTCTAACATATCGTCGGGTAGCAACTCGATCAGCTTATCCCGGCTGATGACCTTGTTGGTTAGAGTGGTAGGGATATGGCCACCGTCCTTCAGCTAGTTGAGCATCCCATCGATGGCGAGGTTGAAAAGGTGAAGCGCCCGATCGATGAGCCAGTCATCGAAAGGGTTCGAGCGGAGGTAGCCCCACTTTATAAGCTCAAACCGGCTTGATTCGATGCCTTGATAAACCTCCAAAGCCGTGTGGGAGGCCTCTAATTCGGCTTTCATGGAAGCCAGCGGGCATCCTTAGCGCCCAACATTTCTTGCGGCACTGCTTGTTTAGCCGATTGACTCTCCTACTCAGCCTGCAGTGTTGCCTCCGCCTCCTTCAGACTCTGAGCCAGGACCCGAGCTTCTTTGTTCTTGAGTTCTAAATCCTCGATGGCTCGGAGCTTCCTGGTGTTGGTCGAGTGGATCTTCGCTTTGAAGGTGCTAGCCTACTTATTGAGCAACGCCATTTGCAAAGCCTATTCGGTGCTTTTGCCCTTCTCTGCCTCCAGCAGCTCGGTGCTCTTTTGCAGATCGGCCTTTAGTTGAGCGGCCTCAGTTGATAGCTGCTCCACACGCACCTCTGAAGCTGCTGATTGACCGTTCGGAGCGTGCATCTACTGGACTTTGTGCTCCAAATAGGCGAACCTGTGACACATGGCCAGACTCTCTACCCATAACTGCAATAGCAGGGAAATTGAAAGGGCCGATCAGATAAAAAGAAGTACCGGGGCAGTGTACATATCCCAGTGGACATCTGGGTGTGACTGTTAGCAAGTTCCCCTGGAGAGATGACCATTGCACGGGCTCAGGCATCGACCCATATTTGTGCGAGTGGCCCCTGGATCTTTATCTGGTGCTCGGGGGTGTGGGATGCCACGTCATCTGTACTACGCCACTTGTCTGTCGGCAAATGGATAATCGTCATTATTTTCCTCTGGCTGCTCGTGCCAAAGGGTTCCGAGGTCGCCCTGCTCACAGATCGGGACGAGGGGATCGGTCGGATTCTTGACACTTGGGTTGCTGGTATAGATGGAGGTGGCATGAAGGCGACTGGCGGTGTACAAATGGTCCCTTGAGGTAGCCCAGACAAGGACGGTGTTCGATCGGATGAAAGTGAGGTATGAAGCGCTGCCTCTGCTTGTTCAGGAGGAGTGGGAATAGATGTCTCGCCCTGCTTGGAGGATGGTCTCAAACCACCTCATGCTGGAGTCTGTAGGGTGAAAGTGGTAGAACCGGAGGATGCTTCTGCACGACATCTCTTGCGCTGTCGCAAGGGTTTGCTAGAAGTGGCTGACTCCGAAGCCACCGCGATTGGAAGCATCAACGGTCGTTCAGGAGGAAGGTCTGCTATAGCAGCCGCTCCGCTAGCAATAGTCTGGCTGGCTCCCCCTCTGTTCTCCAGCGCTTACATTCCCTCGTTGTCACCGAGCAGATCCTCATAGGAGCCTCCCAGCTGCAAGCCACGGCTCTCCAGCTCGTCCATG
Source organism: Zingiber officinale (assembly GCF_018446385.1). Classification (NCBI taxonomy): domain Eukaryota; kingdom Viridiplantae; phylum Streptophyta; class Magnoliopsida; order Zingiberales; family Zingiberaceae; genus Zingiber; species Zingiber officinale. The sequence continues at coordinate 135,181,151 of NC_055992.1, forward strand.
GCCGCGGTGTTGATCTCCGTGTCCGCGAGCTTGCTCTTGTCGCTGACATGAGGCATGGTCGACAGGCGAATCATACGACGGAAGCTTCTACTGTCTTGTCAGGGATATGCATGTCCTGTTAAGGTATGTTGTTAAAAGTACTTTTCTGACAGGTCTTTTCATGGGACATATTAGAGAACGTGCCCACGCCTCAAGGAGCGTGCACGTCACCCACCAGAGCTCTATATAAACGGGGTCCATCACCGTTGGAGGTACGTGTAATTCATTATTTGCGCCTACATTACTATTGCTCTACTTTCCTTCTACACTTCTGGTGACTGACTTGAGTGTCGAAGAGCTAACGTTGGGGACCACTTCCCTGGCTCAGCACTGACATTACCTGTTTTACAAAGTAGAGATAGATCTATAGTCAGTAAGCGAAGCCACCACATCCCTAGTTTTCCACCTTCCCACTTTCGACACACACACATGGGGTGAATAGCTTCTAATTTTTTTTATTAGATTGCACAATGGAAATTGTTACTCTAAGACATAGAAGTAAGACTCTACCATCAATAAATCTTCTTCTTCTCAAATATCTTTTAGAGACGGAGAAACCTATTACCAGGGATGGAGAGCTAAAAATTTTATATTGAGGAGACGAAAGATATGTATTTATATTAAAGGGAGGCGATGACCGTGTCATTACTTCGCATTTACCTCTCTTTTACCGGCTCCGTACCAAACTATTAAAATCCCTATTTTTACAAAAAATACTACAATAAAACTGTCACGTCCATGATTCAATTTATAAAATCATCATTCAACTTTCTAATCGGGTTTAAAATTTTTGTTTGTCTTTTCTTTTTAGTTTCAATTTTTTATAATTAATTGTTTGTAGTTTCTGATTGAAATCAGATTAATGATATCTGATATCAATCCAGCTTTTTGTTCAATTATTTAGAGTTTAATTTCAATTATTCTCAAATTTGAGCAAAAAGATTTAACACTATGATTTGTTTTCGTGATTATATTTAGGGGTGAGTAAAGATAGGTTAAATCTAATTTATTTTTTAAAAATAGTTTTGTATTTATTTAGTTTGATTTTTCATTTTAAATTTCATAAATCCATTAAATCGATTGTAATTAGTTGATTAATATAATCTTAAATATTAAAGTATTGTCACATGAGTATTCTTTTTTATAAAAGATTTTAAGAATTTTTTATTTTTATAAATTAAACATGTAGAACAGTATTCACTTGGAATATCTAATACGTGCCTAGAATAGTTAATATATATCTTTCGTGAAAAATAAATAAATTCTATGATGTTGCAAATTTAACTTATAATTTTAAGTTTAAACATCTATTCTCAAAAGAAGAATAAATTTAAACATCTAATTAAATAAATAACTTAAAGTAACACAATAATATGAGAATTGAAAGGGACCAGGAAAAAAGAGATTAACACAATTTATTTCTTTTGTTTTCTTTTTCATTTTAACTACTAAAAATTGCTTAATTAGTTTTCTAAATCATCATATAACTAAATTTTTATTTGTGGTTTTACAAAATTTTAACTTTGTTTTAGGGTTCTAGCTAGGAGTTCTATCCTTTCAATTTTGAGGCACATCAAGCAAGTAATAATGACGATGAAATATCGATAATTAACTTTTATTCATGCGGAATCGAAAAGATCCTTAACATATTAGTTTTAAGCTACACAACAACAATTATAACAGCCTGATCGACCGCGCCGCGGTTCAGGTACGCAAAGGCCACAATGTGCAGCTTCACACTTCTGATCACACATATCTAGTGTTGGTGTACAACCGAGAGAATTGCACCCGATGTTGTCATCTAAAATCGTATATCCAGATCTTGCTTCAACTTCAGCTGCATAAAATCATCTTATTATTATCATCACTATAAAGTTTAAGAGCCATCTAAATGGAAGAATTATATGTATATAAATATATATAAACACTTACCTTCGTGCGAAAGGAGCACCAATGTGACTAAAAAGAAGACCAAAGTCGAGAGTTTAAGAGCCATGTCTTCCTCAATTGGTTTCAAAGAAGTTTTTTTTTTATATTCTCTAATTGTATATAGTGATCGATTTATATAGAGTTTAGAATCAAAAACTAAGATAATTTTTGGAAACTTTAAAATCATATATTTTCCCTTTTAAAATTTTTTAAATATCTTTTGCTTATAGAAACCAAACCTTGCCTTAATATTAAAAGATTATTAAGTTAGTGAATAATTGGTAGTATTAATATTACTATTTAGGAATATAATCAATAACCAAATCTATATTTTGAAGAACTAATTCAAGTCGATTATATATTTAGGGATTTATTTTAATTTTGGAGAATCATATGTTTAAATGGTAGCATTTCACACATGGAAGAATAAATTAATTAAGATGCCAATTTTAAATTTGTTTTTTGAATTATTAAAACATTAGTTAATTATATAAAACATTAGATTGGATTTTTTCCATTAATGGTGGGATAATTAACTATCAATTAATTAAAGAGTATAAGTTATTATAAAAAAAAGATCTGGCTAAAATTAAAAGAGCACCCTTTAGTTTCAATATTATCAAAATAGCACCTTATTTTGAAATTGAGCAAAGCATTGTATATAATATTTGATCAATTTTAATTAAATTTTAATCAATATTTGAGTAATTTTATTCAATATTAAAATAATTTTGATAATAATTACTTAGTAATTTTGAATTATGTTGAAATAATTTTTGCTAAAGGATGTTTTGTCAAGTAATTAAAGCGTATAAGTTATTATAATGAAAAGATCAGCAAAAATTAGAAGAGCATCATTTTTTTTAATATTATCAAAATTGCATCCCATTTTGAAATTGAGCAAAACAGCTTATATCGTACAAATTTTAATCATAAGTAATTTTATTTAATATTAAAATAATCATGATAAGAATTACTTAATAATTTTGAGTAAATAATTTTTACTAAAGGTTTTTTATGTAAAATAAAAGTATTTTCGTGATGTAGTGTGTCTTTTGATATTTTAAGAAAGTAGTGGACATTTCGATGATAATAAAAATAAAATGCCCTTTTAAAAAAAAATAGATTAATAATAAACACTATGTATAGATGGATACTTATTAAATTCTCAAAATTAAAATAAATCCATAAAATAGAAACTATTCATGCCAAAATTAAATTAAAAGGCCAATTTAAATTTTGCATTTGTATTATAAAAAAGAAGTTTTTATTTTTGAAATGTGGAGAACTTTCATCAATTTAGTCAATATATGTAAAACATAATTAACAAAGATAAAAATCACTGAAATAATAGATAAAATAAATTTTACTGCATAATTTATAAAAAAAACTTAAACTAATTTAAATCAGTTTAAAATGGTTTTCATTAGTGACTAAAATGGTTCTCATCGCTGATTGGTTGAAATTTGTTCATTGCTTATTTGCGATGAAACACATTTTCGTCGCTGATCTTGTGACAAAACATATTTTCGTTGTTGATTAGTGGCAAAAATGTATTTTGTTGTAAATCAACTACAAAATTTGTTCATCAGTCATTTGCGGTGAAAATCATTTTCGTCGTTGATTCCGGATGTATTTTGCGACAAAAAAATACTTTGTAAAATTTATCGTAAATAACTTTTGTGACAATTTTTTTGTAAAATTCGTCAGAAAATTAGTAGTAAATGTGTGGATTTTTTTTTTTTTTAGTGAATCTGAATTAACAGATACTTTGTCCTATTTATAGTAATTATAAATAATTCTTCAAAATGTCCCTTAGATTTTCATTAGGGTCAACGATAACGTCTTGCTGTTCATCAGTCATGGAGATTCTAAATGCAAGGATAACATCAAGTTGTTTTGTTTTTATTTTTAAAAAATTATTATAATTTTTTTACGGACTGGCACATATAGTTCATACAAGGATATTATCACATATAAACATAGGTTGATTCTTAACGGGTACAGAATATCCCATAATTAGGATTTCTTGGAAAAATCGTCAAAATGACATTTTCACTTTTTTGTTATAAATATTATATGGATTGAAATCATGAACCATTGATACATGTGTGTATATGTTTGCCTTCGCGTGAAAGGAGCACCAATGTGAAAATAAAAAGAATTTCTTTGAAACCAATCGAGTAAGACATGACTCTTAAACTCTTGACTTTCATCTTCTTTCTTCTAACCACATTGGTGCTCCTTCCACACGAACGCAAGTATATATATAATAGTTCATCATTTCAATCGGTATATCATGCCTGATTGTCTTCCTCGATCTATATAGAGTTTAGAATCGAAAACGAAGATAATTTTCCAATGAGCGCACTAGTCTCATTTTTTCTTAAACCCATAGTTTGGGAATTTTTAAATCATTTTTTTCTTTTAAAATATTTAAAATATTTTTGCATATCATCAAACCTTGCCTTACTCTATTTTTTTAGACTTATGTTTGATCATTTTGGAAATTAAAAATAACATTAAAAAATAATTCTTCAGTTTCACTTTATTCCTACTCAAAATATGTTTTTATTAAAAAGTAGAAAATAATTAAATGGTAGTTTGGATGTATCAAAAAGAATACTATGCATTTTTAATAATTTCAAAACTAGTGGCAAAAATTAAGTAATTATTTATGAGTTAAGCAAGCTTTAATTATAAAACTATAAACTTTGGGTTACATAATGATAATGATTAGTAATTACAGATGATATAAATAAATGTGTTGCTATAAGATTATCAGGTCATGGAATAGTTGGTAGTATCTGTCGGGATCGGTTCAGGAGATAGAGGAGGGATGAATAGCTCATCGCGCTTGTTTGCTTCGTAGATGATGTTGTTGTAGTGGAAAACCTCACAGTAATGTCACAATGCTATCATCAGAATTTACTTAATATCCATCTCAAAAAAGAGTAACTAATTCAAAGATCTACACATACGAGCACTCTCCACTAAGAAAGAAACTCCTTGGTAACTATTGGAGGTGGAGAAACCTCGTATAATCTCCTCACAACAAGATGCACTTAAACAAGAAGAAAATACACAAGTGTATAAACTAAAAACCTTCTCTTGCTTGATCTTGTTGATGTAGATTGCCTCTTGAACTTTGGAAGTACAGCAATACTTGTCCCCAAGAGCTTCCAAGAACTAACGGAGAGTGGCGGAAAAAATAGTATGAAGATCGGGAAGAAGACTTCGTGTAACTGCTGCTTCATTTGAACTCACTGTCACCTTTATATTCTGTGATCTAGGGCTCCCAATCGATTGAACTTTATCCCCAATCGATTACCACGTCAGCTCTAAGTAAATATAGTCATCTAAACCTCACAATGGCTCTTTTCTTCCTCTCTCAATGGATTAACCAATTGATTATGAGACTTCTTAATTGATGACCCAATCGATTCAGAAGCTTACTGCTCGCCTGTGAACTTCTTCCAATCGATCACCTGATAAATTCATGTGGCTCAATCAATCATCTGATCGATTCAAAAGTCCATTGTTTGTCATGAGCTTCTCCCAATCTATTGGACACTTTTTCAATTGATTCAGTACAGTTAGACACTATGCTTCGTAAAAAAAACCCTGCTTCAGTTGATTACCTAATCAATTGAAGAGGGCTGAATTGATTTCCATCTCATGCTAGCTCCTCATTAGACATTCGATAAACCAAGTGCAATCCTCCTTGATCTACTTAGATTTTTCTCTTGTCTAACCATAGTTATGACTTTCTTCTTACCAACGTGCGGTCCTCCTTGACCCATTTAGACTTTCCTTTGCCTAACTGCAGTTAGGACTTCCTTTTGCCAACATGCGATCGTTCTTGACCCACTTGGACTTTCCTTTTACTACAACAAATATGACTTTTTACAGCGCGCAATTATGCTATCCGCAACACACATTGCATGCTGCATAACTCTAAGCTGTTAAAAGTCATAACACTTCCGCAGCGTGCAGTCGTGTGCTGCGGATGCACTTTTCCGCAATATGCGGCTATGCACTACAGATGCACTTTTCTGTAGCGCACGGCCGCATGCTGTGGAAAAGTGCATCTGCAGTGCGCGACTGCACACTGCGGATGCATTTTGCAGCAACAATTATAATACAATTGTTATACAACCACATATACAAATCTTATACAATTATAATACAACAAAATTACAATACATATAAATATCATAAATAATTATAATTCCACATACACTCAATTATAAAATCAAAACTAAAACACCAATATCATAAATAATCATCAACACCACACTTTAACAAAATAACAATTTACTTAGTAGCAAACATTCCAAACCAGTAATATAAATTTACTTAATAGCATAAGTACATTGCTTTATTAAAAAAGTATAAAAATTAGTAACTCAATCACAAAAAACTATAAACTTAGATAACCAAGCAATTGTGCTTCCTATTGCATCTTCGAGAAAAACTATTTTATCATTTTGTCGAATTAGGTCCACCTTGTTAACAAACACTCTAACAATCCAAACTTTTCAACAAGCTCCACCAAGAGGAATGTGATACACTTTTACTTTTGGATTTGTAGATGTAATTCAACCTTTACAACAACTCTATCAACACTCCAATAAAACAGTTTACATTTAGTATTGTTAATGATAGTTCTATGACTCAAATTCTTCAATTGTGACTGTATAATTAAAAAAAATCTATAAATTACAACTACCATAAATACAAATAGAATATTGTTAAAATTATCATGATTAAAAATTAACCCAGCTATAAAGAGAAGTCATAAAGAAACACATCAGAAATATATGAAATCATGTGAAATACATCAGAAAATATATTAGTCTTGATTGAAGCACATATATTTTGTTTTGGCTTGGTCTATTTGTAAAAAATATATGAAACACATCTGAAATTTCATATAATATTTTACAACTATCACATAATCCGTCCAAATAATCAAATTAAGCAATACATCTAATGATCTAATAGTATCACAACATATCTCAATATAATTGCAAACCCTTCTAGTTTATTTAAACTTTGTTAACTAAGTTAATTTATTTTAATTAATTTTACTTATAAAAATAAAAAATCACTATCCTTTAGTCCAACAAATGACTCAACCAACAAATAGATTAAGAATAAATCTTAGGACACCAAGATAACAACCAAGTTCTTACAATGACCCAAGAGAGTAGAAACTCAAGATAAATATCAATCTTAGGATACCACAATAACAACCAAACTTCTTACAGTGACCCTTTAGTGAGTCTCAAAAGTTCACAATAAATTCACATGATAACTTGTTGCCTTTAAGAAAATTTTGGCATGCAATTAACCATATTCAAATTAACAACTAGTAGATGATCACACTACCATACAAACACAAACAAAGAGGCATTGCATAAGCAAGACAGAATCAGGATGGTTTTATCAACACATTTACTTGTAACGACCCGTCTTCTATTGACTAAGTTGTAAGGCCGGACCGTCACATTATGGTAACTATTCTTGTGCGGAAATAAACTGAATTAATCAAAACTCCATGCTGTGTGCTATAGAATTCGAACTTTGTGTTCGGGATACATTACTGGAGTTATACAGATGCTAAAGAAGGGATCTTAACTTTCTATTTGTTCAAAAGCTGAAATGAGACCCTTCCAGCTGAAATCAAACACTTCAATCGATCGGCTGATCGATTGGAGTTGTCTGATCGATCCACTTAGAGCCGTCAATTTGGGTTAGGCCCGTCGGGTTGGGCCGCCCCGCCAAACCAATTAAGCGGGTTGGGTTGGAATTTTATCAACCCAAGTCCGCCGTGGGCCGACCCGCCTAGGCTCGCGGCCCGCGCGGGTCGGCTCGCGATGGGCTTGGGTTGTCTCGCGGGTTGAGAAACACATGTAAGCAGTTTATATCAGTAGTCAATGCTGCAACTGCGAGAGTACCAGGGGTTAAATTATAGCATTTCATTATCTTCTTCGTTGAAAGGAATACTAATTAGGAAAAGCCCATACTTGTGAAGTTGAGTGTGGTAGACAAAAGTTACAGAAATATATATGCACACAAAGTCGATTAATCTTAAAAGTAGATGACCTTCTTATTTGATTCGTTTATGCGATAAATCTAAACACATACATTATGCACAATGAAGAGCTTGGTGTGTGTACCCAAACTAGATGGCCTTCTTAAAAGTAGATGACCTTCTTATTTGATTCGTTTACGCACGCACAACCAGGATACCACTGATCTAAATTGCTCGACGCACAGCCAGGAGTCCTAATTACTATTCCTCTTCGTCGCACAATTTTATGGCAGCTGATTATCTTTCTTTGTTATAATTTTAAAATAAAAATAGTACTTTTGACCCAACATAAGTACTTGTTTATGGCCATTTATATTTAAAATATTTTTTTATGAATACATTTAATTGATAAAATATTTCCGAAGTAAAATATTGAAGATATGAACTCTTTTATTTTTTTTTTAATTTGATAGGCCCGCGGGTTGGCCCGCCAAACTCGCGACCCGCCTTGGATTGGGCTGGGTTGGAAATTTCCCAACCCGCCAAGTTGATGGCCCGCCCCGCCCCGCCCCGCCAAATGGTGGGCCTGCCACAGGCCGACCCGCCCCGCCATGGGTTGGCCTGTTTGACAGCTCTAGATCCACTGATCGATTTAGCATGCTATTGTGCAGGAAAGAATTTCTGAATCGATCGGCTGATCGATCTAGGATGACCAATCGATCCCATGATCGACTTAGAAGATCTCTGTTCGTGGGAGCAAATTTTCCAATCGATCAGCTGATCGACCCATGGCCGATCGATCAGCTAATCGATTTGTCAACTTTTTGTTCGTGACAGATCGCTTCCCAATCGATCGGCTGATCGATTGAGGATTCCTCAATCGATCAGTTGATCGATCCCATAGTGTTCTGTACGCGGGGACTTCCTCCAATCGATCGGCTGATCAATTGAGGACTTATCAATCGATCAACGGATCGATTGGGTTTCTGATTTCTACAGAAATCTCACCCGAACTCGTATAGGACTCTTCAGAACGAAACTAAGAGCATAATTTCACTACTAGACATATCATTACTCACATTTACTATCTATTAGTAAGACAATTAGCAATCGAAGCATGGCATAATACTTAAGTTCACCATTTCTAATACTTATCATCCTAAAAGTGCAGAAAGGTAATAACATAAGAAAATACTAAAGTTTAACTTTGCTAAGTTCCAAAGATCTTTATTCCAAGTTCCTCTTCCACACACATCTTGATCGCATTGACCTCCAGCCTCCGCTAATCCAACTTTCCTTTGCCTTTATCTGCAGTATAAGGAAAATGAAACTATAAGCTTGGGAGCTTAGTAAGAAATCATCTACCTCACAAAAACATGCATTCAACGAAATTATGCTTTCTTTTAAAAGATGCTATGCTGATATACATGTTGAGAATAATACTAGAATATTGAAACATGGCAATCAACTACTAAACATAACTATTGGTTGTATCAACAAGCTAACTAAATTGATACATGAGCTAAACTATTTGTTATGACATTGAGCAAACTAAACTGGAGCTAAGCTGAATTCACATACCTAATTTGTGAAGTTTGAAAACTATTTTCATACATAGATAAAAATACTAAACATGTTGCTGATGGGCCCGCCAACTGTACTTGCTATGCACGCATCCCTAACTAGACTCGGGGTTGCAAATCCCGATTCTAGTAGGGTTACTAGGTTATCTAAACCTTGGGACGACTGTGGGAGCCCAACCCAAGGACAACTGAAGTCCAGTACAGTGCCACTGATAAAGTAAAATACTTTTTATAGCTAATTTATCATATCTTGCTGTTTACTAGGTTATCTGAACCTAGAGCTAGGTTATTTGAACCTAGAGGCGACTATGGGATTCCACCCATTGGACCGTAGTCCTATATCACTGAAGCAAGGCTATATTTTCTAATTAAAATGCATCTAGGCATTTAACAGAACTATTAAAACACCTACTGCAACATATGACTGTATTAGGCATTTTATCGAGCACCTGGTGTGCTCTAACCCTTCATATGGCTGCACTATGAACATAATCGTGAACTAGAGACATAAAAACATGCGATTAGCTACTTATACTGCAGGTGAGGGGTTACTTATATCCTACGCTAGTTTTCTTAAGAATCTTATCGCTAGTTTCTGGAGAAGATGATCGTTTCGACGATCTTCCTACGTCTGTGCTTTCTTCTCGCGGAGAGAAGCGTCCTCGTGCCGGAATTGTCACCGAAAGGTGCTCCTACGACCCTAGGGGTGGAACCCTAGGTCTCCTTGAGTTTGGCGCCGAGAGGTGAGGGAGAAGAGAGGGTCGGCGGGTGAGGTTGAGGAAAAAGAAGAATTGTCGTTCAAGAAAAATAATAATCCTCACTTAACTTCCCTATTTATATTAAGTGATAATTACACCCCAACTAAACCTTAAATATAATTGCTCTCCTTTCCTTTCAGCACACCCCTGCTGGGGCCACATGGTTACTGGAGTTATCTATAAGTCGTAGGGTTCGCTAGGTCTCGAGTTCAATTCCCGCTTAGACTATTTTACGTTTTTATTTATTTTTGCTACTTCGGCTATTCTAAAAATTCCCTAAAAATATTCTAAAATTTCAGAAAAATTATAGAATATTTCTAAGATTAATTTGAGAATTTTCGAGCGTTACAATCCCCCATACCTTATAAAAAGTTCGTCCTCAAACTTAGAATAACTCTGGGTACTTCTGCCTCATGCTAGCTTCTGTCTCCTAAGTTGCCTCTTCTGTTGTGTGATTTTGCCAAATGACTTTTACTAATGGTACTTCCTTGTTCCGTAATTTCTTAACTGCTCGGTCTATTATCTGAATAGGCCGACTGTCATAGCTGAGGTCTTCGCAGACTTATACCGACTAGGGCTCAATCACCTGGGTGGCATCTGGGATATGCTTCTTCAGCATAGAGACATGGAATATATTATGAATAGCTGATATCTCCTGGGGCAGCTCTAGCTCATATGCTACCTTGCCAACTCTTCTAGTAATAAGGTATGGTCCCACATATCGAGGACTCAATTTGCCCTTCTTCCCAAAACGCATTACTCCTTTCATGGGAGCTACTCTGAGGAACACTGTATCCCCAACTGTAAACTCTAAGGGTCGACGTCGTGTATCAGCATAGCTTTTCTGGCAGCTCTGAGCTGTCTCTATCCTCTGGCGGATCTGCTGTATAGCTGCTGTGGTATCTACCACTAGATCTGTCTGAAGTTCTAGCTCTTTCTGCTCACCACTCTCATACCAGCAGATTGGAGATCTACACCTCCGTCCATAGAGAGCCTCGTAGGGTGCCATGTCGATAGTGGCCTGATAGCTATTGTTATATGCAAATCTTGCTAAACCCAGAATTTGCACCAACTTTTTTTGAAGTCTAGGGCACACGCTCGGAGCATATCCTCGAGTACCTCATTTACTCGCTCCGTCTGACCATCTGTCTGAGGATGGAAAGCTGTGCTAAACTTTAATCTGGTGCCCAATGCTGACTGTACACACTCCCAGAAGTGTGATGTGAATCTACTGTCCCTGTCTGAAAAGATGGTCCGTGGGACTCCATGCAGTCTGATAATCTCCTTGAGATACAACTGAGCTAGCTGCTCCATGGAGTAGGATATCCTGATGGCTAAGAAGTGGACTGATTTAGTCAACCTGTCGACTATTACCCAGATGGCATCAAAACCATTCATGGTTCTAGGTAGTCCCACTATGAAATCCATAGAAATATCCTCCCACTTCCATTCTGGAATCTGAATAGGCTACAGAACTCCTCCTGGTCTCTGGTATTCTGCTTTGACCCTCTGACAGGTCAGACAGGTACTAACATATCTAGCGATGTCTCTTTTCATCCCAGGCCACCAAAAATATTTCTTTAGGTCTTGGTACATTTTGGTGGAACCAGGATGCATCACATAAGGAGTCCTGTGAGCCTCGTCTAGGATCTTCCTTCGTAGTTCTTCCTGATCTGGAACACATAATCTATCACCAAAATACACTACCCCTCTATCGGACACTCTGAACTCTCCACTTTCTGATTCTGCTAATCCTTGCTTGATTTTCTGAATTTCAGGGTCCTGATCCTGAGCTGTCTGGATGTCACCAAGCAGGTTAGATGCTAATGTCATAGTAGAGAGTTGCCCAACTATAAGTTTGAGATCGAAATATGCAATCTCCTTTTGTAGGGGCGGTGACATGGCTGATAGGGATAATAAGGTAGCACTGGACTTCCTGCTAAGTGCGTCTGCCACCTTATTGGCCTTTCCTGGGTGGTAGAGGATGTCTATGTCATAGTCTTTGACCAGCTAGAGCCATCTACGCTGTCGCATATTCAGATCCTTCTGAGTGAAGAAGTACTTCAGACTCTGATGATCTGTATACACTCTGCACTGAGCTCCATACAAATAGTGTCTCCAAATTTTGAGGGCGAACACAACTGCTGCAAGCTCAAGGTCATGAGTAGGGTAGTTCCTCTCATAGTCCTTGGGTTGTCTGGAGGCATAGGCTATCACCTTACCATTTTGCATCAGTACGGCTCCTAGTCCTAATTTAGAGGCGCCATTGTAAATATCAAAGCTGTTTGTGTTTTCTGGCAGAGTTAGAATGGGGGCACTGGTCAATCTTCTTTTGAGCTCCATGAAACTGTTCTCACAGTCCTCTGTCCACTGAAATTTTCTGTTCTTCCTGGTGAGAGCTGTCATTGGGGAGGCTATCCTGGAGAAATCCTCTACAAATTTTCTGTAGTAATCTGCTAGTCCCAAAAAGCTTCTGATTTCGCTGGCGTTCTTAGGTCTTTTCCAGTTACTCACAGCTTCTATCTTACTGGGGTCTACCATGATATCATCCTTGGAGATTATGTGACCCAGAAAGGATACCTGATCAAGCCAGAATTCACATTTCGTGAACTTGGCGTACAGCTGATTCTCCTGAAGGGTCTGCAATACTATCTTCAGGTGCTCTGCATGTTCTTCATGAGTTTTGGAATAAATAAGAATGTCGTCGATGAACACGATGACAAACTTATCTAAGTATTCTCTGAACACTCTGTTCATGAGATCCATGAAGGTAGCTGGAGCATTTGTCACACCAAAGGGCATGACTACGAACTCATAATGTCCGTATCTGGTCCTGAAAGCGGTCTTGGGTATATCACCTTCTTTAACTCTCACTTGGTGATATCCTGACTTGAGGTCTATTTTTGAGAACACTGCTGCTCCCTTCAGCTGATCGAACAGGTTATCTATCCTGGGAAGAGGATACCTATTCTTAATCGTGACCTGGTTTAGTGCTTGGTAGTCTATACATAGGCGCATGCTCTCGTCTTTCTTCTTCACGAACAATACAGGTGCTCCCCATGGTGAGTGACTAGAGCGTATGAAGCCCTTGTTAAGCAGCTCCTGTAGTTGCTCCTGAAGTTCCTTCAGTTCTGCTGGAGCCATGAGGTAGGGTGCTTTGGAGATGGGATTTGTACCGGGGACGAGTTCTATCTCAAATTCAATCTCCCTGTCTGGTGCTAGGCCTGGTAACTCCTCAGGGAAAACTGCTGGGTAGTCGCATACAACTCGAACCTCTTCTAGCTTTTGGTCCATGTTCTGACTGGTATTGACTACATGCGCTAAGAACCCCGTACATCCTGAATCCAATAGTTTCTGTGCTTTCAGAGCTGAGAGAAACTTCTTAGCCTTTCTCTTTGGTTCTCCGGTGTACCCAAATTGTACTCCTGCTTCAGGTTAGAATACAACTCTCTGTTTACGACACTCTATAGAGGCACCGTACTTGATCAGAAAGTCCATTCCCAAGATGATGTCGTAGTCAGTCATATCTAGCACTATCAGATCACCAAAAAGCTCTCTGTCTGCTATAATGACTGGCACTGCTCAGAGCCAGTGCGTGTATGCCATAATTTCTCTTGACGGTAGTGTTGTCAGAAATTGGCCACTGAGTACATCTGGAGGTATTGCTAACCTTTCGGCAAATGCCTTGGATATATAAGAATGAGTTGCCCCAGTATCGATTAAGATAGTTTCACTTTGCAGTAAAATACTAATCTGACCTGTAACAACTGTCGAGGCATTCGCCACGTCCTCTTTGGTGAGTGAGTAGATCCTCGCGTTCGTCGTGGCTGAGGGGGCTTATAGTCTGCCCTGACTGATGTGTGGACCATCTATAGCAGCCTACATCTGATGTAACTGTGCTGGGTTAACTCCGTACTGGATCGGCTGTGGTGGAGGGAGACTGGTCTTGTTTGGACATTGTTTAGCCATATGTCCTTCCTGGCCATATTCAAAGCATCCTCGTGTGCCCTTGCGACAAACTCCAGGGTGAAATTTCCCACAAGTAGCGCACTTGGGATAACTAGGCTGTTTGCTAGCCGGTCCTCCTTTAGGGTAACTCTCTGGCTTACGTTTGTTACTGGAGTTCCCTTTCCATTTAGAGCTGTGGCCCTGGTGTTTCTGAGTACCTGAGCCTCCTTGGCCTTTAGACTCTGAGAAGGCTTGCTTTTGCTGCTTGATGCTGTTCTGGTAATGCTCAGTGGTCAGAGCACTGCTTACTAGTTCTTCTGTAGTTTGCAGTCTATGAACGCCGCTAGCCGCATTCATCGCTATTTCCGGCCTTAACATCTTGAGCATCAACCGGACTCGTTCTCTTTCAGTGTTGACTAATTCGGGGCATAGACGAGCCAATCTGTTGAATTTCTTCATGGCCTCCTCAACTGAAAGATTGCCCTGACGAAATTCAGTGAACTCGTCATAGTGGCGGTTTGTGACCCGCATGTGAAAGAACTCCTCAAAGAATTCTCTCTCAAAGTCGGCCCATGTCATCTGGTTCACTGGGCGCTTCGCTTTAATTCGCTCCCACCACATACGAGCGTCCCCTGTCAGGCAGAAAGAGGCGCACTTCACTTTCTCATGTTCTGGCTAGTCCAGAAGCTCCATTGTACTCTCCAGTGTTTTGAACCAGGCTTGGACATCCCATGGTTCACTGATGCCTAAGAAATTCTCTGGCTTGATTTTTTGCCACTGGATCAGATAGGCTTCTCTCCTTGCCCCTGCTGCTGGGGCTACTGGTGTTGCAGGTTGGACTGGTGGAACCTCTATCACTACTGGGGTTGCTAAATTCGGTTCTGGAGTGACAGTGGGAGTGTTCTGCTAATTAGCCCTTAGGGTGGCTATCTCCTGTTGCTGTTCAGCTAGTTGTTTCTGTAACTGAGCCACTACTGCTGCAAGGTCTGGAGGAGGCACTGAACTGCCTGCCTCATGCTGGGGCTCAGTGGCTGGAGTCTTTCTAGCTGGGCGTCCTCGCACCATTTTCTAGAGAAATAGAGGACATACATAACTAATACAATCATAGGTACATAACTACTGTTATCATGTTAGATGTTACCATACAAAAACAAGCTCTAGTTATCTATAAACATGAAAACAAACAAAGCATATATAAAGTGAGAGGTATTCTTACTTGGAAGTTGTAGGTTCAATGATAATGTGTGCGTGAGGAAGTATGAAACTTGCTCTGATACCACTCTGTAACGACCCGCCTTCTATTGACTAAGCTGTAAGGCCGGACCGTCACATTATGCTAACTATTCTTGTGCGGAAATAAACTGAATTAATCAAAACTCCATGCTGTGTGCTATAGAATTCGAACTTTGTGTTCGGGATACATTACTGGAGTTATACAGATGCAAAAGAAGGGATCTTAACTTTCTATTTGTTCAAAAGCTGAAATGAGACCCTTCCAGCTGAAATCAGACACTTCAATCGATCGGCTGATCGATTGGAGTTGTCTAATCGATCCACTGATCGATTCAGCGTGCTACTGTGCACGGAAGAATTTCTGAATCTATCGGCTGATCGATCCAGGATGACCAATGGATCCCATGATCGACTCAGAAGCTCTCTGTTCGCGGGAGCAAATTTCCCGATCGATCGGTTGATCGACCCATGGCCGATCGATCAACTAACCGATTTGTCAGCTTTCTGTTCGTGACAGATCGCTTCCCAATCGATCGGCTGATCGATTGAGGATTCCTCAATCGATCAGTTAATCGATCCCATAGTGTTCTGTACGCAGGGACTTCCTCTAATCGATCGACTGATCGATTGAGGACTTCTCAATCGATCAACAGATCGATTGGGTTTCTGATTTCTACAGAAATCTCACCCGAACTCGTATAGGACTCTTCAGAACGAAACTAAGAGCATAATTTCACTATTAGACATATCATTACTCACATTTACTATCTATTAGTAAGACAATTAGCAATCGAAGCATGACATAATACTTAAGTTCACCATTTCTAATACTTATCATCCTAAAAGTGCAGAAAGGTAATAACATAAGAAAATACTAAAGTTTAACTTTGCTAAGTTCCAAAGATCTTTATTCCAAGTTCCTCTTCCACACACATCTTGATCGCATTGACCTCCAGCCTCCGCTAATCCAACTTTCCTTTGCCTTTATCTACAGTATAAGGAAAATGAAACTATAAGCTTGGGAGCTTAGTAAGAAACCATCTACCTCACAAAAACATGCATTCAACGAAATTATGCTTTCTTTTAAAAGATGCTATGCTGATATACATGTTGAGAATAATACTAGAATACTGAAACATGGCAATCAACTACTAAACATAACTATTGGTTGTATCAACAAGCTAACTAAATTGATACATGAGCTAAACTATTTGTTATGACATTGAGCAAACTAAACTGGAGCTAAGCTGAATTCACATACCTAATTTGTGAAGTTTGAAAACTATTTTCATACATAGATAAAAATACTAAACATGTTGCTGATGGGTCCGCCAACTGTACTTGCTATGCACGCATCCCTAACTAGACTCGGGGTTGCAAATCCCGATTCTAGTAGGGTTACTAGGTTATCTAAACCTTGGGACGACTGTGGGAGCCCAACCCAAGGACAACTGAAGTCCAGTACAGTGCCACTGATAAAGTAAAATACTTTTTATAGCTAATTTATCATATCTTGCTGTTTACTAGGTTATCTGAACCTAGAGCTAGGTTATCTGAACCTAGAGGCGACTATGGGATTCCACCCATTGGACTGTAGTCCTATATCACTGAAGCAAGGCTATATTTTCTAATTAAAATGCATCTAGGCATTTAACTGAACTATTAAAACACCTACTGCAACATATGACTGTATTAGGCATTTTATCGAGCACCTGGTATGCTCTAACCCTACATATGGCTGCACTATGAACATAATCGTGAACTAGAGACATAAAAACATGCGATTAGCTACTTATACTGCTGGTGAGGGGTTACTTACATCCTCCGCTAGTTTTCTTACGAATCTGATCGCTAGTTTCTGGAGAAGATGATCGTTTCGACGATCTTCCTACGTCTGTGCTTTCTTCTCGCGGAGAGGAGCGTCCTCGTGCCGGAATTATCGCCGGAAGGTGCTCCTACGACCCTAGGGGTGGAACCCTAGGTCTCCTTGAGTTTGGCGCCGAGAGGTGAGGGAGAAGAGAGGGTCGGCGGGTGAGGTTGAGGAAAAAGAAGAATTGTCGTTCAAGAAAAATAATAATCCTCACTTAACTTCCCTATTTATATTAAGTGATAATTACACCCCAACTAAACCTTAAATATAATTGCTCTCTTTTCCTTTCAGCACACCCCTGCTGGGGCCACATGATTACTAGAGCTATCTATAAGTCGTAGGGTTCGCTAGGTCTCGGGTTCAATTCCCGCTTACACTATTTTACGTTTTTATTTATTTTTGCTACTTCGGCTATTCTAAAAATTCCATAAAAATATTCTAAAATTCCAGAAAAATCATAGAATATTTCTAAGATTAATTTGAGAATTTTTGGGCGTTACATTACTAGAATGTGAAAAAGGAATTCTTCAAGATGGCTAAGTACAGTAAAAATGGATGGTTTTATCAACACATACACATAGCTAAGTGCAATATTAGTTACCTGAGTTGCAGCTTGTTGTTCTCTAACATTACAAACATTGTCACTTTTTGTTGCACCATTGACATCAATACCGCTATCAATGTCATCACTAACAATCTAATTTTACAACAAATAGATCAAGAATGTCACCATTGTTGGAGCAATTCCAATGATCCGTGTGACCATGTGTTTTGGTATTTGGGCAAAGGGTTTAAGTTAGGTTTATCCTTGTTATTTGATATATGTATGTGAGTGTGCAGGTTTGTAGGATACACATATGACTCAGCTTGATAGCTTCAGGCCCGGTGAAGGATGGAGCATCCAAGGGACCGTGTATAAGACTGCAAGGACAAGGGCCGAGGGAAGCGACTTTGAGGCATACGCGAAGGATGACATTGGGGACGAGCCACGGGCTTAGATGCATCCGATGGATGAGAGCCAAAGGAAGTAGGTTTGAAGGCTAGAGGTCAAGGCTGTAAAGAAGAGTCAAGTGAGTCATGAGGGTATGAGTGCATGAGAGACTGTACTCGAAGAAAAATCCACGCGGGGGGGGGGGGGGGTGTAGCAGTCAACAACACTGTAGCAGTTACTGTAGTAGTCGACTGGTGCACTGTAGCAGTCGACTGCTAGAGAGCCGTTGGGCTGGCACCAGTCGACTGGTACAAGGACCAGTCGACTGGTAATGGTAAAACAGCAGGGTTGTTTTCTTCCAAGCTCTATACAAAGGAGCTTGGGATGGCCGGCCAAGGTGATGAAATTAGACTTGGTTAAAGCCTAATTAGTAGTCACTAAGTGCTCAAGATTTCCCTTATGTCCAAGTGTCTTTGGTGAGTGTTGTTGTGAGGTTTCTCCACCCACAAGGAGGTTTGAGCTAGCCGGAGTTTCCGGGGACTAATCCACCGACGGATTGAGGGATCGTCCACCTTACGGACAACCGTGGAGTAGGAGCAAGTTATCTCTAAACGACGTTACATCGACGTGTATTGGTTTGCATTTCTTTCTTGTTTATGTTTGTATTCGTATTCGTATTTATTATTGTATTTTGGCTTGCGCACTAACGAATATGTAGGAAGTAATCGATTTGAGGGGCACCGTCTATCCAACCCCCTTCTAGCCGGCCACCGATCCCCTACAACCATAATATAATTTCACTAACATAAATATAAAAAAAGGTCATAATAATTAAGAGTAAATTTATGTTGTTTAATTACTAACTTATTCTTGTTCATTTTGTTGCCTCTGATTTTGTGAAAACATGCTCCTCGTTTTATTGTGATGTTATATAACAAGGTCTAACTTTTTTGTTTTTGTAACGACCACCCTTCTTACTACTGCTACTCTCTAAGAGTGGTCGTTACTTAACTACTAACTTTACTTAACCGGTATGATTAAAAACCACATGGAAACCCTACCAAAAAAATTCGGCAAAATCTCCCCTGTACCGGTGACCTTAAACTGATATACAAACACAATATACCTCAGCCACAGGCGGCTGGAACATCTATCAAGCAACTCATGCAGTAAATAATCCAAAACAAAAGAAAACTATACCAGAAATCATCACACAAGATTACAATTCATCTACTATGTCCTAATAACATCAAAATAACATATATCATCCCAAATACTAAAATGCGGAAACTTAATAATGAATTACAACTTCTTACTTCCAAATTTTATTATCATCCTAAATAAAGAATTAATCTAAACAAATTCTTAACTAACTCTCAGGGCTTCCATAGTCCTGGCATCACACATCCTTCGAGCACCTCCTTGTCGCCTTCCTTTCTATATCTTTTCCTTTTCTATATCTACAGTAAGAGGAAATGCAATCTATAAGCAAAATGCTTAGTAAGCGCTATCTAACTCACAAAATCTCGATATGCATGTGAATATACTGAAAACTAAAACTGAATGCTCAAAAAGAAATCTACTCATGCTCATCTACTAGTAAAAGAAACAAACATACTGAAATGCTAAACATGTAAAGCTACTCATGCTCTTCTAATAACAAAGAACAGTAAACTAATCTAAATAACATGCTAGTGTAAAAGAAAACTAAACTTGCTGATTTTAAACAAAGTGAAACTTAATTCATTTGTTCTAATCTTATTCTTTTATCTCACTTGTTTAAAACTTATCCTTTAATACTTTTATACTTATGTGAAACTTATTTTACTTGTTCAAAAACTTATACTTATAATACTTCAAAATAGTAATCAACTTCTCTTGAGCCCGACAATTGTACTTGCTTTTACTATTATAACGACCCGACCCATTTGGCGACCCATTTGGCAACCCTCGGGTCGTCGACCGTCGGTCGTGCTGTTACTACTAGGTTATCTAAACCTAGGGACGACTATGGGAGCCCAGCCCAAGGACAACTGAGAGTCCAGTACAGTGCCACTGATAAAAGTAAAATACTTGTTATCTTTTAATACTTCTAATATATAATGCCTCGGCATTTTAACAAGCACCTTGTGTGCCAAAAATCCCTAAAGTCTTAGCTCTGGGATCTACTTAAGGCCTTGGCCTTTTTCTTGCTTTTCTTTATCTTTCTTATAATTGTTAATACTTTTAAAAAATGCTTCTTTAAAAAGAAACTGAAATGTTTAAGCAAATTCTAACTTTAAAATGCTTAAATAAAAAATCTGCCTACTATGCTAATAAAATTGTGCATATTATACTTATGAAAATATGCATACTATACTTATAAAATCTGCATATGAAATGCTTAATAAAATCTGCTCTAAGATTGGAGTTCTGCATATTGAGGTAACAAGGAAACTCAAATCTGTATGCTTAAATGGATGGGTGAAAAGAAGCATATCTAAACCACATGCTAGAGTAAAGAACTCACATTTGCATCCTAGAATGAGTATTTCTAGAAAACATATCTAAACCTCAAATCTGTATACTTGAATGAAAGTAGCATATCTAAACCTCAAATCTGTATACTTGAATGAAAGCAGCATATCTAAACCTCAATTCTGTATACTTAAAATAAGGACTACAGCTTTAGTTGTTCCATAATTCCAAACCTCCTAAGTAGATAGGTGAAGCAACTACATTAAACCAGAATAGTGCAGTAACATTCAAATATCATAAAATCGATGGATCACGACTACACAAATTCAGCTAACATGAGGTAAACTTCAACTCTACTCATTCTACAATCTTGCTCATTTAGTCATGATAGAGAGTTATCTGAACTAACCATTACCCTATCTAGAAGAAAGGTTTTGTCATTAAACAAGTGTTGTACCAACATTTAGGGTCATCTAGAAAGAGTAGAAATCATGCTCAGAATTGATCTAACATTTACCAAAATCTGTCCATAACAAAAGAATTCGATGCCAATACAAGGAGCAACAATCCCCTTACTTTTACGTCATAGAGTACTAGATCTATCCACGATTCTAGAAACGTTGAACTACAAACCCATATCAACTTTGGAAATCCACTAACCTGTCCATAGAAAGGAAATTCTGAACCCATCAAAATGTGCAGAAGCCTCAGATGAATTCACACTTCATCCTATAGATCTAATACCAAAACTATAACCAACTCCAAATCCATTCAATGAGACATAAACAGAATCAACAAGATCTGGCATACTTAAAAGATCAAAACCTCATAGCCTAAAATCATGCTTCATTCAATCCTTGTAGAATTTAACAGAACAACTTCGAGATCATCACAACTACAACAGATTCCGAATTCTACAAAGTCCTACATGAACCGATCATGCCTACTAAGGTAACAAACAGCAAGGGTTTGAGTCAAAACCTAGGAATACTAATTACAAGGCTTTGAAGGAAATCTAATCCACCTGCTTGAACTAAACTAACCCTTCCCTTTCTTTCTTTAGGGTTCACGGCAGCAAACAAAACCCCCAAATTCTATCATCTTCATGGCGTGACTTAGAAACAAGCAGTAACAAAAAGGAAACAAGGTCCAAAGCAATTAAGCACAAGCTAAACAACAAAACCCTATTCTCTTTCTTTGAAGCACACGACAACAAATTCAAACAACAATCTCCACAGCAAAACTCAAAAACAAACGAGGAAACACCAAAACGAAATCGAAACTACTCTTACCACAGGTGAGTAGCGACTTACCCTTGAGTTTCTTGGACTTACGACCGAGAAGGAGGCTTCTAGGGTTTCGGGTGAGCTCCAAATCTCGACGATTTTGGCCCCCTCTTCGTGCTCCCGGGTTCTCCTCGATGCAAGGATCACGACGGTGAAGAAATCTTCGGAGAACGCCCTCGCCGGCTGCCGGAACGCCCCTTGCTTGCTACTGTGATTTCGCCCGATGAGAAGCGCCGACGCGAGCGTAAGAGGAGAAGAGAGGTTCGGGTGAGAAAAGTTTAGGGTTTGGGAAAAAAAAAACTTAAGCCTTTTCTTATAACTAAGATTTTTATTAATTACTATGCCTTAAATATTATTCACTCTTTCTTTTATTAACATCGGCCGCCAGCACAGCTGGTCAGGCGGGTTTTGCTCGGGTCAAAGGCCTCGACTTCGATCCCTCAGCCGCGCACTTTTTATTCCAATTTATTTCCGATTTCTTAACTACTGCTTAAATATATTTCACTTCCTAATTTACCAGCAATGACCGCCAGCACACTTGTTGGTTGTGTTCTGCCTTAAGGTTTGGGTTGCGGGTTCGAAACTCGGCTGCAACCATTTTTTCTTCCTATTTATTTCCTATTCATTAACTACTGCTTAAATAGAATATTTCTCCTTCTTTAATAAGAAACGCTCGCTGGAATAGTTGGCTAGCTAGATTCGGTTAAGGCTCGGTTCAGGTCCGAGGTCCACGGTTCGAATCTCAACTTGAATATTTTTTTTTGTCGAAACTTCCTTCGTTTAGTTAAAATACCAAACGACCTCCAAAAATTACATAAAAAAATACTCTAAAAATTTCTAAAAATCTCTAGAATATTTCTATAGTATTTAAAAATATTTTTGAATTACTTTTGGGTCTCGAAAGGAAGAAATTTGGGTTGTTACAGTTTTTCCCAAACTGTCGAGTTCTATATCCCTATCAAGCTTAATTAGAACAAACACATGGAGTGGATTGAAGAACCTTATGACATGGTAGATTAACTACTACACCTTTCAAGATTAGTAAGTGAGAAGTTGAAATAGACTATTACAAACCTTGCCGGGTTGGGCGGCGCCTCTACTATTGATAGTGGTCTAGGGATGCACCTCTGTCGTTGAAGGACATTAAAAAGGGACGTGTGTTATTCCTCTACCATTAAAGGAGCTCGAAGAGGGATGGGGTGCTATGCCTCTGCTGCTAACATATCTCAAAAAGAGGGGGTGGCACAGAGATGCTTGTAGAGGGAGTGGGTGGAGGCATAGTTGATTCACTGATTGAGCTTGAAGAGGGAGGGAAAGGGGGTGTTGTGATTCAAAAATCCTGAGAGGAGCGCCGGGGGGGGAGGTGTGGCACCAACAGAAGAGGAGAGAAAAGGGGTTCGAAGAGCTGGAAGGGGTGCTGAGAGCTCAAAGAGGGAGGGAAGGGGGGTGGCGATAAGGAGGCGACGATGGGGGGCACCCATAAGGGGTAGCGATGGGGGTGATGCTGATAGGGTTGCAGTGGGTCAGAGGTCGAGAGCAAGAAATGGCTCACACTAAGAGGAGGTGAGGCGATTAGAAGAGCCTGAGATGGGCAGGGGGTGATGCCAACAGAAGAGGAAGGGAAAGGGGTTCGAAGAGTTGAAGGGGGTGCTGAGAGTTCGAAGAGGGAGGGAAAGGGGAAGGGGGCAATAAGGAGGCGACGATGGTGGATGGTGATGGGGGCAACGTTGATAGGGATGCGGGGGCTCAAAGGCCGAGAGCACAAAATTGCTCGCGTGAAGAGGAAGGGGCGGTAGTTTGCGTGAAGAGGAAGGGGCAGTAGTTTGTGCTAAGGGGGAGTGAAATAGGGTTTTTTAAGGGAAAAATGGAGAATGAAATAAGATTTTTAACAATGCATCCGTAGCAAGCTGAGAATATTATTAATAGCATATCATGCACACTGTAGATATTTTATTATTAATAAATATTAATAGCGTGCATTAATCACTATTAAAATTATATTTAACATTAGATTATTTTTATATACTATTATTTATAAAAATATAATAGTATCCGCAGTGCACTTTATTTGGCGTGCTACGAAAACTATTATTAACAGCATGCTATAAATATGCGCTGTTGATAATGTGCTGCAGAAAGTCATATTTGTTGTAGTTTGTCTAATTGCAGTTATGACTTCCCTCTGCCAACATGTTTTTCTCCTTGACCCACTTGAATTTTCCCTTGCCTAACCCTCAAGTTAGGATTTTCTTCTTACCAGTCAAGTATTCGGTCAACCTTGACATATTTGACCTCTTTCAGTGTCACGCCCCGGGGGAGTCTCTGTCCGAAGAAATTTCGACAGCACCTCCCCTGTACGGGTGACAATCTGAAGCATTTCTACAGACATAATATACATCAGCCACAGGCGGTTGGAATATACACACAACCACACAGTTATATGTAAAGCAGCCCACTCGGCTGTACCAAAACCAAAACACAACGGAAAATGACAGAAACCAAATACAAACCAAAACACAAAACTGCTAGCCGGCTAGGCTTACACAACCAACAACATAACACTCCGGAAATAAAACTGGAACACAAAGCCAAATACACACATTCATCTACCAAAATACAAATAAACAAAAAAAATGGAGACAGGTCTTCTGATGTGACGTGGGGACCGGCAGGTAGGATACTCCAAGCGACTCCATAAACAACCTGATACCTGAAAAAGATAGTGTCCACGGGGGGTGAGTTCAACAACTCAGCAAATACCAATAGACATGCCTAGTAAGATATATCTAACAGCAATAAACATGGAATACAACTTCCTAATCATATATAGGAAAAATGCAAAACTGAAAGGTAACTGAGGAAGCTGTACTCACCAGGAACTCCTATCCAAAACAAAAAGGTCGTCAAACCGAGAGTGTCATAAATCCTGTATGCATGTCAAACAAATGCATCCAACCAAATGTAGCAAATAAATGCAGCAAGCACAAGCAATAAATGCATCAATGCGTATGATGTCAATGACATGTCCTGGTCACCCCTACTCTCCAGTCAGCCGTCTCACACATGATGGTGAGACCGAGTGGATAGGGTTGTGACAACCGTGCACTCTTCCATCACTATTCCTGATGAGTGACCGAGTGGACGGGATGCTGTCGGAGTACACCTATCCTCCTTACCCTAAATCATAAATAGGGGAGCTCAATGCTCTCATCTCCCGGTACACGATGACGGGGAGGGGTACCTTTCCTGCTACAACGCTGCGTCACACTAACCCATGAGTGGACTAACGGAGCCCTTGACAGAGCACCTGCTGCAACACACCCTGCCTGAATATACCACTAACCCATGAGTGGTCGTGTGTGCAGATACATGTAACTGGCGATGTGTTCAACAATAATAGAGCCAACAATCGCACAGCATGCAATCATGCGAATGGTGCATGACACTAAACATGGCAATATCCTGTACCAATCCATATATATATAAAATGCGTACCCTAGTACCAGTAAGTCAAATCCACAGATCTAGGGTATACAGGTTCTCTATGGTATAACAACCTAAGTCCTGAACATATCCACCTCCATAAAATATGTACCAATAATATACATGGATCAAAGCAAAAGGGTCTAGGTACACAGATCAGATATGATATAAAAATATAGATACACATGCCAGATAATAAAAATCCAGAATCTAATCCTAAACTCAGTAAAGCATGGTATGTCACTTACTCTAGGAACTAAGGTACTCATGGCAATAATCATGAGGTATAAACATGGATACATAACAAGCGACAAAACAGAACATGCTATGGGTATCAAACCATGACATACCAAAGGCAAACATGATCATTGCTTGTAGCTATAAAATACTATGCATATCCAATTGACAATATCATAAAAGATAAGTCAAGAGGTACCCGTCTCCAAAAGAAAAGTCCAATCTGGTCCAAATATAACGTCGAGATACTCGTCTCGCGTCAGAGCCCTATAGTAAATTGTACAGTTTAGCTATGTTAACTATAAACAAATAGCTAAACAAATTCCTAATCCACCGATCATCTAGGGTTAGCTTCATTAACCCTAATTACACCATTAGATCAATAATCCAAACTTAATTCCATTTACACATGATTAATCATCTACATAATCAATCACCTAATTCCATTTATACAAATCATGAAAACTACATCACACCTAATTCAAACACATAAGCAATTATATATGTACCAATCCCTACATAAATCAACATGTATCATAATCATGTTCCTTACCTAGATTCACATGATCATCTAACCAATTCCTCAAATTCAGAACATGATCTACAACAAGTATTCAAATACACCTAATCCTTACCTTAATTCAACCGCTGTTGGACGAAGGGTTGCTGCACAATTAGCGGCTGCTCGTTGCCGGACATGAGGTGAGCAGCTGCTGGAAGCAAGAGTACCTGTTGGACTCTAGATCAAGATGATCTCTTCCTCACAAACGACAGTTTCCTCTCTGGCGGAATCGGCGCTAGGGCATAGGGGAGTCTCGGCCGCGTCGGGTGTGGCGACAACAGCGGCGCTAGAGCACGAATCGGCAGTGTGCGAGCGCAGGGGTGATGGAGTTGGTTGGCTCTCTGTTCCCTGGCGTCGTCGTCGGCGGCGTCGGCAGAGGAGAGGAGGACGTGCGCGCTCGGGTGGCTAGCGGCCAGGGCACAGAATCAAGGGAAGAGGATCGGCTCGGCGCTGGCACCTAGGGCAGAATCGGTGAGGAAGAAGATGAGAAGAGGAGAAGACAGCCGTGAAGATGACTAGGGCTCGCGGTTGCCGGCGCTAGGGCTGTGGAATCGGCGTCACTGGTGTGGAGAAGGAGGCATCGATGCGAGAGGGCAAATCGTAGAAGAGTGCTTGAGCAACGCCGGCGCTTGGGCTGTGAACCAGCATCGGCTGCAGCACAAAGGGAAGAAGGAATCGTCGTGTGAGAGGAGAAGAAGGCCGCGAGGAGGTTAGGGCACGACGTCGGGTTCGGCAGGGGGAGAAAGAGGGAAGCACGCAGAAGAAAAAAAAAGGAAAAAGAAAATTAAAAGAAAAAGGAAATAAACTTTTCCTCGTTAAATCAGGGTAGCCTAAACAGGCTTTCCCAAGCCCCGTTTTTATCCCCATAAACTCGTCCATACGGTCTCCGAAAAAATCCAGAAAAAATTCTAAAAATTTCGGAAAATTCCCTCATCATTATTCGCCATTTTTCGGTATTTTACATTGAGATATTTTTCAAGCATATATCCAAACAATGAAACTTAAGCTCGAATCTACTCGAGCTTAGTTAACCTGTGAACCTTGACCCAGGGACGATTGCACCTAGAATCTCCCAATAATCTTCTTCTTTTTGATGTTTGACAATATGTTTAACTTAAGCTAACCCATATTAGCTCAATTCCCATGCAAAATGCATGAATGTGGGTTTTTAACTTAAACCCCACATTTTTTTTCCTTTAACACACATCAACAACTCTTCATCTAAAGAGTCAATTTTGTCAAAGGAACTCAATGAAAGTCTCATACCTTTCATTGTATCTTATGCTCAACCTTGAGCGTAACTCCATCACAATGAAGATTTTCAATCTTCCATTATTTATAATGCTTATCCTTAAGCATTCATAACAATGAAGGTTTCCTACCTTTCATTGTTTCTTCATTCTTATATATAAAAAAATCATACTTTTAAGGAAGACCTCCCCTTCAAAATATGCACTAAACTTCTATCATTGTACCAACAATGATTTGAAATTTCTAAACCTTTAGGAAACCCAAAATTGAAGTTTTGGGGTTCAAAATTTAACTTTAAAACTAAATCTCTTCCTAAACTCCAAGTTAGTCTGCATTAACCATTCCTTTCTTATTTTCATCAAGAAAATTTACACTTAGATACATATCAAAGCATTTTTGAGGGTTAGAAATGGTTAACTTGACTAAACATGATTTAATGGATTGAAATTAGACCATTTAAACTAAAAATAGCCTTCCTAATCGATTGGTTTCAGCTACCAATCAATTTCGGCATGTCTTAATCAATTGAAGTTGGGTTTCAATAGATTACTACCATTTTGATCGATTGGTTGATCAATTCTACGAGCTTTAATGCTCATGTAAAAACACTTTAATTGATTGACTAATCGATTAAAGCATGTCTCAATCGATCACTTGATCGATTGGAGTTTTTGATTTTTTTTTTAATTCAATTTCAGACCGAATTTCAGAAACTCACAAATAATTCTACAATCATCAAAAAAATACAAAATTTTAAGTAGGCATTATTTATATCATATACTATCAAGGAAAAATAACTTTCTATGAAAATAACTCTCATTTTTAAATATTGACATAAAATTAGAAACCATAGAAAGCTTCAATGTTTCACTCTACTTCGTGTCCAATTAATCAATGGTGATTGCTATCAAAAGATAGACTCCACCAAGATTTTTCAAAATGATTTTGAAATAATTTTCAAGACTAAATTTTCAATCACGATCTTTAGGCAAAATGTACATGACTTGTAGATTAGTTTTTCCCACAATTGGACTTCGCATAATCTATTATTTTGATGATACTAAAATTCCAAAAAGACGTACTAAATCAACATCTTGGATTTTGTTCATCCTCCTAACATCTTGATTGTATCTAATGTGTCTCAAAAGCATATACAAGTCAAGCCTTTTGGTCTTGTGAGATGTAAAATGGATTTTTTCCTAAATCTAAGGATTATGTATATCTAACTAGGCATTTAAATTTTGATCATCCAACCTAGAATATAAATTGATACCATTGCCCTTAATTTCTAGAAATTAAAACAATGCATGAAAATGGTTAGGACATACATCAAATGCATATTTCTAAAAAAAACCTCTCATATCTAAATGAGTGTGTACGAGACATGTAACATTTTTCATAATAATATGAATGCAAAAGCAATGATGTCATGACATATGATAAGGCACACGATCATGATAATTTTAGCATAAAGAAAATACCTATATTATCTATCTAAGTATAACTAACTAATCGCTAAACTAACAAAATAAGCCAAGTTTTCCCTTCTTCCCTTAAGAAATTTGTCAAAATCCCAATTTGGCATTTCTTTGACTTCTATCATATTTGTGTCAATTTGATCAAGCTCAATTGTTAATATTTTATTGGCACATTCTCACTTTTTCAAAGAGAAAAAATCAACTTTTATGCCCCAAAGTGCCAACTTCACCAAGGTTGGGTTAACTACCTTTTCAATTAGTATTAACACTCTCTAAACTCATCTAAGATGTAGAAAACACACTCTTAGGAATCTAAAATCTATTGGTGTTCCTTGAGTATTCTAGGTATTCATTAGGGATAACTTCCCTTGAAACCTTTCTAATGACCTTTTTAGATTTTTTAGAAGCATTGGTCACACTAGTCTCCTCAAGGTCAACTGTAGGGATAGCTTCCCTTGTAGTCTTGGCTTGACTCCTAAACTTGGGGTTGGCTCTATAGCTATATAGAACTCTATGATATGAGACCACCTTTTCCTTGGACTTAGGTTTGTATCCCAAACCCTTCTGCCCTTGGATGGCTCTAGCTTTTCTAAACCTAGGTTTTGTTCTTTTAACCCCTTAAGAAAATTTTCCATTCTTTTAAGGAATTTTTCTAATTTATCAAGTCTTGACCTCAAGACTTGATTTTCTATCCTTAAATCCTTAAATTTGGATTTTTCCTTATTGCCTTGGATATTCTTATTTTTAGGCACATATCTAATTTCCTTAGAATTCTTGTCTAATCCATTTTCTACCCTCCTATCCTTAGGTATGATAGTCCTAGCTTAAATAATTTATAATTTTCCCTAGGTTTTTCATGTTTTATATTTTTATGATAAATCATAAAATGATAGAATTTATTTCTAGCATGTTTTTTTATCATAATTTAAATAATTATCATTAATTAATAGTAACTTAGGCTTGCCCTTGGAAGCTCCCCTTGACTTGAGCTTCCTCCTTTGTTCTTGGTTGGACCTCTTTCCCTTGGACATTGGTTTCGGTAATATCCCTTTTGATTGCAAGAGAATCACACAATTTGCTCCTTGCCTTTTCATACCACGAGGCCGACCTCCTTTAGCTTCTCCTTACTCTTGGGTTCCACTTGACCCTTCTTCTTGGTCAACTTTGGACACTTGCTCTTTTAGTATCCATTCTCCCTACACTTAAAGCAAATGATATGATTTTTATTTTTACAAATTAAAATTTTTATACCTTTTCTTATAGGGATGACACATAACTCTTCATTTAATTCGAAAGTAGAAACTTCTTCTTGTTCTGGAATTGATGAGCTTAGCTCCCCATAAATCCTTGAGGCGGATGACTCTTCAACTTTATTATTGGATGTTGAGCATCTCTCAACCTCTGAAACCTCTTGTTCTTGATTCAAAGAGGTTCCTTCTTTGGATTTTGCTTCACTTTGCCCTGAGATTATATCTTCATGAAGTTGTGTCAACTTACTCCATAGCTCCTTGGTACCTTGATATTCTCCAATCTTATACAAGATGGTACTCGACAATAAATTAACTAATAATTTAGTTACTTTTTCATTTGCCTCACATCGCTTGATTTGATCCTCATTCCATTTCTTTTTCTTAAAAATCTTTCCCTTTGAATCTCTCAAAGCTTCAAAACCCTCCATTAGAGCAAACCACTGCTCTATGTCCATCATAAATCCTTGATTTTCAAAGGTCGAAGCTTCCAATTCCAAATGGTGGAGGTGCTCAGATATCATATCCAAATCCATTTTGGCACTCCATTTTTGAACTTGAGCTCCTTAGATGATAATTTCTTGACCTTTAAATTAGGACTTCAAGCTTCAATGTCTTCTTCTTCCTCTAACTCATTGCTCTCCTAGCGACTAGTCCAATGTAGGATCGGAAAGAACGCTAGAGAGGGGGGGGGGGGGGTGAATAGCAATCATCGAAAATTTGATTTTAAAAAAGATACGCATGCAGTGGAAGAATAAAAAGCAATGCTACACGACCAAGTTTTTACTTGGTTCGGAGCTTTCGACGACTCCTAGTCCAAGGCCCGCACTCATCTAGTACTTTCGTTCGACAATCCACTAATAGTTCAAAATGGTTACAAATTGCAAGTAAAAGAACTATATATATAAAAATTACTAATAATAAAAAACTAATTAAAGCTGAAGTCCAGTTGTCAATGGAGCGTAGCAGCGTTACGGGAGCCTTTTCGAAGCACCGAGCAGAAGAGAAAGTTGTTGCAGTTGTTGTTCTGAAGCTCCGGGTCGAAGTTCTTTAAATAGGTCCATACTGGGCACCTAGAACCCCTCTGGGCTCCTAGACCATGTGGCCTGGCTAATCGACGCGCTCCACGTCAGCTTGTGGATCAATTTTCAAGTCCGGGTGCTTGGACTGAGTCTGAGCGCCTAGACCGCCTGGGCACCCACGACCCTGCCCAGGCGAGCCTGGTCCGGGCGCACGGACAAGCTCTAGGCGGCCAAACTCCTTCCAGACGCCCGAACCCCTTTTCTTCAGCCTTTCCACCTACAAGAAAAGGTTAGCCAGGCAATCAAAAATTATATTTTATCTTGCAAAATAGAGTTATCACAACATAATATATTATGAATAGTAATTAGATTCTATCTTACCAAGATCATGATCTAGTCAAGGTCTTAGCTTAGATTTCTCAAATGAACCTAAGGTGGACCAACGCCTACAGTTCCCTCAATGGGGAATGCGTCCTCACTAGATCTCTCCTCCAGTTGTTTACATTTACTTACCACTTGCAGTCACTCGACTTGCCTCTGACCCACTAGGTTTTCTCGCCAGTTGTCAAATCTACAGATCCAACTGGATTTCGACCTGTTGTTAGGTCCCATGGACCCAACCGGACTTCCCACCAGACATCAGGTCCCGCAGATCTATCTGAACTTTGCACTAGCTATCGAACTCCGCGGACCTAGTTGGATTTCCCACTAGCTATTGGGCCCCGTGGACCTAGCTGGATTTTAGTCTAGTGTCAGGTTCTTTAGATCAATCAACTCCTTCACACTTGGTAGAAGCGTTAGACAAATAACCCATCTAACTTTAACCTATTTGTCATACATCAAAACCAGACTATTAGTGCAATCTGCACCAATAATATCCTCCTTTTTTATGTAATGACAATCTAGATTACAATTAGAAAAATATATAATAAAGTAATAAAGCATAAAATATTTTTAAAGTGTTTTAAAAGTGAGTTTAATTTTCTAACTCAACCCACTATCTGGTATCAAAGAAAGACGAGTGAGTTCAATTTTCTAACTTAACCCACTATCCTCCCCTTTTGGAATACATAAAAAAAATAAAGACATAATGCATAAAAATAAGTAAGAAAAGTAGTGCAAGTTGAGATCTTCAAGCAAGTTTCAAAGAATTATGGCAATGTAAGAAATTTTGAATACTAATTACTTTAAATAACTTTGTAACAAAACAGGAGTTCATGTTCATTTGAGGGAGGAATAAATATTTTGAGAAATTTTGCAAGTAATATTTTCAAATATTTTAAAAGTAATAACTTTTCAAAATATGGTAAAGCTGCTTTTCAAAATGACTTTTAAAAGATTTGAATGAAGTTTTTCAAACATGTCAAAGGAAATGACTTTCAAGCTATTTCTCTAAAATATTTTCCAGAATATTTTCAAGGAAACTTCCAAATAGGTTTTAAATAATTTTCAAAATGAATTTCACAATTTCTAAGTAAATTTTTATAAAAATTTCTAAGGGATCCTTTAAAAAAAATAAATATTTGTAAAGTTAAAAAAAATATTTCTAAAATTAATTTTAAGGTGCTTTTCTAAGAAACATTTTAAAAGTACTTTTAAAGACATAACATTTTGAGGTTAAATTTTAAAGTATTAAAAGAAACAAAGAAAGATTTTCAAAGTAAGAAGGATTTTGAAAGAAAATAAATTAAATTATTTTTAAATTGTTTAAATAAATCCTCCCCTTGAACCAGATATTTGTATTAAATAATTAAAAGAAAAGTTTAGTAAATATTAAAAAGAATTTTAGGTTATAAATGTTTTCAAAATACTTTTAAGAATACAAATTTAAAATAATTTTCCAAGTTTTAAAGGTGTGTTGTTCAAAGTAAAATAGTTTCAGAACAAATTATTTTTTTTTTATAAAATATTTAAATTCTTTCTTACTCTTCCCCTTAAGTTAGCACTTCCCCTTAAATTATACTAGGATTTGGACATATTAAATTATGGAACACACTTTCAAGGCCCTTGCTCCCCCTTAACCTAGTACCTTTTAGTTATCTTTGTTAGCAACAAGAATTTCTATCTTAGTATCTAGAGAATTTACTATTTGTAAATGTTCATCAAATATATTATTTACACCTTATTATGATTATTCACTTAAGTTTGATTAATCATTAATAACCTTAGATTTAGGTGTATTAAGTTAAAATTAAGTTTTAGGTTAAATGAAATAATTTGTTATTAATTCAATAATAGTTAACCATTATCAATGTTTTATTGATTAACTTTTACTTAACTCAATTCAATAATTTACTACATATTTGATTAAAACAACTTACATTTTATATTAACTTAATGAATGAAAGTATTAGTTTTAATTTTAAGTTTTAATTAAGTTTAACTTAAATAAATTTATTGATTAAAGTTAAGTTAGGATAAATTAAGTTGTAAGTTTGAATTAATTCAGATTTAAATTTGTTAAAGTTAGTAAACAAGTTAAGGTTCAATTTGAGTCAATCTTTAATTAATATAAATTATGATTTGATTAAAGTGAAGTTAAGATTTTTTATTAACATTGAAATTAAAGTTGATTAAGTTAAAGATTAATTTAAGTGACAAATTGATTCAAGTTAAATCATTTAATTACCTTTTATTAGGTGAAATTAGAAAATTAAGGTAGATGATTAAGTATTTATCTTAAGTTAAACAGTTGTAGTATTAAGTCGAATTAGAGATTAAAAAATGATTAAGTTAAAATTGTTAATTTAGTTGTTTTAATTAAGGTTAAGGATTTTAGTTGAGAATTTTAATAGATCAATTAATTTATTAAATAAGTTAAGAGATAATTAGGTTAGGTCAATTCTTTAATTTCAATTAAGAATTAAGTAGATTTATATAATTGATTAAATTAAATAAGTTGTGTAAGTTATAAGTGCAGGATCGAGATGTGCTAGAGAAAGGGTGAATAGCCCTCGTGGCTTTTTCATGCTTTTTGAAAAGCATAGAGTAACGAAGCGGAAGATAGAACTAGAGCGGAAACAAAACAACACAAGCGCTAACATTTTTCTTTTACTTAGTTCGGAGCCTGTGGTGACGCCTACTCCATGGCATGCATGTGAGAGTGCTTTCAATGGGAAATTCACTAATCAATCAGGAAATTACAAGTACAATAATTAAAGTACAATTGAAAGTATACTAACAACTAAGAGCAAAGAATTTCGGGTTTTCGGTTGTCGGAGTCGCGTTACGGCTTCTTCGGATCGTCTTTTGAGCAGCGCACAGTAGAAAAATGTGAAGATCAAGTATATTTCAACACCTTCTCGAGATGGGCTTAAATATCCTAAAGAAGGCGCCTTCAGCCTCCATGAAAGATGCCTCCAGCAGCGATACTTATCCCTTCCGTGTCAGAGTTGATAGCTTTCGTGGCTTGCGCTGTTTATCAATCTGAAGGCGCCTTCAAGCTCCATGGAAGGTGTCTTCCATCCAGCATTCAAGGTGCCTTCAATCTCCTTGAAGGCGCCTTTGTGCCTTGCTACGCGGAGCCTTTGCCTTAAGCACCTGAGGTGCCTCGAACATTGTTCATCCGAGCCTTTTAAGTCCTCAGGTTTTGAACATTGTCACGCCCCCAGAGGAGTCCTTACCAAAAAATTTCGGCAGCATCTCCCCTGTATCGGTGACAATCTGAGACATACATACATACAAAATACATCAGCCACATACGACTAGAAAATATCTACACAACCACGCAGTTATATAACCAGCCCACTCGGCTGGAACAGAAATAAATACAACCACGCAGTTATATAAATATATGAATCAGCCCACACGGCTGTACTAAATCAACACAGCGGAAAACATAAACAACGATCACAAAACATAAAGTAACTAACTGCGAGCCGGCTCGGCTTGACACCATAAAATCAAACCAAATACAAGAGAATACAAATACATAAACAAGTACAAAACCCAAAATACAAATAACGTAAGAAATACCGAACTCGTAAGGTCGTCCTTGAATGTGACGTGGAACTGGCGGACAGGATCTCCAGGCGACTCCATAACTCCTTTACCTGTTACCTGGTGAAATTACCAATATACGGGGTGGTGAGTATAAAGACTCAGCGGGTAATAGACTGATAGTGCATGAGTAATAGTAAATCAAACTAGAGATGCCAACGTATACAGTCCCAAATGGAAATAGCAGATACTACAGTGATATCATAATAAGTGTCCATACCTGAAACCATATCCTAGGCTAGTGGTAGAAGGTAAAGTGTAGAAAGTCCCTACAAGATCGCTTCATAACTATACGGTATCACGTGAGGTATATACATGTCAAAGTAGCCGTTTCAAACACATATCAGGTATAAATCTCAACCCTATGTAAGCATATAAAGATAAATAAGCAACAGCAGATAATCTAGCAACAAAGAAGATAAGCAACAACAAAGATAAGTAAACAACCACAGATATAATAACAACAACAGATGACGATGGTCACCCGCCCACCTCTCCGCACCACGACCCCTGTATGGCCGAGGCGGATCGATGACAAACTGTACCACCCAAAGGTCGCCACTACTCCGGATGGACAGTGCATAAGAATGAATAGCTACGTCATGACGGGGTCCCCGCCTGAATCCCACCGCCACTACCCACGAGTGGTTGAGTGCGGCACGACAGCAAGCACGCCCACCTACCACTACCCACGAGCGGTCGAGTGTCTGGCCAACGACCTCTCAACCACAAGGAGACATGGTCGACGGTACGACGCAACGATACGACGCGAATAACGCAATACCATCATATATATATAAATGAAACATGTACGCTATACGGCCAAGACGTCAGCAAGGTGTGTAAATAAACAGAAATCAAAGCAGGTAAACATGGTATCAGGTGTCCATATATCCAATACCTACTATCTAATGTCTGGTATCTGGTATCTAGTATCTGATACCTAGTAATATAGTATCTAGTGTCCGGTATCTGCTAAATATCATGAATAACAACGAGAGACTGTATAGATACAGAACCGAGTAGCTCAAAGATTGAGTGAAAGTATCAAGCGCAGGAAAATAAGAGTGGAGTCAAGATAAACATAGTAGCCATCTGAACATACAGCTCATGCACTAAGATCAATGTGCTAAAGAGATAAAGCAAGAAGTACCCGCCTTAAATGTAGATCGTGCAAAATACAACCCCCACTTCGAGTCGCTCGCCTCGATTCACCGTCCTGCAAATTACATGATATTTATATAGTTTAGCTAATCACATAATCAGCAACTAACCAAACCCTAAACCTAATCCTACATCGATTAGGTAACCCTGTTTAATTCCACTTAAAGATCCAATTAGATAATGAGTTCATTCTTAATTCACCAACAAATTCCTCAATTCTCACTAATCAAGCTTATCATAAATCCTTCAATTTTTTCCACTCATTATCTACAATCCATTAATCAATCCAAAATAACTTGATTTATTCCCACAATCCAATAAACCATCTACTAGGCATTATGAATCAAGCCTACAATATTCATCCACCCAAAATAATCCATCATTCAATCCATGACTTAGCACAACTAACTACACAGATTACAACTTAAATGAAATCTGATATACGATCATATTAACCCAGTATCATCATCAACAATCAAGCACTACATCACCCAAAGGCAAACCAACCTCCAAACACATAATAAATCTATACTCTGCCCTCAATTAACACCTCCAATTCCATAATGAAATCAATCCAATGCGACTAAACCACCATGAATTCCTTGTCCATAAGCTACAAGGGTGCACACACACCCATCCTTCCAAAACTATCTAAAACTAGACTGTGTACAGCAAAGAATAGTTGAACCATAAATAAACAGATCAAACCTTATCTCAACAAACCTTCCATCCTCACCCGTGGCCTCCACACTTCAGGAATTGGAGAGGGTAATGATCGACAATAGGGACCTCCACCATACTTTGATCCGATGCTTTCCTCCAATCCAAAACAGGCAGAATATCACCAAGAAGGTCAATCAATCAAGATCTTGAAACTGTATGATGCGAGATAGGCATACCTCGATTAAACTCTTCCTGGTGGTGTCACATGCTTCGATCCACCAGATGTGGAGCAACAAATCATCCGCCAGTGAGGAGATCAAGAAGAAGGATCAGAGGGGATCGAAGGGCTCTGAACAACACAAGGCAAGCTTCCTGCAATGCCCTAGTTGCCGAACCACCATCGATCCCGAGCAAGAAAACCGCCGAAGAGGCGATCGCTCCGTTGGAGATGGTCTGAACAACATCAGAACATTAAGACCTATCCGCGTTCCTCCGGAGGTGCGACGAGGACGAGATCGCTAGGGAAGCCGTCAGCGTCGGGTCGTCCAAGCCCGAGAGAGAAGGTAGAGAGCGTCGCGAGAGGGAGAGCATCAACTGCTCTCACGCAGCCGGAGTCGTTGCCCTAGCCTCACACAAAGGAGGGGCTGGCGATCACAAGCTCGGCGTCAGCAAGATCAGGAGGTGGTGCTGCAGCTTCAAGGTCGCTAGCACGTTACCGGCTGAGGACTGCACCGGCGGCGATCGAGTGAGGAGGGGCTGGTCGCGGCAGCGTGAAGATGAGAGGGGAGGAGGAGATCGGGAATGAGGAAGAGAAGGGAATCGTGCGGCGATGAGGTGAAGGGAAAGAAAAGAAATCGGGAAAAATAGAAACTTAGGGTTTCAATTAATTAAATCATAAGTTGCTTCCTCAATCAACTCCCACTAAAGGGTATTCCAAACAGGCTTCCTCTAAACCCTATAATTGATCCCCTTAAAACACGTCATACGAACTCCGATTAAATCCCAGAAAATTCCTAAAAATTCCTTAAAAATCCTATAAGGTCATCTGTCAAATAACCTTATCATTTAATTATTATTTGGGTGTCGTATTTTACATTCTCCCCCACTAATAAAAATTTGGTCCCCAAATTTACTGCTCAACTCAGGGATCCAGATCTAAGTGTAACAACCCAGCAACATACTCATATACAGCTCCATCCAAATATCATTAACAAACCTCTAACCGCAAGGGATGACTCTGTGGGTTATGAGCTCGTCCTGCTTCCGCTACTCTCACTCTGCTGTCTAACCAACTGTGGGTAAATCAATCATCTCCAAAATCCACAACACCCAGTATCAGCAAATCCTCTAACATGCACATTAAGCTCTCAGTCTGTTCATCTATCTAAGATGTAAAGCGGTTCTAAAATAGAATTTTATACTCTTGGTTTGCTGTAAAGTCTGCCACTATCGTAATGTGAATCATGAATCTCAATCCAATATAACACTTAGAGATATACCATGAGGTCCGATAATCTCTATAAAATAAAACCCTGCTACTCGATCCAAAGAATCCGTTCTACAGATCGATAGAAAGGAACACAAATCTAGTCAACCAATCAATGATTTCCCAACACATCCTATCCTCTTTGTGTCCTGATAATCCCACAATAAAGTCCATCATAACATGAGCTCAACTCCATTCCAGTATCCAAATCTGCTGAAATAATCTTACTAACCACCAATGTTCAGCCTCCACTTGCTGACATACCAGACATCAAGCTACAAAATCTGCGATGTCTTTTTCATGTCATTCCACCAGTAGAAACGCTCTAAGTCCTTATACATCGGGTGTCACCCGGATGTATCACAAATCCATATCGAGGTGTTTTCCTACAAAAACTCCTCCCGAATAAGAAATGACTCAGGATCACACCTAACCTCCTACAGATATAAAGTATCTCATAAGTGTTAAGCAACTAGCTCCACACTTTTCCATGTCAGTGGGAGTCATCTATCCAAACGTACCCTCAAGGTCATCCTACCAGGTACATACAGTTCATGGTCAAAGTCTCCATAGGATAGGATACCTCGTTCATCTACAGACTAGTCAAGCTAGCAATAGTATGCAGCTAACTCAGTTAATTCTCCGTCTGTACAAGTCGTGAACTCAAATCTGACTTTTAGGTTATCTAACCGAATACAACTAACCCAAAGGTCAGAATCTTCATGAAATAGAGTAGGTCGGTCCCCTACTGACTGAACTACTGACCAGACTAAGAACATAAAAATGGTTCAGTCCTCTACTGACCAAGTCCACAACGGTAAATCGAACCTCTATAGGCTAAAGCAACTAGGATAAGTCGATCCTCTACTAACCAAAGCAACAAGAGTAAATCGGTTCTCTACGAACCAAGGCAATACGAGTAAATTGGTTCTCCACGAACCGAAGAAATATGATATTTAGCAGATGCCGGACACTAGATACTATATTACTAGGTATCAGATACCAGATACCAGATACCAGACATTAGATAGTAGGTATTGGATATATGGACACCTGATACCATGTTTACCTGCTTTGATTTCTGTTTATTTACACACCTTGCTGAGCATGCAGGCTTCATATAGCATACCTGTTTCTGTTTATATATATATGATAACTGCGCATCATGTCATGGCATGCATGTCCGACCATGTCTCCCTTGTGGTCGAGAGGGTCGTTGGCTAGAGCCGCAGCCTCGGCCACTCGTGGGTAGTGGTAGCTGGAGCGTGCCGCTTGTCTGTCGTGCCACACTCGACCACTCATGGGTAGTGGTAGTTGGAGTTGCGGCAGTAGGACCCCCGTCGCAGACGTAGCTATTCAGCTACTATGCACCTGTCCATCCGGTCACTCGAGAGTAGTGGCGGCCTTTGGGTGGTACAGTTTGTCATCGATCCGTCCTCTCGACCATACAGGGGTCGTGGTGCAGAGAGGTGGGCGGGGTGACCATCCGTACATACGCTGTTGTTATTATATCTGCTGGTTGTTTACTTATGTTGTTGTTGCTTATCTATGCTGCTGTTACTAGATTATACTGCTGTTGCTTATTTATGCTGTTATGCTTACATAGGTTGAGATTTATACCTGTGATATGTGTTTAGACACTGGCCTACTTACTGTTGACATGTATATACCTCACATGATACCATGTAGTTATGAGCAGTACTGTAGCAGGACTTTGCTACACTTTACCTTCTACCACTAGCCTAGGATATGGTTTCAGGTATGGACACTTATTATGATATCACTGTAGTATCTGCTATTTCCATTTGGGACTGTATACGTTGGCATCTCTAGTTTGATTTACTATTACTCATGCACTATCAGTCTATTACCCGCTGAGTCTTTATACTCACCACCCCGTATATTGGTAATTTCACCAGGTAACAGGTAAAGGAGTTATGGAGTCGCCTGGAGATCCTGTCCGCCAGTTCCATGTCACATTCGAGAACGACCTTACGAGTTCGGTATTTCTTACGTTATTTGTATTTTGAGTTTTGTACTTGTTTATGTATTTGTATTCTCTTGTATTTGGTTTGATTTTATGGTGTCAAGCCGAGCCGGCTCGCAGTTAGTTACTTTATGTTTTGTGATCGTTGTTTATGTTTTCCGCTGTGTTGATTTAGTACAGCCGTGTGAGCTGATTCATATATTTATATAACTACGTGGTTGTATTTATTTCTGTTCCAGCCGAGTGGGCTGGTTTTATAACTGCGTGGTTGTGTAGATATTTTCTAGCCGTATGTGGCTGATGTATTTTGTATGTATGTATGTCTCAGATTGTCACCGATACAGGGGAGATGCTGCCGAAATTTTTTGGTAAGGACTCCTCTGGGGGCGTTACACAAGGTGCCTTCAATCTCCTTGAAGGCGCCTTTGCGCCTTGCTACGCGGAGCCTTTGCCTTAAGCACCTGAGGTGCCTCGAACATTGTTCATCCGAGCCTTTTAAGTCCTTTTCATTCCCTGCAAGATACGTTAGGCTAAAATACCAAACATACCCTGAAAAATAGAGTTAGCACAATAAAATATGAAATAATAAATTATTTTGATAGTCTTTAGATTTTCCGGTTCTGACTTTGAGTTTCACTAAAACTCTATATCGAACAGATGCCTACTCCTCTCAGGAGAGTATACCTTTTGTCAGACCAGTCCTCCAGACCGACTGGACTTTCGCTCAGTGTTCGTGTCTTTAGGACTTTTCCGTTGGACATCCAATCCCTGACCCGTCCAGTCTTCCACTTGGTTCGTGACCACCAGGATTTTCACCTAGAATCCCCGACTCTAGGATTTCACCCAAAGCGTTTAACCCGCCAAGACTTTCCACCTAGGGTTATCACCCCCTAGGACCAGGATTACCTCTCCCTAGGGTTTTCCATAACCTAGGGTTATCACTCCTAGGACCTAGGGTTACTTCCCCCTAGAGTTTTCCACCTGCTTATAATCACTAGGATTTGCTTAAGTACACTTAGGACTTTCCTGCACTCTTGGTTCAATACTTGTTAGATAACAAGACATCTTAACTTTGGACCGTTTTCCATAATCAAAACTTAGGTTCGATCATTTGGTGCTCCCTGCACCAACAATCTCCCCCTTTTTGATTATGGCAACCTGATTCAAAGTTAAGTAAAATATAATAATAATTAAAGGAATAATAATTTGAAAAAAAAAAAAGTATGCTCCCTCTTTCATAAAGATTATGTTTAACTTAACTTTAACCTCTCTCTCTCCCCCCCCCCTTTGACATATATCAAAAAGAAGAAAAAAAATACTAAGAGAGGGAAAAAAATCTTTAATTAAGAAGAAGGAAAAAGCTCAGCTAATTTTTAAGCTTTGAAAGTGACTTAGGGGTTTCCAAAAAAACTTTAGCTAAATTCTTTTTAAAAAACTTTTGTCAAGTACTTAGTGTTCAAAAGATTTTGATGAAAATTTAGCTTTTAAAAGGATTTTGATAAACTTTTAGCTTTGAAAAAGATTTTCTTATAAAAATACTTAGCTAAAATACTTTATCAAATATTTAGCTTTTTGAAAAGAGATTTTAATAAAAACTAGGGTTTAAAATAACTTTGATAAAAGCTTAGCTTTTATTTTGATAAAAACTTATTTTTCTAGATACAAAAATAGTTAAACAATAAAAATTGATCTTTTTAAGGATCTACAAAATTAACTTTGAAATCTTGAAAAACAATGCTTCAACAAAAAGAATTAATGCCTTAACCTTCCTTTCACTCCCCCTTAACTAATGTTAAAAATAAGTGCTTTTTAGGGTATCCTAGAGTCCAAGCATGTAAAATAAGAAGAACATAAAAGTTATTATTCATTTTCCTAATTTTCCATCTCACTCATTCTATATTATCAAGAATGTTAAGCTTATGAGTGTGTGTGAGACGGAGTTAAGTTAAGTTGATTTTATCTTTAACTTTGACACATATTTATGATATTGAAGTATATTTCAAAAATAATTAAGTTAAATTTGGATTTCAAAAATACAAAATTTGAGATTTTAAAATATAAGTTTGAATTTTCAATGAGTTTGAATTTTGAATTTTGGAATATAAATTTAAGTTTTGAATAAGTTTGAATTTTGAATTTTAGAATATAAGTTTAAGTTTTGAATAAGTTTGAATTTTGAATTTTAGAATTTTAAGTTTAAATTTTGAATAAGTTTGAATTTTAAATTTTAGAATATAAGTTTAAATTTTGAATAAGTTTGAATTTTTAATTTCAATTGAGTGAGTTTAATTAATTTGGGTTTGGTTAACTACTTTATATTTTAAACTTAGATCCATCTCACTCTTTTCTAGATTCTCAATCAGAGAACCTTAATAGTTTTGTGAGATAGTTAATTTAATCTTCAATTTAAATTATCATGTAAGGATTGATTTATATTTGAGTTAGACTAAGGTTTTACAGTTAGTCAATTAAATATTTATTTCAATTATTGACTTCTAGACTGTGGCGAGGCACTAGGTCTTCTTGGGTATGGGATCATCCACCACTTCTAGACAAAGCCTTTCAAAGAAATTGAATATTTAATTTCCTTTCTAAAAATCTTAGGTTTAACTAGTCAAGTGTGAATCAAGCCTAGGTCCTTATCTACCTTAGTCTAAGCATGTATAGTGAAAGCAGTAAAGCAAGCATCAAACAAATTTATTTAATAATGGAGATGACCATTCTATTGGCTCCCCTGGATCTTAGCCTCGATAGAGTCTATTAAGATAGTGGATTTGATCCTTGGGGATCCAATATTGACCAAGTCTAATTTGATTCATCAAGTTCGACTTGGGGACCCATACTTGGACTATTCTTTTATTGGTACGATTAACAAGAGATAAATATGATTTAAATTTTTGTTTAGCCTTGTATCCAAGTCCTGATCAATTGTATATGACTCTTTATTTTCCAAGAATCAGATCAAGATTCTTGGAACCCAAAGT
The DNA here is from genome assembly GCF_018446385.1 of Zingiber officinale. Classification (NCBI taxonomy): domain Eukaryota; kingdom Viridiplantae; phylum Streptophyta; class Magnoliopsida; order Zingiberales; family Zingiberaceae; genus Zingiber; species Zingiber officinale. The sequence goes on from NC_055992.1 coordinate 135,224,788, forward strand.
GAACCATTCCAATTGTTGGGTTCTTCGAGCCGCGAAAACCGCTTTTCCGCGTCGCGGAAACCCCGAAGGACCCAAAGCCGTAGATCCGTGCAAAGATTCGTATAAAAATTCGAAAAACTATTTCTTGTACGAGTTCAAAAAACTGATCTACTACTTAGATCTACGAGGAAAAATGTTTACCCTTGATGCGCGCCCTACGCGTATCCCGCTCTTCCAAGGTGTTGCCGGATCTCAAGACCATCAAGCGCCGGTCCTCTAGAAGTATCCACACGGACAACTTAGGTGGAGAAAACCTCACACAAAGGTGTGCTAGCACCTTGGTAAGGTTCGGCCAAGTAAGGAGGAGAGGGAGAGGGAGAGCTTGAGAGGAAGGAGGAGGAAGATGCACACAAGTGAATGAAAAATGATTTTTTTCACCCAAAAACCAAGTGGCCGGCCACATTTCAAAATTCACATTAATTGCATTAATTGCAATTAATATGAAACCATAAAATCACATTAATTGCATTAATTGCAATTAATATGAAACCATTAAGAGAGTGGCTTTGTTACTTCCATGAGGTGGCACCCATGATGATGTGGACCATCATTATTGGTCCACCTAATGCCAACTCACCAATGAGGTGGCAAAAAGGTCAAGTCAAAATTGACCTTTGGTCTTCCTTCTCAAGTCAAGTCAAACTTGACTCCATCTCTACCATGGTGGATCTAATCCAACCATTTGATTTGAGCCAACTTAATATAATGAATCTAATTCATTAAATTAAATTGATTCAATGAGTCAAAATCTAAATTAGACTCATTTAACACATGAATCAACTTGAGTCGAACTCAAGTTAGCCCAATTAGGATTACTCTTAATCCAATTTGATTCATCAAATGAATCTAATCCTCTTGGTTCATCATATGAACCTAATCTCCACCTAATTGTCCTAAGTGTGTGACCCTATAGGTTCTTGTAACGTTGGCAATGCCCTAAACCCATTTAGGAGCATAAGTAATGAGCGGTATCTAGCAACACATCATTACTACCCAAGTTACAAGAATGTCGAGATCCGACATCACCTTGTGACTACCAATTGTGACTACTCACAAAATAATGACAAGTGTCCTTCTATCCTAGACATCTAGATTGATCAATATGAGGCATAGACCGTGTCATCCTCTAATCAATCTAAATCTTGAACTCCAAGTTAGACTCACTCGATCAAATGAGCTCAACATCTAATGTTGACTCATTTGGGCATGGCCATGCACTTAGTGGTCTCACTCTATCAAGAATACCGATGTCGCTCCCGTCATATGGGAGGGATAGATTCCATCTACATCACTCACATCCCTCTACATAATTCATTATATACCCAGTAATCGCCTTTATAGTCCACCCAGTTACGGGTGACGTTTGACGAAACTAAAGTACATAACTCCTTATGTAGGGATCCATGGTGACTTCAGGTCTAAGGACTAATAGTCATACTAATAGCCACATGAGAAAGTATATGACACTTATATAACGATCCATGATACTTTCTCATGGCGGGTCATTCAGTATACATTCTCTAATGCATACCCATGTGTCAGCTTGATATCTCTATATCCATGACTTGTGAGATCAAGTCATCGAGCTGACCTACATGCTAGTCTTATTGTATTAACATTGTCCCTGAATGCTAATACTCGATTAGGAATGATTTAGAGTAGTGTTCCCTATATCATCTCACTATCGATTCAACTAATCGATTGATATAGGTATGAACCTTCTACTCAAGGACGCTATTATACTTAGTCTATTTGGCACTAATATAAATAAGTATAATAACCAAACAAATGCCTTTATTAATATACAAGAATATGATATACATGAGTCCATACAATCATCAAATGATTGGCTTTAGGGCTCTAACTAACACCAATGTATGCATCAGTTCCTTGACTTGACTTTTCAGATTGGAATTTTCTTCCTCAAGTTTTTGGACATGAGTTGAAGTTCCAATCTGAACTGATTCTATCAAGGAGCTTGGGATAGTCACTTCCTTAAGAGCTATTATCTCCTTTTGAAGTGATTTGACCCGAACATTGGATTTGGCTAGTTTACGCATTAGATAATTTACTAAGTTATGTAATTCTTCTACTTGAGTACCAACAAATAGAGAAATTACAATGTTGTTAGGCCATTCAGAAATGGATACAGATCTGTGTCTTCTTTTGGACTCTATTTATGATTTGGCTTCAATTCTGGACTCGGACTCAATTTCAGCAACGTAAGCTTGTACTAGTAGAGCAAGGAAGCTTGTTTGCTTTCCTTCTTCATCGGAATCTTCCGAGGATTTGGACCACCTTGCTTTCAAGGCCTTCCTTCCTCTTTGTGTCTGGTTTGGACACTCCAGTTTGTAGTGTCCCTTCTTATTGCAGCCATAGCAGGTAACTCTAGATTTGGCTTTTGTGTTCGATTGAGTCACGTTTTTCTTCTTAAGTGCTTTCCGAACTAGTTTGACTAGTTTGGTAGTGATTTCATCATCATCTTCTCCTAAGTCCGATCCATTTTCGGTCTCGGGTTCTATCTGGCGCTTAACTTTTGGTTCCTTCCTTCTATTTATACTTGCAACAAAGGTAATACTTTTCTCGACCGAAGGTGTATTAGTCTATTCATGTAATTCAAATTTTGAGAATAATTCATCTAATCTAATAATTGAAAGATCCTTGGATACTTTGTAAGTATCTACCATGGATGCCCATAAAGTGTTCCTTGGAAATGCATTGAGTACATACCTAATTATTGGATAATGATGCACGTGAGAGAGGGGGGGGTGATCACATGGTTTTCAAAAACTCTTCTTTTCGGTTTTAAAAATACGAGTATGCAGCGGAAAGTAAGAAGTTAGAAGATAAGAAAATATGAGAAGAACACAAGTAGTTTTTACTTGGTTCGGAGCTTTCGGTGACTCCTACTCCAAGGCCCAGGTCTCGTGGACCTATCGACGGGCAATCCACTAAAAACCTCTTCCGGTACCTCCAGAAGAGAGAATCGAGTACAAGAAAAGTTAGGCCAAGTGCAATACCTTACACTTGTCCTTTTATAGTAATTAAGTACAAAAAGAAATTTTACCAACACTTCAATAATAGAAATGAGAGCGATTTATGTTGATGTCTATCTGCTGGGCATGATTGAAACTCCTCGGAGTAGTTGTCAGGCTCAGCATCTTCGTAGTAGAGTCGTAGCATGAACCGAGAGCATTTGGAGGCTCAAATGTGTGCAGTAGCTTATATGTAGTTGATGTCTAAGTGCCTACTCGAGACTGCCTTATAAAGGGCTTGGAGGGTGCCTCCCATAAGCATGGAAGGCGCCTCTAATAAGACAAATTCTATCCCGAGAAAATTGTTATTTATCTGCGACCGATTCCAAAAATCATCCTGTTGAGGGCGCCTTCCATAGCCATGGAAGGTGTCTTCTATGAATAGTTCTGAGGCACCTTCTATAGCCATAGAAGGCACCTTCAAGTACTATTCACCTGAAGATAGACTTGCTTTCTTGCTTGCCCTGCACAAAATGTGTTAGTCCAAATATCTTGCAAGACAAGTGTTAGCACAAATATAAATAGTAGTAATTAGTTCCTATCCTCCTAGCTAGGACCAGGAAATAGTTAAGGTCTCAGGCTAGGAATCTCAAATGGACCTAAACTGGATTGACACCTACTGTCCTTCAACTGGGACGCGTCCTCACAAAGTCACTCTCCTCCAGTAACTTACATTTACTTACCTTTTACCAGACATCCGGTCAGCTCATCGAACTGTAACGACCCGGCCCTTTGGCCTCTTGGGCGGCCCTTGTGGCGGCCCAACTGACGGCCCTTATGTCGTTGGCCCATTTGGCGACCTCTCATGTCGTCGACCGACGACCTTTGGCCGTGTCGTTACTCACTTGGTTACAATAACGGCACGGCCAAGGGGTGGAAAGTCCTAGTGAGTAACGGCACGGCCAAGGGTCGTCGGTCGACGACATGAGAGGTCGCCAAATGGGCCGACGACATAAGGGCCGCCACAAGGGCCGCCCATGAGGCCAAAGAGCCGGGTCGTTACACGACCAGTCTAGACTTCATTCCAATTATCCTGTCAACTCATCGACCTAGTTGGACTTCATGCCAACTATGCAATCGACCTGTCGACCTAGCTAGACTTCGTGCCAGCTATCCAGTCTGCCCGTCGACCTAGCTGGACTTCATGCCAGCTATTCGGTCAAACCGTCAACCTAGTTGGACTTTGTGCTAACTATCCAGTCAGTCCATTGCCTAGCTGGATTTTTCTTACACACTCAGTCAGATTGTCAGATCACAATAAACCTAACTAACTTACTTTATCATTCATCAAAACTTGAGTTAGACCGTTAGTGCTAATTGCTCCAACAATCTCTCCCTTTTGGATGCAATGATAACCTGAGTTAAATTAGTGAAAAATATGTAAAAATAAGCAATGACATGGTTTTTAAGTTAGTCTAATTTTGATGTTGTTTATGCTTGGTATTTTGTTGCTAACTTAAACGATCTAATCCTCTCCCTTTGACATTCATCAAAAATAAGCATAGATAAGTTAGGAAAAATTGACTAAGTAAAGGAAAGAAAATTTGATAACAGAAAATTTTCTAGGCTTACTTAGGAAAGTTTAACTTAGTAAAATAAGGTAATAAACTTGAAGAAAATTTTGAAGATAAAGTAATAAAAGTCAAAATTTTAAATATAAGTTTTGAAATTATTTTAAGGATATCTTATATTTTTAAATAAATTTTGAAATGGGTTTCAAAATCCACTGAGTTTTTAAAATATAAGCATTCCAAAATAATTGATAACTTTAAATATTTAGAAAATTTAAAATTGTTTTAAGAATATACTAATTTTTCATAAGGTTTTTAAAAGAAAAGGTTTTGGCAGAAATAACTTTAAGGTTAGAAAGATAATAATTTAAAATTTTTAAGGTTTTTTGTAATAAAAATTCAAAATGAAAACAAGAAATATTTTGAAAATAATTTGATAAACCAAAAATTGAAACTTTGAAAAAGATATAAGAAATGTTTTAAAAAATGAATGAAGTGGTAAAACCAAAGTTTTTAAAAATGTCTTTTTAAAGCAATATTATAAAAAAATTAAACAATTGTCAAACTGATTTTAAAAATCATCTTTTAAAACACTTTTGAAGTTTGTAAGGTTAAAACTTTTCAACGTTGAAAATGCTAAAAAGAAAATGAAGTAGTTTTCAAAAATATTTTAAATATTTAAAGTTATTAATCCTCCCCCTGAATCTGACATAAATTCAAAATAAAGAACTAAAAAGTGTCCTTAACTATCTAACCATTAGTTACTTACTAACTATCAGAAGATAGCGTGTTCACTTGGTTAGTCAGATTAAGTTAATTTATTTAGTTAGTGTTTGACTAAGCTGAAAAACTTAACATGATTTCTGTTAGTTTAATTTTTAACGCCCAGACTTGTATTGATGCACTGATGTAAGTATCTTAAGTCTAGGCAATCTGCCTATGCATCTCATGTAACAACCCAAATTTTCTCATTTCGAGTCCCAAAAATAATTTAAAAATATTCAAAAATGCCTTAGAAATATTCTAGGGATTTTTAGAAAATTTTAGAGTATTTTTATGTAATTTTTGGAGGTCGTTTGGTATTTTTACTAAATGAAAGAACTTTTGACAAAAAATGTCCAAGTCAAAATTCGAAACCGATACCTCGGATTAAGCCGAACCAATGTCTTAAGCGAGTCCGGTTGACCAACTGTTCCAGCGGACGTTGCTAATTAAAGAAGGAGCAAAATATATTTAAGCAGTAGTTAGGAACATTTAAAAGAAAAGGGGAATAAAAAGGCTCGGCTGAGGATTTGAACCCGCGATCAGGGGTTCGGCGGAAACGCAGCTAGCCAACTGTTCCGCAGATATTTCGTGAAAGAGTAAGGCAACGAATAATATTTAAGTAGTAGTTGGCTAATAAAAACCCTAGTATAAGAAAAGAAACTTAGGTTTTTGCCCGAGAACCCTAATTCCTCTCTTCTCCCTCACGCATGCACGGCGTCGACGACTTCTCTCGAGAGGAAACGAAACCGAAGCTAGGTTTCTCTCCAGCGGCCGGTCAAGGACCAAATCCGAGAGTCTTTCACATCATCGAGATCACCCCGTCGAGGAGAGCACATAGAGGTGAGGAAGTGGCCGAGATCTTCACTTCTCCGAACCCTAGAAGTCTTCTTCTCCTTCGGTTTGAATCCAAGAATTATTGTAAGTAGCTTCCTCACCTGCAGTAAGAGTTGTTTCCGTGATTTCTCCCTTATTGTTGTAAAGATTGGAGTAGCCGTAGAACCCTAGTTTTCGAATTTAAAGCTTTGGTATTTCGGCTTCAGTCTTGTTGTGTGATTCAAGCCCGAGATTTTAGGCCTTTATGTGCAATTCGGATCTTTCTTTTATGTTGTGAAAGGACACAAGTAGTTTTCCTTTGAGTTTTTTTTGGATTGTGTTGTTACATTTGGGGTTCTCGGATTTGATCAAGGATGTTTCCTTTGTAAAATTCCAGAATGTTAGACTATTTTGTTGGTGAGGATTTCAATAGATGTTGTTCTATAGTGGATGAAATTTCTTGTAGATCAGTCCCTTTCTGTGAGTTTTAAAGAAATGTTTTATACAAAGGTGCTTTTCGGATTCATTGACAGATATGGGTTCAGGTCCTTGTGTTCATGAATTCTTATGTGCATGATCAGTTTATATGGAGTTTTACAGGATTCTTTGGACAGAACTGTAGAAAATGGAGAAATGCATGTGATGAGTAGTTGTGGTCCATTGTTTTCTTAGGATAATTTCAATTTTGATGCATAGTTTGAAGTTCTAAAAAGGATACATCGCTTACTTATGATAAATTGACAGTTTAGATGAGATGTTTGATATGGTTATACTTTGGGATTTGTTTTTTTTCTTTACCGTAGCATTAAGCATGAGGAATAGATGCCTTGGTTTTGGTTTCCAGTAGCATGCTGTGGGTTGCCTTTTAGCTTTCGGATCTTGTGGTAAAGGATTTGCGATTGTTAGGGATTTTTTTTATAATAGCCCCAAGATTTTTGTTGTTACCTTTGCAATTCTCTTGAAGCATGGTTAAAAGATTTCAATTACCTTATAAAAGCTTAGCTGTGAGTAAGTCTTGCATAGGTATTGTTTTAGTTTTCCCGAAAGCTTAAATTGGTTATGTAGCCTTGCAAATCTTGGTTTGTGGTTTGAGATAGCATGGATATCTGGAGGTGTTCGGATTGTAGTTTTGAGCCATTGTTTGAGTAGTGTAGTTTCAATTCCGGAATTTGCTTGTGTTAAATATGAGCATGAGGTTTAGATATGCTACTTTCATCCAAGTATATAGATTTGAGGTTCTTTATTCTAGCATGAGGTTTAGATATGTTTCCTGGTTACATTCATTCTAGGATACAGATTTGAGTTCCTCTATCCTAACATGAGGTTTAGATATGTTTCCTTGCTACCATTTATTCCAGCAAGCTTCACACATGTTTAGAGTCAGCTAGTTTAGTACTTTTAATACGAAGCATGCAGTGTAGATTTTTATTTCAACAAGGTTTAGATTTGGTTTAAGCACTCCGATATTAGAAGTTGTTTAAACATTTTAGTTTTAAGGAAGCATTCTTTTATTAGAAGTATTAACAAGTTTAAGCAAGATAAAGAAAAGAAAGAAAAAGGCCAAGGCCTTAAGTAGATCCCAAGTCAAGATTGTAGGGATTTTGGCACGTAAGGTGCTTGTTGAAATGTCAAGACATTTAAAGAAGAAGTAAATAAGTATTTTATTTTTAAGAGGCTAGTACCCTACTTCCAAGGTTGTCGTTAAACAAATCCAGGTGTCCAATTCCAAGGTCTTGGCCCTGGTAGACCAAGGTCTGCTCTTTTAGGATTGGTGGCTCGCTACCCCAACCTATTAGGGAACGCGCATCAGATGGTACTACGCCTGAGCCTAAGAGAAGTTGATTACTATTTTGAAGTATTATAAGTATAAGCTTTTGAACAAGTAAAATAAGTTTCACATAAGTATAAAAATATTAAAATATAAGTTTTAAACAAGTGGAATAAATGAATAAGTTCAGAACAAATGAAATAAGTTTCATTTTGTTTTAAATCAGCAAGTTTAGTTTTCTTTTATACTAGCGTGTTATTTAGATTAGCTTACTGTTCTTTGCTATTAGAAGAGCATGAGTAGCTTTACATGTTTAGCATTTCAGCCTGTTTGATTTCTTTACTATTGGATGAACATGAGTAGTCTTCAGTAAGCATTCAGTTAGTTCATGTTATAGATATATGTACATGCATATCGAGATTTTTGTGAGTTAGATAGCACTTACTAAACATTTTGCTTATAGATTGCATTTCCTCTTACTGCAGATACAAGAAAGGAAAGTTTTAGCAAAGGAAGGCGACGAGGAGGTGTTTGATGATGTGTGATGTCAGGACTATGGGAGAGACTTGGGATGTTATTGAGTTTTCCGCATTTTAATGATTAAGAAACTTTTGAAGTTGTACTTTAAGATTCATGTTATTTGAGATTATTCTTGTTTTAGATTGCATGCTAAGATGTACTTAGTTTAGTATGTATGTACGTTTGGGTTATTTATGATGTGAGTAGTGTTTGATACTTATTTAACTGCGTGAGAGTTTGTTATATGTTCCAGCCACCTGTGGCTGATGTATACTATGTTTGTATCTCAGTTTATGGTCACCGGTACAGGGGAGACTGCCGAAATTTTTCGGTAAGGACTTCTCATGGTTTCAATCATACCGGTTAAGTAGAGTCAGTAGGTAAGTAACAGACACTCTTAGAGAGTAGTAGTAGTAAGAAGGGTGGTCGTTACAGTTGGTATCAGAGCAGTCCCCATTCTCCAGCATCACACATCAGCACCAGCCTTGTCGTCTTCAAGTAAGAAAGTATTTAAGTTTTCCTTTTATGCTTTCTTTATTATTTGCAGTATGGAGTAATTGCTTATATGCGCTTTAGTAAGATAGAAGTTTTTGTTTCTCTTATATTCATATACATAAGTATGTTTAGAAAGGATAGAGAAGATATCAAGCCTTTTTCTCTGCATAATTAGATGTCAAGAAGAGAACATCCCCGTACGTTCGTACTAAGGACCGAGCACAGAAGAACAAGAAAGACCCAAGCAGGAAAACGTTCGGGTAGTCTGTGAGTATCCAGAAGTATTTCCAGAAGAGTTACCTGAACTACCTCCCAACAGAGAAGTGGAGTTTGAAATTGAATTGGTTCCTGACACCAGCCCAATTTCAAAAGCTCCGTACCGAATTTCTCTAGCAGAGCTAAAAGAGTTACAAGAACAATTTCAAGAGCTACTTGACAAGGGTTTCATCCACCCTAGTTATTCACCTCGGGGAGCTCCAGAGTTGTTCGTTAAGGAGAAAGACGGATCTATGCGGATGTGCATAGATTTTAGAGGGTTGAGCAAAGTAACAGTTAAGGACAAGTACCCTCTTCCCAGAATAGATGATCTATTTGATCAGCTGAAGAGGACAGTAGTGTTCTCTAAAATGGACCGGCGCTCTGGGTACCATCAGTTGAAAGTAAAAGAAAGTGATATACCCAGAACAGTTTCCAGGACCAGATATGGATACTATGAATTTGTAATCATGCCTTTTGGTGTGACTAATGCACCTGCAGTCTTCATGGACTTGATGAATAGAGTGTTTAGAGAATACCTTGGCAAATGTGTCATCGTGTTCATCGACAACATTCTGATCTATTCAAGAACCCCATAGGAGCATGACACGCACTTGAGAATAGTCCTACAAGCCCTACAGCAGAAACAACTTTATGCCAAATTCTCGAAGTGCGAGTTCTGGTTAGATCAGGTGGTGTTTCTAGGTCATGTCATTTCTAAAGAAGGCATTCAGGTGGATCCAGCCAAAATAGAAGCGGTCAACAACTGGAGTAGACCCAAGAATGCCAGGGAGATCAGGAGCTTCCTTGGTTTGGCTGGGTACTACAGAAAATTTATGGAGGACTTTTTCAGGATAGCCTCTCCACTAACATCCCTCACTAGGAAGAACAAGAAGTTTGAATGGTCAGACAAATGTGAGCAGAGTTTCCAAGAGCTAAAGAAGAGATTGACCAATGCTCCTATTCTGACTGTTCCAGAGAGTGACAAGAGTTTTGACATCTACAGTGATGCTTCCAAGATGGGCCTAGGAGTTGTACTCATGCAAGAAGGGAAAGTTATAGCTTATGCTTCCAGACAACTCAAAGACTATGAGAAGAACTACCCCACTCATGATCTTGAGCTGGCAGCTGTGGTCTTTGCACTGAAACTCTGGTGACATTATTTATATGGAGTTCAGTGCAGAATCTTCACAGATCATCAGAGCTTGAAGTATTTCTTCACCTAGAAAGACTTAGACATGAGGCAGGTGGCTAGAGTTGGTCAAAGACTACGACTGTGAAATCTTCTACCACCCAGGCAAAGCTAACAAAGTGGCAGATGTACTAAACAGAAAATCCAGTGCATCCCTGATGTCTTTGTCATCATTAGCCCTGCCACTGCAGAAGGAGTTGTCAGATTTTGGAATGGAAATTGTTGATGGACAACTCTCTGCATTGACCTTAGAGTTTACCTTGCTTGAGGATATACAGAGAAAGCAAAGTGAAGATCCAAATATCTAGAAGATCAAGCAGGAGATACAAGAAGAAGGTACAGAGTTTCGAGTATCAGACAGTGGAGTTCTTTATCAGGGGAACTGCCTTTGTGTTCCCAATGATGAGGAATTGAGAAAGAAAATTCTAGAAGAAGCTCATAGTACACCTTACTCCATGCATCCTGGCTCTACCAAGACGTGAAACAGAAGTTCTGGTGGTCTGGACTCAAAAGAAATGTTGCTAAATATGTCAGTACCTTCCTGACATGTCAAAGGGTCAAAGCAGAACATCAGAGACCAGGAGGAGTTCTACAGCCTCTCCCAACACCGGAGTGGAAGTGGGCAGACATATCCATGGACTTTATAACAGGTCTTCCAAGAACTATAAACGGATTTGATACGATATGGGTAATAGTGGACCGATTGACCAAGTCGCTCATTTTTTAGCCATCAAGGTGTCTCACTCTATAGAGCAGTTGGCACAGCTATATGTTAAAGAGGTGATCAGACTTCACAGACTTCCTAAATCTATTGTTTCTGATAGAGATGGGCGTTTCACCTCTCACTTTTGGGAGTGTGTTCAGAATGCACTAGACACCAAACTCAAGTTCAGCACAGCCTTCCATCCTCAGACTGATGGACAGACAGAGCGAGTAAATCAGATTTTAAAAGATATGCTCAAGGCTTGTGTACTAGATTTCAAGGGAAATTGGTGCAAGTATCTATGCTTAGCTGAGTTTGCCTACAACAATAACTATCAGGCCACTATCAAGATGGCACCTTATGAAGCGTTGTATGGCAGGAAGTGCAGATCACCTATTTACTGGCAAGAAGCAAGTGAAAGGAAAGAAATGGAAATGGAACTGGGCATTCAGACAGAGAATTGAGACTGCCCAGAGTAGACAGAAGAGTTATGCTGACACACGCCGTAAGCCACTTGAATTCCAAGTAGGGGATTCAGTCTTTCTCAAGATTGCTCCGATGAAGGGAGTGATGAGATTTGGCAAGAAGGGCAAATTAAGTCCCCGCTACGTAGGACCATACCTGATCACAGAAAGGATTGGGAAAGTAGCTTACAAGCTGGATTTACCACAGGACATGTCGGCAATACACAATGTATTTCATGTCTCCATGTTAAAGAAGTGTCTCCACGACTCTAGCCAAGCGATTCAGCCTCAGACACTGCAGATCCGAGAGGATTTTAGCTACGAGAGCATACCTACACAGATAGTGGACAGAGAAGTTAAGAGACTAAGGAACAAAGAGGCATTTGGCAGAACCAGAAGCATGAGGAAGTCACTTGGGAGCGTGAGGACAGTATGAGACAGAAATATCCAGAATTATTCTAAGTTCGAGGATGAACTTTTTATAAGGTATGGGAATTGTAACAACCCAAATTTTCTCATTTTGAGTCCAAAAAATAATTTAAAAATATTCAAAAATGCCTTATAAATATTTTAGGGGGTTTTAGAAATTTTTAGAGTATTTTTATGCAATTTTTGGAGGTCGTTTGGTATTTTTACTAAACGAAAGAACTTTTGACAAAAAATGTCCAAGTCAAGATTCAAACCCGAGACCTCGGATTAAGCCGAACCAATGTCTTAAGCGAGTCCGGTTGACCAACTGTTCCAGTGGACGTTGCTGATTAAAGAAGGAGCAAAATATATTTAAGCAGTAGTTAGGAACATTTAAAAGAAAAGGGGAATAAAAAGGCTCGGCTGAGGATTTGAACCCGCGACCAGGGGTTCGTCGGAAACACAGCTAGCCAACTATTCCGCAGATATTTCGTGAAAGAGAAAGGCAACGAATAATATTTAATTAGTAGTTGGCTAATAAAAACCCTAGTATAAGAAAAGAAACTTAGGTTTTTGCCCGAGAACCCTAGTTCCTCTCTTCTCCCTCACGCGTGCGCGGCGTCGGCGACTTCTCTCGGGCGGAAACGAAACCGAAGCTAGGTTCGTCTCCGGCGGCCGGTCAAGGACCAAATCCGAGAGACTTTCACACAATCGAGATCACCCCGTCGAGGAGAGCACATAGAGGTGAGGAAGTGGTCGAGATCTTCACTTCTCTGAACCCTATAAGTCTTCTTCTCCTTCGGTTTGAATCCAAGAATTATTGTAAGTAGCTTCCTCACCTGTAGTAAGAGTTGTTTTCGTGATTTCTTCCTTATTGCTGTAAAGATTGGAGTAGCCGTAGAACCCTAGTTTTTGGATTTAAAGCTTTGGTATTTCGGCTTCAGTCTTGTTGTGTGATTCAAGCCCGAGATTTTAGGCCTTTATGTGCAATTCGGATCTTTCTTTTATGCTGTGAGAGGACACAAGTAGTTTTCCTTTGAGTTTTTTTTGGATTGTGCTGTTACATTTGGGGTTCTCGGATTTGATCAAGGATGTTTCCTTTGTAAAATTCCAGAATGTTAGACTATTTTGTTGGTGAGGATTTCAATGGATGTTGTTCTGTAGTGGATGAAATTTCTTGTAGATCAGTCCCTTTCTGTGAGTTTTAAAGAAATGTTTTATACCAAGGTGTTTTTCGGATTCATTGACAGATATGGGTTCAGGTCCTTGTGTTCATGAATTCTTATGTGCATGATTAGTTTATATGATGTTTTACAGGATTCTTTGGACAGAACTGTAGAAAATGGAGAAATGCATGTGATGAGTAGTTGTGGTCCATTGTTTTCTTAGGATAATTTCAATGTTGATGCATAGTTTGAAGTTCTAAAAAGGATACATCGCTTACTTATGATAAATTGACAGTTTATATGAGATGTTTGATATGGTTATATTTTGGGATTTGTTTTTTTCTTTACCGTAGCATTAAGCATGAGGAATAGATGCCTTAGTTTTGGTTTCCAGTAGCATGCTGTGGGTTGCCTTTTAGCTTCCGGATCTTGTGGTAAAGGATTTGCGATTGTTAGGGATTTTTTTTTTGAATAGCCCCAAGATTTTTGTTGTTACCTTTGCAATTCTGTTGAAGCATGGTTAAAAGATTTCAATTACCTTATAAAAGCTTAGCTGTGAGTAAGTCTTGCATAAGTATTGTTTTAGTTTTCCCGAAAGCTTAAATTGGTTATATAGCCTTGCAAATCTTGGTTTGTGGTTTGAGATAGCATGGATATCTGGAGGTGTTCGGATTGTAGTTTTGAGCCATTGTTTGAGTAGTGTAGTTTCAATTCCGGAATTTGCTTGTGTTAAATCTGAGAATGAGGTTTAGATATGCTACTTTCATCCAAGTATATAGATTTAAGGTTCTTTATTCTAGCATGAGGTTTAGATATGTTTCCTGGTTACATTCATTCTAGGATACAGATTTGAGTTTCTCTATACTAACATGAGGTTTAGATATGTTTCCTTGCTACCATTTATTCCAGCAAGCTTCACACATGTTTAGAGTCAGCTAGTTTAGTACTTTTAATACGAAGCATGCAGTGTAGGTTTTTATTTCAACAAGGTTTAGATTTGGTTTAAGCACTCCGATATTAGAAGTTGTTTAAACATTTTAGTTTTAAGGAAGCATTCTTTTATTAGAAGTATTAACAAATTTAAGCAAGATAAAGAAAAGAAAGAAAAAGGCCAAGGCCTTAAGTAGATCCCAAGTCAAGACTTTAGGGATTTTGGCACGTAAGGTGCTTGTTGAAATGTCAAGACATTTAAAGAAGAAGTAAATAAGTATTTTATTTTTAAGAGGCTAGTACCCGACTTCCAAGGTTGTCGTTAAACAAATCCTTGGCCCTGGTAGACCATGATCTGCTCTTTTAGGATTGGTGGCTCACTACCCCAACCTATTAGGGAACGCGCATAAGATGGTACTACGCCTGGGCTGAAGAGAAGTTGATTACTATTTTGAAGTATTATAAGTATAAGCTTTTGAACAAGTAAAATAAGTTTCACATAAGTATAAAAGTATTAAAATATAAGTTTTAAACAAGTGGAATAAATGAATAAGTTCAGAACAAATGAAATAAGTTTCATTTTATTTTAAATCAGCAAGTTTAGTTTTCTTTTATGCTAGCGTGTTATTTAGATTAGCTTACTGTTCTTTGCTATTAGAAGAGCATGAGTAGCTTTATATGTTTAGTATTTCAGCCTGTTTGATTCCTTTACTATTGGATGAACGTGAGTAGTCTTCAGTAAACATTCAGTTAGTTCATGTTATAGATATATGTACATGCATATCGAGATTTTTGTGAGTTAGATAGCGCTTACTAAGCATTTTGCTTATAGATTGCATTTCCTCTTACTGCAGATACAAGAAAGGAAAAGTTTTAGCAAAGGAAGGCGGCGAGGATGTGTTCGATGATGTGTGATGCCAGGACTATGGGAGAGACTTGGGATGTTATTGAGTTTTCCGCATTTTAGTGATTAAGAAATTTTGAAGTTGTACTTTAAGATTCATGTTATTTGAGATTATTGTTGTTCTAGATTGCATGCTAAGATGTACTTAGTTTAGTATGTATGTGCGTTTGGGTTATTTGTGATGTGAGTAGTGTTTGATACTTATTTAACTGCGTGAGAATTTGTTATATGTTCCAGCCACCTGTGGCTAATGTATACTATGTTTGTATCTCAGTTTATGGTCATCGGTACAAGGGTGACTCTGCCGAAATTTTTCGATAAGGACTTCTCATGGTTTCGGTCATACCGGTTAAGTAGAGTCAATAGGTAAGTAACGGACACCCTTAGAGAGTAGTAGTAGTAAGAAGGGTGGTCATTACATCTCACCCCTTTCTAAGTTCAGCAATACACAAATAAGGTAGCCCTATTGTGTTGGTGAGATGCTCAACTTCTAGATCTATAGGAGCATGCATTCTAAGGATTTGATCTAGACTAAGACTAAAATTGATTTTAAAATTTCTAAAAATAAGGAATTTCGAGAAATATAAATAAAAGTTTTATCCTAGAATTTTAAAGAAAAATTTTGAAAACAATTTTGCATTTAAGAATCCTAGTCTATTTAAACACACTACTAATTTCTCAAATAGATTAAAAAACTATCTATAAATAGCAAGTCAAATATATACAATACATAGTAATGTATGTGATATGATCATGTCTGATCATCATCAGCTGGAGGTGGAGGTAGGGTTCACTCAGGTGCACGTAGAGTTTGAAGAATCTCAGCTAATCTGGCGGTCATGCCATCTCGGAGAGAAGTGAATCTGGAGGTCATCGTCCCTCGGAGTGCGCTGAAACCATCCGAGACTGACTGTCGTATCTGCACACGGAGGACTCCTCGAGATGAGCGAGTTGATCCTTGATGGATAGTGAGGTTGAGGGCTAGGTCGAAGTCGAGGGTTGTGCCAGAGTGGGAGGATATCCAAGAAGCTCCTCGCTCGTAAACTCTTGCCACTCCTCTCCCTCGGTTGGAACAAAAAAATCATTCTCGGCCTCGACTGGAGCAGCTGGCTGCTGCCCACCGCTCCAGGCTAGGATACCCTGAGCGGTAATGTCTATATGTACTAATGCTAGCTGATGCTGATCAATCTTGTCATATGCACTAAGGGAAGTGATCCTCCCCTGGGTCGTGTCTATCTCTAAGGTCGGAAAAATATGTCAAAATATGACAATAAGGCATGTGGACCTCAAGTCTAGTGACAAGACCGAATGCATAAATAACATTATGGAACATATGTAATGCAATGTCCATATCTAGATGCTAACAAAGGGCATACAAAAAGAAAGAGTTTGAAGGATGCATCGTCGTAATATTACGAGATGTGATCGACAAAATGCAAGTAGTCAGGACTCGATACACGATACAGTCCTAAACTCTAAGAGAGAGTGACCTGACGTCAGTCACTACAGGCGGTCTCTCCTCCTAAAAAAAATACATATAGATATTATCTAATGTAATGTGGGAGTAGGACTCGCCAAATGGCAGATCCCTACTAGGTTAACACAAAAATAGACATGCAGATGGCTTGAGTCCTAGGGCGGTACATAATAGGGTAGGAGAAAACTGAAAATCTTTTCCACCAACTCTGGTGGAGTAAGTCAGGTCATCTATTTTTTCTAAGTTATTATAAAATTGAGCACACAAATCATGATTTACTGCATAATTACAGTAAATCAGCTTGTCTAACTGGTAGTGCTCAATCACTTGTGTAATGGGGTACAAAACTGAGTAAAGAAGAGTCTACTCAAATATCTACATTTTAATGGAACATATGAATGCTTAGTAAAATCTATCCTATGCCACTCAGTAGGAAATCTAGCGTAAGTAGATGGGGCATTACTAAAAGCAGGGGCAACATGTCATCTTTTCCTTATTATATATATATATATATATATATAGAAATTAAATATTGAAGCAATATAATGAGGTAGGGTATATCAAGGAGGCATCTTGAGGTTTTAATGAGGATGAAGATGAGAAATTCGGGCTGGAAGGCACCTCGGTGCGACTGGATTAGTGAACAAAGGCGAATAGGGAAAGCCTCTGTTCGTTGGGAAAAAAATGGGTTGAAGGTGCCTTCTATCTTGATAGAGGGCGCCTTCCATGGGTTATGGAGGGCACCTTCTATCGGCTGAAGGCACCTTCCACTATTTAGGCGGGATGTTTCCAACTACTCCTGAGGGCGCCTTCTATCGATGTTGGAGGCGCCGTCTGGAGGAGCCTTCCGAAGGTACCCTCTGAGGGCGCCTTTGGCCTTTTTTTTTAGTTAGGTTAATTTTTAATTTTGAGATAAAGATTTTGTTAAGTTAAATTTTTAAGTTAAAATTTTAAGTTAAGTTTCTAAGTTAACTTTTTTAAGTTAAATTTTTTAAGTTAAATTTTAAGTTAATTTTTTTAAGTTAATTTTTTTAAGTCATGTTTTTAAGTTAATTTTGTTAAGTCAAATTTTTTAAGTCTTAATTTTGTTAAGTCAAATCTTTTAGTTTAATTTTTAATTTAATTTTTAAGTTTGATTTAATTTTTAATTTAAAGTTTGATTTACTTTTAAAATTTTAATATAATTTTTAATTTTAAGTTTAATTAAATTTTAAGTTTTTTAAAAAATAGTTTTTAAAATAATTTTAAAAATAGTTTTTAAAATAGTTGTAAAAATAATTTTTAAAATAGTTTTTAAAATAATTTTTAAAATAGTTTTTAAAATAATTGTTAAAATAGTTTTTAAAATAAGTTAATATTTAGTTTAATTTAATTTTAATTTTAATTTTAATTTTAATTTTATTATAATTTTAATTTAATTTAATTTAATTTAATTTAATTTAATTTAATTTAATTTAATTTTAATTTAATTTAATTTTAATTTAATTTTAATTTTAATTTAATTTAATTTAATTTTTAATTTTAATTTTAATTTTAATTTCTTAATCATCTCACTCGATCTATATTTTCAATTAGGGAATCCTATAATTTTTGTGAGATGAGTTAAGTTCAATTTTAGAGTTTGTTTAACTTTGTGTTATATTCAGGTTTAGCTTTGAGTTCAACAAACATACATTCTTTGGATAAACTTCTGGGCTATGGTGTGTAATACCCCGGTTCTGAGATTCTGGTTAAGTATGGCTTAAAAGGTTAGATGGTACTATCCATATCACCAAGGTGCACCTTCCTTTTCGGAAGCCCAAACTCAAAGAACTCCAAAGTTAAGCGTGCTTGGCTTGGAGAAATCTGAGGATGGGTGACCTCCTGGGAAGTTTTCCAGGGTGCGTGCGAGTGAGGACAAAGCACGCTGAAAGGACCTCCGGTGGTTTATGGTGTCGTTCCTGGTTCGGTCCGGGTGGGGCCCGCCCGGGCCGGGGCGTTACAGATGGTATCAGAGCGACCTTGTGACCGTGAGTGCGCCTGTGGCAGGAGCACCCAGGGCACCACCTAGCAAGGGAGATTCTGGGATTTGTTTGTGGTGTGATTCATGGTTACACAACGAGGACATTGTGTCTTTAAGTGGGGGTGATTGTAATACCCCGGTTCTGAGATTCTGGTTAAGTAACGCTTAAAAGGTTAGATGGTACTATCCATATCACCAAGGTGCACCTTCCTTTTCGGAAGCCCAAACTTAAGAACTCCAAAGTTAAGCGTGCTTGGCTTGGAGAAATCTGAGGATGGGTGACCTCCTGGGAAGTTTTCCAGGGTGCGTGCGAGTGAGGACAAAGCACGCTGAAAGGACCTCTGGTGGTCTGTGGAGCTAGTCATCAACCCGATAGGCAATTTTGGTGGCGTTCCCGGTTCGGTCCGGGTGGGGCCCGCCCGGGCCGGGGCGTTACATGGTGAGTCACCTGGACATCATTAGAGTAACCATTTCTTCGAAATTTTCCAAATAGTCCTATCCACTAAATTTAGTACAAAACCTTGGTCTAACTAGTTAGGATTCGTAAGGGGTAGCTTTAGTTAGTTCCGTTCAGCCAAATACACTAGGCTAAAGTGATATCTTCCTAGACATGCATAGACTGAGCTTCTCTAACCTACTATCATCCAAAACTTCACTAGTACCATAGGTCAAGTTAAACTTTGTCCCTTTTTACTCTAATCATAATTACCCTGCTGGTTAGGTTATGTTTGAAGGTGCCAACTAGTTTGGAGTCTCCCCCTGAATTATTGATCAGAATTTTAAATTTTTTATTTTGAGTTTATGTCGATTACTTTTGTAATTATAATGGACTTGATGGTAGTTTGGGTTTGAGTCTGTTCTATTTTTGTTTTTATGATTTAATTTTGGTTTAGTATATTTAGTTTTATAGTTAGGATTTTGAAATGGGTTATTTGATTTTACATAATATATTTTATTTTGGGGTATATAGTTTTGGTTAATTCCTACTTACATGGTTAGGCACGCTTTTGGAACCCAAACTTTAATTTGTGTTTTATTTTGAGTTTTAAGTGACATAAATGATTTATTTTTGAGCTGGACTTATGTCCAAGCCCAGATTTGTTGTATATTGCTTTTTGATTATTTAATATTAGAGCCAAATTTTTAGATCTAGTTGTGAAATTTTCTAAAAACCCTTTAAGTTTGTTAATTTCAATTTTTAATGTTGAATTTTCTTCCTCAAGTTTTACGACTTGATTTGGATTAGATTTTTCAATTTGTTCCTTGAGGTATTGGTTTTCCTCGAGAAGTATCTTATTTTGAATTTCTTGTTCAATTAATTTTCTATTTAAGCATGAAATGACTTTAAAAAACTTTTTGCTTAAATTAAAGCATACCTCATCGGAACCTTCGGAAATGGATATAGACTCGTGGGTTGATTTGGGTTCAGACCCGTCTTCTGATTCATCCTCCGATTCTGATTTGCGGGCCATCAGCGCGAGGTAGCTTTGAGACTTCTGATCTTCGACTTTCGATTCCTCTGAAGATGATTCGCCCCACGTTGCTTTGAGTGCCTTCTTTTTGGTTATCTTGGTTTTGTCGTTCTTTAGCTTTGGGCACTCATTCTTGTAGTGACCGTTGCATCCGAAACATGTCACATTCTTTGGTTCGGCAGTGGAGTTGATCTTCTGCAGGTCATGTTTGCTGAAGTTCTTCTTTCTTCTGGTAAACATTTTTATTACTTGGTTCACCAGGTGTTCTTCATCTTCCGAGTGTTGGTCAGACTCACCTTTAGATTCAAGCTTAATTCTTTACTTTTCCTTGGAGGAACCTGCAAAAAGAGCAACACCTTTCTTGGTTCTGACGTTAGTTTGTTCGTGTAGCTCAAGTTCACAAAATAATTCATCTAACTTTAATTTTGAAAGATTCTTCAAAATTTTGTATGCATCCATGATAGATGCCCATAATGCATTCCGAGAAAATGCGTTTAAAGCATACCTTATTAGATCGTGGTTCTCCATTTTGTGACCGATGGTGTGAAACCCACTGAGGATGTCTTTAATCCTTGCGTGGAGTTGACTCGCCGATTCTCCTTCCCATATTTTTATATTAAATAACTTATTTAAATAAAGATCTCTTTTAATTGTCTTAGCATCGCTGGTTCCTTCGTGTAATTCAATGAGCTAGTCCCACAGTTCCTTCGCATTTTCGTGTGGGTCTACTCGATTCAGCTCTTCCTTTGTTAGCCCCCAATGTAGTGTGTTGAGGGCTTTGAAGTCCATTTGGGCTTTTTTCTTCATCTCTGGGTTCCAATGTTCTGGGTCCATTGGATTTCCAAAATTGTCGACTGGAGCCTTGTAGCCTCTGGTGACGCTAAACCACTGGTCGAAGTATATCTTCAGATAGACTTCCATTCGTTTCTTCCAGTATGGAAAGTCATCGCCGTTGAATAGGGGAGGATGGACGGTGTTGTATCCTTCATTCTGGCCAAGAATCCTGCACATAAGGAGAGAAGAAACAAATAGGGTCCCAAGACTTGGTCTTGGATTAGTAGTGTGGGAGAGAGGTGAAAATATTAAGACTAAATTGATGTTGCACCAATTCAGGTTATTTTACAAAAAAATATCCAAAGAGGTAATTGTACTAATTTGGATTCTTTAAAAAAAAACTCAAAACCAAAAGAAGGAAAAGGTATGCTACTGTCTTAATATTTTGCCTGATTGGTGCAACCACCAACAAGAAAAAGGTCTCAGTCTAGGGATCCCAAATGGACCTAAACTGGACCGACACCTACTGTCCCTCAATTGGGATGCGACCTCACAGAGTCACTCTGCTCAAGTAACTTACCTTTACTTACCTTTTACCAGACATCCGGTCAACCCGTCGACCAGTCTGGACTTCATACCAACTATCCGATCAACCGATCGACCTAGCTGGACCAGCTATCCGGTCGGTCCATCGACCTAGCTAGACTTCGTTCCAACTATTCGATCAATTTGTTGACCTAGCTGGTCTTCGTGCCAGCTATCCGATCGGCCCATTGACCTAGCTGGACTTCGTGCCAGCTACCCGGTCGACCCGTCGACCTAGCTGGACTTCATGCCAGCTATCTGGTCGGCCCATTTACCTAGCTAGATTTCTCCTGCACACTCAGTCAGATTGTTAGATCACAATGAACCAAACTTAACTTATTTTGTCATTCATCAAAACCTGAGTTAGACTGTTAATGCTAACTGCACCAACACTGATGACATTGCGATTTTTCACATTTTGTCCTATTGTGTAAAGACCGTTGAGGAGGTCTTAGATGTGAGCGTGAAGTTGGTTTACCGATTTACCTTCTTGCATTTTTATATTATACAATTTATTTAATATTAAATCACGCTTACTTACCTTGGTGTCGGAAGTCCCTTCATGTAGTTCGATTAGCTTCTCCCACAAGTCTTTTGTGCTTAAAAATGGGCCGACTCGGTTCAACTCTTCTTTTGTTAGGGCGCATTGTAGGGCTCGAGTCGCCTTGGCATCAACCTCGATTTTCTTCATTAGACTTGTGTCTCAGTTTACACATGATACTAGTTTGCCAGCACCGTCGAGTGGAAGCGCGAGGCTAGTTTGGACGATTATCCATATTTCTACCTCAGTCTTCAGATAGTACTCCATTCAGCCCTTCCAGTAACCGAAGTGTAACGACCCGGCCCTCTTGGTCCATTTGGCGGCCCATTTGGCGACCTCTCATGTCGTCGACCGTCGGCCCTTATGTCGTCGGCCCATTTGGCGACCTCTACTATCGTCGACCGACGACCCTTGGCCGTGTCGTTACTCACTAGGACTTTCCACCCCTGGTCAGTGGATTTTTACCTCCCCAGGATTCAAACTCTAAACCTCCAGGCTTAAGTATTAGAGTGTATGAATCCTGGTAACCAAGTGAGATGATCTCACTTGGTTACCAGGATTCATAAACTCTAATACTTAAGCCTGGAGAGGTCGCCAAATGGGCCGACGACATAAGGGTCGACGGTCGACGACATGAGAGGTCGCCAAATGGGCCGCCAAATGGGCCAAGAGGGTCCGGTCGTTACAATAAAAATGCGCCTTTTATTGTAACGACCCGGCCCTTTAGCCTCTTGGGCGGTCTGTGGCAGCCCAACTGGCGGCCCATGTGTCGTCGGCCCATTTGGCGACCTCTTATGTCGTCGACCAACGACCCTTGGCCGTGCCGTTACTCACTAGGACTTTCCACCCCTGGCCAATGAATTTTTACCTCCCCCAGGATTCGAACTCTAGACCTCCAAGCTTAAGTACTAGAGTTTATGAATCATGGTAACCAAGCTCACTTGGACCAATTTAGCTAACTTCATATGAACAGCTAAATAAAATCCCTAGGACCAATTTAGGGTAAAACCCTAGTTATAAACCCTCAACCTACCTTAATTAAACCCAACGGTTAATTAGGGTTAGTTATCTAATCCCTAATCAACCCATTAGATTAATAATTCAAACCTAAATCAATTATACGCGCAACAAGGCATTTACCTCAATCCAAACTCACCCAAATTCGTATTCTTCGTCGTTAATTTGTCGATGGAACACCTGTTTCTGGAACCGTGGTCGTAGCTAGAGTGAGCCACTGACCTACACATCAAACACCCAAAATTTGTAGTCAATACATCCACCTCATGGGTAGTGTGACACAACGTGTTATCCGGCAGGGATTCCTCCCCGTCATCGTGTACCGGGAGTTGAGAGCATTGCGCTCCCCCATCTATGATTTGGGGTAGGAGGATAGGTGTACTCCGACAGCATCCCATCCACTCGGTCACTCATCAGGAGTAGTGACGACAGAGTGAACGGTTGTCACAGCCCTACCCACTCGGCCTCACTATTGTGTGTGAGATGTTCGACTGGCGTCAGGGGTGACCAGGACGCATCATTGGCATCATATGCATGATGCATTTATTGCTTATGTTTGTGTTTGCTGCATTTATATGCTGCATATTGTTTGGATACCTATGTTTGACATGCATATAGGATTTCCCTATCCCTCAGACTGTTTGACCTTATACTCAGGACCTGGTTAGTACAGTATTCTCCTGTTTACTTCAGATGCATTTTTATCTTTCTTATCAGGAGACTGTACGCATGATTAGTGCTAGGTGTTGTTTCTTTACTTTGCATATCAATTGTACCTGCTGAGTGTTGGACTCACCCCGCCTCCATTGTTGTTATTTTCATGTTGATGCTGTCCGGAGGGAGTTCCAGTCGCTAGTCCTCACTGCACGTAGTGCTGCCGATCTTCCCTTGTGCCCTAGCGAGCCCGACGCCACTCCTTGTCACTGCCGCTGCACACTTTGCCCCAGTGCCGAACCGACCTTTTCTTCTGCCCTAGCCGAGCCTCACATTGGCGTGAGTTGCTACCCTGGATTCTACCGAGCTTTGGCTTTAGGGTAAGCTGTTGGTTTAGAACTGTGGAGGTAAGGTTAGGGTTTAATTCACAGAGGTGGATGTATTGACAACAAATTTTGGTGCAACGGTATGAAGAAAGACATCGCGGATTTCGTAGCTAGATATCTTGTTTGTCAGCAGGTGAAGGCTGAGCACCAGAGACCTGCAGGATTACTTCAGCGGATTCCTATTCCTGAGTGGAAGTGGGATCACATTACCATGGACTTTGTGGTAGGGTTGCCGAGGAAACGACGATGCCATGACGCGATTTGGGTAATCGTTGATCGATTAACCAAATCAGCGCACTTCTTAGCGATCCGGAGGATTGATTCCCTGGATCAATTGGCAGATCTGTATTGCCGAGAGATTATCAGACTACATGGTGTTCCATTGAGTATCATTTCGGATAGAGATCCACGGTTCACGTCTAGTTTCTGGCAGAGTCTGCAGCAGGCCTTGGGCACACAGCTCCGTTTCAGTACAGCTTTCCATCTACAGACAGATGGACAGTCAGAGCGGAACATTCAGACTTTAGAGGACCTGCTGAGGTCATGTGTTATGGATTTCGGAGGTAGTTGGGAGGACCATCTGCCGTTGGTAGAGTTTGCCTACAACAACAGCTTCCATTCGGCTATCCAGATGGCACCGTTTGAGGCGTTGTATAGTTGACCTTGTCGGACACCCGTCCTTTGGGATGAGGTTGGAGAGGCTCAGTTGTTGGGACCTCATAGAGTTCAGCAAGATGCAGAGTTGGCCCGTACTATCAGACGGAGGATGTCAGAGGCGCAGGATCGTCAGAAGAGTTATGCTGATCGGAGACGCAGACCACTAGATTTCTCTGTTGGCGACCATGTATTTCTACGAGTTTCACCCACGAAAGGGGTGAAGAGATTTGGCCTCAGAGGTAAGCTAGCTCCGCGGTACATTGGTCCTTTCGAGATCTTGGAGAGGATCGGAGCAGTAGCTTACCGACTGGCACTACCACCGTCCTTGTCAGGCGTTCACGATGTATTTCACGTATCGATGCTGAGGAGATACGTGCCCGACCCGACACATGTGCTGGCAGATATCCTAGTTCCAGTTCAGCCTGACATTACCTATGAGGAGGTTCCGGTACGGATTATCGACCGGAAGGAGCGTCAGTTGCGGAACAAGACCATCCGGCTGGTTAAAGTCGGATGGCAGCATCATTCAGACGAGGAGGCTACTTGAGAGCTCGAGGATACTATCCAAGTTCGATATCCCCATCTTTTTACTTGAGGTATGTGAGTCAGTTTACCGTTCAGCATTTATACTTCCTGTTTATTGTTAGTACTTGCTGATGGTAGATAATGAAATTTGGGGACCAAGCAATCTCTTAGATCTATCTCTATAGATCTGTATCCCAAGAATGCGGGATGCCTTACCTAAGTCCTTCATTGAGAAGCAACTCCCTAGCCAGGTCTTGACAGACTGAAGCATAGGGATGTCCTTCCCAATGAGTAGTATGTCATCCACGTACAATATGAGGAAGACAACTATGTTTTCTACAACCTTCTTGTAGACACAAGGCTCATCTTCGTTCTTGATGAAACCAAACTGTTTGATCGCATCATCGAATCGAAGATTCCAGCTCCGAGAATGACCTCTAGCCATTTCTCGGGATCTGGTCTCATCACAGCTTCCTGATAGGTGGTGGGCTCATCCTCTATGAACACAATGTCATCATGATCAGACAAGAGAAATGAGTATCTCTCAGGCTGACAACGTACCCTATCAGACCTGCGAAGAGGTATGTCTACTTGAACTGGTTGTTGTTCCTCAACTCTTTGTGGAACAACATCATCCACAACACTTTGTGGTTCTAGTTCAACTTCCATCGAGGCATCAGTGCTATTGTTCGCATCTTGAACTTCTTCAAGATCGAACGCGCTCCCACTAGTCTTTCTAGAAACAAAGTCCCTTTCTAGAAAGACCCCAGTCTTTGCCACAACTACCTTGTGCTGATTGGGAATGTAGAAGTAATATCCCTTAGTTTCCTTGGGATATCCGATGAAATAACACTTGTCGGATTTGGGTCCTAATTTGTCTGAGACTTGACGTCGTACGTAAGCCTCACAACCCCAAATCCTCATGAAAGACACCTGGGCATCTCTCCCAGTCCATATCCTATATGGTGTCTTTATCACGGCCTTGGATGGAACTCGGTTGAGAATGAAAGCTGCCGTGTCTAGAGCATAACCCCGGAGGTATGTCGGGACTCATCATAGACCGTACCATATCTAATAAGGTATGATTCCTCCTTTCGGACACACCATTCCACTGTGGTGTTCCAGGAGGAGTGAGTTGGGATAGAATCCACACTCGGCTAAATAGTCACGAACTCATGGCTAAGTTATTCTCCACCTCGATCGGATCGAAGTATCTTAATACTCTTGCCAAGCTGGTTCTGTACTTCATTCTTGAATTCTTTGAACTTTTCAAAAGATTCAGACTTATGTGTCATCAAGTACACATAACCATATCTACTGAAGTCATCAGTAAATGTGATGAAGTATCTATAACCACCTCTAGCAGCAACATTGAAAGGGCCACATACATCACTATGTATGAGTCCTAACAAATCAGTTGCTCTCTCGCTGTGCCCACTAAAGGGAGTCTTGGTCATCTTGCCTCGTAGGCATGACTCGCATATCTCATATGATTCAAAATCAAATGAGTCCAGCAAACCATCCTTATGGAGCTGGGATAAGCGCTTGTCATTTATATGACCTAAGCGACAGTGCCAGAGATAGGTGTGGTTCATATCGTTCGATTTGAACCTCTTGGTACTAATGGTATAGATAGAGCTCTCAAGGTCTAGAATATAGAGTCCGTTCATCAGAGGTGCACTACAATAGAACATATCTTTTAAATAAACAGAACAACATTTGTCTTTTATTATAAAAGAGTATCCTTTCTTGTCTAAACAAGAAACTGAAATTATGTTCTTAGTTAATGCAGGCACATAACAACAATCGACTAACTCTAGTACAAGCCCAGAGGGCAGAGATAGAAAGTAAATCCCTACAGCAACAACAGCAACCCGTGCTCCATTGCCTACTCGTAGGTCCACCTCGCCCTTTGTCAATGTCCTGCTATTTCTCAGCGCCTGCACATCAATACAAATGTGAGAAGCACATCCAGTATCTAATACCCAAGATGTAGAAATAGATAGATTGACTTCTATAACATATATACCTGAAGTGGAAGTCACTTCGCTTCTTCTTAAGATCCTCAAGGTCTCCCGGTCTGACCGCAGTGGAAGCAGGTAGCATCCTTAGCGACCCCTCCTTTAGGCTTCAGTGCCTTGCCTTTGCCCTTGGTTTGGGACTTTCCCTTACCTTTGGGCTTGCCCTTGCCCTTGTGCTTCTGGACCATCAGAATGGGCTTAACCTTCTTAAGGTTAATCTCAGCAGTTCGTAACATACTAAGTAGCTCGGGCAGTGGCTTGTCAATGTCGTTCATGTTATAGTTCAGAACGAATTGACTATAGCTATCTGGCAAGGACTGCAAGATCAAGTCAGTGGCCAGCTCTTGGCCAAGTGGGAACCCTAGTCTTTGTAGGTTCTCTATGTACCCAATCATCTTGAGTACATAAGGACCTACGGGAGCCCCGTCTGACATCTTGCACTGAAACAATGCCTTAGAGATCTCAAATCTCTCATGCCTCGCTTGTCCCTGATATAGTTGGCGAAGATGCTCAACCATATCGTAAGCGCCCATCAACTCGTGTTGCTTCTGAAGCTCAGAGTTCATGGTCGCGAGCATTAGACAGGACACATCTAATGCGTCATCTTGATGCTTCTTGTAAGCATCCCGGTCAGCTCGCGTGGCAGTGGCAGGAGGAGCCTCCGGAATGGGCTGCTCCAGAACGTACAGTTTACGTTCCTGAGTGAGAACTATTCTCAAGTTCCTATACCAGTCCAGGAAATTCGCTCCGTTGAGCTTGTCCTTCTCAAGGACAGATCGCAGGGAGAAGGAATTCGTGTTCGACGTCATGGTTATCTACAACAGAAAATTTGCAGAAATAAATATCATATTCTTTAAAAATCATTTAATTAGGCCTTTAATTAAATGATGCTCCCACTGAATTCTATAATTCTTGTGGGACAAGATCCACATCATACTAACCCTTGAGTTAGCTTTGGCTAATACGCCCAAGGCTTAGTATGATCGGTAGGTAACGATTACCAATTACATCTCTATGCAACTCTTGTTTATAGAATCAATATCCGCATTTATATTAAAACTCGAGTTAGCTTTGGCTAATACGCCCGAGAGTTAATATAAACGTGATTTTGTCCTACCTTTCCAACTATTGGAAGAACGCCTATAGTTGACTCGATCCAACCGAGTAACTAGGAATACTCAATCTAATTGAGTTTGTATTCACCCATGCGTTGATAGGCGGGACCAAGATTGTCCCTCTGTACCCTACCAAGATAATATGTATTGCTCTGCTTTGGCAGATTTAACAATACATGTGATCGAGGTAGTGATAGGTATCACGTCACGGTTAGGCATTTAGAGTTGGTTCGATCTAGATCTAATCTAATCGAGAAGGATGCATCTTGTGCACGACTTAGATCTAATCTAATCGCAAGGGTGCATCATGTGCACGACTTAGATCTAATCTAATCGTTAAGGCACTAATTAATTAATTAATTATTAAATATGCATCAGATACATAACAATTAATTAATTAATCTATTTGTGATTTAGTCATGGCCCTACTACGATCTTCTCAAGCCAATGAGAAGATCGAATGGTCAACCTAGGGTCAACAGCTTCTCCAAGCTCCTCCCTTTGACCACCTTGTGTTGCTCGTGCCCGCCTCGGAACTCCGTCTCGTGTGGACCCTCCACCGCTCCAATTTGTACATTACAATTTGAAACTTGAGTTACATTCGAGTCTAAATCAACGCGCAGGCTGTGGAAAAAAAATAAAAATACAGCACACACAATCATATGACGGCACGCAGGCCGTATTATGAATTACAACACAAATCCAATCTTATTGGGTATTTTGGGCCATGACTATCACAAATTAATATATAATTCAAAATTATATATTTTTCATAATTTTTCTGTAATTTTAAAAATAATTTTTACAATTTTATGAGTAAAATTTCCGGTCCCGTTTAGCGGTTTGGTAGCAATCGTGAGCGGATCCTTGCGGGGCCCAGGGTAGCGCCCCTACCGCGATCTAACCATCACGAGGGTTCCTGCGATCCAACAATGCCTAAAACCGCTGTCCCAAAGCGATTTGGGTCGAGACATTGCCGTTCGGAAAAATCTTCCGGTAGTCGTTTTAGCGATTTCGGGTGCAATCGCGAAGCAAATTCCCTTGCGGGGTTAGGGGCAATGCCCCCTACCCACGATCTAACCTTCGTGAGTTGCTCCTTTGCGATCTAATGGCACCCGACCCCGCTGTCCCAAACGGATTTGGGGCAAAACGAAGCCGTTTAAAAGAAAACTTTCCGGTAGCCGAAGCCTACAAGTGCCGAGACACTTGTGCTTCGCTTCTATGGAAAAATTACTCATAAAAACTCTAAAAACTCAATTTTTATAGAAAATCACAGAAGGTATATTTTTCATAAAAATACAAACGAACTCGTACAAGTCTTTGCACGTGGCTCTGATACCACTGTTGGGTTCGTCGGGCCGCGAAAACCGCTTTTTCGCGTCGCGGAAACCCCGAGTCACCCAAAGCCATGGATCTCGTGCAAAGATTCGTAAACAAAATTTTTCGAAAAACCTTTTTCTTGTACAAGTTTGTAAAAACTTTAGATCTACACTAAAGTTAAGATCATTACCCTTGTAGCGAAGCCCTTCGCGTTCCCGCTTGTCCAAGATGTCGTCGGATCTCTAGTTGTCAAAGTAGACAACCTCTATATGTATCCACACGGACACAAGTAGAAGGAGATGACCAAAACACAAGGTGTGCTAGCACCAATGGAGTGTTCGGCCAAGGAATGGGAGAATGAGAAGAGAGAGCACCCAAGGGAGAAGAAGAGTGAATGAAAATCAATTAAGAGGAAATTCAAACAACCCCTTAGCCATCAAGTGGCCAGCCACTCTAGGAGGTGTAACCCCCATGAGGTGGCACTCTAGGATGATGTGGATCAACACTATTGGTCCACATCTTGCCACCTCACTAAATGACATGGCAACAAGTGTAACCTCCTTATTTAATGTGGGTCGGCCACATTAAATGCTATGGAGGCTTGTAACCTCCATGAGGTGGCACACATTGATGATGTGGAGCAATCCTATTGGTCCACATCTTGCCAACTCACTAGTGATGTGGCAAAAAGTCAAGTCAAACATGACTTTTTCTCTTCCTCTCAAATCAAGTCAAACTTGATCAAATCTCTCTCATGGTTGATCTAATCCAACCATATGATTCAAGCCAACTTAATATAATGAATCTAATTCATTAAATTAAGTTGATTTAATGAGTCATAATCTAAATTAGACTCATTGAATACATGAATCAACTTGAGTCCAACTCAATTAGCCCAATTTGGATTACTCTTAATCCAATATGATTCATCAAATGAATCTAATCCTCTTGGTTCATCATATGAACCAAATCTCCATCTAATTGTCCTTAGTGTGTGACCCTATAGGTTCTTGTAACGTTGGCAATGCCCTAAACCCATTTAGGAGCATAAGTAATGAGTGGTATCTAGCAACACATCATTACTACCCAAGTTACAAGAATGTCGAGATCCGACATCACCTTGTGACTACCAATTGTGACTCCTCACAAAATATGTGACATTGTCCTTCTATCCTAGACATCTAGATTGATCAATATGAGGCATAGACCGTGTCATCCTCTAATCAATCTAAATCTTGAACTCCAAGTAGACTCACTCGATCAAATGAGCTCAACATCTCATGTTGACTCATTTGGGCATGGCCATGCACTTAGTGGTCTCACTCTATCAAGAATACCGATGTCGCTCCCGTCATATGGGAGGGATAGATCCCATCTACATCACTCACATCCCTCTACATAATTCGTTATATACCCAGTAATCGCCTTTATAGTCCACCCAGTTACGGGTGACGTTTGACGAAACCAAAGTACATAACTCCTTATATAGGGATCCATGGTGACTTCAGGTCAAAGGACTAATAGTCATACTAATAGCCACATGAGAAAGTATATGACACTCATATAATGATCCATGATACTTTCTCATGGCGGGTCATTCAGTATACATTCTCTAATGCATACCCATGTGTCAGCTTGATATCTCTATATCCATGACTTGTGAGATCAAGTCATCGAGCTGACCTATATGCTAGTCTTATTGTATTAACATTGTCCCTGAATGTTAATACTCGACTAGAATTGATTTAGAGTAGTGTTCCCTATATCATCTCACTATCGATTCAACCAATCGATTGATATAGGTAAGAACCTTTCTACTCTAGGACGTTACTATACTTATTTTATCTAGCACTAATACAAATAAGCATAATAACCAAAAAACCAAATGCCTTAATATATATACATGAATATGATATACATGAGTCAATACAATCATCAAATGATTGGCTCTAGGGCTCTAACTAACAATCTCCCACTAGCACTAGTGCCAATCAGTATAGGCTCTAAGGCCTAATGACCTAGTGTGACCATCATGCTTCCTCTGTGCCAAAGCCTTGGTCAAGGGATCTGCGATGTTAGCCTCTGTAGGTACTCTGCAAATCTTCACATCTCCTCTATCGATAATCTCTCGAATGAAATGGAAACGTTGTAGAATTGCTGTGAACTCTGCCAGCTCATAGCACTACCATTCAAGCAAAACACGAACCTCGACTGTGATCTTTAATCATCCTGATCGGTCTGGAAGCTAGCATCACTGTAACCCTTTACAGCTAGCTTATCATTGCCTCCATATATCATGAAATATTCTTTAGTCCTTCTTAAGTACTTAAGAATATTCTTGACCGTTATCCAGTGACTTTCACCTAGATCTGACTGGTATCTGCTAGTCATGCTCAAAGCATACGAGACATCAGGTCGAGTACATAGCATGGCGTACATGATCGATCCTATGGCTGAGGCATAAAGGATCTGATCCATGCGGTCTCTCTCCTCTCTAGAAGAGGGACCTTGAGTCTTCGAAAGACTCATGCCATGTGACATCGGCAGAAATCCCTTCTTGGAGTTCTGCATGGCAAACCGTAGGAGTACCTCATCAATGTATGTACTCTGACTTAGGCCAAACAATCTCTTAGATCTATCTCTATAGATATGTATCCCAAGAATGCGGGATGCCTCACCTAAGTCCTTCATTGAGAAGCAACTCCCTAGCTAGGTCTTGACAGACTGAAGCATAGGGATGTCCTTCCCAATGAGTAGTATGTCATCCACATACAATATGAGGAAGACAACTATGTTTTCTACAACCTTCTTGTAGACACAAGGCTCATCTTCGTTCTTGATGAAACCAAACTGTTTGATCGCATCATCGAATCGAAGATTCCAGCTCCGAGAATGACCTCTAGCCATTTCTCGGAATCTGGTCTCATCACAGCTTCCTGATAGGTGGTGGGCTCATCCTCTATGAACACAATGTCATCATGATCAGACAAGAGAAATGAGTATCTCTCAGGCTGACAACGTACCCTATCAGACCTGCGAAGAGGTATGTCTACTTGAACTGGTTGTTGTTCCTCAACTCTTTGTGGAACAACATCATCCACAACACTTTGTGGTTCCAGTTCAACTTCCATCGAGGCATCAGTGCTATTGTTCGCATCTTGAACTTCTTCAAGATCGAACGCGCTCCCACTAGTCTTTTTAGAAACAAAGTCCCTTTCTAGAAAGACCCCAGTCTTTGCCACTACCTTGTGTTGAATGGGAATGTAGAAGTAATATCCTTAGTTTCCTTGGGATATCCGATGAAATAACACTTGTCGGATTTGGGTCCTAATTTCTGAGACTTGACGTCGACGTAAGCCTCACAACCCCAAATCCTCATGAAAGACACCTGGGCATCTCTCCCAGTCCATATCCTATATGGTGTCTTTATCACGACCTTGGATGGAACTCGGTTGAGAATGAAAGCTGCCGTGTCTAGAGCATAACCCCAGAGATATGTCGGAAGATCTGTGTGACTCATCATGGACCGTACCATATCTAATAAGGTACGATTCCTCCTTTCGGACACACCATTCCACTGTGGTGTTCCAGGAGGAGTGAGTTGGGATAGAATCCCACACTCAGCTAAATAGTCACGAAACTCATGGCTTAAGTATTCACCAGCTCGATCTGATCGAAGTATTTTAATACTCTTGCCAAGCTGGTTCTGTACTTCATTCTTGAATTCTTTGAACTTTTCAAAGGATTCAGACTTATGTGTCATCAAGTACACATAACCATATCTACTGAAGTCATCAGTAAATGTGATGAAGTATCTATAACCACCTCTAGCAGCAACATTGAAAGGGCCACATACATCACTATGTATGAGTCCTAACAAATCAGTTGCTCTCTCGCTGTGCCCACTAAAGGGAGTCTTGGTCATCTTGCCTCGTAGGCATGACTCGCATATCTCATATGATTCAAAATCAAATGAGTCCAGCAAACCATCCTGGTATCAGAGCATAACCCACAGGTCCCAAGATCGAAACTTGGCTCTGATACCACTAAATTGTCACGCCCCAGAGGAGTCCCTGTCCGAGAAAATTTCGGCAGCATCTCCCCTGTACGGTGGACAATCTGAAACTTTTCTACATCTCACAAATACCTCAGCCACAGGCGGCTGGAATAATAACAACAAAATAAAACATCACCACGCAGTTATATATAATCTATTCAGCCTCTGGCTGTCACAACCACGCAGTTAAGATAATTAAACAGTAAAATAATACTCTGTCTCGAAATCCACCAATAGGAACGTCTCAAGTCTCGATACATACGGGTCCCGCCCGGATGGATCGTAAATCGAGAACGGTGTGCCTCCTGAAGTAGCTCCTGTAAGACCGGATGAGACTGAGGTACGCATAATCTGCCTCGGAAGTATATGATACCCTCCTCGTCTCATGTAAACTCGGTCTGCTGCCCGGAAGCTATCTGACTGCCAATGAACTGCAAATGCTGATCACCAGCCTGGGCCTCTCGGATCCTCGTCCTGATCGACGACTGAGCAACCATGGTAACAAGAATACCCTGCTCTGTCGGTCCCTGCTCCTCCAGGTCTAACTCAGAAAAACTATGAATCAAATCTGTAACCGAAATCCGGTGGCAAGCTAAAGTCCCTCTGGACTTCCTGCTAAGTGCATTAGCTTTCTCGGGTGGTAGCTAATGGTATAATCGTAGTCCTTCAGAACTCCATCCATCTCCTCGGTCATTAAGCTCCTTCCGAGTGAAAATGTATTTGAGACTCTTATGATCGGTGAGAATCTCAAATGTGATACCAATATAAATGATGGCCAAAGCTTGAGCAAAGAAGATGGCTAACTCCAAGTCATGAGCTGGTAGTTCTTCTCATGCTCCTTCACTGAGGAGAAGCATAAGAGACTACTCTGTCGTGCTGCATCAGAGCACCCAAACCCTGTAGAGAAGCGTCGGTGTAAAGTACAAATCCATCCTCTCGGAAGGTAAAACCAAAGCTGGGCCGACACTAATCTCGCTTGCTCACAGGCGGTCTCGCAATCCTCGGACCATATGAACCTCACGCCTTTCCGGGTAAGGCGTGTCGGTGGCATAGCAACGCGAGAAGCCCTCGACAAAGCGTCGGTAATATCCGCCAATCGAGCTGCGGATCTCTGGCGACTTGTGCTCCCAGCTGGTGATCCTCGATCTTCCGAGGATCAACTGAAATACCTGCTAGAAACCACGTGTCCAAGAAAACCAACGAGGATAACCGAATGCACACTTGTTGAACTTCACTACTGTCGTCTAAGAATCTCCAAGACTATACGAAGATGCTGTGCATGCTCCTCCTCGGAATGCGAGTAGACCAATATGTCATCAATGAAAACGATAACAAATTGATCCAGATACTCAAGAAAAATGCGGTTCATCAAGTCCATAAACACCGCTGGAGCATTGGTAAGCCCAAATGGCATTACATAAAACTCATAATGACCGTATCTCGTACGGAAAGCTGTCTTCTGAATATCTGAGTCTCTGACTCTCAGCTGATGATATCCGGATCGCAGATCAATCTTAAAATACATTGATGTACCTCTGAGCTGATCAAACAAATCCTCAATCCGTGGTAATGGATATTTATTTCTGACGGTCACTGAATTCAGCTGTCTGTAGTCAATACATAACCTCATGGTGCCGTCTTTCTTCTTGACAAATAGAACTGGAGAACCCCATGGTGAAACACTAGGGCAAATGAATCCTCCGTCTAAAAGCTCCTGGAGTTGAACCTTCAGCTCGTTCAACTCTTTTGGTGTCATACGATACGGAGCTTTCGATGTCGGCGCGGTTCCCAGAATCAGCTCAATAGCGAACTCCACTGGCCTTCTAGGAGGCAAACCAGGTAGCTCCTCTGGAAACACATCCGGATACTCTCGGACTACTAGAACGTCGGAGAGCTGCGAACTACTGTTGTCGTCTGTACTAATCAAAGATAATAGGAAACCCTGACAGCCATGTGACAACAGCTTCTGAGCCTGAATCGCCGAAATGATCGATATGCCATCATCTCTGATGCCAGTGAAATCCCACGAGGGTTAGTTCAGAGGCCGGAAGGTGACCACCCTCGTCTGGCAATCAACGGTAGCATGATATACTGACAGCCAATCCATGCCAAGAATGATATCAAACTCGACCATCTCCAATACTAGAAGATCTACCGTAAGTATCATGTTGCCAAAGTCTAACGGGCAACCTCTGACCTCCTGGGTGACGTCTAAAGTATCACCAGACGGTAGGGAGACAGTCAATCGCTACAATCTAACAGTAGGTAATCTACCAATCTCCTGTATAAAGGTACGGGATATAAAAGAATGCGAGCTACCAGTATTAATCAATATATCAGCGGTAAATGCATAAATGGAAATCGTAAAACGGATCCGTCGGCCCGTGAGCATCCTCTCTGGTAATCGCATGAACACGACCAGGCTCTGGCGGAGGAGGAGGTGGTAACTTCTGCGCAGGCGGCTTCTTGGACCATGTGCGAGAGGATGGTGGTGATACTCTGCGGATGGGTGGGCCGAGTGCACGAGTCGGATAATAAAGTCACGGAATAGAGCTGGGTGCTATGGAAGCACCGAGTACTCTGTCCAAGCATGCCAAATCCTTGAGGCTGCTCCCTGTTGTGAAGATTGGGCTTTCGCCCTCCTCGATATACCCAGTGACTAGGCCCCTCGACTGACCCTCAGGCCGTGTCTGAGCCTTGGTGACAATCTCACTCGGTGCCCCGGTTGCAATAAAAGCAACCGTGTCCCGGAGCAAGTGGGGTGAGGTGATCTCGGATCCACATCGAAACAATGAGTATCAGGAAGGTGGTTGATTTGAGAAAGCAGGAATGTCTGAAGACCCGATTTACGAGGCCTACGAGGCGCCCAGTACCACGACTGACCGTGCATGACTACTCGAGGTCGCTGAGTCTGCTGGACCTACCCTGATGTCTGACCCGTATGCTTTCTTTTCCTGTCCGGATATGCTGTCTGCCGAGCTAACTCTATCATCAAAGCTCGATTCAATGCATCAGAGTAAGATGAAATCCTTAATCCGGCAAGCTGTACATGCAGATAACCATCCAATCCCTGTATAAACTGCATCATGCGAGTTTTGTCCTCCGCAACTAACTCTGGACAAAACTGAGCCAACCGGAGGAATTCAGTATTATACTCGGTCACTGAGCGATTATTCTGCCTCAGACTCATAAAATCCTGTCGGCGAGCCATCTGATAAGACAGTGGAAAGAAACGGCTCTCAAAAGCCTCTCTGAACCTGGTCCACGTGACATTACGCTCACCAATAATAGAACGCTGAGTAATCCACCAGGCATTAGCTTCATCCCATAAATGATAGGCAGCCAGCTCTGCTTTCTCCCACTCGGAGCAAGCCATATAGAAGAAAGTCTGCTCCATAGTCTCTATCCATGACAGAGCCATACTCGGATCGAGATCTCCATGAAAAAGAGTGAAACGAGTCTTCATCGACTCAGCCAGTGCTGGAATCCTAGCTTGTGCAGCAACAATATCAGTGATCTGTGTCGGGACGGCTGCAGGAACTAGCGGAAACACCGGAGCTGATACTACATGTGGTACCGCGGAATAAACCGGAGGAGGAACTCCCGATGCTATTGTATATACCGGAGCATAAGCCATCGGTGGTACTGACTGGGGAACAAAAGTGGTGGCAGCTGGAGGTACGGTAGGTAATGGTACCGGATATGGTGCAGCTGTTGCTACTGTAGGCACTGGGGGCACAGGTGCCACTGGTGTCGGGTACACTGTAGGTCCAGGTGGCGGTGGTGCCGAGTACGTCGTAGGCTGCTCTGGAGCAAATGTCGGGTACGCCAATGGTACACCTGATGGTACCGTAAATACGGTAGGAGTGGATACCGTCGGTGTGACCAAAGTAGGTATCTCTACAGGAGCTATCGGGATTTGAGAGCCCGATGCTCCCGCTGCATCCTGAGTCTGTCCCTGACTGACAGGCTCATCAACAGTGGGCATCTCTGGCATATCCAGAGATCCCGTGGTCCTCGCACGTGGTCGTCCAGCACCACGTCTCGCAGTAATACGAGTAGATCGTCTCATATCTGTTAAATTAAATTACAGATATCAATACCAATATAACAAACATAAAATAACAGCATACTTATTTGCCGTCTGGAGATGTTCCGTCGCTGTCCAGTCCCCAATTTGACCTCAAAATTCCGAACGTACATATCGCCGGAAATCCAAATAAATCTGAAACGGAAATCCGAAACATAACCATATCGAAAATCCGATAATGCCCAGTTTGACTCGCAAACCTGGCTAACCCAAAAATCCAGAATACCAACAACAGGTATCCAATAAATCTCCAGAACACCAAAAGCAGGTATCATAACCCGCTCTGATACCAAATAAATTGGTATCAGATAAATCCCGAAAATCCAAAATACGAAACAAAAGATCGTAAAACTGTGCTCTGATACCACTAAATTGTCACGCCCCAGAAGAGCCCCTGTCCGAAGAAATTTCGGCAGCATCTCCCCTGTACGACGGACAATCTGAAATTTCTACATATCACATATACATCAGCCACAGGCGGCTGGAATAATAACAATAAGTAAAAGCAAACACCACGCAGTATTTATAATTTATTCAGCCTCTAGCTGTCACAACCACGCAGTTAAGATAATTAAACAGTAAAATAATACTCTGACTCGAAATCCACCCTACTCCACTACACTCGTAAAGCTCAAATCCGACGAACTCACCTCTTCTGCCATCCAGGCAGGCATGTAGTAGAATAAAATCCAAATCCAAATCCATCGCAATAATAAAATCCATACAATATCCATAAGCAGAATAATCCAAAACATATCATGTTCAAAACAGTCTAGAACAGAAAAGAAACCAAAGAAAACCAAACATATCCTCGAGGTCTGCAGGGACCAGCACTACGTGCAGTGAGGACTAGCGACTGGAACTCCCTCCGGACAGCATCAACCTGAAAATAACAACAATGGAGGCGGGGTGAGTCCAACACTCAGCAGGTACAATTGATATGCAAAGTAAAGAAACAACACCTAGCACTAATCATGCGTACAGTCTCCTGATAAGAAAGATAAAAATACATCTGAAGTAAACAGGAGAATACTGTACTAGCCAGGTCCTGAGTATAAGGTCAAACAGTCCGAGGGATAGGGAAATCCTGTATGCATGTCAAACATAGGTATCCAAACAATATGCAGCATATAAATGCAGCAAACACAAACACAAGCAATAAATGCATCATGCATATGATGCCAATGATGCGTCCTGGTCACCCCTGACGCCAGTCGATCATCTCACACACAATAATGAGGCCGAGTGGGTAGGGCTGTGACAACCGTGCACTCTGTCGTCACTACTCCTGATGAGTGACCGAGTGGACGGGATGCTGTCGGAGTACGCCTATCCTCCTACCCCAAATCATAGATGGGGGAGCGCAATGCTCTCAACTCCCGGTACACGATGACGGGAAGGAATCCATGCCGGATAACACGTTGTGTCACACTACCCATGAGCGGACCAACGGTACCTAACAGAGTCCCTGCTGCAACACACTCTGCCTGAATCGACCACTAACCCATGAGTGGTGGTGTGTGCAGATCCATGTAACTGGCGATGTGCTCAACAATAATGGAGCGGACTATCGTACAGCATGCAATCATGCAAATGGTGCATGGCACTAACCACAAGAATATCCTGACCTAATCCACATATATATAAAAATGCATCATAGGTCAACGAATCCAAAACAATCCAAAGGTATACAGAAGGTATAAAAACCTAGGTCCTGAACATGGTCAAGCATGGCATATCACTACCCCCTATAAGCATGTATAAACAGTTAAAATATACATGAGATGCAAACCAATCAATCAATTAAGCATGAACCAAGATTCGGGTAGTGATTAACCGAAACAGATAAGAAAACACAATTAATGCAACATGTTATTTTCATTACTAAGCATATCAAAGACAAAAAGTCAAAAGTACCCGCCTCCAATAGGAAAAATCCAATCGTCCAAGTCCGACGTCAAGATACTCGTCTCGCGTCAAAGTCCTGTGTCACCAATACAATTATATTTTATTTAGCTAACTTCATATGAACAGCTAAATAAAATCCCTAGGACCAATTTAGGGTAAAACCCTAGTCATAAACCCTCAACCTACCTTAATTAAACCCAACGGTTAATTAGGGTTAGTTATCTAATCCCTAATCAACCCATTAGATTAATAATTCAAACCTAAATCAATTATACGCGCAACAAGGCATTTACCTCAATCCAAACTCACCCAAATTCGTATTCTTCGTCATTAATTTGTCGATGGAACACATGTTTCTGGAATCGTGGTCGTAGCTAGAGTGAGCCACTGACCTACACATCAAACACCCAAAATTTGTAGTCAATACATCCACCTCTGTGAATTAAACCCTAACCTTACCTCCACAGTTCTAAACCAACAGCTTACCCTAAAGCCAAAGCTCGGTAGAATCCAGGGCAGCAACTCACGCCAATGTGAGGCTCGGCTAGGGCAGAAGAAAAGGTCGGTTCGGCACTGGGGCAAAGTGTGCAGCGGCAGTGACAAGGAGTGGCATCGGGCTAGCTAGGGCACAAGGGAAGATCGGCAGCACTTGGGCAGTGAGGCTGTCAACTTGGTCGTCACTGCTCGGGGCTGTGGCCGGCGGTAAGAGGAGAGGAGATGTGTCGGCGGCGGTGCTAGGGCACGGCGACGGCGGCACCTAGGGCTCGGGTCGACGCTGCTTGGCGCGAGGAAGAAGTGTCGGCGCTACTCCTTGCGGCGGACTCCAGGGTTAGGGCAGAGCTCGGGAAGAAGAATGAAGAGGAGGAGAAGAAATTGCCGAGAGATTTAAAGCGTCGGCGAGGAAACTGCCGGCGGCGGTTAGGGCACCGAAGGAGAAGGCGCGCGGCGGCGTCGGGGAGAAGAAGGAAGGGGTGTGGGGACGGCTCGGGTTCGGCGACAAAAGCAAAGGAAAAGAAATAAAAAAATAAAAAGGAAAAGGATATATATAAATATAATCTTTTCCTCACTTAAATCGGGTAGCCTAAACAGGCTTTTCCGGACCCCGTTCTTGTTCCCGTTAACTCGTCCATACGAGCTCCGAAAAATTCCCGAAAAATTTCCAAAAATTTCGGAAAATTCCTTTATTAATATTCTCCTATTTTCGGTATTTTACACTGAAACCCTATGTTGTCATCTTCTCGGTTGTAAGTCCAAGAACGCTAGGTAAGTTGCTCCTCATCTACAGTAGGATAGCTCCGAATCTCTTTGTCCCTCTTTTTGTTTCCGATGCATGCATGAACCCTAGAAGTTTATAAGAGTTTGTTAGGAGTTTCCTTAAATCGTTAGGGAAATTTATGGATTGATTCTTTTGTTATAGCTAGAATCGTTCCTTCTCGTTATTGCTAGTTTTAATCAAAAGCTAGATTCTTGATTCGGTTCTGTTCCTTACCGTTAGTGCTATGCAAGTGAATGAACTTTAATCCTTCTCCTTGATCCGAACCCTAGCTTTTAGTTGGGGAATTAGTTCCTTTTTATTTAGCTTCAGTTTTAGTTAGCTTTTAGTGCTACTCTAACATGTGTTCCAGATTCCTTGATTTAGCATTCCAGTTTCGCCTTTAGTTTAATTGTTGTTTTAGATCTTTCCGTTAGAAGTTTTAAGCATGCAGATTTAGTTTTCAGCTTTTAGTTGTTTATAGTTTCAGATTTACCTTGTTAGTTCTGAGCATTTCACAAGTACGAACTGCACCTTGTAGCATTTCAGATTTAGCCCTTGTTGTCAATTTAGTAGCATGAGTAGCCCTTCCTTTTAGCATATCAATATCTATTTTCTACTATTCTTACAAGCATGGACAGCATGCATTTATAGCATTTCAGATTTGTTCTTCAATGAACAAAAGCAGTAGATTAGGCTTTTCCTGTTATAGTTTCAGCATTCCAGTTTGGTTTCTCCTTGTTAATCCCTTAGTTGAAGCATGTGAACTCAAATTATGAGCATGAACAGTCTATGTTAAGTTCAGCAAGTCTAGATTTGTGTTACGCTTCAATTTCAGCAAGTTTAAATTCCAGCTAGTAGATCTTATTGTTTCATTACTACCTAATTTAGCATGGGCAGATTTACTTTGGCTTTAGTTGTGGTTTCCTATTAAATTACCAAAAGGTGGGTATAAGAAGGATAAAGAAGGAAAGAAGGAATTGAACTCGTTCTATGCAACTCTAGAATTTATATGTACATATAGTGTTCTATTAAATCCTTTTAGGAATTTATTAGAAGTTATAAGTAAAGGAAAGACCAAGGTCTGGAGAAGAAAAGATAACAAGTAAATCTTTTAAAGAGGCTAGTACCCGACTTCCAAGGTTGTCGTTAAATAAATCCAGGTGATCAATTCCAAGGTCTTGGCCCTGGTAAGACCAAGGTCTTTACCCTCATAGGACTGGAGGCTCGCTACCTCAGACTCTATTAGAGAGCGCGCATTTGGTACTAAGCTTGGGCCCAAGAAAAGACAAGAGAAAGAGAAATTAAATTAAATAATAATTTCTAAGTGTAAGACTATAAGTATAAGACCATAAGTATTTGGGACAAATGAAACAAGTTTCATATATGTTTAGGATTAGCAAGTGTAGCTCTTTTATTTCTAAACACACAGTATCAGTTTTCATTTGTTTTCCTTATGAGTTTATTGAGCATGATTAGTCTTATTTCTAGATGATTCCATCTTTATTCTTGTATAGCATGAGTAGCTTTACATGTTAGCATTTCAGTTAATTTGATTTATTGCTAATAGATAAGCATGAGTAGTTTTCTTCTTAAGCATTCAGTTTTAGCATGTTTCTTTTTGTTATATACATGCTTATCGAGTTTTTGTGAGTTAGATAGCGTTTACTAAGCAATTTGCTTATAGTTTGCATTTCCTCCTACTGTAGATAAAGGTAAAGGGAAGCTATAGTCAGAAGGAAGGCGACAAGGAGATGTGTGGTGGATTTGCGATGCCTGGACTATGGAAGCCTTGAGACTAGAAAGGAGTTTCTTTTAGTTTTCTTTTCCTTTTGCTATGTTAGAAGTATTCAGGATGGTATATGTTATCTTGATGTTATTAGGACATAGTAGATGAATTGTGATCTTGTGTGATGATTTCTGGTATAGTTCTCTTTTGTTTTGGATTATTTACTGCGTGAGTTGTTTGATATATGTTCCAGTCGCCTGTGGCTGATGTATATAGTGTTTGTATTTAAGATATTATCACCTGTACAGGGGAGATGCTGCCGAAATTTTTCGGTAGGAACTTCTCTGGGGTCGTGATAAATCTAAGTGTTGCTAATAATAGTATAAGTAACACTAGTAAGTAGAGTTAGTAGTTAAGTAACGGTCATCCTTAGAGAGTAGTATAGTATAGTAAGAAGGGTGGTCGTTACAAGGCACCTCCAAGCTCCATGGAGGGCGCCTCGGGTACTGTTTTTCCGAGGCAA
Source organism: Zingiber officinale (assembly GCF_018446385.1). Lineage (NCBI taxonomy): Eukaryota > Viridiplantae > Streptophyta > Magnoliopsida > Zingiberales > Zingiberaceae > Zingiber > Zingiber officinale. The sequence goes on from NC_055992.1 coordinate 135,267,860, forward strand.
GGATGTCCAATTCTCTTCCTGTAAAATATGTTAGTCCAACAAACCAACATACCATACAAAACAAAGTTAGTACAATATAGATATGTAAAATAAAGTATTTGACAGTCATCGAACTGTCCGGTTCTGACTTCAGATTCCCGACCAGAAACCCTAGGTCGAACCTACGCCTACTGTTCTCTCACCGGGGAGCGCGTCCTCACCTACTCCACTCAGGAGAGTATACATGTTGCCAGACTAGTCCTCCAGATCGACTGGACTTTTGCTCAATGCCCGAGGCTCTAGGATTTCTGTTGGACGTCCGTTCCATGATCCGTCCAATCTTTCACCTGGTTCGCAACACCAAAACTTTCTAACGAGAGTCCTCGACTCTAGGACTTTTTCCCGAAACCCTCGACCCACCAAGACTTTCCGCCTAAGGTTTCCACCCCCTAGGACCTAGGGTTGCCACCCCCTAGGATTTTTCACCTGCCTAACCACAGCTAGGACTTTTGTCTAAGTACACTTAGGACTTTTTTTGCAAACTCATTCAAACATGTTAGATCACAAATGACCTTAACTTTGAACCCTTCGCCATTATCAAAACTTAGGTTCGATCGTCGGATGCTTACCACACCAACAATCTCCTCCTTTTTTATTATGGCAACAAAATTCAATATTAAGTAAAAACATAGCAAGATCATAGTATAAAAATATAGTAAGATAAATACAACCTAGCATAAAAACATAGCAAGTAACAAATTGTTCTAATTATTCAACTTTAACTTAACTTTTTATTTATTTTTAACTTAACTTTCACTTTCCTCTCCCCCTTTGCCATAGATCAAAAATATTAATTATAGAAGGGAATAATTAGCTCCCCTTGAAAGCCAGCTCATCGAAATTTAGCTTTGAATTTAAAAAATTTAGCTAAAGTAGAGATTTTTTAAAAATACTTAGCTATTTCAAAAAAACTTAGATAAACGTAAGTTTTGAAATTGACATAGCCTTTCTAAAGAAACTTAGCTAAATTTTTAGTTTTGAAAATACTTAGATTAAAAAATGCTTTGATAAATTTAGCAGTTAGCTTTCAAAACTTAGATTTAAAAAGACTTTGATAAATTTAGTACTTAGCTTTAAAAATAAAGGTTTTGAAAAAAAACTTTGTTAGAAGTACTCAAGTTTAAAAAAAAATTGATAAAAGCTTAGTTTTTAAAAATTTTGATAAAAGATTAACTTTAAAAATATTTTCTTGTAAAAATACTTAAAAATATTTTAGCAAATACTTAGTTTCTGTCAAAGACAATTCATTTTTACAAAAAATTGAACTTCATTTTTAGAAATATTTTGAATTTTTTGAAAAGTTTAACTTTGAAAAACAATGTTTTAAGAAAATAAAGATAAAAATTAATGTCTTAAAATTCTTTGTACTCCTCCTTAATTAATGCCAAAATAAATTTGTAGGGTACTAGAGTACAAGTATGTAAATAAAAAAATATAAAAGTTATTATTTATTGTTCTAATTTTCCATTTCACCTATTCTAGATTATCAAGTATGTTTGGCTTATGAGTGTGTGTGAGACGGAGTTAACTTTTAAAAAATATTGAAATATAAGTTTGAATTTTCAATGAATTTGAATTTCAAGTTTTAAAAAATGAGTAAACATTTAAAATTTTGAAGATTTTAAAAATATATTAAAAGTTAATTAAGTTTAAAATTATAATCTTACATATATGATTTGAAAATTAATTATCATTTAGAAATATTTAAGATTTTAATAAGTTGAAATTTAATTATGATTTAAAGATTGATAATCAAATAATTTTATTAAAATTAATTATGATTTTGAAATAATAATTTTGAAATTAATCATAATTTAAAAATAATTATAATTTAATTATGATTTTAACATTTTGAATTTAATTAGACTTGATTGAACTTTTTATAATTAATTAGATTTTGAAATTAATTATGATTTTATAATTAATTATGAATTTTAATTGAGTTAGATTTAATTTAATTAATTCAGGTTTGGTTAACTACTTTAAAGCTAGGTTCATCTCACCCTTTTCTAGATTTTTAATCAGGGAATCTTAATAGTTTTGTGAGATGGTTAATTTAATCTTTGATTTAGGTTATTATCTAAGGATTAATTTATATTTGAGTTAGACTCAGATTTTTAAATTATTCAATTAAATATTCATTTCAAAGATTAGCTTCCAGGTTGTGGCGAGACACTAGGCTTTCTTGGGTATGGGATCATCCACCACTTCTAGACAAAGCTTTCCAAAGAAATTGGATATTTAATTTTCCTTTTGAAACCCCTATGTCTAACTGGTCAAGTGTAAATTAAGCCTGGATCCTTATCTATCCTAATCTAAGCATGCATAATTAAAAAAATAGTAAATCAAGCATCAAAAAAATCTATCTATTGATAAAAATGGTCTTTCTATTAGCTTCCCCTGGATTATAGCCTCGATAAGATCTATCAAGGTAAGGGACCTTATCCTTGGGGATCCAATATTGACCAAGTCCAACTTGATTAATCAAGTTTGACTTGGGGACCCATGCTTGGACTAAGTTTATATTTGAGCGTTTTAATAGAGACAAATAAGATCTGTATTTTTGTTTGGCCTTAAATCCAATTCTGGATCTATTTAAACGACTCTTTTTTTCCAATAATCAGATCAAGATTCTCGGAACCCAAGGTGAACCGTTCCAACGTGTCCTTGAGTTCTTTAACTTGAGTTTTTAAATTAAAATTTACTTCCTCAAGTTGTTGGACTTGGGTTGAACTTTCATTTTAAACTGACTCAGTCAAAGAACTCGAGTTGGTCGCTTCCTTAAGGGCTATTAGCTCCTTTTGGAGTGACTTGACCCGGACATTGGATTTGGCCAATTTCTTTAATAAATATGAAACTAATTTTTCTAAATCGTCTATATTAGTACCAGAAATTAGAGAGCATACAGTGGGTTTGGGTCTTCTAGAAATGGATACGGATCCGTGGCTTTGCTCGAACTCGGCTTCTGATTCGATTTCGATCTCTGATTCATCAATGTGTTCCTGGGTCGTTAGTGCAAGAAAGCTCGTCTGTTCAAGCTCTTCGTCGGAGTCTTCTAAAGAGGACTCGTCCCATGTTGCCTGCAGTGCTTTCTTCTTCCTCTGCTTCTTTGCTTCTTTTAGGTTTGGACAATTGGCCTTGACGTGTCCCTTTTGATTGCACCCGTAATAGGTTACTTCGAACTTTACCTTTGGACTCGTTTGTACCTTTTTGGACTGAACCACCATTTTGATATCCTTCTTTGTGAACCCCTTCTTCTTTCTGTAGAGCTTGCGTACTAGGTTGATGAGTTTGGCTTCTATCTCGTCGTCATCATCTTCTGAGTCCAGTTCTTCTTCAGACTCTGGTTTGGTTTTATGCTTTGTTTTTGCTTCGTAGGTTCTGCTTGTACCTGCAATCAAGACAATACCCTTCTCAGCTGAGCATGCATTAGTCTGTTCATGTAATTCAAATTTGAAAAAAATTTGTCTAACTTAATTAAAGAAAGATCCTTGGATTCCTTGTAAGCATCTACCATGGATGCCCACAAGGTATTCCTTGGAAAAGCGTTTAACGCATACTTGATTATGCCGCGGTTCTCCACCTTCTGTCCGATGGCGTGGAAGCCGTTGAGGAGGTCTTGTATGCGAGCATAAAGTTGGCTCACTAACTCACTTTTCTGCATTTTCATGTTATGTAACGACCCAAATTTCCTCATTTTGAGCTCCAAAAATAATTCAAAAATATTTTGAAATGATATAGAAAAATTCTAGAGATTTTTAGAAATTTTTAGAGTATTTTTATGTAATTTTTTGGAGTTCGTTTGGTATTTTTACCAAGAGGAAGAAGTTTAAAAAAATAAAATAATAATAATAATAAATAAATATGTTGAAGCCGGGTTTTGAACCCAGGACTTTGAACCCGAATCAGGTTTTTATCGAGCTCAGCCAACCAACTGGTCTACAACCTTTTTGTGAACATATATGGGACGAATATATTTAAGCAGTAGTTAAGAACAGTTAAAATAAAAGGGAAATTAAACGCTCGGCTGAGGTTTCGAAACTGTGACCAGAGGTTTCAGTCAAACACAGCCAATCAACTCTTCCAGCGGGCGTTTCTTATTAAAGAAGGAGAAATATTCTATTTAAGCAGTAGTTAGGAGCATTTTAAATAAAAGGGGAATAAAACGCTGATTCGAAACCATGATCTTTAACTGGGCCAAATCGTGGTTGACTAGCTGTGCCAACGAGTTTTGTTAATTAAGGAATGAACGGATTGTATATAAGGTAAAGTTAGAAACGAAAATAACCTTAAGTATAAGATTTAAATCTTTTTCCTAAAACCTAAAATTTCTCTCAAAATTTCCTTCTCCTCCCGCGACGGCGCCGTGTTCCTTCTCCAAGCGATTCCTCTCAGGCGAAGGCGCAGCCAAGGCTAGGGCTCCTCCTCTCGGGTGACGGCAGTGAAGAAGCAAGGTCACCTTGTTGAGGAGGATGCGCGGACACGAAGGGAACGCCGAGATCGTGAGCTTCTCCGAACCCTAGAGTCTTCCTCTTCCGGTTGTAAGTTCCAAACGCAAGTGTAAGTCGCTACTCACCTGCAGTAGGATTGCTCCGATTGTTCCTTTCCTTTTTCCCGAAATCTTTGGGACAGATTGTAGGTGCTTTGTGCTTTTGATCGGATTCTATGCTACTTGGTTTTATGCTATGTGATGCGGCTTTGCTTCGTCGTAGTGGTTTTGATTCCATGGGACATATTTGAGAAGTCTTTGAACCCGATTTGCCTTCCTTGCACTACTCCTACTAGATGTTTTTGGTTGAGAATAGTTTAGATTTGTTTCTTTAATGTGATCTTGCTCTTGGTGAAGGTGCTGAAAATTTCTAGGATGGACTTAGTAGATTGTAACCTGTTCATTTGTGGTATTTGTTTTTGTAAGCCCGTGGTGAATTGGGGGACAAATCTAGGAGCTTGTATCATGAGTACAATGTGGTTCATGCTTCTTGGGAGGGCTACGGATTTCAGTTTTGATTAAAGAATTAGAAGCTTGAAGGGATTTAAGTTTGTTCCTTGTTAAGATATTTTGGTTTTAATGAAAGGTGCATGTTTCAGTTATGGAAGTGCTTTAGTCTAGTCTATGTAGCCTTGTATGGAATTTCGAATCAGATTTGGAGCCGTAGATTTGATTTCTATGTTGTGTTGGTTCTTCAAGATAGCTTAGAGTTTTGGGGACAGATTTGGGTTCCCTTTGAAGATGTGTCACCTTTCTGCTTTGTTGGTTTCTTGTGAGCAAATTTTGGGTTGGATCCAAGGTTGTTTGTATTCCTTAATGATGCTTACAGATTTTGGATTTGAACAATACCTGTCTTGACTCTCCTTTTGTTTCCGGAAGTTATGGGCTTTGCTAGTGGATTAGCTTGTGAAGGATTTTATTTTTCTATCTGTTAGAATTGCCGAAAATTAGATGTGTGATCAATTTCTAGTGTTGGTATGTTTATACAACTTTGAGGTTCATGTTAGAGGATGTTTAAGTATGAATTGTTTAGAGATAAAGAGATGTAGTGCTAGAAAAGGAAGTAGCATAAAAGAGAATGAGAACTCAAAGATACCTGTTAGAAATATAATAGTTGTTGATTTAAACGACGTTGTCACTTTAATAAAGAAACAAATTAAGAAAGATTAAGAAAATAGTAGCCGCAATAGAATAAAGATGATATATAGTCAGATAATAGTTATGAGTAATGAGAGAGCTTCTTGATGTTAGAGGACATGCAAGGGCAGAGAGTCAGATAAATATGTACGTATTGAGGTTATCGCTATTACTTTTTGAACGGTTCAAAATATTTATGTACGATTTGGAACTAAGGTATTCAAGAGAAGTTAACAATTTTCTTCCAACAATTGGATAAAGAGATTAGATTAAGCATGTATGCAGATTTTTGTTAGCTTCTAGAAGATTATAGTGTAGTTTGGTTTAGTATTATAGTGCAGATTTTATAAGCTTAAAGTGCAGATTTTGTAAGCTTGTATGCAGATTTTGAATTTTAGAGTTTGATTTATTTTAGCATTGTAGTTTTTGAGTTGTCTAGCATTTGCAGATCTTTGAATTGTTTAGCATAGCAGTTTTGATCCATTGGTCGAATAGTGAAGTTTCAATTTCAGAATTTCTTTTTGTTGAATCTGAGCATGAGGTCTAGATATGTTTCCTTGCTACATTCATTCAAGTGTATAGATTTAAGTCTCTTTATTTTAGCATGCGGTTTGATTTCTTTTGTCACCGTACCAAGCTTGAATTCTTTCATATATTAGTAGTGCAGTTTTTGTTAAGTATCATAGTGCATATCTTGTTAAGTATTATGTACTTTGAGTTTAAGAAAAGTATAAGCAAGCTAAAGAAAAGAAAGAAAAAGGCCAAGGCCTTAAGTAGATCCCAAAGTCAAGACTTTAGGGATTTTGGCACACAAGGTGCTTATTAAAATGTCAAGGCATTTAAAGAAGAAGTAATTAAGATTATAAGTATTTTACTTTTAAGAAGAGGCTAGTACCCGACTTCCGAGGTTATCGTTAAACAAATCCAGGTGTCCAATTCCCAGGTCTTGGCCCTGGTAGATCGAGGTCTGCTCTTTTAGGATTAGTGGCTCGCTACCCCAACCTATTAGGGAACGCGCATAAGATGGTACTACGCCTGGGCCCAAGAAGAAGTTGATTATTATTTTGAAGTATTATAAGTATAAGTTTTTGAACAGAAGTATTCTGTTCGCTCAGTCGGCAGCGACCAGTCGACTGATAAAACATGCAGTCGACTGGTAAATGACCGTTGGCCAACCATTGGTACTGCAAAGTAGTCGTTGGCTACCTCTAACGGTAACACCAGTCGACTGATGGTTTTGCCAGTCGACTGGTGCTGAGATGAGTTGATATAATGATCAACTCTCTCCTCTTATTTAAGGGAAGCTTTGGGGCTTGAAGGAAGTTATTGATTATTGTTGAATCACTCTTTCTGATTACCCAAATCTTCCAAGCCTACTCTCTTCCTCCTAAACCTAAGTTCATCATTGTAAAGAGGAAGAGATCCTTTGTGAGAGGTTTGCTCCACCGAGAAGGAGAAAACTCTAGCCGGAGATTGATCCACCGAAGGATCAAGGGCTCGTCCACCTCAAGGACATGCTGTGAAGTAGGAGCAAGCAATCTCCGAACCACGTTACATCGAGCTTGTTAGCGATTTGGTATTCTTTCTTTATTGTTTTCATTAGTTAGTTGTATTTCCGCGTGTGCACTAATCTTTTGTAGAGAAGAAAGTGAAGTTGGGGGTGGTCTAGCTATCCAACCCCCCTTCAAGCCGACCACCGATCCCCTACATCAACATCACAAGCCTCTCCCTCAAGTCTAGTCGAAGGAGACACAAGTTCGACTAACTAGACCAAGCCTTAACATAAAGCAGAATTGCTGCCGAATGCAGAGTCGGATCGCTGGACCTATTGTATAACGTTAAATGAATAGCAACGAACGATGAGTGCCAGGCAGAGCGATGAGTGATACGCGAACGATGAGCGTCGGGTAGAGTGACGAGTGGGACGTAAACGATGAGTGTCGGGCAGAGCAAGGAATGCAGGGCAGAGCAACGAGTGATACGCGAACAATGTGTGTCGAGTAGAGCGATGAGTGAGACGTGAACGATGAGTGATAGGTAGAGTGAGGAATGCAGGGCAGAGTGACGAGTGAGACGCAAATGATGAGCGCAGAGCAGAATGACGAGTGAGACATGAACGATGAGCACCTGGCAGAGCGGTGAATGAGGTGTAAGCGATGAATGAGATGCGAACAATGAGCACTGCACAGAGCTACAAGTGAGATGTGAATGATGAGTGTCGGGCAAAGCGACAAATGAGGTGCAAGTGATGAATGAGATGAATGTCGACCACGCGACGAGCATCAAATAGAGCGGCAAGTGAGACCAACACCTAATCAGGGAGAGAACCCAGTTGACTAGTCATTATGCCCGACCGAGAGGTCATTGGCCATGAGAGCCTTACTCGCTTATAACTTGCTATCGGGCGAGAGCTTAGAAAGCCGACCGAGAGGATTTGATCGATCGACCAAATGGTGCCTAGCGGATGCCAAGCGAATGGAAGAATGTCGAGTGTGTGTATAAAGCGAAAGATCGAGTAGTGCCAAGTGTGCATATTAATGGAACAAAGTGAAAGTCCGAGTAGCGCTGAGCGGGAGATAGAAGAAATGCCAACCAAGCACTCGGGAGAATGTCGAGCGGGAGGAAAGATGATGGGCGAGCGGTGTCGCGCGCGCGATCGAGAAAGTGCCGAGCGGATGGAAAGACGATGGGCGCATGGTATGGACTGTGTGACCGAGAAAATTTTGACCAAGTGACAATAAACTACGACCAAGTGATAGAAAAATGTTGACCGGGTGATCAGAGCATACGACCAAGTGGCCCAAAAAAGTCGACCGGGCAATAAAGAGAATGCCAAGCGGGTCGAAAGATGATGGGCAAGCGGTGTAAAGCGTGTGACCGAGAAAATGTCGAGCGAGCGATAGTAACTGCGATCGGGCGACCGTAAAATGTCAACCGGGTGATCAGAAAATGCGACCAAGCGACCCGAAAATGCCGACCGGGCAATAGAGAGAATGCCGAGCGGGTCGAAAGATGATGAGCGAGCGGTGTGAAGCGCGTGACCGAGAAAATGTCGACCGAGCGACAGTAACCATGATCGGGCGATCGAAAAATATTGACCGGGCAATAGAGAGAATGCCGAGCGGCCGAGCCAAGAGGTCGATGGCGAACAGAAGCGGATCCTGTAAGCAGAGCAGATCCCATGAGCAGAGCGAGCACAAAGCCTATGAAATTGAAGGCAAACAGGAGCAGAGCCCTTGAGTCGAGCAGCAAGTGAGACGCGAGTGTCAAGCAATACGGCGAGTAAGATGAGTGTTGAGCAGAGCAGGGATTGAGCGATGAGTGCCGACCAAGCAACAGTGGTGAGTGAAGCATAAATGGTGAGTGTCGGGCAGAGCGGCGAGTGAAGTGAGTGAGATGAGTACCTGACTAGGGAGTAAACTTGACCAGCTAGTAGTTGGCCGTGAGAGCTCGACCGAGAGGTTGTTGGTCACGAGAGCATGCCCACTTAGAACTCGCACTGGGGCGAAAGTCTGGAGCCCGACCGGGAGGTCGTTGGTCGCGAGAGCATGCTCGCTTATAACTCGCACTAGGGCGAGAGTCTGGAGGCATGAGAGCATGCTCACTTATAACTCACGCTGGGGCGAGAGTCTGGAATCTCGACCAAGAGGTCGTTGGGCATGAGAGCATGCTTACTTATAACTCGCACTGGGGTGAGAATCTAGTGGCGTGAAAGCATGCTCACTTATAACTCGCGCTAGGGCGAGAGTTTGGAGGCATGAGAGCATGCTCACTTATAACTCACACTGGGGAGAGAGTTTGGAATCCCGATCGAGAGTTTGTTGGGCGCGAGAGCATGCTCACTTATAACTCGCGCTGAGACGAGAGTCTGGAGGTGTGAGGGTATGCTCACTTATAACTCGCGCTGGGGCAAGAGTCTGGAACTCGACCAGGAGGTAGTCTGGCAGCCCTACTGGGAATTAATCTGGAAGCCCGACCAGGAATTAGTCTAGAAGCTCGATCGAGAATTGGTCTGGAAGCCCGACCGAGAATTGGTGTGGAAGCCCGACCAAGAATTGGTCTAGAAGCCCGACCGGGAAGTACTCTAGAAGCCCGACTGGGAAGTAGTCTGGAAGCCCGACCGGGAAGTACTCTGGAAGCCCAACTGGGAAGTACTCTGTCGGCTCGCTGAAGCTCTAAGTTAATCCCTCAACTCCCGAATACTCGTGGAGCAAGGGGAGAAGATAATAATCTGAGCACTGACTGTCAAAAGGAGTAAAGCCCATGGAAATATAAGGGAACAGAGTCCATAGCAATAGAAGGAAGCAGAGCACCGTGGGTGAAGGGAGCAAAGCCTGTAGACGTAAGAGGATGCAAAATAGGTGGAGGATACAGAGCATATAATAGTAATAAAGTGCAACACCTATAGCAGTAAGAGGATGAAGAGCCCCATGGTGAAGGGTACAAAGCCTATAGCAGTAAGAGGATGCAGAGCCCTATGATGAAGGATACAGAGCCTATAGTAGTAAGAGAATGCATAGCCCAATGGTGAAGGGTGTAGAGCCTATAACACACCTGACCAGGGAGCTAGGCCCCTAGCCCATGATCGGAGAGTAAGGCCCCTAGCCTGTAATCAAAGAATGAGACCCCTAGATCCTGATCAGGAAGCTGTACTGTGAGTCACTAATTAGGAAGTTGTGTCCCTAGTGTCTGATCGAAGAGTTGTGCCCCTAATGTCTGATCGGGGAGCTGGGCCCCTAGTGCCCGATCAAAGATCGAAGGCCCTAGTCTTTGATCAAGGAACTATGATCTTACTCTTTTATCAGGGAGCTATAGCAGATCCTATAATCGTAAAAAGAGAGCAGAACTTGTAATATACCTGATCGAGGAGCCGTGTCAATCGGCTGAGGGTTTTTCTCGATCCCTTGACTCCCGAATACTCGTGGAGTCAAAGAAAAAATATAATGGAAAAACTAACCTGTCAGCCAGCTGAAGCTCCAACTCAATCCCTCGACTCCCAAATACCAATGGAGTGAGGGTAGAAGATAATATGTACGTCAGGATCCTCCGAGACTGTGACAGTGGCAGAGAACCTCCTAGCGTCGTCCATCTTCACATTCTAGAATAGGTGGAGAAGATTGTTACTTCATCGCAAGTGTACGGTTACGTCGTCAGTAATATAAAAGATTATCGTATCCACAGGGACTGTTGATTAAGCACTAGTTAACTTCACACGGTGAATTATCTAGACAATCGAAAAGTGGTTTACAAATGTTAGGATAAGAAATAGAAGAGAAAAGAAAGAGAGTAAAGAGGGAGAAAATGAGTGTAGTGAATGGAGGGGAATAGATACTAGGATTTCAGTTTCTTTGTGATGTTATTCAATGTAAATGATCTACCAAATCTTATTCCTCAATTGTCCATCATTTGTAAAAGGTTGCCAGTTTTCTCTTGCAATAGACAACCGGCCTAGGACTGAAATCTATACTTAAATGTGATCAAATAGGGATGAACCTATGTTGTCCTTACACGGGCATGCCTGTCACGTGCGTCCCTCGGAAAATCAATATAAGAATTCATCTCTCATCAAACGCATCTAGGCATAAAGATTAATGCATAAATCTATCCTACCCTCTTGAATGACCCTATTTCACCTTCAAGATCCTCTCTCAAACGTCCTTACACGGGCATGTTCCTGTCACGAAGATCCCTCGGAAAATCGAATGAGGAATTACCTTTACAAGATCCACAAGATATCCAAACATTCAATCAAGCATGGTAATTAGGTCCTAATCACAACAATCTACAAGAGATCAAATAGATACAAAAAGGACAAAATCATAAAAATAGGAAATTGACAAATCCATAAGAATTTGCATACAATCACATTACATCAAACAAGAACAATGCATCAACAAGTCATTGAATAGAATCATGGCAAAAATCTACATAGTTTTACATCATTCATCACATCACAAATACTTCCTACATCCTAGATCTAGAGATCTACTTCATTGCAAAGGAAGAACAGTCCAAAAACATAAAGAAAAGTATACTTACAACCCTAGATTTGAGAAGAAGGGGAAGAAGAGATGCTTGCCGATGATTCCGATGTCTTGGGGATGCTTCCTCGCTCCGGAGATGGATGGATCACCAAGGGATGGAGGAGAATGAAGCTCTAGGGTTTCCCCCTAAGGGGAGAACCCTTCCCTCAAGGAGAGGGACGAAGTCCTAGATCCAAGATCTCAGATCTCCCAAGATGAGTCAAAGAATGGGGATCTTGACTCTTATATACCTCCTCCAAACTGCCCAAGAAAACCAGGAAAATAGGGGTCCGGTAAACTGGGTTTTTCACCCATTAAACTAGGTTTTCTCATGATTTACCCTGAACCGAAGTTGTAGATCTTGAAATTATCTTCAATCTAATACTGGATCGAGCCTTGGCTCTAACCGACCCGAAAGTTATGGCGGTTCAAAGTTTAGTCTGCATTCTGGATGGAGGTCCAGTTGAACCCACGGTTGGGAGGCACGTCCGTGCCATTTAGCATGGGCAGACAAGTCTCCCTCTCTATTGGACCTGAAGAAAAGTTGTAGATCTTGAAGTCTGCTACATTTTTGTATAAATATTATCCAAAAACTCCAACCGAGCGCAAAGTTATGGCCGTTTTACGATCAGTCTACAATCTGCCCAGAATTCAGCATAGCTCTATTTTGGCGTGGCATGGCCCGTGTTTTTCGTCGCACGACCGTGTGAGATCGACACGGCCTCACACGGCTTCTTCTCTGGTTGAGTCACACGGCCGTGTGGCACACACGCCCGTGGCATTTTTCTTCACTGCCGAGGCCACACGGCACTGTGGATTCACACAGCCGTGGCTTTTCTCTCCTCTGGAAACTTGGCACGGCCGTGCCATTTGGCACGGCCGTGTGTTGCTTAGGCACAGGAAGCTTAGCACGGCCGTTTGGGACACACGATCGTGGCCTTCTTTACATCTGGTGCTGGAGCACGGTCGTGCTATTTGGCACGGCCAAGGCATGATATGGCCACACGGTCGTGTGGCATACACGACCCAAGCATGAATTCTTCTGGAGTTGCTCCCGTGTGCGTTTTAACTCCATTTTTGCTTCAAATAGCATCCTATCAATCAAAACAAGTAAAGAGCAAATCTCCAAATAAAATATAATGGAAGTATGACATTACAATGAAATAGGGTGCAATAAACATAGATTATGCTAATGAAATACAAGTAGATGTGCGTCAAGAAATGTATAAAAGTGTATATAAGCTACGCACATCACACCCCTAGACTTAAACTTTTGCTTGTCCTCAAGTAAAATCCGCAATCTAGATTCATGTGGTTAAATAGTGCATCATAATCTCTAGCAAGTCAATCTAATCCTATCAAATGATTTCATTGGTAAGCAAGATACAAAAGTAGTTTGAGTATAACCTAAGTAGTAGTCCTCCGTGCTCAGTGCGAAAGTGACCTAAATTTATCAAGTTTCAATCACTAAGTCTAGTCAAGTCGTCATAAAATTGGGTTCCTTATACTTCCGGAGATAGGCACTTACCTGCCACACGCAAGATTCGTTTCCCTCAAAAATGCTATGCATCGTCTACACAAAGTCTCAAAGGAATACTCAGTATCAAGAGAAACATAGCATTCATTTCCCCAGTAACCTAACTCGGTCTCAAAGGGGTGAATTACTAGTTTCCACTCACGACAACTATTTTTTATCCCCTTTTTTTTAATGTTTGCAAAGTATCAAATTTGAACAAACTTTCATTTTTTTTTTCTTAGGATTGATTTTTCCAAATGAGCTTACATGATCTGAGTTTATCCAGTAACCAAAATGTAATTGAGAGGTCACTATAGAAGCACAAGTACTAGTCCAATTCTATGAATCATGACTATTTTAGAGTTATAAACCATCAAAAATAGGCATAGTATATAGAGGTCCTAAAACAAGGCCAATACTTAAAATCTTATAGTAAAGACATTGCTCACTTCATGCTATCATAGATAGATAAAGAAAGATTACTAAACATACTAGCACCATAAGTAACCCATAAACCACATGAAACATAGAATAAATGTGCTAGTATTTTGCAATAAGGACAAACAATCATGATGTGATGAATGATGCAACTAGCAAAAATGAAGAATTTATTATGCAAAAACTAAACAAAACCAAATGCATCAATACAAAAACTAAACTAAACTAAATGCATCTAATGCATCCCCCCAAAATTAAACTTTTCATTGTCCCAATGAAAACTAAAAATGATATACGGAGGAGATTTATGAAGTTTAGAGAAGTTACCAAGTGATGAACTCCAAATGGTTGGCATTCATGTTTTTAAAGATACTTCTCTATCCAATGCTCACATTCCTCCACAACTTTGAAATCTACAAAAATAAAATAGACAAGAAAAATTAAGTAGAGGATACAAGTTTATTATAAAGAAATGAAACTAGAAAGAACTAAAGACATGAATGAAAACAAAGAAAATGAACTTGGGTTGCCTCCCAAGAAGCGCTTGTTTAAGGTCATTAGCTCGACCACCTCATTAGATTCATCTAAATCTCGCTCTTGGAGGGGTAAGATATTTTAGAACCCTCCTACCAAGGTTTCTCAGTTTTTCAACAAATAAGCTCTCCTTCAAAGGTTCAGCACTATCTTTACCTTGTGAACCCTGTGCAACATATGTCCTGCCATCATCATGCTCAAAAAAGAATTGATTAGTAAAAATAGAAAAATGAATTGAAATTTACCTTTTACCAATCACTAATGTAAGAAAATCATTGAGCATGGTTTGACATTTAGAAAAGGAAGGTTGTTTCTCAAGTAGTGGTCTTTCTAAAAGAGGTGATTCTTGAGACTTAGCTTCTATTGCACAAGTCCCTACACTCTCAACATCAACTAGTTCATGTCCTACATTATCCAAAGTGACTAATGGTTGTGTGACTAAGGGAAGTGATTCTTGGGTCATCCCTACACATCCCTCCACAACATGACTATAAATTGGTTTAGATGTAGGAAGGGAAGGCTCTTCTAAATCTTTGACATTAGAAGGTAATGGAATTAAAGTGGTGCACTCCTTTATCAAAGTCTCAGATTCATGATCCTCAAGCTCATCACAGTATTTTCTCATTATAGACTCTTATAAAATTAAAAGATTAACTGATATTCTATTATTTGTTGAGTCTATACTATCAAGTGTAGCATGCATTTTCTTGATGTCCTTACATGTTTCAGCTTGAATAGCTAGAACCCCCTCTAAACCTTTCAACATTCTATCCATAAATGATGAAAATTGGGGGTCATTCAAGTCAAAGTCATATGTGTGTGAATTTGATGAAACCATTTCATCTAATTTTCTATCAAGTTCATCAATTGATGTTCCCAAATTGAATAACTTGTAACAACTCTCAATTGAATGGCCTATTTCATTGCAAGCTTTACAAAAATTTTGCTCTAACCTATGATAAAAATTAGAGAAAACACCCCTTCTTTCAACATGCATTCTATATGGACGGTCAAGCAATATTGGACAATTATCAAATATATGACCAGTTGCACAACAAAATTCACAGAAAAGAGTATTAGAGTTCACAACAAACATTTAGTCAAACTTTTGAAATAGAGCTTTCAATCTAATAATCAATTTAAACATGTCCATCTAAATGATTATAGCCAAAACAAGATAGACATGCAGAAGTAACAAAAATAAAATGCAGAAAAAAATGCATAATGAAAACAAGTAAGAGAATGCAAAAAAGAAAAAGAAAAATGTCTAGAGTAACTCATATGCTAATCAACTAATGTTAATCAAAAACAGTCCCCGGCAACAGCGCCAAAAACTTGTTACGTCACCGCAAGTGTACGATTACGTCGTCAGTAATATAAAAGATTATCATATCCATAGAGACTGTTGATTAAGCACTAGTTAACTTCACACGGCGAATTATCTAGACAATCGAAAAGTGGTTTACAAATGTTAGGATAAGAAAAAGAAGAGAAAAGAAAGAGAGTAAAGAGGGAGAAAATGAGTGTAGTGAATGGAGGAGAATAGATACTAGGATTTCGGTTTCTTTGTGATGTTATTCAATGTAAATGATCTACCAAATCTTATTCCTCAATTGTCCATCATTTGTAGAAGGTTGCCGGTTCTCTCTTGCAATAGACAACCGGCCTAGGACTGAAATCTATACCTAAATGTGATCAAATAGGGATGAACCTATGTTGTCCTTACACGGGCTTGCCTGTCACGTGCGTCCCTCGAAAAATCAACATAAGAATTCATCTCTCATCAAACGCATCTAGGTATAAAGATTAATGCATAAATCTATCCTACCCCCTTGAATGACCCTATTTCACCTTCAAGATCCTCCCTCAAACGTCCTTACATGGGCATGTTCCTGTCACGAAGATCCCTCGGAAAATCGAATGAGGAATTACCTCTACAAGATCCACAAGATATGCAAACATTCAATCAAGCATGGTAATTAGGTCCTAATCACAACAATCCACACGAGATCAAATAGATACAAAAAGGACAAAATCATAGAAATAGAAAATTGATAAATCCACAAGAGTTTGCATGCAATCACATTACATCAAACAAGAACAATGCATCAACAAGTCATTGAATAGAATCATGGTAAAAATCTACATAGTTTTACATCATTCATCATATCACAAATACTCCATACATCCTAGATCTAGAGATCAACTCCATTGCAAAGGAAGAACAACCCCAAAACATAAAGAAAAGCATACTTACAACCCTAGATTTGAGAAGAAGGGGAAGAAGAGATGCTTGCCGATGATTTCGATGTCTTGGGGATGCTTCCTCGCTCCGGAGATGGATGGATCGCCAAGGGATGGAGGAGAATGAAGCTCTAAGGTTTCCCCCTAAGGGGAGAACCCTTCCCTTAAGGAGAGGGACGAAGTCCCAGATCCAAGATCTCAGATCTCCCAAGATGAGTCAAAGAATGGGGATCTTGACTCTTATATACCTCCTCCAAACTGCTCAGGAAAACCAGGAAAATAGGGGTCCGGTAAACCAGATTTTTCACCCATTAAACCAGGTTTTCTCGTGATTCACCCTAAACCAAAGTTGTAGCTCTTGGAATTATCTTCAATCTTATACTTGGATAGAGCCCTGGCTCCAATCGAGCCGAAAGTTATGGTGGTTCAAAGTTTGGTCTGCAGTCTGGGTGGAGGTCCAATTGAACCCACGGTTGGGAGGCACGGTCGTGCCATTTAGCATGGGTAGACAAGTCTTCCTCTCTGTTGGATCTGAAGAAAAGTTGTAGATCTTGAAGTCTGCTACGTTTTGGTATAAAGATAATCCAAAACCTCCAATCGAGTACAAAGTTATGGCCGTTTTACGATCAGTCTGCAATCTGCCCAGAATTCAGCACAGCTCTGTTTTGACGTGGCACGACCCATGTTCTTCATCGCACGGCCGTGTGAGATCCACACGGCATCACACGGCTTCTTCTCTGGTTGAGTCACATGGCCGTGTGGCACACACGGGCGTGACATTTTTCTTCACTGCCGAGGCCACACGGCACTGTGGATTCACACGGTCGTGGCCTTTCTCTCCTCTGGAAACTTGGCACGGCCGTGTGTTACATTGCTTGGCCACAGGAAGCTTAGCACGGCCGTGTGGGACACACGGCCGTGGCCTTCTTTACATCTGGTGCTGGAGCACAGCCGTGCCATTTGGCACGGCCAAGGCATGATATGGCCACACGGCCGTGTGGCATACACGGCCCAAGCATGAATTCTTCCGGAGTTGCTCCCGTGTGCGTTTTAGCTCCATTTTTGCTCCAAATAGCATCCTATCATTCAAAACAAGCAAAGAGCAGATATCCGAACAAAATATAATGGAAGTATGACATTACAATGAAATCGGATGCAATAAACATAGAATATGCTAATGAAATACAAGTAGATGTGCGTCAAGACATGCATAAAAGTGTATATAACCAACGCACATCAAAGATTCCCACAGACAACGTCAAATTGATCCTGGCTGAAATCTAAGTTAGATGAATCGTCAGGTGAGGTGGATGGAATATTGACCGAATCATGATGTCCCAGAGGGGGGCATGCTGAGATGACTTTTATGTTGACCAAGTCATCTGAAGTCCTCTGGTCAACACTACCTGCAACCAGCGTCCGGGTCGCCCCGGTCCCTGGTACCCCGATACTCGAGGCAGATCCAACAAGCATATATGTAACAGACTAAGATGTATAATAATGAAATGAATGTAGAGTGAGTACAAAGAACGTACCCTGGCCCAGGGGGCGCCCTCGGGTGGATCGGTGAGCTAGTCAAGATGTTGCTCGAGTTGTCATGACCGGAAATAGTAGATGAATGGGAGCTGGATGTGGAGTTGGGTATTGTAACGCCCCGCCCCTTCCTGCTCAAGCTGACGGGGGTCACTTTACTTATACTTACTTACTTAATACATACTTATTTGCATATCAATATTCTTTTCTACTTAAAATAGCGGAAGTCTTGTTTATAGTATATTTTTTTTCTTTTTAAAACTTTTCTTTTACTTTTCAAATCATCATCACTAACTATCGATCATATAAAGTCACATAGCATGCTTAACATGAACTTAAGCCATAATACTAATAAGCATGATGAAATGCCATGGAGTCATGGAATAACGACATAAGCATAATTCTTATTAAATAAAAGCAGGTCTTTCTCTTTTAGCCGAGCCACTACTACACACGTCCTTCTTGCCCCTCCTGCTGCTCCCTTAGTACATCCATTCCTTTCCTTTATCTGTGGTACAAGGAAAGTAAGCTATGAGAACACAAGGCTTAGTAAGATCCTTCCTACTCACAAAAAACCGTAAAGCATAGCATATTCATAAGGCATAAAGCATAAAGACAACTCATCATATCATGTATAGAAGCATCATATCATAATATAATCGTAAGGTATCATGGCATATCATGACAAAATCATAAAGTGCATCCTAGCATAACATAACATAATCATAAGTATCATGGCATATCATGGCATAATCATAAAGTGCATTCTAGCATAACATAACATAATCATAAGTATCATGGCATATCATGGCATATTCATAAAGTGCATTCTAGCATAACATAACATAATCATAAGTATCATGACATATCATGGCATAGTCATAAAGTGCATCCTATCATGACATAACATAATCATAAGTATCATGACATATCATGGCATAATCATAAAGTGCATCCTGGCATATCATAACATAGTCATAAGTATCATGCGAGATGACTTTCAAAAACATGTATCATGAAAAATATATATGCAACATGTCTTTTGAAAACTTATTACATACATACTTAAACATAATCTCAACATAATTAGGCCCTCGGCTAGTACCACATACATAAATGCGCGCGTCCTATGTAGGTCCAAGGTAGCAAGTCTTGAACCCTACAAGGCATACATATTAGGCCCGTTTCTTAGTCCATCGACCTAGGGGCATTTAGGAGCCCTGTTGGTTGCTACTCGGAAAACCTATAGGTTCCACTGTATAAAAATTTTGTACAAAGGTCTGAACCTTTTCCTAGCTACCATGTGTTCTTTTAAATTAAATTTTGGATCGCCTGCGGAACTTAACACGTTTGATCCAAAACTTAATCTATTTGTTCTTTTAGGTTTTGACTTGGATCTCCTGCGGAACTTAACACGTTCGACCCAAGTCTCCTTAAGTTATTAATTCCATTAAATATTAATTTCCATAAAAGGTTCCCAGTACTGACGTGGCGAGGCACATGGCCTTCTTGGATATGGGAGCAACCACCACCGACTAGACAAAACCTTTAATAGAAAGCTAATATTTAATTTCCTAAAATAACTTTAGGTTAACCAAAGAGAACAATCAAATCACAAGGAAAAGAAAGAAACAAAAGAACACAACTTGAAAAACATATTCGAAATACTAGAACGTAAGCCTCTTGTATTTGGTATTATTTCCATAAATAACTAGCATGATGCGGAAATAGAAATTACTAGTTATACCTTGTAGAAAAACCTCTTGATCTTCTACCGTATTCCTCTTCTAACCTCGGACGTTGTGTGGGCAACGATCTTCCAAGATGAGAAACCACCAACCACCTTCTTCTCCTCCAAGCAAGGTTCGGCCACAAAAGAAAAGCTTTACCAAGGAGAAAAAACCAAAATACTAACCAAGCTCCAAGAGATGCTAGCTTTCTCCTTCTTCTTCTTCTTCTCCGAGTAGTATCCGCCACCACAAGAACTCCAAGGGAGAGGAGAGGTTCGCCACCACAAGAGGAAGAGAAGGAGATGATGGCCGGCCACACCAAGGAACAAAAGAGGGAGAGGAATAATAGATGTTGTGTATTGTGAAGGCACCCTCAACCCTTCTTTTATATTCCTTGGCCTAGGTAAATTAGGAAATTTAATTACAATAAATTTTCCTTAATTTCCTTGACATGATTTAATTGAGAAAAATAAAATAATATTTACCCAATTAAACAATGATGGCCGGCCAAATCAATAGGAAGCAAA
The DNA here is from genome assembly GCF_018446385.1 of Zingiber officinale. Lineage (NCBI taxonomy): Eukaryota > Viridiplantae > Streptophyta > Magnoliopsida > Zingiberales > Zingiberaceae > Zingiber > Zingiber officinale. Next base: position 135,288,070 of record NC_055992.1, read on the forward strand.
TTGGACAAGTTTCAATCAACAATTAAAACTTTCCTTATTTGTTTCGGAAATTTTAAAAATAAAATTTCTCTTTAAAATCTCTTCATGGTTAATAAAAGGAAATATCTATAATTTTAATTTTATTAACATGTGAATAATTTTAAAGAGAAAATAAAACATCTCTCCAATCTACAAATAAGGAAAGAGATCTAATCTCTTTCTTTAATCTTTGTAAATCTTTTACAAGAGAGATATTTTAATTTTAATTCTCTTTTAAATTAAATCTTCCACATAATAATAAACATTAAAATTAAATTTTCTTTTTAATTAATTATGGCGGCCCTACTAGCTTGGGTTCAAGCTAGGCCACCCTAAACCAAGCTTAGGCCGGCCCTAGCTTGGTTCCCAAGCTAGCTTGGCCGGCCCCCTTTAGGTGGGTATAGAAGGTGGGTATATGTGGGTATAGTACTCTATAAATAAGAGGCTACGATAGGGACCGAGAGGAGGAATTGGTTTTGGTCTCCCGATAAAATTAAGTATCCCATGTTCGCCCCGAACACACAACTTAATTTTATCAATGATAATTCATTCCACTAGAGAACTATCATTGAACTACCGCACCAATCCCAAATTACATTTTTGGGCTCCTTCTTATTATGAGTGTGTTAGTCTCCCTGTGTTTAAGATATCGAATGTCCACTAATTAAGTGAGTTACTGACAACTCATTTAATTAATATCTAAGTCCAAGAGTAGTACCACTCAACCTTATTATCATGTCGGACTAAGTCCACCTGCAGGGTTTAACATGACAATCTTTATGAGCTCCTCTTGAGGACATTATCAACCTAGTATCACTAGGACACAGTTTCCTTCTATAATCAACAACACTCACTATGAGTGATACCATTTCCCAATTTATCGGGTTTATTGATTCATCGAACTAAATCTCACCCATTGATAAATTAAAGAAATAAATATCAAACATATGTGCTTGTTATTATATTAGGATTAAGAGCACACTCTTCCATAATAACTGAGGTCTTTGTTCCTTTATAAAGTCAGTATAAAAGGAACGACCTCAAATGGTCCTACTCAATACACTCTGAGTGTACTAGTGTAATTATATAGTCAAGATAAACTAATACCTAATTACACTACGACCTTCTAATGGTTTGTTCCTTTCCATTCTTGTCGTGAGCTACTGTTTATAATTTATAAGGTACTGATAACATCATCTTCTGTATGTGACACCACATACTATGTTATCTACAATATAAATTAAATGAACAACTACAAACAAATGTAGATAATTAGACCAAATGTGATTCTTTATTCATAATGAATGTTTACAAAGCTTAGGCTTTCAGTATACACTCCAACAAGCCCATCCCTAACAAGGCTCATTTCTTAGTCCATCGACCTCGGGGCGCTTATGGAGCCCACCCTTGGTACAAGCCATATAAAGTAAAGTAGCATGTCATACATATCATGGTTCTTATTATTTCATGCATATCATATTTCTTAACGTATCATATTATACAAAATTTGGGCGTACAACTCATCATAATAGCATGCATAATTTGGGCACACAGCACATCATAAATACATGCATAGTTTGGGCACACAGCTCATCATAAAAGCATGCATAATTTGGGCACACAGCTCATCATAAATAGCATGCATAGTTTGGGCACACAGCACATCATAAGGATTATCAACATGCATAGATCATAAGCATACATAAATAAACATAGAAGTATAGCAAGCTCTTATCACATCATGAAACATTGCATGTGAGGCACATGGAAATCATAATTAGGTCTCCACCCTAGTATCATATAGTGGTCGAAACACATGGTTGTAAATTAGGTTAACAATCAACATACAAGCTTGTGAACCCTAAACCATTATCATATCATGTATCATAAAGAGCATCATGAGCATGTTTAGTTTAGGTTCTAGGTTTTCTAAGCTTGTAAACACATCATGGCCGAATATCATCAAGCATCCCATTTGCTAGAAAATCAATATACAAGCATGTGAACTCTAAACCAACATCATATCATACATCATGAGAAACAACATAAGCATGTTTAGTTTAGGTTCTAGGTTTTCTAAGCTTATAAACTTGTTATGGCCAAATATCATCAAGCATCATATTTGCTAGTAAATCAATATACAAGCATGTGAACTCTAAACCATCATCATATCATACATCATGAGAAACAACATAAGCATGTTTTAGTTTAGGTTCTAGGTTTTCTAAGTTTATTAACTTACCATGGCCGAAACTTGTGAACCATGAAACTAGGATTCATGTGGCATAAAAGCATGGAAACCCTAAACCATTTTCATAGTATTTATTACCAAGAACATCATGGGCATGTTTAGTTCAAGTTCTAGGTTTCCTAGGCTTATAGAATTGTTGTGGCCGAAAGTTCATGGAGCATGAAAACAAGTTCTAACCACACTACAAACATGAGTATGTCATATTAATTTCATATCTTGTCTTAAGGAGGATCATGGCATGATTAGTTTAGGTTTAACAATTTCCTAGGCCCCTAATCCTATCATGGCTGAATGCTTATGAACATGGAATAAAGTTTAACCCAACATATAAACATGAGCATATCATATCAACTTCATATCTTATCTTAAGAAAGATCATGGCATGCTTAGTTTAGGTTTTAAAATTTCCTAGGCCCTTTAACCTACCATGGCCGAATGTTTATGAGCATGGAATAAAGTTCAATCAACCTATAGGCATGAGCATATCATGTTAACAACTCTCTCATCATATATCATAAAACAAAAGGAGCATTCTTGGTTTGAGTCTTAACTTACCTGTTTCCTTTATTCATGCTTGGCCGAGAGTCTAGGGACATGACTCTAAGTTCTAACCAAACATTCTAACATATAAACATTAGATAAATCCCCTACCATAAGATACATGTTACAAGAAACATATTGAGCATGTCAACCTTGGGTCTTTACATTTCCTAGGTCCTTTTTTTTTTTTGTCTTGGCTGAAAATTCCATGAAGGTATCCTAGGTTTTTAGGCAACCTAATCTCATAGAAAATACATAAGCTATTGTACCATAGGTGAGGGAAACTTACATAGTTTTTCGCTTGTTGTTCCTTAAGAAAAATAATACCCTTGTGAGGAGGAAGAAGAACTTCTCTTCCTAGTTTTCCCTTTTTCTTCTTCTTGTAAGAGGTAAACCTTGAGATTCCTTCCTGGAAATAAGGTTTTCTTAGAGAGGAAACCTAACTTGACCCTCGAGAATGAGAAGGAAGAGCTCCAAGTTTCGGTGGAGAAGAAAAGAGGAGGAAGAAGGAGGAAGAAGAAGAATTGGCAATTTTCTTTCTCTTTTCTCCTCTAAATCCTATTTATTCATCATGAGAGTGAATTATGTCTTCATTAATCCCTCCCTTAACTCTTCTATCCCTTCCCTCTTTGATTCCCACGAAAATGAGAAGAAGAAAAGAGGAGGAAGGCAATTTGCCTTCTTCTTGCTCCCTCTCTTAACCAAGAGGAAGAGGAGGTAAGCAACTTGGTTTTCTCTTGCTCTTTTGCTTAGTTTTTTTTTTTTATTTCTTCTCACCTTTAACTACAATTTTCATTGCTTTCTATCCATATATTATTCATTATTCTAGTGGTTATCATACATCAATTTATCTCTATTATTTGTGGGAGGTTCAAGGTTCAAACCTTCACCTCTCCCTCTTTTTATTTCTATTATTTCTTTTTGATTCCTCTTACTTTTATGTTCTAAAGAAAATAACACTCATATATTTATCTTATAATTTTTTGGGTGTTACAGTACCTCATACCTCATAAAAAGTTCATCCTCGAACTTAGAATAGCGACGGATACTTCCGTTTCATATCATCTTCCCGTTCCCACATGGCTTCTTCGTACCATTGATTTTGCCACAGGACTTTTACTAAGGGTACTTCTTTGTTCCTTAGTCTTTTGACGTCTCGATCCAATATCTGAATTGGTTGGCTCTCGTAGGTTAGGTCCTCTTGCACTTGTACTGCCCGTGGTTCGATCACTTGGTCTGTGCTCGGAATGCATTTCTTTAGCATCGAAACGTGGAACACATTGTGAATGGCTGATATCTCTTGAGGCAACTCTATTTCATAAGCTACTTTGCCGATTCTTTTCAAAACTTGGTATGGTCCTACATAACGCGGGCATAGCTTTCCCTTCTTACCGAACCTCATTACCCCTTTCATAGGAGCTACTTTGAGAAATACTGAGTCTCCGACACTGAATTCTAATGGCCTTCGTCGCTTATCCATATAATTCTTCTGTCGACTCTGAGCAGTTTCTATTCGTTGGCGGATGTTCTGTATAGCACGGGTGGTGTTATCGATGAACTCGGTTTGAAATCCCATCTCTTTCTTTTCATCGCCTTCGTACCAACATATAGGAGATCTACATTTCCTCCCGTACAGAACCTCGTAGGGCGCCATCCCAATAGTAGCTTGGTAACTATTGTTGTAGGCGAATTCCGCCTGGCATAAATATCGACACCAGCTCCCTTTGAAGTCTAATGCGCATGCTCGTAACATGTCTTCTAATACTTGGTTAACCCTTTATGTTTGTCCGTCAGTCTGAGGGTGGAAGGCAGTACTGAATAATAGCTTCGTACCAAGAGCCTTCTGGACACATTCCCAAAAATGTGAAACAAAACGACCAACTCTGTCTGAAATGATGGTCTTAGGAATCCCATGTAGTCTAATAATTTTCTTGACATATAATTGAGCCAGTTGCTCAATTGAATAAGTCATCTTGATTGCTAGAAAATGGGCGGATTTGGTTAATCTATCCACGATTACCCATATGGCGTCATAGCCGTTTGTTGTCTTGGGTAATCCTGATATAAAGTCCATAGAGATATCTTCCCATTTTCATTCTGGAATTTGGACAGGCTGCAGTAATCCTCTAGGCCTCTGGTGTTCTGCTTTAACCCTCTGACAGGTCAGGCAGGTACTGACATACTGAGCCACATCTCTTTTCATACCAGATCACCAGAATTTCTTTTTCAAATCCTGGTAGATTTTGGTGGATCCTGGATGCATTGCATAGGGCGTTGAATGAGCTTCCTCTAGTATCCTTCTTCGCAACTCTGGATCCTCAGGAATACATAATCGATCCCTGAGGTATAACATTCCACTGTCCGCGATCCGGAATCCGTCATTCTTTCCTTCTAGGGTTTCTTGTTTAATCCTTTGGAGGCTTTGGTCACTGGTTTGTTTCTCCAATAGGTTGTCGAATAATATGGGTGCTATGGTCATGGTAGAGAGCTGCCCGGACATATTTTCGATCCAATGACTCGTAATGTCTCTCGGTTTCCCGATAGTTTCGAACACTGGTTCGCCTTCAGCATCAGATATAGCTTTAGCATATTGACAAAAAGTAGGTAACTGACCTGTGACGACAGTAGAGGCGCTCGCCACATCTTCTTTAGTAAGCGAGAAAACCCTGGCGTTCGTTGTAGTTGGCAGGGCTTCCAATCTCCCTTGGCTAATCGGTGTTCCTTCGATAGCAGCTTGCATCTGATGTAGTTGTGAGGCGGCACTCTTGTTCTGGTTATTCTGCTGGGGTGGTGCCTGAAACCGGTTAGTGCAGTCTCTGGCCAGATGTCCTTCCCCTCCGCAATTATAGCACTTTCTTGTACCCTTGTGGCATACTCCGGAATGCAGCTTTCCACAAATAGTGCACTGAGGGTATTTCGGTTGCTTATTCACTGGGCCACCTTTTGCATTGTCCCATTGTTTCCTTTTCCCCGTAGGGGTCCCTTTCCAGCTTGTTTTGGTACCTGAAGGTCTCTGTCCTTCTGTTCGGGCCCGATTCTTATTCTCGTTCATCGCTTTCTGATAATGTTCTGTAATCAGGGCACTGTTGACCAATTCCTCTGTAGTCTGCGGTCTATTAATTCCGCCGGCCACGTTCAGTGCTATCTCGGGTCGAAGCATCTTCAGCATCAGTCTGACCCTTTCTCTTTCTGTGCGAACCAACTCTGGACATAGGTGTGCCAGACGGTTGAAGCGCTTTACTGCTTCATTCACTGATGGGTCACCTTGCCGAAACTCGGTGAACTCGTCGTAATGCCGGTTCGTCACTTGCATATGGAAGAACTCTTCGAAGAACTCTGTCTTGAAGTCCGTCCAGTTCATGAGATTAATTTGTCTCTTTGCCTTCACTCTTTCCCACCACATTCTTGCGTCTCCGGAAAAGCAGAATGATACGCATTTGATCTTTTCTGATACTGGCCAGTCCAGTAATTCCACTATGCTTTCCACTGTCTTGAACCAGGCCTGGGCGTCCCATGGCTCGCAAGAACCTGAGAAGTTCTCCGGCTTCAGCCTTAGCCACTGTATCAAGTAGGTCTCCTGTCGGACCACTGGGACAGGGGCTATCGGTGGTACTAGTGCAACTACGGGGATGACAGGCACTGCATTCTGATTTACTAGCGGGGTGGCAGGATTTTCTTGCCGACCCATCAAAGTCGTGATCAGCTGTTGTTGCTCCGTGATCTGACGCTGGAGGTCGGTAACTACCTGGGTCAGATCTGGTGGAGTCGCTGTCTCGTCTGCTCGGGTAGTACATCTCCTATCCATGCTTATCTTCATTAAATGACAATAAATTATCGTTATTTCTATCCAGGCTAACATAAGATCATTATCATTCTTATCCTACCATCATGCATACCTAAACTAGAACTGTGACTTATCATCATCAACAGAATAAGTAAACATACATAATATAAAAGCATCGTCATAAAAGGATTAAATTAAGCATATAGATTCTTACTTGGAGAGGCAGGAGGGAGGCTTGACATGTGTGTAGTGAAAAGGCTAAACTTGGCTCTGATACCAAACTGTAACGCCCCGCCCCTTCCTGCTCAAGCTGACGAGGGTCACTTTACTTATACTTACTTACTTAATACATACTTATTTGCATATCAATATTCTTTTCTACTTAAAACAGCGGAAGTCTTGTTTATAGTATATTTTTTTTTCTTTTTAAAACTTTTCTTTTACTTTTCAAATCATCATCACTAACTATCGATCATATAAAGTCACATAGCATGCTTAACATGAACTTAAGCCATAATACTAATAAGCATGATGAAATGTCATGGAGTCATGGAATAACGACATAAGCATAATTCTTATTAAATAAAAGCAGGTCTTTCTCTTTTAGCCGAGCCACTACTACACACGTCCTTCTTGCCCCTCCTGCTGCTCCCTTAGTACATCCATTCCTTTCCTTTATCTGTGGTAAAAGGAAAGTAAGCTATGAGCACACAAGGCTCAGTAAGATCCTTCCTACTCACAAAAAACCGTAAAGCATAGCATATTCATAAGGCATAAAGCATAAAGACAACTCATCATATCATGTATAGAAGCATCATATCATAACATAATCGTAAGGTATCATAGCATATCATGACAAAATCATAAAGTGCATCCTAGCATAACATAACATAATCATAAGTATCATGGCATATCATGGCATAATCATAGAATGCATTCTAGCATAACATAACATAATCATAAGTATCATGGCATATCATGGCATAGTCATAAACTGCATTCTAGCATAACATAACATAATCATAAGTATCATGGCATATCATGGCATAGTCATAAAGTGCATCCTAGCATGACATAACATAATCATAAGTATCATGACATATCATGGCATAATCATAAAGTGCATCCTAGCATATCATAACATAGTCATAAGTATCATGCGAGATGACTTTCAAAAACATGTATCATGAAAAATATATATGCAACATGTCTTTTGAAAACTTATTACATACATACTTAAACATAATCTCAACATAATTAGGGCCCCGGCTTGTACCATATACATAAATGCGCGCATCCTATGTAGGTCCAAGGTAGCAAGTCTTGAACCCTACAAGGCATACATACTAGGCCCGTTTCTTAGTCCATCGACCTAGGGGCACTTAGGAGCCCATCCCTAACGAGGCTCGTTTCTTAGTCCATCGACCCCGGGGTGCTTATGGAGCCCACCCTTGGTACAAGTCATATAAAGTAAAGTAGCATGTCATACATATCATGGTTCTTATTATTTCATGCATATCATATTTCTTAACGTATCATATTATACAAAATTTGGGCACACAACTCATCATAATAGCATGCATAATTTGGGCACACAGCACATCATAAATACATGCATAGTTTGGGCACACAGCTCATCATAAAAGCATGCATAATTTGGGCACACAACTCATCATAAATAGCATGCATAGTTTGGGCACACAACACATCATAAGGATTATCAACATGCATAGATCATAAGCATACATAAATAAACATAGAAGTATAGCAAGCTCTTATCACATCATGAAACATTGCATGTGAGGCACATGGAAATCATAATTAGGTCTCCACCCTAGTATCATATAGTGGCCGAAACACATGGTTGTAAATTTGGTTAACAAGCAACATACAAACTTGTGAACCCTAAACCATTATCATATCATGTATCATAAAGAGCATCATGAGCATGTTTAGTTTAGGTTCTAGGTTTTCTAAGCTTGTAAACTCATCATGGACGAATATCATCAAGCATCCCATTTGCTAGAAAATCAATATACAAGCATGTGAACTCTAAACCAACATCATATCATACATCATGAGAAACAACATAAGCATGTTTAGTTTAGGTTCTAGGTTTTCTAAGCTTATAAACTTGTTATGGCCGAATATCATCAAGCATCATATTTGCTAGTAAATCAATATACAAGCATGTGAACTCTAAACTATCATCATATCATACATCTTGAGAAACAACATAAGCATGTTTTAGTTTAGGTTCTAGGTTTTCTAAGCTTATTAACTTACCATGGCCGAAACTTGTGAACCATGAAACTAGGATTCATGTGGCATAAAAGCATGGAAACCCTAATCCATTTTCATAGTATTTATTACCAAGAACATCATGGGCATGTTTAGTTCAAGTTCTAGGTTTCCTAGGCTTATAGAATTGTTGTGGCCGAAAGTTCATGGAGCATGAAAACAAGTTCTAACCACACTACAAACATGAGTATGTCATATTAATTTCATATCTTGTCTTAAGGAGGATCATGGCATGATTAGTTTAGGTTTAACAATTTCCTAGGCCTCTAATCCTATCATGGCAGAATGCTTATGAACATGGAATAAAGTTTAACCCAACATATAAACATGAGCATATCATATCAACTTCATATCTTATCTTAAGAAAGATCATGGCATGCTTAGTTTAGGTTTTAAATTTCCTAGGCCCTTTAACCTACCATGGCCGAATGTTTATGAGCATGGAATAAAGTTCAATCAACCTATAGGCATGAGCATATCATGTTAACAACTCTCTCATCATATATCATAAAACAAAAGGAGCATACTTGGTTTGAGTCTTAACTTACCTATTTCCTTTATTCATGCTTGGCCGAGAGTCTAGGGACATGACTCTAAGTTCTAACCAAACATTCTAACATATAAACATTAGATGAATCCCCTACCATAAGATACATGTTACAAGAAACATATTGAGCATGTCAACCTTGGGTCTTTATATTTCCTAGGTCCTTTTTTCTTTTTTTTTTGTCTTGGCCAAAAATTCCATGAAGGTATCCTAGGTTTTTAGGCAACCTTATCTCATAGAAAATACATAAGCTATTGTACCACAGGTGAGGGAAACTTACATAGTTTTTCGCTTGTTGTTCCTTAAGAAAAAATAATACCCTTGTGAGGAGGAAGAAGAACTTCTCTTCCTAATTTTCCCTTTTTCTTCTTCTTGTAAGAGGTAAACCTTGAGATTCCTTCCTGGAAATAAGGTTTTCTTAGAGAAGAAACCCTAACTTGACCCTCAAGAATGAGAAGGAAGAGCTCCAAGTTTCGGTGGAGAAGAAAAGAGGAGGAAGAAGGAGGAAGAAGAAGAATTGGAAATTTTCTTTCTCTTTTCTCCTATAAATCCTATTTATTCATCATGAGAGTGAATTATGTCTTCATTAATCCCTCCCTTAACTCTTCTATCCCTTCCCTCTTTGATTCCCACGAATATGAGAAGAAGAAAAGAGGAGGAAGGCAATTTACCTTCTTGCTCCCTCTCTTAACCAAGAGGAAGTGGAGGTAAGCAACTTGGTTTTCTCTTGCTCTTTTGCTTAGTTTTTTTTTTATTTCTTCTCACCTTTAACTACAATTTTCATTCCTTTCTATCCACATATTATTCATTATTCTAGTGGTTATCATACATCAATTTATCTCTATTATTTGTGGGAGGTTCAAGATTCAAACCTTCACCTCTCCCTCTTTTTATTTCTATTATTTCTTTTTGATTCCTCTTACTTTTATGTTCTAATGAAAATAACACCCATATACTTATCTTATAATTTTGTGGGTCACTTGGTTACCAGGATTCATAAACTCTAGTACTTAAGTCTGGAGGTCTAGTGTTCGAATTCTGGGGGAGGCAAAAAATCCACTGGTCAGGGGTGGAAAGTCCTAGTGAGTAACGGCACGACCGATGATCGACGGTCAACGACCCGAGGGTCGCCAAATGTGTCGGGTCGTTACAGGTATGGCGGCGCAGAGCTGAATGCGACTTGGATTCGAAAGATGACCCACAGGCTGGGACTTAGCATAAATATGTTGACTAGGATATGACATTGGAACATAGGCTAGGATATAATATCGGCATGTAGGCCGCGATGTAACACACAAACTGGATCAATGCATAGGTTGGCACACAGTGCACAAGCCAAATCAGCGCAAAGGCCAGAACTCTATCGAAGCGGAACACGATCTGATCGATGACATACGTCAACAGTAAGTACTAGGGGCGGCTGCAGCCACCGGTGGTGTCACATGGAGATGACTACTGCGGCAATATTGTGTCGGTGATGGCAGATGGCGGATAGAAGGGCTGGCGTGGTAACTGGCTGCGATAATGGCATGGTGCGTTCAAGGAAGAAAAGGAGGAAAAGGGTGGAAGCTAGCGACGAGAGGCGTGGTTTGACAGCCGGCGAAGGCAGCGAGGTGACTTACTGCGAGCAATGTCGACGGTCGGAGACTGCTCACCGGGAGCTATGGAGTGGATGACGACGCTGGAAGGCGAAGGTGTGGTCAGTCGTATGCTTAACCGGCGGTGAAGGCTAGCTGTGGCGATGGAGAAGAGGTGGAGGAGGTGTGCCCCCTTTGTCAGCGGCAGTGTTGGCGTCGCCAACCATCCTTGTGCGTGAGCGTGAGGCGATGCCAGCGTTTTCATGAGAGGCCGCGGTGGCCTGCTGAGGCAGTTGTGGTGAGCACAGAGGAAGAAGAAAAGGATGTGGTGGCCGGTGGCGTCACCATGAAGAGGCGATGAAAGGAGTCCCCTGCAGGGTCGCCGGCAAGGAGGTGTCGGACGAAGAGGTGGAGGGAAGACGGCAGTGCAGAGTCTGTCGGGTGGCAGTGTCATGAGGAGGAGAATGAGAGGAGTGGCGGCTGGCGCCGACGAGGAGAGGAGAGTGAGGGAGAGAAGTTGGCTAAGTCTCTTGGCGGCGGAAGCTAAAACGAACCTTTGCCTTACCATAGTACCTCTTCCCCTCCCTTAAGCCCTAAACAATGGAAATACCAAAATGCCCCTCCTCTTTCTCCTAATTCCATCTTTTCCCTTAAGTCATATCCACATCATAGGTGAATGAACAAAACGCAATATGTTGATTTAGTACATCTTTTTGAGTTTTAATTTTATCAAAACACATAGATTATGTGAACTTCAATAATAGGGAAAGCAAGTGTACAAGTCATGTGCATTTAGCCCAAAGATCATAGTTGACAATTTATTTTGAAAATTATTTCAAAATTATTTTAAAAAATCTTGATAAATTCTATCTTTTGATATCAGTCACTATTGATTAGTTAGATTAAAAAATAAAGTGAAACATTGAAGGTTTTCAATGATTTTAATTTTATATCAATCTTTGAAAATAAGATATATTTCCTAGGAAAATATTTTTTTCATGATAGTATATGATATAAATAATGTCTACATAAGATTTTATGATTTTTAGAAAATCATATAATTATTTAGAAATTTATGAATTTCAATCTGAAATTGAAATCAGAAATTTAGTTATTGTAACCTATTGGATCAATCGATTAAAACAGGCGGAATTGATTAGCTGCTAAGGTTAATCGACTAGCATGGGCTGTAATTGATTGGACTCAACACCAATCGACTTAGACAGACTAGTTAACCATCCCTAATCCTATGAAATGTCTTGATAAGCATTTAAGGGTATTTTTCTTAATAAAAATGAGAAATGAATGGTTAAAATGGACTAGTTTGGAGTTTCAGAGAAGGTTTGGATTTAAAGTTGAATTTTCAACCTCGAAACTTCAATTTTGTATTTCCTAAAGATTTAGAAACTTCAAATCATTGTTAGCACAATGATAAAAGTTAGAACATATTTTAAGGGGAAGATCTTCCTTAAAGATATGATTTTGATTTTTTTTTTTTTTTTTAGACAATGCAAGATTGGAAATCTTCATTGTGATGGATAATATGCTCAACGTTGAGCATAAGATACAATGAAAGGTATGAGACTTTCATTGGGTCCCTTTGAACAAATTAACTCTCGGGGAGATTTTTTATGTGTGTCAAAGGGGGAGAAATATGGGATTTAAGTTTGAAACCATCATTCATATTTTGGCATGGGATGAAGTTAGGCTAATGGGTTAGACTAACTTAAACATATTGTCAAATATCAAAAGGGGGGAGATTGTTGATGCAATCGTCATCGGATCAAAGTTGACCAGTTTGACTAAACTCGAGTGGATCCGATCTTGAGTTTTGATGTTTGGATAATATGTGAGAAGAGATCAAATATGTCAAGGTTGATCGGATACTTGACAATACGTGAGAGAGAAGTTAAGTAGGTTATGGAGGACCGAATACTTAACTGGGAAGTCCTAATGGAAAGTTAAGCAAAGAAAAGTCCAAGTAGATCAAAGAGCATCATATATTGGCAAAGCAAAGTTCTAAATGAGGTTAGGCATGGTAGAAGTCTATTGAGTGATTAGTTCTAACTCAAGGGTTATGTAAAGAAAAGTCTAAGTGGATCAAAAAGGATCAAATTTGGTAAAGGAAAGCCCTAACTGAGGTTAGGAAAGGTGGAAGTCTACTGAGTGACTAGCCGTAACTAAGATTAGGCAAAAGAAAAATCTAAGTGGGTTAAGGAGGACCGCACTTGGTGATCAAAAGTTCAAGTAAGTCAAGGAGGAACACACTTGGTGATCAAAAGTCTAAGTGGATCAAGGTTGACCGAACACTTGATGAAAAAGTCCTAGTAGTCAAGGTTGATTGGATGCTAGGCAACGTGAAGTCCCAACAAAGTCAAGGTTGACTGGATGTTGGGCAAGGGAACCCTAAACTTTGATCAAGAAAGTTAGGGTTGGGCAATCGATTAGGGCAATTGATTGGCCCTTAGATAATTAATTATAGTAATTGATTAGTAGGATCTTACAAGAAACATAGAAAGGACCTGAATCGATTGATTAATTGATTGGGTGAGCCTAATCGATTAGGGTCATTTTTCTCGATCAAACAGAATATGTCTAAATCGATTAGGAAGATTTTCTAATCGATTAGGCACGACTCCAATCAACTAGGATGAATTTCAAATCGATTGGGAGCCTCGTGGTGTCAAGAGAATAGGTGCCGAATCGATTGAGCAATCAATTGGGTAGTGGTTTGTCGCGAAGAGATAGAATTGATTGAGACAATCGATTAATACTTCTTAATCGATTGGGCTAATCGATTAATGTTTTTCGTGAGAGAACAGAAAGATTGAGAATCGATTTGATAATTGATTAATGTTGGGACACTTAGAGCTAGGAGGGGGGATGAATAGCTCACTTTGCTTCGATGATGATGATTTACAACGGAATACTCAAAGCTCAGCTCCTCCAATACTAACAAATAGGATTTACTTGGTATCCACCTCAAATGAGGTGACTAATCCAAGGATCTACACAATGCACACCTTTATACTATAAAAACACTCATTCTCGGAAGCAATCTAAAGGTGGAGAAGTCTCATACAAGCTCAAGAACAAAAATATAACTTGAAATAAGGAAACAAATGCAAATATAAATCAAAACACAACTTAGCACCTTGAACCTTGATTTGCTTGAGCTCTTCTTGCTTTGAAATGCCTCTTGAAGGTGGGAAATGCAATAGCACTTGTCTACTCCAAATCTCAAGAATTGGTGTCGAAAAGCTCTAAGTGAAATGGTCATGAAAACCCTTTTCTAGGGTTACCATTGGCACTTTAATCACTTAAGCTTCTTCCTTAAACGCTTACACATCTACAACCTACTCAGAATGGCTATATTTTCAATCTTAAGTGATTACTCTAATCTCTTAAGTGTTCTTAATTGATTTATTGAATCGATTAAGAACCTTTCTTTTTAATTGTGAGAAACTGCTTAATAGATTGTCATAATCGATTAAGCATGTCGTAATCGATTACGGCCTTTTCTATTTCCTCACAAAAAATCCTTAATTGCTTGGCCTAAGCGATTAAGCCATTCTTAATCACTTAGCTTAAATGATTAAGCCATACTTAATCGCTTAGCCTAATCAATTCAACTAGCTTTTGTTTCCTCACGTCAAACAACTCTTAAGCTATTAAGTAAAATGCTTAATCGCTTAAGCTCAGTGTAATTGATTACCCTAATCGATTACTAAACTCTAACTTCCAAATCTAAGTATAGGGTTTGTTTACCCAATATCCGGTCAACCGTGACCTGTTGGGACTCCTTCTTGCCTAGCATCTAGTCAACCTTGACCTGCTAGGAGTTCTTCATCAAGTGTCTGGTCAATCGTTTGACCCACTTGAACTTTTCTCCTCGTTCCAAGTGTTCTATCAATCCTTTGACCCACTTGGACTTTTCTCCTCGTGCCAAGTGTCCGGTCAACCTTGACCCACTTGGACTTCCAATCACTAGGTATCTGGACAACCTTTGACCCACCTGGATTTTCAACTATATGGTTTCTCTCACCATAACTTCCTCACTGCTTAGCTTCACTCACCAGGGCTTTTCACCTTGCTTTATTCACTAGGACTTTTCATCAACTAGCTTCACTTACTAGGATTTTCATCTGTCTAGCTTCACTCAATAAGGCTTTTCACCTGACTTCACTCACCAAGAATTTCTTCTGCCTAGCTCCACTCACTAGGGCTTTTCACCTGGCATCACTCATCAGGTTTTCTAACTGTCTAGCTTTACTCACTGGGGCTTTTCACCTAGCTTCACTCACCAGGATTTTCTATCTGCTTAGCTTCACTTACTAGGGATTTCACCTAGCTTCACTCACAAGGAGTTCCCAACTATCTGGCTTCACTTACCAGGATTTTCCACACCAAGTGTCCAGTCAACATTGATCCACTTAGATTTCCTTCTTCTTCTAACATTCCTGTTGGTCTTGCCCTTGCCTAACCTCCAGTTAAGACTTTCCAATTAAGTATCTAGTCAATCTTACCTTAATTGACTCTTCTTCACATCAAACTGGTCAAACCTTGACTAGAGGGGAATTACACGAACAAACTCCCCAAATGGATAACTGCATCTGCAATCTTCATATATTATAAAACATTAAAACTCAAACATCAAGACTCAAACTTGAGCCAACTCAAGCTTAGTCAAACTGGTCAACCTTGACCTAGAGAAATTGCACCAACAATTAAGGCATTTTGAATTATTGGTATGACTCACTAATTGATTAAGAGTTCAAAAAAAAGAGTTGCTTTGCAGGTTGAATAGGCAGATCCTACATGGCAATCGATTAACAAGCGTCAAAGAGCACTAGAAAAAGGATTTTTGTAGACATTTCAAAGCATCTCTCACATACATCAGTTCACGCCAATTCATGAGATTTAGAGAAGTGTTGCTGCAATTTCCAATATCAAGAGGCCAACCAAAGCAGCAAAAGAGTGACCTAAGCAAGATTTTATTACTGTAAATTGTTTTCGATTTCATTTGTATTTGCTTGTTTATTTCTTATTCTATTTCTCGTATTTGCTTGTACAAGGCTTCTCCATCTTTGAGAAAGAGGTATTCATAGTGCATTTGTGAGTAAGAAGAGTTGACTCTTGGATTAGTCACCTCGATGAGGTGAATACCAAGTAAAACGAAGGTGTTAGCGATTACTTTAAGTTTCGACTGCAATAAATCATCAACAAAGTGATTGAAGTTATCTACCCCCTCCCTTCTAGCTCTCAAGTGTTTGAACACTCCAAACACCCAAGAACTAGCAAAACCAAGTGTTTTTCAAATCTTTACAAAAATCCCTTTTCTAGGGTTTCTTCGATGCCTCCAAATCTATTAGCTTCCCCCCCCCCCCCCCCCCCCTAAATTGATTGTCACGCTAGTTTGACCATTCAAAACATGCAGAACAACTCTTTCCACCCATTTAATCAATTGGTAAGTCATACCAATTGATTCAGAAGCTTCTAATTGATTTCCTCAATCGATTCAGAAGCTTTCTTTTCTCACAAAAAGACTCCCTAATCAATTGCCCTAATCGATTGGCATTTACCTTAATCGATTGCCTCCAATCAATTCAAGGCTTTCTATTCACGAGAGAAACACAACCTAATCGATTATCCTAATTGATTGGCATTGTCGGAATTGATTGCCTAATCGATTCAGGCACCTTTTGTGCCCTCACAATGGCACCTCTAATCGATTAACCTAATTGATTACTATGAGTAAATCAATTGTCCAATCGATTCCTAAATAATCCTTCTATGCTCTCTCAAAAAAACTCCTAATCGATTACTCTAGTCAATTACTTTGGACATAATTGATTACCCTAATTGATTGTACAACTCTTAACTCAACCCGAGTTTAGGGTTCCTTTGCCAAACCCTAAAGTCATCCATGACTTGTTGGGATTTCTTGTTATCTAGCATTTGGCCAACCTTGACCTGCCAGGGTTTCTACACCAAATGTCTGATCAACTCTTGACTCACTTGGACTTTCCATCTCATGCCAACTTCCTATTAGACTTTTGATCACTAAGTGTTTGGTTAATCTTTGACTCACTTGAACTTTTTACTTGCGTAGTCCCGCTAAGACTTTCATTGCTTAGTTCCCAACTAGGACTTCATTGTCTATTCCCACTAGGACTTTCATTATCTAGTTTCTAACTAGGTCTTCCATCACTTAGCTCTGCTAGAACTTTCATTGCCTACTTCCCAATTAGGTCTTTCCTAGCTCCACTAGGACTTTTTGTTTCCTAACCTTCAGTTAGGACTTTTCCAGACAAGTATACGATCCTCCCTTGACCTACTTGACTTCTCTTAGACATATTGTCAAACATCGAACTCAAGCTCAAGGCAACTTGAGCTAAGCTAAATTGGTCAATCTTGACCCGAGGACGATTGCACCAACAATTAAATTTCAACACAGTAGCAATAATAATAACGGTTGTGAATATAATCAAATTTTCACATTAAAAATATATAGAAAAGATCATGAGTTTAAAAGATGAAAAATATCTCCATTGGTATAAGGTCTTTTTAGTCGCCCAAAAATAAATCCATAAGGGCTTACGCCCAAAGTGAATAATATCACATCATTATAGAGATATGTGAATTCTTTTGGCATTAACAAGTGGTATCAAAGTCATGGTCTAGATTGGATGCCATGTGTGGCGGACTTAAACAAAGTTTAGTGGAGGCATGGAGGAAGTCAAAAGTAACTAGATGCTTTCGAGGAGGCTCGGAGTATGTTAACAGTGACCGGATACTTGTGAGGAGAGCCGGAGCAGGTTAAAAGTGACCAGATGCTTGTGGGGGTCAGAAGCGGGTCAAGAGTATTGGTGGTCCTTCGTTTGAAGTGGGGATTGTTAGGAATACAATTAAAATTCTGAAAAGATCCTGAGCTCAAAAGATAAAAAATATCTTCATTGATATGAAATCTTTTATGTGAAGTTCAAAAATAAATCCATGAGGGTTTAGGTCCAAAGTGAACAATATCATACTATTATGGAGATATGTAAATTCTTTTGACACTAACAACAACATCTTGTTGTTTTAGTTTTTTTATTTTTATTTTTTATTTTTTATTTTATTATATTTTTTATAATTTTTGAACGAAATTGTAAGGAGAATCTTAGCATAGTAAAATTGTTGTTATGTAATCTTGAAGTCATATGCTTGAGTTGTGAAAACAACCACTTATAAATTATAAGATAAAATTATGTATAATAGATTTAGTATGATTCGACTCCTGGATGATCGATGACCTATATTCTGTAGGTGATTAGATGAGAGATCATCTATTTTTTTTAATGTACTCCTATGATGGCATATAGAAGATGATCAGAAAGTGGATATAAAGCAGGAGATGATCAGAAAGTATAATCAGAAGTGATTAATAGATATTATGTATTTTTGGGTGTTTTTTAAAGGAGGTCAAATCTGAACTAAAGTCGAGTATCTTGTAATATGGGTTTTGATACAGTTAAGAGTAAGAGGATTTATTGAGGTATACAAATCCATATTATAGGGAGTGTTCTCTGATGCATTACGTTACTCCTGACATACTATTCTCCTAAGTATTGTACTTTAATATTATCTTGAAATATATACATATAAAAAATACAAATTTCCTATTTTACTGTAATTAATTATTCTTATTATTTACTAATTAATGATGATTTGTTTCATGATTATATTGGTAAAATCATTATATATATATATATATATATACTTCATATTCTATTAAATAAAATATATTCCTAAATATTAAACTATTTTCACGTGTTTATCCTTTTTAATAAATGATTTTAAGAAATTTTATTTATTTTCATAAATTAAACATGTAGAACAGTATTAAATATGTATTTTGTGTTAAAAATAAATAAATTTTATATTGCTGAAATTTTAACTTATAATTTCAAATTTAAACATCTAATTTTATGAGGAATTTTCTTAAAAGAATAATAAATTTAAACATTACATTAAATAAATAAATTTAACACAATTTATTTCTTTTGTTTTCTTCTTATTAAAAATATTTCATTTTAACTACTAAACATTGCTTGAGATTCCTAAATCATCATGTAATTAAATGTTTATTTGTGGTTTTTCAAAATTGATTGTTAGAATAGAAGCTCTCATGAATTTGGGCCTTAGTTTGATAGGAAAATTATTAGGAATAAAATCAAAATCCCAAAATACATTAAAGAGATCATGAGCTTAAAGATAAAAGATATCTTTCCTCTTTTAAACTAAACACTAAATTCAATGAATTTTTATTCATGTTGAATTGAAAAGATCCTCAACATATTAGTTTTAATGTACGCAACAACATTCAAAACAACCCAATGATGGCTCAAGCGGTTCAAGTAAGCAATGGCTACAATGTGCTAATTTGCACTCCTCATAACAAATCTCTCGTGTTGGTGAACAAGTGAGAATTTGACATTTAGCATCTAAAATCTTGTATCCAGATCTGGCTTCAACTTCAGCTGCATAAAATCATCTTATTATTATTATTATTATTATCACTATACATCTAAAAGGAAGAAAAATATATATATATACACTTACCTTCATGTGAAAGGAGCAACAATGTGACTAGAAAGAAGAAGATCAAAGTCGAGAGTTTAAGAGTCATATCTTCCTTGGTTTCAAAGAAGTTTTTTTTTTTTTATATTCTCTAATTGTATACAGTGATCGATTTATATAGAGTTTAGAATCGAAAAATAAGATAATTTTTGGAAACTTTTAAATAATATATTTTTCCTTTTTAAATATTTTTGCTCGTAGAAATAAAACCTTGCTTTAATATCAAAAGATTATCTAAGTTAGTGAATAATTGGTAGTATTAATATTACTATTTAGGAATATAATCAATAACCAAATCTTTATTTTGAAGAACTAATTCAAGTCGATTATTCTAAAACGTTTATTTAGGGAATTATTTTAATTTTGGAGAATCATATGTTACATGGTAGCATTTCACACATGCCAAGAATAAATTAAGATGCCAATTTTAAATTTGTTTTTTGAATTATTAAAACATTATTAGTTAATTATATTAAACATTAGATTGGGTTTTGTCCATTAATGGTGTGAAAATTAACTATCAATTAATTAAAGGGTATAAGTTATTATAAAAAAGATCTGGCAAAATTAAAAGAGCAACCTTTCTTTTCAATATTATCAAAATAGCACCTCATTTTGAAATTGAACAAAGCATTGTATATAATATTTGATCAATTTTAATTAAATTTTAATCAATATTTAAGTAATTTTATTCGATATTAAAATAATTTTGAAAATAATTACTTAGTAATTTTGAATTACGTTGAAAGAGTTTTTGCTAAAGGATGTTTTGTCGAGTAATTAAAGAGTATAAGGTATTATCATGAAAAGATCGAGCAAAAATTAAAAGAGAAGCCTTGATTTTTAATATTATAAAAATAACACCCCATTTTAAAATTTAGCAAAACATTTTATATTGTACAAATTTTAATCATAAGTAATTTTATTCAATATTAAAATAATTATGATAATAATTACTTAGTAATTTTGAATGTTGTTGAAATGATTTTTACTAAAGGTTTTTTCTTTAAAATAAACGCATTTTCATAATATAGGTGTTGGGAGATCGTTGATGCAATCGTCCATGAGTTAAGATTGACTAGTTAGGAGATTGGTGGAGTCAAGCTGGAGCTTCAATTTTTGAATAATATGGTGTGGAAAATATGTTTGGATAATATGTTGTAGGACATATGTGAGAGAAGTCAAGCAGGTCATGAAGGGTCGGTACTTGATTGGTAAAGTCCTAACTAGGGGTAAGTAATAGTAAAGTCTTAACTACGGTTAAGCAAAGGAAAGTCAAAGTGGGTCAAGGAGGACCGCACGTTTTGACAAAGGAAAGTTCAAGTGTATTAAGGAGGATCACACGTTGGAAAGGAAAATCTTAACTACGGTTAGGTAAGCAAGTTCAAGTGGATCAAGGAGGACCGCATGTTGGCAAAGGAAAGCCTAACTGCGGTTAGGCAAAGGGAAGTCCAAGTGGGTCAAGGGGAACTGTAAGTTTTGGTAAAGGAATGTCCAAGTGCATTAAGGAGGGTCGTACGTTGGAAAGGAAAATTTATCAAGCAAGTTCAAGTGGATCATGAAGGACCGCATGTTGGCAAAGGAAAGTCTAATTGTGGTTAGGCAAAGGGAAGTCCAAGTGGGTCAAGGGAGACCGCGCGTTGGCAAGATAAAGTCCTAATTACGATTAGGTAAGAGAAAAATCTGAGTAGGTTAAGGAGGACCACACTTAGTGATCGGATGTCCAATGGGAAGTTGACAAAGTCCAAGTGGATCAAAAGGTTGACTAGACACTTGGTGGAGAAGTCCAACAGATCACGGTTGATTAAAGATTGGGCAAGGGAACCCTAGATTTGGATTAAGCAAGTTAGAATTGAGTAATCGATCAGGTAATCGATTGAGACCTGTGTCAATCAATCAACAGTGCATGGTGAATTGATCTTCACCCTGAACCCAATCGATCAAATGATTGATGGGAAGCTGGTTTTTCGTGAAGCATAGTGTATTGCACTATGCCAAAATGATTGGAAAGAATTCCAATTGATTGAGGATATCGCGAGAGGCTTAATCAATTGGTTGATTGATTAAACTTGATCCTAAGTGAACATAGAGCTTCTGAATCGATCAGGTGATCAATTGAAGCTGCTTGA
Organism: Zingiber officinale; assembly: GCF_018446385.1. Classification (NCBI taxonomy): domain Eukaryota; kingdom Viridiplantae; phylum Streptophyta; class Magnoliopsida; order Zingiberales; family Zingiberaceae; genus Zingiber; species Zingiber officinale. Next base: position 135,309,839 of record NC_055992.1, read on the forward strand.
TCGATTGGGAGAAGCTCGTGAGCGAACAGAGGATTTTGTAATCGATTGGGTGATCAATTAAGAAGGCTCATAATCGATTGATTAATCGATTAAGCGACGGAGAAAAGAGTTGTTATGAGATTTGGACAGCTGGATGCACTTGGATTTGACATGGCAATTGATTAAGGGTAAGGTCAATCCATTGGGAGCCCTAATTCGTGAGATATAAAGGCAACAATGAAAATTCAAACGTAACTCTTCTTCTCTAATTCTATTTGCTAGTTCTTAAAGGTTCTTAGAGCAAAGTACTGCTCCATTTCGAAGCATCAAGAGGTGACCCATAGTAACAAGAGATCAAGAGTAAAGGTTCCTCATTGTAGTATTCATTTCCTTGTTCTTGTTGTATCTTTTATTGTATTTCTCGTGTATTCTCATATTGGAATTTGTACAAGGCTTCTTCGCCTCCTAGAAGGAGGAATTCATAGTGATGAGTGAGGAGAGTAAATCCTTGGATTAGTCACTTCAAGGGGATGGATACAAAGTAAAATCAAGGATGTTAGTGTTTGCTTTGAGTTTTCGCTGTAATAAATCATCAATGAAGCGATTGGAGCTAATCACCCCCCTCAAGTTCATCGGAGTGTCCTAACAAGTTGTATTAGAAAGAGGTCGCTCTTCATTGGACTAATAACCGAGAGAACAATGAGTTAGAGGAAAAAGAAGACATTGAATCTTGAATCCCTAATTTCAAAGTCAAGAAATTATCATCAAAAGAGCTCAAATTCAAAAATAGAGTTTAGAGATGGATTCAGATACACTATCTGAGCACCTCCACCCTATGAAATTAGAAGCTTTGATCTTTGAAAATCAAAGGTTGAAAATTTCTTCATAATGGAGATAGAGTAATGGTTTATTCTAATGGATGAGTTTCAAGCTCCAACAAATAACAAAGGAAAGATCCTCAAGGAAAGAAAGTGGACCGAGGAGCAACTAAGAAAATCCTAGGCCAATGATAAGTTAACCAAAATTTTAGTTAATTTATTACCTAATAATGTATTGTGTAATATAGGGAATTATAAGAGTACAAATGAGTTATGGAGCAAGTTGGTAAAGTACCATGAAGATCCCTCCACTTTGCCAAATCAAGAAAAATCCAAAGAGGAAGACTCATTAGATCAAGAGGAAGAGAATTCGAAAGTTGAAAGGTATTCAACATCTGAAGAATAAAAAATGAAGAAGCATCCACCTCAAGGATTGAAGGGGAGAAATCAGTGATACTAGAACAAGAAGAGGTTTCATCATCTGGAGTTAATGAGAAATAAGGAATTGCCACCTCTACAAGCAAAACTCATGAAAGTATAACAAATTCAATTCATAAAGATAAAAACCATATAATTTATTTTGAGTGTAGAGAAAAAGGACACTACAAGAGAAAGTATCCAAAGTTGACCAAGAAAAAGGGTCAAGTGGCACCCAAGATCAAGGAAAAGTCAAAGGAGATGGTCTCATGGTATACAAGGGCAAGGAGCACATTGTAAATACCCGAGTTGGTTTGGATATGATCAACCAAGTTAAGTTAGGTCCCATTGTATTTTGATTCTTGTGCCTAAGTGTGAAAGAATTTAGAAACACAAGAAATCGACTGGAAGACACAGCGGACGAGAAGGATGACATGGGAAGCAATTTGATGAGATCAGTGCATCCGAGGGACGAGAAGCTGTGGAAGAGTATACTGGTGGAGCGAGAAGGATGTGTGTGACGCTTCTGAGGGATAAGAAGTCGAGTGAAAAACTTCTTAAGGAGAAGGTCGGAGTTGGGTTTGGGTGAGCTCAACTTTGGATGGCCGAAGAATCACCCAAGTGACTAGAGCAGAAGTAGGAAAAGTCAACACAAAGTTAATTTATCTAGCATCCAGACCACCCTGACACAATATGAGCGCCTCATCGAAGAGGCGTTGTTGCGGATGATGTTCGGGTTCATGTCAACAACACTCCAAGCACCCAAACCGATCTAGGCACCTGGGTAAGGATGAGTTTTTATCATCAGACCATTGCATAGCCGTTGCGAGCAGATAAAGTTCACCACTAGGGGTAGCTAGATTGGGTCCAGATGCCCAGAGAAGCCACGTCAGTAAAATGGCTATTTTCGACCAGTAGGCTATAAATAGAGCCTTAGTCCTAGGAGTTAAAAACAATACATTTTCTTTAACTTCTGTAATCTTCATTTTTAATTGTTCGTGCTGTCAACACGATAATAGGCTTCTCTATCTCCAAGAAAGGAGACTTTTAGTGAGCTCAATTCTTTCTTGGATTAGCAATCACCCATGTTGCAAACCAAGTAAATTACTTATGTTGCTTACCTTCTTTTTATGCTTTTATTGCTTGTTTAACTAACGTGTGTTCATTGCTAAGATGAAAAGCAATAGAAGCTTTAAATTCTAACTTGCAGACTATTCACCCACTCTAGCCGATCGCACAAGGGACCAACAAGTGGTATCAAATCCTGAATGCCTTAAAAGGACTAACCACCGACTAAAGCAATGAGAGATGGTCGGAGTTAGCATATATCCACCAATGTTCGAGGGAGAGTTCGCATTTTGGAAGTAATGTATGGAAGTATTTTTCAAAACAGACTTCAATATTTTATTAACAATTAAATTTGGTTTTGAAGTGTCCATTGTTGTTCTAATAAGCAATGAGAAGAATTTATGGCAAATGGTAAGACTAAGTTCTATCTTTTGAGTGTGCTACTTGCTCAAGAACTCAAAAAAATCAATGCCTACAAATGTGCAAAAGAACTTTAGGAAAAGTTCTTGGAACTCCATGAAGAATCCAACTCTTTGATGGGCATCGCTTCGTCATCCGACTCTTTGATGAACATCACTTCGTCATCAAAGGAATTCGAGACCGAGGGGATCACCGACACAGCACTAATAGTCGAATACCTACTCAAAGACAAAGTCATTTCCAAGGAGAGAATTGATGAAGGGGGAGCGTCTACCGGCGAGTACAACATGGTAAGTCAGGTAAGTAAGCTTCCTCCAGATCAACTGTACGAGTGTATTAAAATGTTAAGGAGATCTTTCTATAAAACTAGATCTAAATATCTAAAATCAAAGGAAGATCAGGAAGACCTAGTTAAAAATTTTAACAAACTCAAGAATGAAAATGAAAAATTAAAAGATCAATTAGAATAATTGAAAAAGAACTCAATATGTTCAAATTCGAATATTTCTCATATTAAATACAATGGAGGGTTAAATTGAAATTTTAGATTTTACAAGGGTTAAATTAATAAAATTCTTAAAAATTATATTCTACAAAAACTTCTAATAAATCCAATAGGTAAAATCTATATTGGGTTCGAAAATCGTGTCTAGATTAATTATTTTTTAATTGATTTGCTAGGTTATAATTTCCTTAGAAAAATAATTTTTTTTGCAAACTTTCTGTTAGAATTTTCTATTCAAAATTTTTGTAATGATAATATAGTAGATATTCAATTAGAATAAAAATTTTTAGAATTTTTTGACCAATGATTAATTTTCTATGAATTTTTTACCGAATAATTCATTTTTAATATTAAAAATTCTTGAAATTTTATTTCTTTTTTTACAGATATACATTCAATTTTACATATCCAAAAAAATTAACAACATTTTTTTTAGATCAAAATCTATTTTTAATATTTATTCTAGAAAAATATATATTTCTATATAAAATAAATTATTTCTATTAAAATAAATTTATGCTTTTTTGTAAAAAAAATTATCCTAATCCGAATTTTTCTGGCTAACATGGATAAAAAACTTTAGAATTCTTTGAAATTTTAAATATTTTTAAAAAATATGGTCTTCAATTCTTAAAAATCTAAATTTTTAAAAATTAATTCTTAAAAAAATTATATTGATTACTGTTTCAATCACCCTTTGTAAAATTTTTAGAGTTTTCTCTATTTACCCTTAATTTTTTGATGTGATCAGAGGAGGAGAGAAGTTTAATCGGTTGAGGGAGAGATAATTTAATAATTGCATTATTCATGTTTTAAATTATCAATTCTTTTTTCAAATAAATTCTATGTTTAATTTACCCTAACTTTAACTTGGTACTTGATGCACATCGAAAAGGGAGAGATTGTAAGTACCCCAGATTGATTTTAATATGGTCAACCAAATCAAGTTAGTGTTGGGACCGATATGTCCGCTAGAGGGGGGTGAATAGCAGCTCGTCGTGCTTGCGTCGGTTTGCTTCGTCTTGACGATGATATGCAGCAGAAATAGATACAAGACTCACACAACGCTAACAACTAGGATTTACTTAGTATCCACCTCAAGAAGAAGTGACTAATCCAAGGATCCACACACGACGCTATCTCTACTATGAAAACCCTCCTTCTCGGTCGCAGCCGAAGGCGGAGAAGCCTTGTATAAACTCTCACACACACAAACAACTCACACAAGAAGAAGAAATACAAATAGAAATAGAAACACTCTCTTCTTGCTTACTTGTTGCTTATTGTTGCCTCATGAACCTTGGGAATGCACCTCAAGAGCCTTCAAGACCTAGCGGAGAAGCTCGGAGAAAATCGCCGGTGAATTGCACACAAATCGCAGAAGAAAGCTCGCAAATAACTACAGATAAAATGCTCCGCCAAAGCTTTAAACAGTGCTCCCAATCGATCCAATCAATCCCCAATCGATTGACACGTTTTCACCCAGCAATCCCAGCCATCCATCGCCTGCAACCTGTGCAACGGTCACTTCCCAATCGATCGACCGATCGATTGGAACTGCTTGAATCGATTGGCTGATCGATTCAGAGCCTTTATGTGCTCTCACGCCCACGCGAGAGCTTCTTCTGCCCAATCGATCGACCGATCGATTGACAGCTCTCAATCGATCGCTCGATCAATTGGGAAAGCCTCTGTGCTCGCGATTTCACCTCCCAATCGATCGACCGATCGATTGGACCATCCCACAATCACAGCACACTCCAATCGATCGACTGATCGATTGGACCATGGTTCAATCGATCGCCCGATCGATTGACCAGCTTGGACTTAACTCAAACTCAAGTCCAAAGTCCCAAACCCAACTTCTGGTCAACTGTGACCTGTTGGGTCTCCATGCCTAGCATTTGTCCATACCCGACCAACCTCGAACTAGCCTTCTAGCCTCCTCCATCAGCCTTGCGTCTCTCGGATATCTCCCATCCTTCACGCCTTGCCTTCAGGAGCTTCCTTTAGCCTTATCCTAGTTGTCGGATTATACCACCACACTCGACCAACCTCGAACTAGCCTTCTAACTGTTGGTGCAACCTTAGGTCATAGTTGACCTGGTTGACCTGACTCGAGTTGACCTGACTCGAGTTGTGTTTTGATGTTTGATGATGTTTGACGAGAAGAGAGTTGTATTCTTGATGTTTGACAAGAATAGGTGTTTGGGAGATTGTAGGTGCAACCTTAGGTCAAGGTTGACCTGGTTGACCTGATTCGGGAAAAGTCCAAGCAGGGAGCTTGGCACGCGAAAAGTCCAAGTATGGAGACTTGGCACTGGAAAAGTCCAAGTATGGAGACTTGGCACGGGGAAAAGTCAAAGTAGCTTGGCACGCGGAAAGTCCAAGTATGGAGACTTGGCGGGGAAAGTCCAAGCAGGAGTTTGCACGGGAAAAGTCCCAGTGAGTGAAGCCAGGCAGTCGGAGAAGTCCCAGTGAGTGAAGCCGGATGGGAAATCTTGTAAGTGAAGCGGTGAAAATCCTAGTGAGTGAAGCTAGGTGAAAGTGGAAGTCACAGTGAGTGAAGCCGGCATTCGGGAAAGTCTTGGTGAGTGAAGCGGGGTGGAAGTCTGGTGAGTGAAGCCAGGCGGTTGAAATCTGGTGAGTGAAGCCGGTGAAAACCTAGTGAGTGAAGCTAGGTGAAAGTCCGGTGAGTGAAGGGCAAGGGAAAATCCGGATGGATCAAGGGTGATCGGGACATCCGGTGTTGAGAAGGTCAAGTAGGTCAAGGGAGTGACCGGATACTTGACACAAAGAGGAAAGTCCAAGTGGGTCAAAGGATTGACCGGACACTTGGTAGGGAGTCTTAGCAGGTCAAGGGTGGACCGGATGCTAAGCATGATGTACCAACAGTCAAGGTTGACCGGATGTTGGTTTGGGAGACTTGGGACTTGGTTTGGGCAAAACCAAGCTCGATCGGTCACCGACCGATCCAGTGATACGCTTGGTATTTGATCGGTCTGGCGACCGATCGGATAACAAAGGCACGCATCGATTACGTGAGCTTCGATCGGTGCGGGACCGATCGGCATGGGCTGATCGGTGCGCAAGACCGATCGAGCGATATCTGATCGATGCCGGCCGATCGGTGGCGATCTTGAGTGCGAGGAACCGCTCAATAAGCCCGATCGGTCGCGGACCGATCGGGCCATCTGATTGGTCCCCACGACCGATCGAGCACGATCGATAGCTAGCGGAGTTCGGAGGCGCGATCGATCGTGGACCGATCAGGCACACTCCTGATCGGTCTGTGGACCGATCAGGGCACTAGCCGTTGCGACGCAACGGCTATATTCCTTCGTGTTTTTCTTCGCAGGTATAAAAGAAGCTACAGGGCTTCGTTGCTGCTGCTGCTTCCTCCTTAGAACTTCTGTTCTTGTGCTCTAGAGCTTCTGCTCTTACCTGCTATCAGAGCTTTGCTGAGCTCCTCGCAGCTGAAGCTTCGCGTGAGCTTCTCGACTGGATTCTCGTCAGCTGCTGCTGGTGTGAAGCTGCTGCTTCATCACTCCAGTCAACAAGAAAGGCAAGCAAGTGTTTCATTTCGTTTTTTGCTTTCTTGTATCTGTTGTACTCCTATCTTGCTTGTGCAAGAAACATTGTGGCGAGGTTTCTCCACCCAGAAGGAGTATATTGTATTAGCCGGTTCTCCGGGGACTCATCCACCGACGGATTGGTAGGCTTCGTCCACCTTACGGATACGCCGAGGAGTAGGAGTTCATCTCCAAACCTCGTTACATCCATCGAGTTTGAGGTTTGATCTTCTCACCGTTTCCTTTCTACTGTTTTATTTCCGCTGCTAACTCGATTTGTAGAAAGAAAGCGAATTTGGGGTCGGCTATTCACACCCCCCCTCTAGCCTCCGTACGAAGGATCCTAACACTAACCTCCTCCATCAGCCTTGCGTCCCTCAGATATCTCCCATCCTTCATGTCTTGCCTTCAAGAGCTTCCTTCGGCCTCATCCTAGTTATCGAGTTCTCCTTGCCAAGTCACACTAGGACTTATCTTATCAAGACCACATGCTTGGACTTACAACCTTTGCCAAGATCACACTTGGACTTTCCAATTGCCTGACTCCTCACCATGACTTTCTCCTTTGCCAAAATCACACTTGGACTTACATTGCCAAGACCACATGCTTGGACTTACAACCTGTGCCAAGATCACATTTGGACTTCCCAATTGCCTGGCTCCTCACCAGGACTTTCTCCCTTGCCAAGATCACACTTGGACTTTCCAAATGGCTGGCTCCTCACCAGGACTTTCTCCTTTGCCTAACCTCCAGTTAGGACTTCCACCACTGCCTAAACTCCAATTAGGACTTCACCACTACCTAACCTCTAGTTAGGACTTCCACCACTGCCTAAACTCTAGTTAGGGCTTCACCACTGCCTAACCTCTAGTTAGGACTTCCACCACTGCCTAAACTCCAGTTAGGACTTCACCACTGCCTAACATTCAGTTAGGACTTACCCAGTCAAGTCTCCTGTCATCCCTGACCTACTTGACTTGTATTCTCATCAACCTGGTCAACCCTTTGACCATCTCCATAATCGGATGATTTCTCCAGCAATCTCCTTATATTGTCAAACATCAAAACTCAAATCCCGACTTAAGCTTGACTCAACTCAAGTTTAGTCAAACTGGTCAAACTTGACCAAGGGAAATTGCCCCAACAATCTCCCCCTTTTTGATGTTTGACAATACCTCTAAGTTAATACCTCTAAGTTAGGCTAAATCCCATAGTCTTAACCTCTTCTTTATCACAAGGCTAAATCTCATAGCCTTAACCTCTTCTTTATCACAAGGCTATTCTTTATCACAAGGCTAAATCTCATAGCCTTAACTCCATGACAAAGCATAAATGAAGGTTTCCTTCATTCTCTCCCTTTCCTAGAGGGCAAACTCCCCCTGCTTGGGATGAAGGCCTAACTTAACCTTCCATTCTCCCCCTTTGTCACACATCAAAAATTGAAAACAAACTCTTCTCCATAAGAGTTAACCCCACAATGAAGATCACATACCCTTCATTGTCTCCAAGGTTCCCCCTTAAGCTCTACTTCACTTCACAATGCTCATCCTAGAGCATGCAGCAACTTCCCAATGAAACTCCCATTCATTGTATTCAATGCTCCCCCTTGAGCAGTAATCTTCTTCTCAATGTTCATCCAAAAGTATTTTTCACTTTACCAATGAAGGTCTGATCCCCTTCATTAACCCAATGCTCCCCCTTGAGTAGTAATCTACTCCATACTACTCATCCGAGAGCATTTTTCATCCTAGCAATGAAGATAACCAATCTTCCATTGCTCCCCAATATTCAACCCTGAGTATTAATTCATCACGAAGGTTTAACCCCCTTCAAAAGATTTTTATGTTTTCAAAGAATAACTTCCCCTAAAAATATGGTCAAACTTCTATCATTGCACCAACAATGACTTGGGGTTCCTAAATAATTAGGAAAATCAAAACTCGAAGTTTTGAGGTTCAAATTTCAATAATGAAACTAAACCTCAACCTACACTTCACCTTAGTCTACATTAACCAAACCATGCTTGTTTTCATCATGAAAACTTCCCCTAAGTGTATACAAATATATTCCAAAGGGTTAGGAATGGTTAATGACCCTTGAAAACCAAAACTTGAAGTTTTGAGGTTCCAAAATTCAAAATTGAATTCAAACTCCATCCTAACCTTCACTTTGATTTATCTTAACCAATTCATACCTGTTTTCATCAAGAAAACTCCCCCTAAATGTATACAAATGTATTCCAAGGGGTTTGGAATGGTTAACGGGACTCGAAGTGACTTAAAGTGCTAAAATCAGGCTTTTTCGGCCAAAATCAGACTTCCCAATCGATTGAAGTTGGGACTCAATCGATTGAAATCACTTCAATCGATCCATTGATCGATTCAGCAAGGTACTCCTCGCAGAAATTTCCTCTGAATCGATCGACTGATCGATGCAGCCTGGGTCAATCGATCAGCTGATTGATTCACTACCCTTTTGTTAGCGAGAATTGGCTTCCCAATCGATCGGCTGATCGATCGAAACCATCCCAATCGATCAGCTGATCGATTGGGTTTTTGATTTCCTGAAATTCAATTTCAACGAAATTCAGAAACTCCCCAAAAATTCTACACAATTCTAAAAATTATGAAAATTCATGTAGACATTATTTAGGGTATACTTTATCAAGAAAAAATAATTTTTTATGAAAATACTTCCTATTTTCAAATATTGACACAAGTTCGAAAACTCTTGAAAACTTCAATGTTTTCTTCTAGTTTGTGTCTTACTTTCCAATGATGATTACTATCAAAAGATAGTCTTCACCAAGGTTTTCCAAAAATATTTTAAAATATTTTTCAAAACCAATATCCAACCATGTTCTTTGGGTTTAATGCACATGACTTGTATATTAGCTTTCCCAATGATTGGAAGACACATAACTATGTGTTTTGATGAACCTAAAACTCAACAAGATGTACTAAATCAACATCATGAGTTTTGTTCACCATCCTAACATCTCACTTGTATCTAACGTGTATTAAAACACATACAAGTTACCTTATAGTTCTTTGTGAGATGTATATTTGGTTTTACCCTAAACTAAGGGATCATGCATATCTATCTAGGCATTATAAGACTTATGATCATCGACCAAGGATGTCACTTGGTATAATCCCACTTGTTGGGATAATTACCATTTATAATAAATGTCTTTTGTCCTTAATTGCAAGGAATTAACTATGATGCATGATGATTAATGGCATACATCAAAATAAGCCATTTTTAAAAGAAAAGCATGCTATAGCTACATGATGTATGTATGACATGACATGGTATTTTGTGTTTTTTATAATAATCATGAATGCAACACATGATGTCATGACATATAATATGCAATTAATCATGACATTTTAGCATAAATAAAATATACCTAGATAATCTATCTAAGTATCCTTAAACCTTAGCTAAAATCTTAAAATTAAGCCTAGATTGCTTATCTCTTGAAGGAATGCCAAAACCCAACTTGGCATTTCTTTTACCCCTTTTCTATTTGTGCCAATTGAAATTAAGAATTCAATCCTCAAATATTTGTTTGGCACATATTACTCTCTTTAAGGATCAAACATTTAGATTGAGACTTAATTTTTCTCTTAATCCCTTAAGCATATACTAATATCTCAACTAGATATTTTTTTATCCTTTTTCCAAGTGTATCAACTTACATTAAATGTGATTCCTCAAGGTTTGGCACAACTTACTCTTCCAAAGAGTAATTAATTTGATTAAGGTTTACATTTTCCCTTAACCCCTCAATAGACTACCAAATTTTCAACTTGGTATTTCTTTTTGCATTTGTGCCAATTTAAATTTAAGTCCAATTCCTCAAGACTTGGAACATTTTACTCCTCCAAAGAGTAAATAAAATCAAATTAAGGCTTAGATTCACCTTTAACCTTCTAAGAAAATGTCAACACCCCAACTTGGCATTTCTTATCCTTTTCTAAATGTGTCAATTTAAATTAAGTTCAAATCCTCAAAGTTTGACATATTTTACTCTTCCAAAGAGTAAACATCTTACATTAGGACTTAGATTTTCCTTTAATTACCCTAAGAAAATACCAAAACCCCAATTTGATATTTCTTATGTTTTCCCAATTGTGCCAAGTTAAATTAAATCTAATTTTCTTAGGTTTTGGCACATGTTACTCTTTCCAAGAGTAACAATTTGGATTAAGGTTTACATTTCCCTTAATTCCATAAGAAAATACCGAATCCCTAATTTGACATTTCTTTTGCTTCTCTCAAGTGTGTCAATTAAAATTAGATTCAACTCCTCAACTTTTGACACATTTTACTCTTTCAAAAAGTAACCCAATAGTCCTTTTCATTTTCAAAGATTAACAATACCCTTGAAAAAGCTCTCAAGTGTCAACTTTAACAAGGTTGGGTTAACTATCCTTCCAATTGGAGTTGACACTCTCTAAACCCATCTAGGGTGTAGAGAATATGCTCCTAGGAACCCAAAACCTATTGGTGCTCCTTGGATGCTCTAGGTACTCATTAGGGATGACTTCCCTAGATACCTTCCTAAGGACCTTTCTAGGCTTCTTAGAAACCTTGGTCACTTCTACTAGGTCACTCCTAGAGATAACTTCCCTTGTAACCTTCTTTGTGACTTTATTAGGCCTTTTTGGAGCCTTAGTCACCTTTACTATATCAACTTTAGGAATGACCTTCCTTGTGACCTTCTTTGTGACTTTGTTAGACTTCTTAAAAGTCCTAGTCACATTGGTCTTGCCAAAAGAATCTTTAGGAATTCCTTCCCTAGTGTCCTTGACTTGACCTTTACACCTAGGATTGGTCTCATAGCTATATGGAACCCTATGAAAAGAAGTCACATCCTTCTTGACTTTAGGTTTGTATCACAAACCTCTATAGCCATTGGATGGCTCTTGTCTATCTTCTCCTAGGTGATGCTCATTTTGACCCTTAAGCGTGTTTTTCATTCTTGCTAGAGTTCTTTCTAAGATATCAAGTCTTAAACTCAAGACTTGGTTCTCCGTGACTAAATCCATGGAGTTGGATTTTTCTTGACCCCTATGAGCATTTCTATATCTAGGCATATATCGATAATCCTTAGAGTTATTGCCTAAATTGTTGTCTACCTTCCTAACCTTAGGTGTGGTAAATCTAGCATGAAGAGAAATATATTTATCCTTAATACCATCATGTTTCCTACCTTCATGATAATTTGCATTAAAATGATAAGGATTATTTCTAACATGTATTTTATCATGACTAAGAGGAATTGCACTATTAAAGGTTACCTTGGGGTTGCTCCTAAAAACTCCCCCTAGACTTGTGCTTCCTCCTCTAACTTTGATTGGCTTCTTCCCTTTAGGACATTGACTTCTATAATGTCCTCTTTGATTGCATAAGAAGCACACAATGTGCTCCTTGCTTTTGTGTTCCATGGGATCAACCACCTTAGGCTTCTCCTTAGTCTTTAGTGTCATTTGGCCCTTCTTCTTGGCCAACTTGGGACACTTGCTCTTGTAGTGCTCATGCTCCCTACACTCAAAGCAAATTATATAATTTTTGTTATTTACAATTGAAGTTTCTATACCTTTGCTTGTAGGGATGATGCTCGATTCTCCATTTGATGTAGCTTGAATTGTGGAGGTAGCATCATCTTCTTCTTCTTCTCCTCTTGAGGGTGTGAGTGCTTCCACCTCTTCAATTCGTGAGGATGTGGAAGCTTCCACCTCTTCCTCTCTTGAAGATGTGGATGATCTCTCCTCATCTTCTTTTTCTTCCTCGAATGTTGCACTCGTGTCAGCATCCGATTGGTCCTTCTCTTCTAGGACCAATGAGCCATTCTCCTTGGGCTCCTCCACTCCTTGGAGTTGTGAAGGGGTCTCATGATAAGCAATGATCTTTTTCCAAAAATCACTTGCACTTGTGTATTCACCTACACTCATAATGATATTAGAAGGTAATAAATTTATCAAAATTTTAGTTACCTCCTTATCGGCCTCCGCTTGTTCCCGTTGTTCCTCGGTCCAATGTTGAAGTCGAAGGCGCTTCCCCCTTCTTATCCATTGGAGCTTCAAATGGGTCCTCCAAGACCACCCATTGGTTCCAATCCATTTGGAACCAAGTTTTCAATCGGTTCCTCCAAAAATTGAAGTCCTCTTTGTCGTATGGAGGTGGAATCCGGATGCCCCATCCGAGAGGTCCTTCACTCTCCATCTTCTTCTTCCTCTAGCTCCTTGCTCTCTTGGCGGTTAGTCTATAGAAGAGCGACCTCCCTCTGATACCAATTGTTGGGACCGATATGCTTGCTAGAGGGGGGGTGAATAGTGGCTCGTCGTGCTTGCGTCGGTTTGCTTCGTCTAGACGATGATATGCAACGGAAATAGATACAAGACTCACACAATGCTAACAACTACAATTTACTTGGTATCCACCTCAAGAAGAGGTGACTAATCCAAGGATCCACACACGACACTATCTCCACTATGAAAACACTCCTTCTCGGTCGTAGCCGAAGGCGGAGAAGCCTTGTACAAACTCTCACACACACAAACAACTCACACAAGAAGAAGAAATACAAATACAAATAGAAACACTCTCTTCTTGTTTACTTGTTACTTATTGTTGCCTCTTGAACCTTGGAAATGCACCCCAAGAGCCTTCAAGAACTGGCGGAGAAGCTCAGAGAAAATCGCCAGTGAATCGCACACAAATCGCAGAAGAAAGCTCGCAAAGAACTAAGGAGAAAATGCTCCGCCAAAGCTTTAAATAGTGCTCCCAATCTATCCAATTCATCCCCAATCGATTGCCATGTCAGCACCCAGCAATCCCAGCCGTCCATCGCCTGTAACCTGCGCAACGGTCGCTTCCCAATCGATCGACCGATCGATTGGGACTACCTGAATCGATCGACATATCGATTCAGAGCCTTTCTGTGCTCTCGCGTCCGCGCGAGAGCTTCTGCTGCCCAATCGATAGACCGATCGATTGGCAGCTCCCAATTGATCACCCGATCAATTGGGAAAGCCTCTGTGCTAGCGATTTCACCTCCCAATTGATCGACTGATCGATTGTGTCTTCCCACAATCGCAACACACTCCAATTGATCGACTGATCGATTGACCAACTTGGACTTGACTCAAACTCAAGTCCAAAGTCCCAAACCCAACTTCTAGTCAACCGTGACCTATTGGGTCTCCATACCTAACATTTGGTCATACCCGACCAACCTCAAACTAACCTTCTAGCCTCCTTCATCAGCCTTGCGTCTCTCGGATATCTCCCATCCTTCACGCCTTGCCTTCAGGAGCTTCCTTCAGCCTCATCCTAGTTGTCGGATTATACCACCACACTCGACCAACCTCGAACTAGCCTTTTAGCCTCCTCCATCAGTCTTGCGTCCCTCGGATATCTCCCATCCTTCACGCCTTACCTTCAAGAGTTTCCTTCGGCCTCATCCTAGTTATTGAGTTCTCCTTGCCAAGTCACACTAGGACTTATCTTACCAAGACCACATGCTTGGACTTACTACCTTTGCCAAGATCACACTTGGACTTTCCAATTGCCTGACCCCTCACCAGGACTTTCTCCTTTGCCAAGATCACACTTAGACTTACCTTGTCAAGACCACATGCTTGGACTTACAACCTGTGCCAAGATCATATTTGGACTTCCCAATTGTCTGGCTCCTCACCAGGACTTTCTCCCTTGCCAAGATCACACTTGGACTTTCCAAATGCTTGGCTCCTCACCAGGACTTTTTCCTTTATCTAACCTCCAGTTAGGACTTCCACCACTGCCTAAACTCCAGTTAGAACTTCACCACTGCCTAACCTCCAGTTAGAACTTCCACCACTGCCTAAACTCCGGTTAGGACTTCACCACTACATAACATCTAGTTAGGACTTCCATCACTGCCTAAATTCCAGTTAGGACTTCACCACTGCCTAACCTCTAGTTAGGACTTACCCAGTCAAGTCTCGTATCATCCCTGACCTACTTGACTTGTATTCTCATCAACCTGGTCAACCCTTTGACCATCTCCACAATCGAATGATTGCTCCAGCAATCTCCTTATATTGTCAAACATCAAAACTCAAATCCCAACTTAAGCTTGACTCAACTCAAGTTTAGTCAAACTGGTCAAACTTGACCAAGGGAAATTGCCCCAATAGTTAGGTTATGTTGTGTTTTGATCCTTGTGTCTAAGTGTGCAGGAACTTAGGATCACGAGAAGTCGAGCAGAAGACGCAGCGGATGAGAAGGATGGCATAGGAAGTGAGTCGACAGGCTCATTTCATTTGAGGGATGAGAAGCTGTGGAAAAGTACATCGATGGAGTGAGAAGGAGGCACGCGACACTCCCGATGGATGAGAAACTGGAGAGGAAGACTACTCAAGAAGAAGGTCGGAGTTGGGTTTGGGTGAGTGATAAAATCGTTTTTGTCGTGAAACGATATTAAAAGAATTTAAGTATTGAACCCCTTCTAATTACATTAATAAAATATAGAAATGTCTCAGGTCATCTCCCAACGAATGCAATGATAGGATGGTAATTTAAGATTGCTTATTATTTAGGGGGGTGTATTCAATGTTGGACTTTTAATTACTTTGAATGACTTTTGTGGATTTTAAAAGTCTAGGTGTATTCAATCTAGACTTCTATAAACTCTATAGAAATCTAATGGTATCCAAATTGGATTTTTATAGAGTTTTAAAAAGTCATGTGGTATTCAACTTTTTAAAACTCTATGAAAATCTTTTAATATCTAAAATTTTAATAGATTTTCATGGATTCTTTTAGAATTCCTTGGATATAAATTTTAACCAATGAGAGCTCTCCAAAATACTTGGTACAAGTTTAAATATAAAATACAAATCTTCTCCTCACCCTTGAGATTTCTATAGACTTCAAATCATTTTAATTTTTTACGAATAAGTCCTTTCTCTTTCCACTCCTCGATTTTGATTATTTCTTGGAGCCCTATCCAGAGCCTACCAATACAATAGTACACAGTCCAACTTGACGCATATTCAACAAAGAATCTTCACCACATTGATCAAATTTAACATTATTCTCAATGTTATTCCTTCACCACCTTAATCACGTCGACGGTCTACCATAGAGATTACTTTAGAGGTGTGTTACCTTCAATTGCAAAACTAATTATACATTTTTTTTTTAACTTTATTATTATTATTTTTTTGAATTTTATGCTTTTTCTCTATTTTTTTTTAAGTTTACATTTTTTTTTTTTGAAATTTATGTTTTTTTTGTTTAGGTTTTTTTTTAAAGTTTTTTATTTTACGTTTTTTAAATTTATGTTTTCTTTTAACTTTTACGTTTTTTTCTTTATGTTTTTTTAGTTTAAGTTTTTTTTAAAGTTTATGGTTTTTTCTTTAATTTTTTTTTAAGTTTACAATTTTTGTTAGTTTACCCTTTTTTTTTAGTTTATGTTTTTTTAGTTTACCATTTTTTAATTTTTCTTTAATTTTTTTAAGTTTACGGTCTTTTTTTAAAATAAATTTTTTATTATAAAAAGTTTGGCTTGTGCCGGATTGCATAATTTTCTCCGTAAGGAGTGTCGTTCTGATGAATTTTTAGTTGAACTAGATAATGAAACTTTATGATCCTTATTAGAATAAGCTCATGGTGTTGATTGCTTTGATCAATTATATGATACTCAAGAACAACAATGAGTAAATGTCAAGGCATGGAGAGATATAATAGCGAATCGAATGTGGAGCGATGTTTATCATATCGGTAATAACAAAACAAATTTTTCTTTCTCATAAATCCACGAGTTTCCATGAAAAAGTTTATAAATATCTGTAAAAGTCTTGCAAAAAAGTCTATAGAACTCCATAGAATTCTTTTCACAATTACGCAAGATTCTATACAAGTAAATAAAAATCAATCAACTCCACAAAAGTCTATCATTAAAAAAAGTCAATGAAAGTCATTCAATCTCTTGATTGAATACTTATATTTTTGGGATTTTTAATATGAAAATGGAGGTTATTTGATTTTGATTCTAAACCTAACGAATAAGATAGCAAAACAAGTATGAAATTTACCCTAATGAAATGAACGACATCCTATCTACCCATTAATAATAATCTCACAATGCATTGTCACTCTACGCTATGATTTCACCATCAACAAAATTAAACTAAGGAATGAAAAGCAAAGCATTAAATGAAACCTAATCTAATAAATGAAAGACAATGTAAATAATGAAAGCTAAGTCTAACTTAACTACAATTGTAGAAAATAAAAGGCAACATGAAGTAAAGCATTAACAAAACTAAACATGGAACGAAACTTAGAGCATGTAGCGAAACCTAAGCTAATCTATCCTAAAGGCATTCAATCAAAACTAGAACTTAAAGAAATTGAAAGAATAAGACAAAGCAAGAATTAAACAAACTAAAATGCATCAAATTACTTAACTAATGGTTGAAACAATTCATCGAACACGTTGTGTGCATGAAAGTATTTAAGCATAGTACGTGTAATTTAAACTTGGAGAATCAAGTTCAATACAAGCATTCAATTAACTATCAACCATCAACAATGAATATGAAAGAAACTAAGTATCCAAATCGCAATTCACCAAACTTCAATTCCAAAGACTACCCTTGCCATCACACAATGGCCCAGAGAAGGAACGCCAAACTCCAATGAATAATAGCACACTACCGGTTCTGCTTTCTTCGACAACGATGCTGATACAAATCTTCCACTAAAGAACTCCCTTGGATGGAATTTGACCAGACTGTGGATGGACTGTGAAATGGGATGAACTGCCGCCTTCTTCTTCTTGCTCTGTCACCTGAACCCCAAATGGTACAGTTGTCGGAAGGAAGATAGAAGGTGGAGGATCTCACCGAGAAAACCCTCTCCGATGAGATGGCAAAGATCTTAGCTCACTACCATCTTGTTTCTTGAAACTCTGCTTTACAACCACAATGACATAGAGTTAAGGAAGCGAGGGAGGTAGGGAAGAACACCGGAGGAACTCCTCATTGATGACTTGAGCTTGATCAGAGTCATCGTCGCTGCTTGCTGCCGCCACCGCTTGGACTCAAAAAGAAGAGAAAGTGGAAAGGGAATGGTCGGTCGACGGTAGTGAAAGTAAGGAAAGAAGTCGTCGACCGATGGAGAGGAGAAAGAAAGGAGAAGAAGGTGGTGGCGCAAGTTGCGTCCCCCTAGTAAAAATAAAGAACAGAGAGGAAGTATTTTCTGCGTGTGGGAATCAGGAGAAAAGAGGACTGTGCATTTTTTAATGGTTTCGGGTTTGAGGATCTGGATTTGGGTTGAGAAGTTTGGATCTGGATTTGATAAGAGAAGTGGCTTTCTTTCATGGGTTGGGCTTTTGGATGAGTGGGCTTTAGAAGTGGATTATTGGATCAAATTGGACTCTTCTCTCTTGGAATGAGATGAATTTGTTGGTGCAGGAAGCATCCGACGATCGAACCCAAGTTTTGATAATGGCAAAGGGTTCAAAGTTAAGTCTTGTTGTTATCTAACATGTTGAATGAGTGTTTCAGGAAAGTCCTAGCTGCGGTTAGGCAAAGGGAAAACCCTAGGGGGTGGTAACCCTAGGTCATAGGGGGTGGTAACCCTATGCGGAAAGTCTTGGCAGGTCGATGGCTTCAGACAAAAGTCCTAGGGGGTGGTAACCCTAGGTGGAAAGTCCTGGTGTCGCGAACCAGGTGAAAGATTGGACTAGCCGGGAAGCGGATGTCCAGCAGAAAGTCCGAAAGCGTCGAATGCTGAGCAAAAGTCCAGTCGATCTGGAGGATCGCACTGGCAGCAGGTAAATCTCCTGAGTGGAGTAGGTGAGGACGCGTTCCCCGTAGAGGGAACAGTAGGCGTCGGGTCGACCTAGGGTTTCCGGACGGAAATCCGAAGTCAGACCCGGACAGTCCGGAGACTGTCATAACATTCTTTATCATATTCATACTGTTGTTTTATGCTAACTTTGTGTTGTAGGATATTGTTTGGGACTAACATGTCTTGCAGGTACAAAATAATGAAGTTTTCCCTCGGATGAACAGTGTCCGAGGCGCCTCCATGGAGCTTGGAGGTGCCTCGGGTGCAAAAGCTGACCTAGCTATGAAGCATCCATAGAGGCGCCTTGAAGGGAGTATAAGGCGCCTTGGAAGGCACCTTGGGTAGGGTATAAGGCGCCTTAAGCAGATGAACTTCGACCAGTTCAAGCTTGATCCACGCAGAGGACTCGGCAGCATGGAGGTGCCTTGAACACCCTTCAAGGCGCCTTGAACACCCTTTATAAGGGGGTTTCGACCAGTACTTCAGAACATCAACTTCCAAGCGATTTCTTTGCATCTAGCTGCTAACGACACGATCCAGAAGTGCTGCAACAACCTCCCGACGACCCGGAGCTCTGTTTTCTTCTTCCTTAGTTGTCGGTATAAAGCTGTTATAATATTTTCATTGTAATTAGTTTGTAATTCTTATCGAGCTTATAGTTGTTGCCCACCGGAAGTGATCAAGGATCGCGGGCCTTCGAGTAGGAGTCGCCTTAGGCTCCGAACGAAGTAAATCCCTTTGTGTCTCTGTGTTTATTTATTTTATTCCGCTGCATTTTAGTTACTCCGATAGTTTTCCGATAATCGAACGAAATAGTCACGAGCGCTATTCACCCCCCCCCCCTCTAGCGCTTCTCGATCCAACAATTGGTATCAGAGCGGGGTTGTTTTGAATTGGTGCAACCACCATTCAAAACATTTTTTTCGTGGCATTTTTTTTTCGGAGTCAATTAGAAATTAGCTTAGTAGCTAATTCTTTTCAAACCGGTGTTGCTCAAAGTTGGTCAATACCACTTGAGCTCTATTTTTTCCTTCTTCTCGCACTACTAATCCAAGACTCAGTCTTGGAATAGATCTTCTTGTTTTGGTTTTTCCAGATCTAAATAGCCCAACAAGAAGGATATAGCACTGTTCGTCCCCCACTATTCTCCGAAGAAGACTTCGGGTATTGGAAGGGGCGAATGGAGATATATCTTAAAACCCAGTTCGACACCTGGATGATAGTCAAGACGGGACTACGATTACCAACTGATGAAGACGGCAAGCCTACATCTTGCGAAAATTGGGAACCATCTCTTATCAAAAAGGTAGAAGCCGATGCCAAAGCCACTTGCACCCTCCAGTGCGGTCTTACCAAGGAAGAGCTCAACAGAGTCGGTCCGTTCTCTTCCGCAAAGGAGCTGTGGGAGAAACTGATCGAACTTCACGAAGGCACCTCGGAAACCAAGGTAAGTAAGCGTGATTTGTTACTTAATAAACTATACAATTTAAAAATGCAGGAAGGCAAGACGGTGAGTTCACTACACGCAAGAATCCAAGATATCCTTAACTCCCTTCACGGAATCGGGCAGAAGGTAGAAAATAGGGATATCATAAGGTATGCTCTTAATTCATTTCCTAGGAGCACATTGTGGGCATCAATGATAGATGCCTACAAAGTCTCCAAGGAGTTGTCTTCCTTAAAATTAGATGAATTGTTTAGTGAATTTGAACTTCATGAACAAACTAATGCACAGCTGACCGAGAAGGGTATTGCTTTGGTGGCATGTACTAGTCGAACACGCGAACCGAGATCCCAACGAAAAATTGAACCAGAATCAGAAGACGAACCCGACTCAGAAGATTCAGAAGATGAATTGACCAGCGAACTCGTGAACCTCGTGAAGAAGCTCTACAAGAAGAAGAAGGGCTTCAACAAGAAAGATTTGAAGAAGGCAGTTCAATCCAAGGAGGCCCAACCGAGTCCGAAAGTAAAGTTTGAAGTCACCTGCTACGGGTGCAACCAGAAGGGGCACATCAAAGCCAACTGCCCCAACCAAAAGGAAGCCAAAAAGCAAAGAAGAAAGAAGGCCCTGAAGGCAACCTGGGACGAATCTTCTTCGGAGGACGACGACGACGAACTCGATCAAACGAGTTTACTCGCACTGATGGCCCGGGACCAGATCGTCGAGAGCGAGAGCGAGTCAGAGGCCGAGTCCGAGCAAAGCCACGGATCCGCATCCGTTTCCGAAGGGCCAGACTCCACTGTAAGTATTCCGAGGCTTAATAATTTAGTCAATTATTTATTACGCAAGTTAGCTAAGTCAAACCTTAGGATTAAATCATTTCTAAAGGAAGTAGCTGTCCTTAAAGAAGTGACTGACACTAAATCCTTACCTGATCAAGTTCAGACTGGAAATTCAACTCAAGTTCAAAAACTTGAGGAAGAAAATTCTAGTTTGAAAAATCAGGTAAAAGATTTAAAAAATACCTTAGAACGGTTTTCTTTGGGCTCCAAGAATCTGGACCTAATTCTTGGGACACAAAGATCCGTTTACAATAGAACTGGGCTAGGGTATAAAAGTAAAAAGAAATATAGATCTTATTTATCCTTAATAAACAAACAAAGTAGTAAATCAGTCCAAGCATGGGTCCCCAAGTCCAAATTGATCAATTAAGTTGGACTTGGCCAATACTGGGTTCCGAAGGATCAAATACACTACCTCGATAGACCATATCGAGGCCATGATCCAGGGGGAGCAAAAAGAAATTAACTTATAAATTAAAAATTCAAAATTCAAAATCAAATTAAAATTTCAAAATTCAAATTAAAAATTCAAAATTAACTTATAAATTCAAAATTCAAAAAATCAAAATCAAATTAAAAATTCGAAATCAAATTAAAAATTTGAAATTAAATTAAAAATTCGAAATTAACTTATAAATTCAAAAATCAAATTCAAAATTTAAAATTCAAAATCAAATATAGATGGAGGATCCAAACTAGCTGGCACCCCAAACTGAACTACCCGACAGAGCAATTGAACCTAATCTACCCGAAATAGGTAAAACAAGAGTAGATTACCCGGCAGGGTAATTAAGGTTAGATTAAAACGGGCTAGGTTTAACTTGATCCACAGTACTGGTGAAGTTTTTGGATGATAGTACGTTAGGGAAGCTTGGGCATCGCATGTCTAGGAAGATATGGCATCGACCTGGTGCATTTGGCCAAGTGGAACTGACCGAAGTTACCCTTAAATGGATCCTAACTAGTTAGACCAAGGATTAGTATTAAGTTCAATGGGTAGGACTATTTGGGAAACCTCGAAGGCATGGTTACTTTAATGAGTTCCTTGTGACTCACCATAGCCCAGAAGTTTATCCAAAGAATGCTTACTTGTTGAACCCAAAGCTAAACCTGAATCTAACACAAAGTTAAACCAGACCCTTAAATTCAACAATAATTCATCTCACAACAATTATAGGATTCCCTGATTGACAATTTAGATCGGGTGAGATGACTAAGAAATTAAATTATGAAAATTGACTTGAACTTAAATCAAGTTAATTAACAATTAAATTATCTTTAATTAACTTGAAACTAAAATTATTTTTAAAAACTCAAATTTCAAAATTATTTTAAAACTCAATTTCAAAATTATTTTTAAAACTCAATTTTAAAATTATTTTTAAAACTCAATTTCAAAATTATTTTAAAACTCAATTTCAAAATTATTTATAAAACTCAATTTCAAAATTATTTTAAAATTCAATTTCAAAATTATTTTAAAACTTAATTTCAAAATTATTTATAAAACTCAATTTCAAAATTATTTTAAAATTCAATTTCAAAATTATTTTAAAACTTAATTTCAAAATTATTTTAAAACTCAATTTCAAAATTATTTTAAAACTCAATTTTAAAATTATTTTTAAAACTCAATTTCAAAATTATTTTAAAACTGAATTTCAAAATTATTTTTAAAACTGAATTTCAAAATTATTTTTAAAACTCAATTTCAAAATTATTTTTTTAAAACTCAATTTCAAAATTATTTTAAAACTCAATTTCAAAATTATTTTTAAAACCTAAATTTCAAAATTATTTTTAAAACTCAATTTCAAAATTAATTAAAATTAAACTTATTTCAAATTTAATTAACTTTAAAATCTTTTCAAAATTTAATTAACTTTAAAATTATTTTTCAAAATTAATTAACTTTAAAATTATTTCTCAAAATTTAATTAACTTTAAAATTATGTTTCAAAATTAATTAACTTTAAAATTATTTTTCAAACTTAATTAACTTTAAAATTATTTATCAAAATTAATTAACTTTTCAAAATTAATTAACTGTAAAATCTTTTCAAAACGTTAATTAAAAATAATCATAGGATTAATTGTTTGCTTTGAATATAATTGAGTGAGATAGAAAATCTAAGGAGTCTACTTCAATTAAGCTATCTTTAAATCCATTAAAAACCAATTCAAACTACTTCATGTATAGGAATTGGATCAATGGATATTGGATAGTAGTTGCTCCAGACATATGACTGGAGATAAGTTGAAGTTTACTAAACTCAAGTACAAGAATTTAGGATCAGTTGCATTCGGCAACGACGATAAACTTAAAGTAATCAGAAAAGGTAATATTGAACTTAGTTCCGATTTCATTATTCGAAATGTTTTATTGGTTGAAAATTTTAACTTTAATTTACTAAGTATAAGTCAATTGTGTAACAGCGGATATCTAGTCAATTTTGATAAATCTGGATGTCTAGTTAAAAATATCGAAAACCCTGGAATTAGACTTAAGGGACTTAGGAAGAATAACAACTACACAATTGACTTATCAATATCCTCAATAAAGTGTCTCTTGACACAACAAGAGGAAACTCAACTGTGGCACAGAAGACTGGGTCACACGCACACTAGACTCATTTCAAAAATAAGTCAAAATGGTCTAGTTAGAGGTTTGCCCAAATTAAAATTTATTGAAAACTCAATCTGTGATGCGTGTCAAAAAGGAAAACAAACCAAGTCAACCCACAAGTCAACCAACCTAGAAAGAACTAACTCTGTACTTGAGCTCCTTCACCTTGACCTATTTGATTCACATGGAGCCAAATCACTAAGCAAGAACCAATATTGCTTAGTAATAATTGATGACTACTCTAGGTACACATGGGTAAAATTCCTAAAAATAAAAGATGAAACCTATGAAATATTTAGTAATTTTTGCAAATTAACGGAAAATGAAAAAGATACTAAAATCAAAAGAATAAGAAGTGATCATGGGGGGGCGGGGAATTTGAAAATCATAGGTTTACCCAATTTTGTAAAATAAATGGATACCAACATGAATTTTCATGTCCTAGAACCCCCCAACAAAATGGTCTAGTGGAACGTAAAAATAGAACACTACAAAAAGCCGCTAGGACTATACTAAACGAATATAATTTAAATCATCAATTTTGGGCTGAAGCAATAAATACTGCAAATTATATTCAAAACAGAATTTTAGTTAACAAACTTCACAATAAAACACCTTATGAACTTTACTACCATAAAATTCCCAATCTAAACTATCTAAAAGTATTTGGGTGTAAGGTTCACATTTTAAATACTAAAGATTACTTAGGAAAATTTACACCCAAGTCTAACCAAGGAATATTTTTAGGATACTCCTCTACCAGTAGGGCCTTTAGAGTATATAATCAAAATACCTTGAAAGTTGAAGAAACAACTAATGTAATATTTGATGAAGAAAACAACCTATCCAATATAAATGAAAATATTGACATCACCCCAAGAGGTATAGAAGATTATGAAATCCAACCTAACCTTAATGAGTCAGAAGAACCAGTTTCTGACCCACAGATAAGACCAACTAGAGTAAGTACCTCCTAGGTGATCCAAACCTAGGAGTCAGAACTAGATCATCCTATAGAAACCTAAGTCATATTGCCCTTATTTCTAAAATTGAACCTAAAACTATAGAAGAAGCCCTACCTGACCCCAGATTGGATCATTGCAATGTAGGAAGAATTAGCACAATTCGAGAGAAACCAAGTCTGGGATCTTGTACCTAAACCCATAGATAAATCAATAATAGACACCAAATGGATTTTTAGGAACACGTTGGATGATCAGGGTGATATAATAAGAAACAAAGCTAGACTAGTAGCCAAAGGATTTAGTCAAGTTGAAGGCTTAGACTATGATGAAACCTATGCTCCAGTAGCTAGACTCGAATCCATTAGGATGTTATTAGCCTATGCAGCAAATAAAGGGTTTAAGTTGTACCAAATGGACGTTAAGTCAACCTTTTTAAATGGGTTTATCAAGGAAGAGGTCTACGTAAGCCAACCTCCAGGATTTGAAGACTTAGACTACCCAAACCATGTATTCAAATTAAAAAATGTGTTATATGGACTAAAACAAGCCCCTAGGGCATGGTATGAAAGACTATCTAATTACTTAATATCCAAAGGCTTTAACCAAGGACAAATAGATCCGACCTTATTTGTAAAAACTATAGAAAAAGACATCTTTATAGCCCAAATCTATGTTGACGACATAATTTTTGGCTCAATTAACTCTAAGTTTTTAAAAGAATTTGTTAAATTGATGGAAAATGAATTCGAAATGAGTATGGTTGGGGAACTCAACTTCTTCTTAGGCTTACAAATTAAACAAACCAAAGATGGAATCTACATTTATCAAACTAAATATGCTAAGGAGTTAATTAAAAAATTCTGCATGGAAAATTCAAAAATTATAAATACTCCAATGGTAACCAACATTAACATTGACTCTGACCCTGAAGGAAAACCAGTAGATCCAAAATACTATAGGAGTGTCATAGGTAGCTTACTTTACCTAATTGCAAGCCGACCTGACATATTGTTTGCATTAGGTATGTGCGCAAGATACCAATCCTGTGCAAAAGAGTCACACCTAACATATGTTAAAAGAATACTTAGGTATATTAAAGGAACTCTAAATGTAGGACTTTGGTACCCAAGAACTTGCACCTTTGACCTTTATGGCTATTCTAATTCGGACTATGCCGAGTGCAAATTAGATAGAAAAAGTACAAGTGGTAGCTGTCAGATTCTAGGTCAGTGCCTAGTAAGTTGGTCAAGCAGAAAGCAACATTGTGTTGCTCTATCCACTATAGAAGCTGAATACATAGCTCTAGGAGAATGTGCATCTCAATTGTTGTGGATGATGCATACATTAAAAGACTATCAACTAGAATATAAAAATACAAAAATCTTTATTGATAATATCAGCTCAATTAATCTGACCAAAAATCCTATTCACCACTCTAGGACTAAACACATAGAGGTAAAACACCACTTTGTAAGGGATCACGTAGCTAAAGGTGAAATTGCACTCAACCATGTTGAGTCCAAATCAAACATAGCTGACATCTTTACCAAACCCTTAACTGAACTTGAGTTCAATGCACTTAGAAGGCAAATAGGAATGTGTTGGGTAGAGTAGGTGTCTCATTTTGTTATCTTGTTTTTTTCCAAAATCTAGGAAAAATAGCTTTCAAAATTCCACTTTATTAGATTTTTCAAAAGTTGGACTTAGCCTAAGCTTACCCCCTAGAAATCATGTTCCCCTAGACTTAAGCCAGAGCATCTCACAAACACCTAGGTATACCTTGAGTGTGGTTGAAAAACATAGAACGGCGTGAGATGCATAGGGTACAGCCTGGACTCAAGAATGCTTATATCTGTGCATCAATATGAGTATGGGCATTAAACACGCAATATACATCAATCAAGTCAAGTCTTCCAGCTCTAGTCAAATCTAACTGGACCAAATTGACTTAACTTGACTGACCATGTGAAAGTTGTTGCCCTATAGGCAATCAGCAAGTAGCTAAAGGTTAGACAGTTGGTAAAGGACACTCAGTTTTCTAGTTAAGCATGTTTTGGTCTTTAGGGTTCTGATACCTCTTAAAGTCAATCTAGTAAACTTGACTCATGCTTGGACTTAAGGACCAACTGACTTCCTAAACCAAATTTTTTAGCTACTTTGCTCCCTCCCAGCCGTAAAATTTTATAAGTATTGTTTAAAATTAAGTACCAATCTTTATTTTCAAAATTTTAAAACTTAGCTCTCCTTGAACTCTAACTTTGTAAATTCCTAAGCAAAGCACAGTTTTTAACTCATCACTTTCAAAAATTAAAAAGCGACTTCAAAAATATTTTCTCCAACAAAGTACTCCTCTATGTATAGTGTTACTAAGAAAATTTTATAATTTCAACCAAGTTTTCCAAGAGCAAATATCATTCTTCTCCTTAACTAAAAGTAAGAAATGAGAGTTATAAACTATTAAGTGCTTTCAAAATCTTGTTAAGGGGGAGAGTAGGAAAATTCAACAGTAAAAAGTAAAAATTCAAAAAGGAAACCCTATATTAAGGGGGAGCTTCACAAAAGTTTAAGTGTTAGCTTAAGTTAGGCGTTCATTTGAATTTATATACTTAAGCTTGCTCACTTAAAAACTTTTTAATATACTTATGCATTTGTCTTACTTAACTTTGAATTTGGGTTGCCATAATCAAAAAGGGGGAGATTGTTGGTGTGGGAAGCATCCGACGATCGAACCCAAGTTTTGATAATGGCAAAGGGTTCAAAGTTAAGTCTTGTTGTTATCTAACATGTTGAATGAGTGTTTCAGGAAAGTCCTAGCTGCGGTTAGGCAAACGGAAAATCCTAGGGGTGGTAACCCTAGGTCATAGGGGGTGGTAACCCTATGCGGAAAGTCTTGGCAGGTCGATGGCTTCAGGCAAAAGTCCTAGGGGGTGGTAACCCTAGGTGGAAAGTCCTGGTGTCGTGAACCAGGTGAAAGACTGGACTAGCCGGGAAGCGGATGTCCAGCAGAAAGTCCGGAAGCGTCGAATGCTGAGCAAAAGTCCAGTCGATCTGGAGGATCGCACTGGCAGCAGATAAATCTCCTGAGTGGAGTAGGTGAGGATGCGTCCCCCCATAGAGGGAATAGTAGGCGTCGGGTCGACCTAGGGTTTCCGGACGGAAATCTAAAGTCAGACCCGGACAGTCCGGAGACTGTCATAACATTCTTTATCATATTCATACTACTATTTTATGCTAACTTTGTGTTGTAGGATATTTTTTGGGACTAACATGTCTTGCAGGTACAAAATAATGAAGTTTTCCCTCGGATGAACAGTGTCCGAGGCGCCTCCATGTTACTTGGAGGCGCCTCGGGTGCAAAAGCTGACCTGGCTACGAAGCATCCACGGAGGCGCCTTGAAGGGAGTATAAGGCACCTTGGAAGGCGCCTTGGGTAGGGTATAAGGCGCCTTAAGCAGATGAACTTCGACCAGTTCAAGCTTGATCCACGCGAAGGACTCGGCAGCATGGAGGCACCTTGAACAACCTTCAAGGCGCCTTGAACACCCTTTATAAGGGGGTTTCGACCAACACTTCAGAACATCAACTTCCAAGCGATTTCTTTGCATCTAGCTGCTAACGACATGATCCAGAAGTGTAACGCCCGAAAAATTCTCAAAACTATTTTAGAAATATTCTATGATATTTCTGGAATTTTAAATATTTTTATGGAATTTTTAGAATAGCGGAAGTGGCAAAAATAAATAGAGAACGAAAATAGCCTACGCGGGAATTGAACCCGAGACCTATTGGGTCCTATGACTTATGGTGAACCATGGTAACCAAGTGAACCCAGCAGGGTCGTGCTGAAAGGAAAGGGAAACAATTATATTTATGTTAGAGTTGGGAGAATTAATTCCTTAATATAAATAGGGAAATAATTTAGTGAAGGTTTATTTTGATCGTAACTTTTCTTCACCCTAACCTCACCGCCGCCCACCTCTCCTTTTCCCCCTCTCTCTTGGTGCACCAAACCAAGGGTTCTAGGAATATCTCCCGGCAACACAAAGGATATGAGGACGCTCCTCTCCGCGAGAAGAACGCATAGACGCGAGAAGATCGTCGAGAAGATCGTCTCCACCGGGAATCTAGCGATTAGAATCGTAAGAAAACTAGCACCGGAGGTAAGAAACCCCTCACCTGCAGTATAAGTAGCTTCCATGTGAATTTTATGATTCAGTTTAGTAGTATGTAGATTTTCGGCACAAAAGATGCGAATTAACGCATACCAAGTGTTCGATTAAATTATTAGCACGGTTAAAATGCAACTTAAGCATTTTACTAGTTTAGCTAAATGCGATAGAAGCATTCATTCAGTATGTTTAGCTTTAGTACAGCTTATATGGGACTACGTGTTGGTGCAGGAAGCATCCGACGATCGAACCTAAGTTTTGATAATGGCAAAGGGATTCAAAGTTAAGATTCTCTGTTATCTAACATGTTGAATGAGTGTTTCAGGAAAGTCCTAACTGCGGTTAGGCAGGGGAAAATCCTAAGGGGGGGTAACCTTAGGTCCTAGGGGGTGGTAACCCAAGGTGAAGGAAAATTCTAAGGGGAGGCAACCTTAGGTCCTAGGGGGCGGTAACCCTATGTGGAGGAAAACCCTAAGGGGCGGCAACCTTAGGTCCTAGGGGGCGGTAACCCTAGGTGGAGGAAAACCCTAAGGGGCGGCAACCTTAGGTCCAAGGGGGCGGTAACCCTAGGTGGAGAAAAACCCTAGGGGCAGTAACCCTAGGTCCTAGGGGGTGGTAACCCTAGGCGGAAAGTCCAGTCGATCTGGAGG
Organism: Zingiber officinale; assembly: GCF_018446385.1. Classification (NCBI taxonomy): domain Eukaryota; kingdom Viridiplantae; phylum Streptophyta; class Magnoliopsida; order Zingiberales; family Zingiberaceae; genus Zingiber; species Zingiber officinale. The sequence continues at coordinate 135,339,171 of NC_055992.1, forward strand.
ATCGACTGGCAACAGGTAAATCTCCTGAGTGGAGTAGGTGATGGCGCGTTCCCCGTAGAGGGAACAGTAAGCGTCGGGTCGACCTAGGGTTTCCGGTTGGAAACCCGAAGTCAGAATCGGACAGTCCGGAGACTGTCTATACTTCATTTATCATATTTATTGTGCTAACTTTGTGTTGCAGGTTAGTGTTTGGGACTAACGTATCTTGCAGGTGCAAAGGAGCAACCTAAAGCCTCGGATGAACAGTGTCCGAGGCGCCTCCATGGAGCTTGGAGGCGCCTCGGGTGCAAAGCTAGAGCTGGCTGCGAAGCACCATTGGAGGCGCCTTGAAGAAGGCAGAAGGCGCCTTGGAAGGCGCCTTGAGTGAGGTTTAAGGCGCCTTAAACAGATGAAGTTCGACCAGATCAAATTTGATCCACGCGGAAGACCAGGCAGCATGGAGGCGCCTTGAACAGCCTTCAAGGCGCCTTGAACACCCTTTATAAGGGGGTTTCGACCAGCACTTCAAGAAATGAAGTTCTGAGCTTTCCCTCTTCAACGTGCTGCTAACAAAGTCATTCCGAAGTGCTGCTGCGACATTCCGACGACCCGGAGCTTTAATCTTCTTCTTTCTTAAGTTGTCGGTACAAGTTTATTTCAATACTTTCAGTGTAATTTGTAATTTCTATCATGATTATAGTTGTTGCCCACCGGAAGCGATCAAGGATCGCGGGCCTTCGAGTAGGAGTCGCCGTAGGCTCCGAACGAAGTAAAAATCTTGTCTCTTTGTGTGTTTGTTTACTTTCCGCTGCGTGTTTTAACTCTGATAATTTCACGATTCCGATAAACGTAAAATTTAGCCACGAGCGCTATTCACCCCCCCCCCCTCTAGCGCGGTCTCGATCCAACAATTGGTATCAGAGCGGGGTCGCTTTGAACTGGTGCAACCACCATTCAAGCATTTTTCGTGGCTTTGTCGTTTGTATAGGGTAAAAATAAAACATTGAATTATTTTTCATTTTTTTCCTCCAAAATTATTTTTGAAAAATTCATTTTCATCCTTTCACGGTTTATTAGTATTGATAAAATATTGAATTTCACAAAATTTGAAATTATATTTTTTAAATATTTTTTAATAATATTTTATTATTATTTTATTATTTTTTCTCGAAACTGGTGAACTTCTATTTCTATCCTTCCATACCGCACTGCTAATCCAGGATCATGTCCTGGTACATTTTTTTTGCTATTTTTTGTGTGCAAGGTTCTTTCAAAATGGCATTCCAAGAAGGATTCTGCACCGTCCGACCGCCGCTCTTTTCTGGCGAGGACTTTGGATACTGGAAGAACCGGATGGAATACCACCTCAAGACGCAAGTCGAGATGTGGATCATCATCCAGACCGGACTCGAACTTCCACGTGACGACACCGGAGAACTTATCTCATGCATCAACTGGGATTCTAGCACAATGAAAAAAGTTGAAGCCGATGCCAAAGCAACCTGCATGCTACAATGTGGCCTAACCAATGAAGAACTGAACCGCATCGGCCCCTTCGCAAGTGCAAAAGAGTTGTGGAAAAAGTTAATGGAACTACACGAGGGCACTTCCGACGCTCAAGTAAGTAAGCATAATTTAATAAATGATTTATTTGAATTAGATGAGCAGAATAATACTACTTCGGTCGAGGAAGGTATTACGATGGTTGCAGGTACAAGTAAGACAGAGGAAAAGATATGGTCCGAGTCTTCAGATGAATCTGGGTCTGACGAAGAAGAACCGACGAGCTTCCTCGCTCTACCAGTACTAGCAACCGTGGCAGAAACTGAGTCCGAGTATGAGTCAGAAACCGAGAGCGAATCCGAGACTGAGTCTGATCGAAGCCACGAATCCGCATTTGTTTCCGAAGGACCAAAACCCACTGTAAGTTCACTACACGCAGAATTTCAATTAGATAACTTGCATGAATTATTACCTTACTTAGTAAAAAAGTTGGCGAAATCCAATGTCCAAGTTAAGTCGCTCCAAAAGGAGGTAACAGCCCTTAAGGAAGCGACTGACTCGAGCTCTTTAACTGAGACAGTTCAAATTGGAAGTTCAACTCAAGTCCAACAACTTGAGGAAGAAAAGTCCAATTTGAAAGCTCAAATTAAAGAACTCAAGGACACGCTAGAACGGTTCACCTTGGGCTCCAAGAATCTGGATCTGATTCTTGGAAAACAGCGAGCCGTTTACAACAAAACTGGACTTGGATTTAAAACTAAAATAAAATACAAATCATATTTATCGCTAGTTAATAGGAATAATAGAAAAATTGTCCAAGCATGGATGCCAAAATCCAACTTGGTTAATCAAGTTAGAACTGGTCACTATTGGGTCCCCAAGGATCAAGTCTATTACCTTGATAGACCTTATCGAGGCTATGATCCAGGGGGAGCAAAAAGAAAAATAATATTAAGAACATAATTCAAATTAATATTCAAATTAAATTCGAAATTAAAATCAAAATTCAAAATTCAATTAAAAATTCGAAATTAAATTCAAAATTCAAAAATCAATTAAAAATTTGAAATTAAATATTCAAAATCAAAATTCAATTTAAATCAAATAAAAATATAGAAGGAGGATCCAGAATAGTTGGCACCCCTAACTAAACTACCCGACCTGGTAACCGAACTTAATCTACCCGAAATGGGTAAACAAGAGTAGACTACCCGGCAGGGTAATTAAGGTTAGATAAAATGGGCTAGGTTTAACTTGACCCACGGTACTGGTGAAGTTTTTGGATGATAGTACGTTAGGGAAGCTTGGGCATCACATGTCTAGGAAGATATGGCTTCGACCTGGTGCATTTGGCCAAGTGGAACTGACCGAAGCTACCCTTAAATGGATCCTAACTAGTTAGACCAAGGTTTAGTATTAAGTTCAATGGGTAGGACTATTTGGAAACCTCGAAGGCATGGTTACTTTAATGAGTTCCTTGTGACTCACCATAGCCCAGAAGTTTATCCAAAAAATGCTTACTTGTTGAACCCAAAGCTAAACCTAAATCTAACACAAAGTAAAACCAAACCCTTAAATTGAACCTCAATTTATCTCACAACAATTATAGGGTTCCCTGATTGACAATTTAGATCGGGTGAGATGACTAAGAAATTAAAATTAAAATTGACTTAAACTTAAATCAAGTTAATTAACAATTAAATTATTTCAAAATTTCAAAATGATTTTTAAAACTCAATTCAAAAATCATTTCAAAACTTAATTTCAAAATTAATTTCAAAATTATTTCAAAATCTTTACAAACCTAAATTTCAAAAGTATTTCAAAATCTTTTCAAAACTTAATTTCAAAACTTAATTTCAAAATCATTTTAAAATCTTTTTAAAACTCAATTTCAAAATCATTTCAAAACTTAATTTCAAAATCTTTTCAAAAATTAATTTCATTTCAAAATATTTTCAAAAATAAATTTCAAAATTATTTCAAAATCTTTTCAAAAATTTAATTTCAAAATCATTTCAAAACTTAATTTCAAAAAATAATTTCAAAATAATTTCAAAATCTTTTCAAAACTAAATTTCAAAATTATTTCAAAATCTTTACAAAACTAAATTTCAAAATAATTTCAAAACTTAATTTCAAAATCATTTTAAAATCTTTACAAAACTTAATTTCAAAATTAATTTCAAAATAATTTCAAAATCTTTTCAAAACTTAATTTCAAAATTATTTCAAAATCTTTACAAAACTAAATTTCAAAATTATTTCAAAATCTTTACAAAACTAAATTTCAAAATAATTTCAAAATCTTTACAAAACTTAATTTCAAAATTAATTTCAAAAATTAATTTCTAAATAATTTCAAAATCTTTTCAAAACTTAATTTCAAAATTATTTCAAAATCTTTACAAAACTTAATTTCAAAATTAATTTCAAAAATTAATTTCAAAATTATTTCAAAATCATTACAAAACTAAATTTCAAAACATAATTTCAAAATCTTTTCAAAAATTAATTTCAAAATAATTTCAAAATCTTTTCAAAACAAAATTTCAAAATCATTTTAAAATCTTTACAAAACTTAATTTCAAAATTAATTTCAAAAATTAATTTCAAAATCTTTTCAAAACTTAATTTCAAAATTATTTCAAAATCTTTACAAAACTTAATTTCAAAATTAATTTCAAAAATTAATTTCAAAATTATTTCAAAATCTTTACAAAACTTAATTTCAAAATTAATTTCAAAACTTAATTTCAAAATTATTTCAAAATCTTTACAAAACTTAATTTCAAAATTAATTTCAAAAATTAATTTCAAAATAATTTCAAAATCTTTTCAAAACTTAATTTCAAAATTATTTCAAAATCTTTACAAAACTAAATTTCAAAATAATTTCAAAATTTTTTCAAAACATAATTTCAAAATCATTTTAAAATCTTTTAAACTTAATTTCAAAACTAGTTTCAAAATCATTTTAAAAATCTTTTAAAACTTCATTTCAAAATTATTTGAAAAATCTTTTAAAATCATTTTCAAAATCTTTTCAAAATTATTTTAAAAATCTTTTAAACTTAATTTCAAAACTATTTTCAAAATCATTTTAAAAATCTTTTAAAACTTCATTTCAAAATTATTTGAAAAATCTTTCAAAATCATTTTCAAAATCTTTTCAAAATTATTTTTAAAATCTTTTAAACTTGATTTCAAAATTATTTCAAAAATACTTTTAAAAATCATTTCAAATTCTTTTAAAAATCATTTCAAAATTCTTTTAAAAATCATTTCAAAATTCTTTTAAAATATTATTTCAAAAATACTTTTAAAAATCATTTCAAAATTCTTTTAAAAATCATTTCAAAATTCTTTTAAAAATCATTTCAAAATTCTTTTAAAATATTATTTCAAAAATACTTTTAAAAATCATTTCAAAATTCCTTTGAAAAATATTTAAAAACTAGTTTCAAAATCCTTTGAAAAATATTTGAAAAACTAGTTTCAAATCCTTTGAAAAATATTTGAAGAACTAGTTTCAAAATCCTTTGAAAAATACTTGAAAAGCCTATTCAAAAATCTTTGAAAAACTAATTTCAAAATCCTTTGAAAAATTGTCACGCCCTAGGTAGTCCCTGTCCGAAGAAATTTCGGCAGCATCTCCCCTGTACGGGTGACAATATGAATCTAGAATACATATATCTATACCTCGGCCACACACGGCCGGAACAATACAATACAAATAAGAAACAAACCACGCAGTTTATATCAACATTCCACACAATTCAATATAAAATCAATCCACGCAGTTTAATAAGGAAAGACGATATAGAATCTCGAAGATATATGTAAACAGCCTACTCCACTACAACGAAGAAAACCAATCCACGAAGTAATGAAAATACAACCGCAGCGGAAAACAAAAGTAGCAAACCCGAATGTTCAATGTAAAGTCCACAATACAAACCCACATCACAAGTATATAAGATGCAAAAACAAAACAGATCCCGACAACAGGAAATCCTCGCGATAAAGGGGCTAGCGACGGGAATCTCTCCTGACGGCCTCAACCTGAAAAAAATAGTAACAACGGGGTGAGTTCAAAGAACTCAGCAGGTAATCCAATAGATATGTACAGCAACATATAACTACTAGCAATATCCTAAGGTACAGTATCCTAAACCATAGAACCTACAGTACAGTTTCCTAACAGTACAACCTACGGTACAGTCTCCTAACAGTATAACAGATATGCATAGCTGAAATAAACTGTAATAACCAGCAATAGGCATAAAGTACAGTCTATAGCAAGAAAAATAAGAAAATGCATAACTGAAATAAACTGTACTCACCTGCGAGGCTTGTGCAACTGACTGTGAATATACACAGATAAAAATAGTCAGAGCAAAAGCATATAACTTGTATGCATGTCAATCATATGCAATCACCAAAATGCATCAATCATAAATAATGCAATCTGTGCATATGATGCAAATGACATGTCCTGGTCACCCCTACTGCCATGCTCAGCCGTCTCACACACAATGGTGAGACCGAGTGGGTAGGGGTGACAACCTGCACTGCGTCACTACCCACGATGAGTGACCAAGTGGACGGATCTGTGAGTACACCTATCCTCCGCCTCAAACATAGTGAGGGAGCGAACGCCCTCATCTCCCGGTACACAATGACGGGAGGGACCCCGGTGTGCTACCACGTGTCACGCTACCCATGAGCGCCCTAGCGGAGCACTACCGGCAATCTACCATACACACCCTGAGTGTTGTGCCACTACCCATGCAATGAACACGTTGTGTGCGGTCCCTAGCCGGCCGACGAGCTCAACAATAATGGAGTCGTCAATCACCCAGCATGCAATCATGCAATATGGTGCATGCGGCTACAGTATGTCATACCTGAACATAGCCTCCTCCATATATGTGTGTGCCCAAAAGGTAAACGCATATATATAACCATGATATAAACAGCATAAATCCAAAGACATCACATATAACAATGATGTAAGTATCATGAATCCAAGAGCATGTATCACACATGTAAAGCAACTAATCCAGTAGAGTAGAGCACTATAGATATGCATCTCTATGAACATATATACACATGGCAAGAGATAAAATATCCAATCCTGAAGTAAAACAACTAGCAGATGAAGCATGTGATAGGTATCAACTAGCTAAGACCAGGGAAGAAATAATCTACTATCTACCACTAGTAAATATATATAAGCTACACATATCATAAGACATTATCAAAAGATAAGTCAAAGGGTACTCGCCTCAAATAGAAGGTACAATCCCGTCCTAATCCAATGTCAACTTCGAGACGTCTGTCTCGAATCAGAATCCTGTGTGAAACAATATATATATTTTATTTAGGTAAATCCAAAAGAATAGCTAAATAAAATCCCTAATAACAAATTAGGGCAAAACCCTAATCAATACCATCTCAACCTTCCCAATTTAAATCTAACAGTTAATTAGGGTTAATTACCCTAACCCTAATTACCCCATTAGATTAATTCAAACAATTATATCTAATCACAACTTACTTAACTAAATCCTTTGAAAAACTAGTTTCAAAATCCTTTGAAAAATATTTGAAGAACTAGTTTCAAAATCCTTTGAAAAATACTTGAAAAGCCTATTCAAAAATCTTTGAAAAATCTTTGGAAAACTAATTTCAAAATCCTTTGAAAAATACTTGAAAATCTTGCTCCCCTAAATTTACGAGACTTACAAGAATATGGAATTAGCCCTGAAGGAAATGGAGATTTGAAGTTTGAGCATGCTCATACTTTAGGGCTCTAATACCTGAACAAAACAATCTGGATAACTTAAAATCTATTCAACGTCATGCTTGGACTTAAAGACCAACTAAAATAAATAACCTAAAGTAAACATTTAGTCACTCCCTCTTTGTCCAAAATTTTTTTTTCTTACTCCTATCTTTTCAAAATTAAATTTTAACGCTAAGTACCTTTTAAACTGAACCTACATTCTCAAAATTCATTGTTTGCAAAAGGCTTAGCTAAAGTGACTCATATAGCAACCTTCAAACTTTCTCAAACTTAGCCACCTTATAAATTTTAACTCTAAATGCTAAAATACTTTTCTAAGTTAAAAGTATTAAAAAGCATATTTCTTTACTTGCATTTACTTGCAAAATTTAACTCATGGCTTTCAAAAGACTTTTGCTAAGTAAATTGAGACTTCAAATTTCTTTACAAACAATTTGGCTCCAAAATTTAAAAAAAAAAAATCTAGCTAAGTTTTTCTAACTTTAGTTAGGTATGTCTTTCTAAAAACAACTAAGTCTCAAAAGTGGCTAAAGACATCATTCGAAATAATCCATATATTAGCCTTTTAAACTTAGGTGAAAAATATTCCGTTTAACTAAGTTTCACAAGCCTTCTTCTTCCTTCTCTCAAAAAGATTGTTTTCTTAAAATCTTAAAACTTGCTTTTAACTGATTTTTGATATATGGCAAAGGGGGAGAGTAGAAGAAAATTCAAAGAATTAAAGAAAATTGAAAGAAATTTAAATTTTAAAAAGTGAGCTTTATTTAAGGGGGAGTCTTTATATTAAGGGGGAGCTCTGAACTTAATTTAGCTCTGCACGTAACTATCATTATGCTTGTATTTTCATACTTATCTTTTAATGGCATTATTTTCTTAACTTTGAATTTTTGTTGCCATAATCAAAAAGGGGGAGATTGTTGGTGCAGGAAGCATCCGACGATCGAACCTAAGTTTTGATAATGGCAAAGGGATTCAAAGTTAAGATTCTCTGTTATTTAACATGTTGAATGAGTGTTTCAGGAAAGTCCTAACTGCGGTTAGGCAGGGGAAAATCCTAAGGGGGGGTACCCTTAGGTCCTAGGGGGTGGTAACCCTAGGTGGAGGAAAATCCTAAGGGGGGGCAACCTTAGGTCCTAGGGGGCGGTAACCCTAGGTGGAGGAAAACCCTAAGGGGTGGCAACCTTAGGTCCTAGGGGGCGGTAACCCTAGGTGGAGGAAAACCCTAAGGGGTGGCAACCTTAGGTCCTAGGGGGCGGTAACCCTAGGTGGAGGAAAACCCTAAGGGGCGGCAACCTTAGGTCCTAGGGGGCGGTAACCCTAGGTGGAGAAAAACCCTAGGGGGCGATAACCCTAGGTCCTAGGGGGTGGTAACCCTAGGCGGAAAGTCCAGTCGATCTGGAGGATCGACTGGCAATAGGTAAATCTCCTGAGTGGAGTAGGTGAGGGCGCGTTCCCCGTAGAGGGAACAGTAGGCGTTGGGTCGACCTAGGGTTTCCGGTTGGAAACCCGAAGTCAGACTCGGACAGTCCGGAGACTGTCTATACTTCATTTATCATATTTATTGTGCTAACTTTGTGTTGCAGGATAGTGTTTGGGACTAACGTATCTTGCAGGTGCAAAGGAGCAACCTAAAGCCTCGGATGAACAGTGTCCGAGGCGCCTCCATGGAGCTTGGAGGCGCCTCGGGTGCAAAGCTAGAGCTGGCTGCGAAGCACCATTGGAGGCGCCTTGAAGAAGGCAGAAGGCGCCTTGGAAGGCGCCTTAAGTGAGGTTTAAGGCGCCTTAAACAGATGAAGTTCGACCAGATCAGATTTGATCCACGCGGAAGACCAGGCAGTATGGAGGCGCCTTGAACAGCCTTCAAGGCGCCTTGAACACCCTTTATAAGGGGGTTTCGACCAGCACTTCAAGAAATGAAGTTCTGAGCTTTCCCTCTTCAACGTGCTGCTAACAAAGTCATTCCGAAGTGCTGCTGCGACGTTCCGACGACCCGGAGCTTCAATCTTCTTCTTTCTTAAGTTGTCGGTACAAGTTTATTTCAATACTTTCAGTGTAATTTGTAATTTCTATCGTGATTATAGTTGTTGCCCACCGGAAGCGATCAAGGATCGTGGGCCTTCGAGTAGGAGTCGCCGTAGGCTCCGAACGAAGTAAAAAGCTTGTCTCTTTGTGTGTTTGTTTACTTTCCGCTGCGTGTTTTAACTCCGATAATTTCACGATTCCGATAAATGTAAAATTTAGGCACCAGCGCTATTCACCCCCCCCCTCTAGCGCGGTCTCGATCCAACACTACGGTCCAATGGGTAGGCTCCCACAGTCGCCTTTAGGTTCAGATAACCTAGCTCTATGTTCTGATAACGTAGAAATAGCAAAATAAGAAGAACTCAACTATAATCAGTATTTTATTTTAGCAGTGGCACTGTACTAGATTAGATATCCATTGGGTTGGGCTTCCATAGTCGTCCCTAGGTTCAGATAACCTAGTAACCTTACTAAATTCGGGACTTGCAAACCCGGGTCTAGTTAAGGATGCGCGCATAGCACGTACAGATGCCGGGCCCATCAGTAGCATGATTATTATTTTAATCTATTTATGAAAATAGTTTTCAAAACTCACAAATCAATTGTGTATATAGTTTAAATTCAGTTCTAGTGTAGTTTTAGTTTCATCTCAGTTCATGATTCAGCTTAGTTTCCATTATTGATACATGTGATAGCTCTATGATTAGTTTTGGTTTCTATGTTGTATGATACCATGCCATGCTCTCACCTGTTCAGCATGTATTTCAAATAGCATGTTTTCAACTCATAACTTGCATCGTATGCATGTTTTAGTGAGGTAGATGGTTTCTTACTAAGCTCTCAAGCTTACAGATACTCTTTTCCTTATACTGCAGATAAAGGTAAAGGAAAGATGGACTAGCGGAGGCTGAAGGTTAATGCGATGAAGATGTGTGTGGAAGGAACCTGGAATAAAGATCTTGGAGAAATTATCAAACTAAGACCTTAGTTTTACATAGTGTTATTTTCCGCATTTCTAGTTATTTTAATGCCTTGAATTGTGAACAACTTGCTTAGATTGTTAGTACTTATGCTCATAATCTTAGTTATGTGTTATTGGTATGTTTCCAGCTATTATAGAACTCTTGTAGGCGAGTTTGGCACGAATCAGTGCTGAAATCAGAGCCTTGCTGCGAAATCAAAAACCCCAATCGATCAGTGGATCGATTGGGAGCCCTCAATCGATCAGTGGATCGATTGGGAGCCTAGTTCCGCGAACAGTAAGCTTCTGGATCGATCAGCCGATCGATCCAGTCGCATTCTGTTGTGAACAGAGAGTTTGGGGATCGATCGTTCGATCGATCAGGAAATCGCTCCCGCGAACAGAGAGCTCTGGAATCGATCATTGGATCGATTGGCCAGTCTGGATCGATCAGCCGATCGATCCAAAATATTAACCCGAGTACAGTAGCCATCGGAATCGATCCATGGATCGATTCAACAGCTTGCAATAGATTGAGTTCAATCTGGATCGATTGGGAAGCTGGGTTTCGACCAAGAGACCCTGTAATTCAGCTCCTTGACCATAGGGGATGTAAGATATGCCATGTATACCTTAGATTGCATCCCTTAGCACATGTAGGACCAAGAACTTGTATTAGCTTAGCAAAGTTTTAAATTAGTACAGCTTTCCGCACCTAGACTTAGTAATGGTCATGGATATAACTTAGCACAGCATAATGTGACGGTCCGACCTTACAGCCTAGCTAGTAGAAGGCGGGTCGTTACAGAGTGGTATCAGAGCCAAGTTCCATACTTCCTACACACACATCAGCATTGAACCTGCAGCTTCTAAGTAAGAACATCTCTCACCTTATTTATGTTTCCTGTTTTCATGTTAGAAGTAAATGAAGCATGTTTATTTATGATAGTACCTAACATGATAACCATAGATATACAATTATGATTATATTAGTTATGTATGTCCTCTATGTCTCTAGAATGGCACGAGGACGCCCAGCTAGAAGGGCACCAGCTACTGAGCCCCAACATGAGGCAGGCAGTTCAGTGCCCCCCCAGACCTTACAGCATTAGTGGCTCAGTTACAGCAGCAGCTAGCTGAACAGCAACAGGAGATAGCCACCTTAAAGGCTAATCAGCAGAATACTCCCACAGTCACCCCGGAACCCAACTTAGTGACACCAGTAGTCTTAGAGGTTCCCCCAGTCCAGCCTACAGCACCAGTAGCCCCAGCAGCAGAGGCGAAGAGAGAAGCCTATCTGATCCAGTGGCAGAGAGTCAAGCCCGAGAACTTCTCAGGCACCAGTGAACCATGGGATGCTCAAGCCTGGTTTAAAACACTGGAGAGTACGATGGAGCTTCTGGACTGGCCAGAACATGAGAAGGTGAAGTGCGCCTCCTTCTGTCTGACAGGAGATGCACGCATGTGGTGGGAGAGAATTAGAGCGAAGCGTCCAGTAAACCAGATGACATGGGCAGACTTTGAGAAAGAATTCTTTGAGGAGTTCTTTCACATGCGGGTCACAAACCGCCACTACGACGAGTTCACGGAGTTTCGCCAGGGCAGCCTTTCAGTTGAGGAGGCCGTGAAGAAATTCAACAGGCTGGCTCGTCTGTGTCCCGAGTTAGTCAGCAATGAAAAGGAAAGAGTCCGACTGATGCTTAAGATGCTGAGGCCGGACATAGCCCTGAATGTAGCCAGTGGCGTTCATAGGCCACAAACCACAGAAGAACTAGTGAGTAGTGCCCTAATCACTGAGCATTATCAGAAAGCATCAAGCAGCAGAAACAAGTTCTCTCAGAGTCGAAAGGGAAAGGAGGCTCAGGCACTCAGAAACAACAAGGCCACAGCTCCAACTAGAAAGGGAACTCCGGTAACAAGCGCAAACCAGGGAGTTACCCAAAAAGAGGGCCAGCTAGCAAACAACCCAGTTATCCAAAGTGTGCTACTTGTGGGAAATTCCACCCTGAAGTTTGTCGTAAGGGCACACGAGGATGCTTTGAGTGTGGACAGGAAGGGCACATGGCCAAGCAGTGTCCGAACAAGGCCAGCTTTCCTCCAGCACAGCCGATCCAATACGAAGTCAAGCCAGCACAGTTGCATCAGATGCAGGCCGCTTTAGATGGTCCCCACATCAGCCAGGGCAGACTAGAAGCCCCTCCAGCTACGACAAATGCACGGATCTACTCACTCACTAGAGAGGATGTAGCAAATGCCTCGACAGTTGTTTCAGGTCAAATTAGTATTTTACAGCAAAGTACAATTATCTTATTCGATACTGGGGCGACCCATTCATATATATCCAGGGCATTTGCTGAGAAGTTAGCAATACCTCCAGAGGTACTCAGTAGTCAGTTTCTGACAACGCTACCTTCAGGAGAAATTATGGCATCCACGCACTAGCTCAGGGCAGTGCCAGTCATTATAGCAGACAGAGAACTCTTTTGTGATCTGATAGTGCTAAATATGACGGACTACGATGTCATCTTCGGAATGGACTTCTTGATCAGATACGGTGCTTCCATCGAGTGCCGTAAATAGAAAGTTGTGTTCCAACCTGAAGCAGAAGCACAGTTCGAGTTCACCGGAGAACCCAAGAGAAAGGCCAAAAAGTTTCTCTCAGCTATGAAGGCACAGAGATTAATGGATTTAGGATGTACGGGATTTTTAGCACATGTAGTCAGTACCAGTCAGGACAAGGACCGACAGCTAGCAGAGGTCCGAGTCGTATGTGACTACCCAGCAGTCTTCCCTGAAGAGTTACCAGGCTTAGCACCAGATAGGGAGATTGAATTTGAGATAGAGCTCATTCCCGGTACAAATCCTATTTCCAAAGCGCCTTACCGCATGGCCCCAGCAGAACTGAAAGAACTTCATGAGCAATTACAGGAGCTGCTTGACAAAGGCTTCATACGCCCTAGTCACTCACCATGGGGAGTGCCTGTATTGTTCGTGAAGAAGAAGGACGGGAGCATGTGCCTGTGTATAGACTACCGAGTGCTGAACCAAGTCACTATCAAGAACAGGTATCCCCTCCCCAGAATAGATGACCTGTTCGATCAGCTAAAGGGAGCAGCAGTGTTCTCTAAGATAGACCTTAGATCAGGTTATCATCAGGTGAAAGTCAAGGAAGGGGATATACTCAAGACAGCATTCAGGACTAGATACGGACATTATGAGTTCGTAGTCATGCCCTTTGGCGTGACAAATGCTCCAGCTACTTTCATGGATCTCATGAATAGGGTATTCAGAGAATACTTAGATAAGTTCGTTATCGTGTTCATCGATGACATTCTTATCTATTCAGGAACTCAGGAAGAACACGCAGAGCACCTGGAAATAGTGTTGCAGACCCTTCAGCAGAATCAGCTGTACGCCAAGTTCACAAAATGTGAATTTTGGTTAGATCAGGTGTCCTTCTTGGGTCACATCATCTCAAAGGATGGTATTATGGTAGACCCCAGTAAAATAGAAGCTGTGAGTAACTGGAAAAGACCCAAGAACGCTAGTGAGATCAGAAGCTTTCTGGGATTAGCAGGCTAGTACAGAAAATTAGTAGAGGACTTCTCCAGGATAGCCTCCCCACTGACAGCTCTCACCAGGAAGAACAGAAAATTTTAGTGGACAGAGGACTGTGAGAATAGCTTCAGTGAGCTAAAAAGAAGATTGACCAGTGCACCTATCCTGACTCTACCGGAAAATACAGACAGCTTTGATATATATAGTGATGCCTCTAAGTTGGGACTAGGAGTAGTGCTGATGCAAGATGGCAAGATAATCGCCTACGCCTCCAGACAACTCAAGGATTATGAGAAGAACTATCCTACTCATGACCTTGAGCTTGCAGTAGTCGTGTTCGCCCTCAAAATTTGGAGACATTACTTGTATGGAGCTCAGTGTAGAGTGTATACAGATCATTAGAGTCTGAAGTACTTCTTCACTCAGAAGGATCTGAATATGCGACAGCGCAGGTGGCTAGAGCTGGTCAAAGACTATGACATAGACATCCTCTACCACCCAGGAAAAGCAAATAGGGTAGCAGACGCACTTAGCAGAAAGTCCAGTGTTGCCTTATTATCTCTAGCAGTCATGTCACCACCCCTGCAGAAAGAGATCACAGATTTTGGTCTCGAACTCATAGTTGGACAGCTCTCTACTATGACATTAGAGTCTACCTTGCTGGGTGACATCCAGACAGCTCAGGAACAGGATCCTGAAATTCAGAAAATCAAGCAAGGATTAGCAGAATCAGAAAGTGGAGAATTCAGAGTGTCCGCTAGCGGGGTGTTGCACTTCGGTGACAGATTATGTGTTCCAGATCAGGAAGAACTCAGAAGGAAGATTTTAGAAGAGGCTCACAAGACTCCCTATGCGATGCATCCAGGCTCCACCAAAATGTACCAGGACTTGAAGAAGCATTTTTGGTGGCCTGGGATGAAGAGAGACATCGCTCGATATGTCAGCACCTACCTAACCTGTCAGAGGGTTAAGGCAGAACATCAGAGACCAGGAGGAGTTTTACAGCCCATTCAGATACCAGAATGGAAGTGGGAAGACATTTCTATGGATTTCATAGTGGGACTACCCAGAACCACGAATGGTTTTGATACCATCTGGGTAATAGTCGACAGATTGACTAAATCAACCCACTTCTTAGCTATCAGGATATCCTACTCCATGGAATAGCTAGCTCAGTTGTATCTCAAGGAGATCGTCAGACTACATGGAGTCCCACGAACCATTATATCAGACAGAGACAGTAGGTTCACATCACACTTCTGGGAGTGTGTACAGTCAGCGTTGGGCACGAAGTTAAATTTCAGCACAGCTTTCCATCCTCAGACAGATGGACAAACGGAGCGGGTAAATCAGGTACTTGAAGATATGCTCCGAGCATGTGCCCTAGATTTCAAAGGAAGTTGGTGCAAATATCTGAGTTTAGCAGAATTTGCATACAACAACAGCTATCAGGCCACTATCGGTATGGCACCTTACGAGGCTCTCTACGGGCGGAGGTGTAGATCTCCAATCTGCTGGTATGAGAGTGGTGAACAGAAGGAACTAGAACTTCAGACAGATCTAGTGGCAGATACCATAGCAGCTATACAGCAGATCCGCCAGAGGATAGAGACAGCTGACACACGGCGCAGACCCGTAGAGTTTTCAGTTGGGGATTCAGTGTTCCTCAGAATAGCTCCCATGAAGGGGGTAATGCGTTTTGGGAAGAAGGGCAAACTAAGTCCCAGATATGTGGGACCATACCTTATCACTAGAAGAGTGGGCAGAGTAGCATATGAGCTAGAGCTACCTCAGGAAATGTCAGCTGTCCACAACGTATTTCATGTCTCTATGCTGAAGAAGCATATCCCAGATGCCACCCAGGTGATTGAGCCCCAGCTGATACAAGTCCGCGAAGACCTCAGCTATGACAGTCGGCCTACTCAGATAGTAGATCGAGCAGTTAAGAAATTACGGAATAAGGAAGTACTATTAGTAAATGTCATTTGGCAAAATCACACAGCAGAAGAGGCAACTTGGGAGACAGAAGCTAGTATGAGACAGAAGTACCCAGAGTTATTCTAAGTTCGAGGATGAACTTTTTATAAGGTATGGGGGATTGTAACGCCCGAAAAATTCTCAAAACTATTTTAGAAATATTCTATGATTTTTCTGGAATTTTAGAATATTTTTATGGAATTTTTAGAATATCGGAAGTGGCAAAAATAAATAGAGAACGAAAATAGCTTACGCGGGAATTAAACCCGAGACCTATTGGGTCCTATGACTTATGGTGAACCATGGTAACCAAGTGAACCCAGCAGGGCCGTGCTGAAAGGAAAGGGAAACAATTATATTTATGTTAGAGTTGGGCGAATTAATTCCTTAATATAAATAGGGAAATAATTTTGTGAAGAGTTATTTTGATCGTAACTTTTCTTCACCCTAACCTCACCGCCGCCCACCTCTCCTTTCCCCCCCCCCCCTCTCTCTCGGCGCACCAAACCAAGGGTTCTAGGAATATCTCCCAGCAACACAAAGGATATGAGGACGCTCCTCTCCGCGAGAAGAACGCATAGACGCGAGAAGATCGTCGAGAAGATCGTCTCCACCGGGAATCTAGTGATTAGAATTGTAAGAAAACTAGCAACGGAGGCAAGAAACCCCTCACCTGCAGTATAAGTAGCTTCCGTGTGAATTTTATGCTTCAGTTTAGTAGTATGTAGATTTTCGGCACAAAGGATGCGAATTAACGCATACCAAGTGTTCGATTAAATTATTAGCACGATTAAAATGCAACTTAAGCATTTTACTAGCTTAGCTAAATGTGATAGAAGCATTCATTCAGTATGTTTAGCTTTAGTACAGCTTATATGGGACTACGGTCCAATGGGTGGGCTCCCACAGTCGCCTCTAGGTTCAGATAACCTAGCTCTAGGTTCAGATAACCTAGAAATAGCAATATAAGAAGAACTCAGCTATAATCAGTATTTTATTTTAGCAGTGACACTGTACTGGATTAGATATCCATTGGGTTGGGCTCCCATAGTCGTCCCTAGGTTCAGATAACCTAGTAACCTTACTAAATTCGGGACTTGCAAACCCGGGTCTAGTTAAGGATGCGCGCATAGCACGTACAGATGTCGGGCCCATCAGCAGCATGATTATTATTTTAATCTATTAATGAAAATAGTTTTCAAAACTCACAAATCAGTTGTGTATACAGTTTAAATTCAATTCTAGTGTAGTTTTAGTTTCATCTCAGTTCATGATTCAGCTTAGTTTCCATTATTGATACATGTGATAGCTCTATGATTAGTTTTGGTTTCTATGTTGTATGATGCCATGCCATGCTCTCACCTGTTCAGCATGTATTTCAAATAGCATGTTTTCAACTCATAACTTGCATCGTATGCATGTTTTAGTGAGGTAGATGGTTTCTTACTAAGCCCTCAAGCTTACAGATACTCTTTTCCTTATACTGCAGATAAAGGTAAAGGAAAGATGGACTAGCGGAGGCTGAAGGTTAATGCGATGAAGATGTGTGTGGAAGGAACCTGGAATAAAGATCTTGGAGAAATTAGCAAACTAAGACCTTAGTTTTACATAGTGTTATTTTCCGCATTTCTAGTTATTTTAATGCCTTGAATTGTGAACAACTTGCTTAGATTGTTAGTACTTATGCTCATAATCTTAGTTATGTGTTATTGGTATGTTTCTAGCTATTATAGAACTCTTGTAGGCGAGTTTGGCACGAATCAATGCTGAAATCAGAGCCTTGCTGCGAAATCAGAAATCCCAATCGATCAGTGGATCTATTGGGAGCCCTCAATCGATCAGTGGATCGATTAGGAGCCTAGTTCCGCGAACAGTAAGCTTCTGGATCGATCAGCCGATCGATCCAGTCGCATTCTGTCGCATACAGTAAGCTTCTGGATCGATCAGCCGATCGATCCAGTCGCATTCTGTTGTGAACAGAGAGTTTGGGGATCGATCGTTCGATCGATCAGGAAATCGCTCCCGCGAACAGAGAGCTCTGGAATCGATCATTGGATCGATTGGCCAGTCTGGATCGATCAGCCGATCGATCCAGAATATTAACCCGAGTACAGTAGCCATCGGAATCGATCCATGGATCGATTCAACAGCTTGCAATCGATTGAGTTCAATCTGGATCGATTGGGAAGCTGGGTTTCGACCAAGAGACCCTGTAATTCAGCTCCTTGACCATAGGGGATGTAAGATATGCCATGTATACCTTAGATTGCATCCCTTAGCACATGTAGGACCAAGAACTTGTATTAGCTTAGCAAAGTTTTAAATTAGTACAGCTTTCCGCACCTAGACTTAGTAATGGTCATGGATATAACTTAGCACAGCATAATGTTACGGTCCGGCCTTACAGCCTAGCCAGTAGAAGGCGGGTCGTTACAAGAAGTGCTGCAACAACCTCCCGACGACCCAGAGCTCTGTTTTCTTCTTCCTTAGTTGTCGGTATAAAGTTGTTATAATATTTTCATTGTAATTAGTTTGTAATTCTTATCGAGCTTATAGTTATTTTCATTGTAATTAGTTTGTAATTCTTATCGAGCTTATAGTTGTTGCCCACCGGAAGCGATCAAGGATCGTGGGCCTTCGAGTAGGAGTCACCTTAGGCTCCGAACGAAGTAAATCCCTTTGCGTCTCTATGTTTATTTATTTTATTCCGCTGCGTTTTAGTTACTCCGATAGTTTTCCGATAATCGAACGAAATAGCCACAAGCGCTATTAACCCCCCCCTCTAGCGCTTCTCGATCCAACAGAATTAAGCTCTCCATTTAACTTGAACCAAATATTCTCAATTTGAACCGACTTTAGATCCATTGCTTTGAACCAATCAGTTTGACTCGACTCATGTCCATGGCTCTTCTTTAATTCCCTATAAAATCATGAAATAATGTCAAAATCAAGAAGAGATTATAATAAGCTCACAAATATATCCTGACTCGTGAATCATGATATTAAATAAGATTTAAGTAAACAAGAGGATAAAAATGCTTAGTATGAGAGCAAAAATATCACATTAAAATACTAGTTATCAGTGAGCTAAACTCTGGATGGCCGGAGAATCATCCAAGTGACCGAAGCAAAATTCAGACAAGTCAACATGAAATTGACTTGTCCAGGCACCCGGACTCCAAGCGCCCGGACTGCCTTGGCAAAGTAGGGGCATCTAGTCGAAAAGATGTTGTTGTGGATGATGTTCAAGTCCACGTCAGTAGCACTCTAGGTGCCTAGACCGATCCAAGCGCGGGGGCAAGGATGAAGTTTTATCATTAGACCATTGCATATCCATTGCGAGCTCATAAAGTGCATTGGTGGGGGCGCTCGAACTAGGTCCAGGCTCACAAAGATGTCATGTTAGCAAAATGGCTACTTTCAACCTGTGAGCTATAAATAGAGCCTTGTTCCGAGTTAAAAACAACATACTTGTTTGAACATCTGTAATCTTCATTTTTAATTGTTCGTACTTTCAACACTATAAGGGGCTTCTTCGCCTCTAAGAAAGTGACTTTTAGTGAGCTTAATTCTTCCTTGGATTAGCAACCACTCAGGTTGCAAACCAAGTAAATTTCTTGTGTCCCTTACTTTCTTTTTATGCTTTTATTACTTGTTTAACTAACGTGTGTTCATTACTAAGATGAAAAATAATAGAAGCTTTAAATTCTAGCTTGCAGGCTATTCACCCGCCTCTAGCCGGTCACACAAGGGACCAAAACTTGTGTGTTTTTCTTATAATCAAAAGGGACATTATTGGAACCAATGTCTAAGGGAAAGATATCTGACCAAAAAGAAAGGAGGAAGCTAAAGTCAAGAGGGAGCTTCCAAGAATAACACTAAGGTACCATTAGTTAATGGTTTCGCTTTGTGTCATGATAAAGAGCATACTAGATTTAAATTTTATCCTTTTAATGCTATTTATCATGAAAATAGAAACCATGAAAACCTAGGGGCAATTATAAATTGTTTCATGCTAGGACTCTCTCATCTAAGATTAGAAAGGTAAATAATAATTTAGATAAGAACTCTAAGGATTTTAGGTATATGCCTAAAAATAAAAATGCCCAAGGAAATCAAGAAAAATCTAAATTTAAGGATTTAAGGAGAGATAATCAAGTCTTGAGATCAAGGCTTGATAAATTAAATAAGACCCTTAAGAAAATGACAATTAGTGCCCAAGGGACTAAGAAGACAAATTTAGGAAAAGATAGGCAAGAGTCATTCAATGGCAAGAGAGGCTTGGGTTACAAATCAAAAATCAAAGAGAATGTGCCCTCATACCATAGAGTTCCATATAACTATAGAACTAATTCTTAGTCTAGGAGTCAACTCAAGATAACAAGGGAAGTTATTCTGAGAAGTAACCTTGAAAAGACTAGTATGACTAAGGCTTATACAAAGTCTAAGAAAGTCACTAAGAAGATCACAAGAGAAGCTATCCCTAGAGTTGACCGTGAGGAGTCTAGTGTGACCAAGGCTTCTCAGAAACCTACGAAAGTTATTAGGAAGGTATTAAAGAAAGTTATCCCTAATGAATACTTAGAACACCCAAAGAGCAAAAAACTACAACTATCTTATTGAATTTCTTGATTGCATTCCATTCAGTTTCAATGTTAAGCCTTTGACGATTCGTATTGCATTCCATTCAGTTTCAATTTCAACATAGAAGCATTGAAAAAAAAATTTACATGTATCAATCAAATTGTGCAAAACATGACAAGAAAATATAAGACGAGTAGCACAGACATGATCACAAACTGTATCTACAATTTGGACTACATCGATGCCCTCTTCTAGATTTTTATGTTTGAATGCACTTATCACGTAATCTAACCATATCATCCTAGAAAAAATAAATATGTTAAAATATCATAAAAAATAATTATACACATTTAAGAACAAATTCACTAAATAAGGTCATAACATACATATGCAGTTTTGGTCGTGTCCCCAATCCACCTTTTTGGCGAGCTATAATGAGTTTCATTAAAGACAGTAATCCGATCTTTTCTTTGTGAATGATCAGTTTGAAAAAAAATAATGTGTTAATATTTTAATCAATAAACAATATACGAAAACTATAAAATTAGCACTTACACTATCGTAACTATTGGAACCCCAAGGTTGTTTTGGTGTGATCAACAAGTTAAGTTAGGTCCTGTGTGTTTCTAACCTTGTGTCTAAGTGTGCAGGAGCTTAGGAGCACAGGTAGTCAAGCGGAAGACGCAGCTAGCGAGAAGGATGATAGTCCAAGGGACGAGGTGCTGCGGAAGAATACACCGGCGGATGAGAAGAAAGCGTGCGGTGGTTCCGAGGGACGAAAGCCGGAGTGGAAGATTGCTTGGGGAGAAAGAGATGCAGCTAGCGAGAAGGATGGCACACGGTGCATCCGAGGGACGAAGACTGCGGATGAGTACGCTGGCGGACGAGAAGGAAACACGCGGTGATTCCGAGGGACGAGAAGCCGGAGGGAAGCCCGCTCGAGAAGACTGGAAATTAGGTTCGGGTGAGCCCTTTTTCGGATGACAGAGATCACCCAAGCGAACGGATCCGGAATAGAAGACCCGGACCGAGCCAAACCGAACCGGAGCAGAGGTCTCGGACAAAAAAGTCAACCTCCGGGGCGCCCGGAGCTGTCCGGGGCGCCCGGAGCAGCCTGGGGCGCCCGGAACCCTTCCGGGCGCCCAAACCTGGTTTTTTGACCAGATCGCGTCAAACGCGATCTGAACGTTGGGGATAAAGTTTTATCCCCCCCCCCCCCAGGGCACCCGGTACCCCTTCCAGACGCCCCGACCAAGGCTATAAATATAGCCTTGGTCCAGAAGCTCTTCATCAATTCAGAAATTATAAACAACACTTGTGCGCTTCCACTGTTTAGATAAGCTTCTGTCATTCTGTGCCTACACTGCTGTAAAAAGGCTTCTCCGCCAGAAGGAGATAATAGTACGACATCTTCCTTGGATTAACAACCTCCCCGGTTGTAACCAAGTCAACTCTCTATGAGCCTTTTACTTTCTGTTTTCTGATTTTATTTGTTGCTTTTATTTGATGCAAGTGTTCTGTTGAAAGTTCAAGAATGGTACTTTTGTTTTAGTTTTACAAGGCTATTTAACCCCCCTTCTAGCCGGCTGCAACGATTTTACAAGTGGTATCAGAGCCGAGGCGCTTCAGGAGGACTAACCGCCAAACGAAGCAACGAGATGGCCGGACCAAGCATCCACCCGTCGAAATACGTGTTGGGACCGAAAAGTAGCTAGAGGGGGTGAATAGCTCGTCGCGTGCTTCGTGGTTGGCGTTGTTTGTTTCTTCAAAGATGTGCAGCGGAAATGTACAAGAAACAAAATACAACGCTAACAAATAGATTTTACTTGGTATCCACCTCACAAGAGGTGACTAATCCACGGATCCACACACTCACGCACCCTCCACTATGAAACACACTCCTCTACGGTAACTACCGAAGGCGGAGAAGCCTTTACAAACTCTCAATACAAGAAGAAAGGAAAGGATATGAAATACAAGCAAAAGCTTACAATAAACCCTAACACTAACTTCTCTTCTTGCTTTTGATCTGCCTCTTGACTTGGAAGAACCTCCAAGAATCTTCAAGAACTGGCGATCTGAACTTGAGAGAGAGCTGTGGAGTCGCTAGTGAAGTTCGGAGATGAATCGTGTGAGCACTACTGAAGGAAACGCTCAACTGCAGCTAAATACGACGCCAACGGTCGGATCCCGATCGATTGGATTGCTCCCAATCGATCGGGGAGGCTTTGGATCGATCAACCGATCGATCCAGAGTGCCTCTGTGCTCTCTGGAATAGCCTGGATCGATCGGCTGATCGATCCAGGGCTTATCGCGCACAAACAGTAGCTCCCAATCGATCCACTGATCGATTAGGACCTCTGGATCGATCCACGGATCGATCCAAAGGGGTTCTGTTCGTGGGGACTCACCTGATCAATCAGCTGATCGATTGAGCATGATTCAATCGATCGGCTGATCGATCCAGATCTGCTAGATCGATCGGCTGATCGATCCAGATCTGCTGGATCAATCCGCTGATCAATCCAGATCTTGGTTTTTGCCCAAAAGTAAGTCCAAAGGCCCCTAAACCAACATCCAGTCAACCATGACTTGTTGGTACATAAAACCTAGCATCTGGTTACCCTTGACCAGCTAGGACTCTCTCACCAAGTGTCTGGTCAATCCCTTTGACCCACTTGGACTTTTCTCCTCTTGCCAAGTATCCGGTCAATCCCTTTGACCTACTTGGACTTTCACCAGATGTCTCGTCAACCTTGACCCATCTGGATTTCCCCGTGCCTGGCTTCGCTCACCAGGACTTTCACCTGGCTTCACTCACCAGGATTTCCCTTCTACCTAGCTTCACTCACTAGGTCTTCTCATCTGCCTGGCTTCACTCACCAGGTCTTTCACCTAGCTTCGCTCACTAGGGTTTCCTTCTGCCTAGCTTCACTCACCAGGACTTTCACCTAGCTTCACTCACTAGGATTTTCAGTCAAGTATCTAGTCAACTTTGACCTACTTGACTCTCCTTCACAATCTCCCCACATGAACAATTGCACCTGCAATGTTCATGTGTTGTCTACAAGTATTGTCAAACATCGAAACCAAATCATCAAGACTCGAGCTTGACTCACTTCAAGCCCAGTCAAACAGGTCAACCTTGACCTAGGGAATATTGCACCAACAATCTCCCCCTTTTTGATGTTTGACAATACCACATGTTAAGTTAGGAAATTAGGCTAATCCCATAGCCTCAACTCCCTTCATGCCAATATCTGAATGATGGTTCCCTCCATTCTTCTCCTTTTCTAGAGGGCAAACTCCCCCTTTAGGTATTGAAGGCCTAACTTAACCATGCATTCTCCCCCTATTGGCACACATCAACCACAACCTCTCCCCCTGAAGAGTTTCTTATCGTTGTTCACAACTTCACTCGTTGTGATCAACATGATAATAAAGATCTCATACCCTTCATTATCATCAATGCTCACCCTTGAGCATTAACCACTTGAATAACCCAAATGAAGGTCTCATACCCTTCATTTTTTATCAAAAGCTCATCCATGAGCAAACTCCACTTAAACAATGAGGATATCCACTCCCCATTTATTTCAATGCCCAACCTTCAGCATTTTCTCTCAAAGAAGGCTAACCACCTCCAAAGGTGTATGAAAAGTAATTTTCATGTCCTTAAAGAGTAACTCCCCCTAAAGACATGGTCGTACCTTCTGTCATTGCACCAACAATGACTTGGAATCCCTAAACATTTAGGAAACCTAAATTTATAAGTTTTGAAGTTCAAACATTCAATATTGAAACCAAACCTCAACCTAAACTTCAATTTAGTCTTCCCCAACCAATCCATCTTTGTTTTTAACATGAAAACACCCTTTTTATGTATACAAATATATTTTGATGGGTTTGGAATGGTTACCTCGACTAAACCTGGTTTGGAATGCTAAAATCAGGCTTTCCCACCCAAAATCAGCTTCCTCAATCGATTGGAGTTGGGTCCCAATAGATTGAACTGCTTTGAATCGATCCACTGATCGATTCAGCCAGTCTGGATCGATCGACTGATTGATCCAGTGAGCTTCTGCTCGCGAGAATAGCCTTCTCAATCGATCGGCCGATCGATTGAGACACTCCAATCGATTGGGTGATCGATTGGAGTTTTGATAGTTGCTGAAATTCCATTTCAGTCAACTTCAGAAACCCCTAGAAAAATCTATAAAAATCCAAAAATTATGAAAATTTGTGTAGACATTATTTAGGGCATATATTATGATGGAAAAATAATTTTATAAGAAAATACTTCATATTTTCTAAGATTGACACAAATTAGAGAACTTACAAAAACTTTAGTGTTTTCTTCTAGTTTGTGCTCAACTATTCAATGATGATTACTATCAAAAGATAATCTTCATCAAGGTTTGCCAAAAGCATTTTAAAATGATTTTCAAAACCAATATCCCACCATGTTCCTTGGGCTTAATGCACATGACTTGTACATTAGCTTTCCCAATGATGGGAAAACACATACCTATGTGTTTTGATGAACTTAGAATTCAAAAGAATGTACTAAATCAACATCTTGAGTTTTGTTCATCATCCTAACATCTCACTTGTATCTAATGTGCACTAAACCACATACAAGTCACCTTATGGGTCTTTGTGAGATGTAAAGTTTGGTTTTGCCCTAATCTAGGGATCATGCATATCTATCTAGGTATTTTTGAATACTAAACATCCATCAAGGATGTTACTTGTTAATTAATACCATTAGTCCTTAATAAACAAGGAATTCAAATGATGCATGATGATGTTATGACATACATCAAAAAGAAATAATTTTCAAAAGAAAATTTCTTATAACTATATGAAGTATGGATGACATGACATGGTGTTTTTGTGTTTTTCATAATAAGGCATGAGTGCAAACACAAATAAATAAATATGATGTCATGGCATTTGATGGGCAAACAAAGCATGGCAAGTTAGCATAGATAAAATACCTAGATTACCTACCTAAGTATTCTTAACCCCATAGCTAATTTTAAATCTAACCTAGATTGCCCAAAGTGCTTCAAGACAATGCCAAAGTCTAAATTGACATTTCTAATTCTCTTGATTAATTTATACCAATTGAAATTAATCATATTCCTCAAGTGTTGACATATTTCATTTTTCCACAAGAGTAGCACTTTAAATTAAGGCCCAGATTGCCTTTAATCTCTTAAGAACATACCAAACTCCCAACTTGGTAGTTCTTATGATTTTCCTAAATTGTGTCAATTAAGATTAAAATCACTATTTCAAAATTTTTGGCACATTTTACTCTTCCAAGGAGTAAATGATATATCTATTTCATTTTCAAAGGTTAATAATAACCTTGAAAATGCTCCTTGAGTGTCAACTTCAACATGATTAGGTTAACTACCCTTTCACTTAGAGTTGACACTCTCTAACCCATCTATGGGGTAGAGAAGATGCTCCTAGAAACCCAAAACCTATTGGTGCTCCTTGGATGCTCTAGGTACTCACTAGGGATAACCTCCCTAGATACCTTCCTAGTGACCTTGTTTGGCTTCTTAGAAGCCTTTGTCACATTTTCTAGGTCAACCCTAGGAATTGCTTCCCTTGTTACCTTCTTTATGACTTTCTTGGACTTCTTAGAAGTCTTAGTCACATTGGTTGCAAAAATACTCTTAGGGATGACCTCCGTAGTATTCTTTACTTGATCACTAGACCTAGGGTTTGTTCCATAACTATATGGAACTCTATGATAAGTAGGTACATCCTTTTTAGTTTTAAGTTTGTATCCCAAACTTCTATGACCCTTGGATGACCCTTGTGTCATATTTGTTATTTTTCGAAGAGTCCTCTCTAATTTGTCAAGTCTTGACCTCAAGACTTGATTTTCCTTCCATAATTCTTCACCCTTAGGTTTTTCACTAAAACCTTGATTTTTCTTCTTCTTAGGTAAATACCTAGAATCCTTAGGGTTCTTGCCTAAATTCATATCTACCTTTCTAGGCCTAGGTTGAGAGGTTTTAGCATGATAAGCTACATGATTTTCCTTAATCTTATCATGCCTTCTATTTTCATGGTAAATAGCATTAAAATGATATAGATTAGAACTATCATGCTTTTTACCATTATTAAAGGGGGTAGGTTCAATGAACGATACCTTCCTTTTTACCTTGGAGGCTCCCCCTTGAATTGTGCTTCCTCCTTGAGCCTTGACCACCTTCTTCCCCTTAGGGCATTGACTTCGGTAATGCCCCTTTTGATTGCAAGAGAAGCACACAATGTGCTCCTTGCTCTTCTTTGTTCTGTGAGTGGTCTCCTTAGGCTTCTCCTTGCCCTTTTGTGCCACTTGGCCCTTCTTCTTGACCAATTTAGAGCATTTGCTCTTGTAATGCCCATGTTCCCTACATTCAAAGCATATGATATAATTTTTATTATTCAATGAACTATTTATACCTTCTTGTGTAGGGGTGGCTTCTTCTCCTTTGGATCCGGATGCGGAGGCTTCCTCTTGATCCGATGATGATTCTCCTCCAATAGATATGTCTTGATTTGTGGAGGTGGAAGCTTCTTCATCCTCTTCTCTTCTTGACCCGGATGTGGAGACTTCTCCTTCTACTTGATCCGGTGTCACCAAAAGTTGCTCCCCCTCAATCCTAGAGGTGGAGATTTCTTCATATTCATCTTGTACATGGAACAAGGAGTATGCTCCCTCCTTGCTCTCTTCATTGCATCCCTTTGAAGATGAAGCTTCTTCTTGGACTTCTTCTTCGGAAGTTGAGCATCTCTCAACTTCGGAGTCCTCCTCTTGGTCTTGATCCAATGAGTCGCCCTCTTTGGATTCCTCTTGATTCGGTACAGTGGAGGGGATCTCATGGATTGATGTCAATTTGCTCCAAAGCTCCTTGGCATCCTTGAACTCTCCAATTTTTCCAAGAATGTGGCTAGGCAATAGATTGACCAAAAGCTTGGTCACTTTATCATTGGCCTCACATCTTTGGATTTGCTCTTTGCTCCAATTGCTTTTCTTGAGGACTTTGCCCTTTGAATTTCTTGGAGCCTCGAAGCCTTCCATTAGAGCAAACAATTGCTCTATCTCCACCATTAAAAAGTTTTTGATCCTTGATTTCCAAAGATCGAAGCTAGTAGATGTGTACGGTGGAGTCACCCTTATGTCAAATCCAAGTCCATCTTGGAATTGCATCTTGAAGTTGAGCTTCTTGAATTCTTTGACTTTGATGAATTTGCTCCAACTTCTTCACCCTCTAGCTTTCCTTGTTTTGTTTGCCCCTTCCGGCGATGATTCCGGTGAAGAGCAACCTGGCTCTGATACCACTTGTTGGGACCGAAAAGTAGCTAGAGGGGGGTTGAATAGCTCGTCGCGTGCTTCGTGGTTGGCGTTGCTTGTTTCTTCAAAGATGTGCAGCGGAAATGTACAAGAAACAAAATACAACGCTAACAAATAGATTTTACTTGGTATCCACCTCACAAGAGGTGACTAATCCAAGGATCCACACACTCACGCACCCTCCAATATGAAACACACTCCTCTACGGTAACTACTGAAGGCGGAGAAGCCTTTACAAACTCTCAATACAAGAAGAAAGGAAAGGATATGAAATACAAGCAAAAGCTTACAATAAACCCTAACTCTAACTTCTCTTCTTGCTTTTGATCCGCCTCTTGACTTGGAAGAACCTCCAAGAATCTTCAAGAACTAGCGATCTGAACTTGAGAGAGAGCTGTGGAGTCGCTGGTGAAGTTCTGAGATGAATCGTGTGAGCACTACTAAAGGAAACGCTCGCCTGCAGCTAAATACGACGCCAACAGTCGGATCCCGATCGATTGGATTGCTCCCAATCGATCGGGGAGGCTTTGGATCAATCAACCGATCGATCCAGAGTGCCTCTGTGCTCTCTGGAATAGCCTGGATCGATCGGCTGATCGATCCAGGGCTTATTGCGCACAAACAACAGCTCCCAATCGATCCACTAATCGATTGGGACCTCTGGATCGATCCACGGATCGATCCAAAGGGGTTCTGTTCGTGGGGACTCACCTGATCGATCAGCTGATCGATTGGGCATGATCCAATCGATCGGCTGATCGATCCAAATCTGCTGGATCAATCCGCTGATCAATCCAAATCTTGGTTTTTGTCCAAAAGCAAGTCCAAAGCCCCCTAAACCAACATCCAGTCAACCATGACTTGTTGGTACATAAAACCCAGCATCCGGTCACCCTTGACCAGCTAGGACTCTCTCACCAAGTGTCTGGTCAATTCCTTTGACCCACTTGGACTTTTCTCCTCTTGCCAAGTATCCGGTCAATTCCTTTGACCTACTTGGACTTTCACCAAATGTCTAGTCAATCTTGACCCATCTGGATTTCCCCGTGCCTGACTTCACTCACCAGGACTTTCACCTGGCTTCACTCACCAGGATTTCCCTTCTGCCTGGCTTCACTCACTAGGTCTTCTCATCTGCCTGACTTCACTCACCAGGACTTTCACCTAGCTTCACTCACTAGGGTTTCCTTCTACCTGGCTTCACTCACCAGGACTTTTACCTAGCTTCACTCACTAGGATTTTCAGTCAAGTATCCAGTCAACTTTGACCTACTTGACTCTCCTTCACAATCTCCCCACATGAACAATTGCACCTGCAATGTTCATGCGTTGTCTACAAGTATTATCAAACATCGAAACCAAATCATCAAGACTCGAGCTTGACTCACTTCAAGCCTAGTCAAACAGGTCAACCTTGACCTAGGGAATATTGCACCACAATACGAAGGGGACTTCACTACCTGGAAGATTCTGATGCAGGTTTTTTTTTACAACAGACTTTGAATTAACCTTAACAATGGAATCTGGCTATGTAGCTCCAGAAGGTAAGGGAAAATGTCAATGGACAAAAAAGGAGCAGGCTGAATTCGTGGCGAACGGCAAAGCAGAATATCATCTGCTAAGTGTTCTTCCACCCCAAGAAGTCAACAGGATCGGGCGCTACGACTCGGCAAAGGAACTTTGGGAGAAGTTCCTCGAGCTGCATGAAGGGACGTCCGAAGCCAAGCTCGCCAGAAGAGTCAGCCTGCGACTTGGGGAAGACGAGTCAGTCGCACATCTGCACTCGAGAATAAAAGAAATTATTACCGGACTTTCGAATCTCGGAGAAAAGGTAAGTAACCGAGATTCGCTCAGGTACGCTTTAAATTCCTTTCCTAGAAATACCAAATGGGCATCATTAGTAGATGCATTTTACATTTCTAAAGATTTAGAAAAGATTTCATTAAAAGAATTCTTTTCAACATTTGGAGTGCATGAGTCAAGATGTGCAAGAATGAAGGAGCCCAAGAACAATGTCGCCCTCAAAGCCTCGAGAGACGAACCAGAATCGAAATCCTCTCTCGACGACGAGGAAATGGTAATGATGGTAAGAAGATTCAAGAAACTTTGTAAATCCAGATCTACTAACCATCCGCAGGGAAAGAAGAAAAGAATGATCCGCTACTACCACTGCAACGAAGAAGGGCACGTCAAGGACAATTGCTCCAAATGAAGAACAAGGACAAGGAGAAGGGTAAGAAGCCTATCCAAAAATGAAAGGCCCTAAAGGTGACGTGGGACGATACGTCGTCCGACTCGGAAGTCGAGGCATTCTCCGAACTCGCACTGATGGCGAGTCATCAAGATGACGACTGCGAGTCAAGCTCTTCCAAGATGAGCATCGAGAGCATCGATGAAGGGGGAGCTTCGTCAGAAGAAAGCAGCAGTTCAAGGGGAGACACGGACAACGAACTCGACAAGGTAAGTCAGGTACGTTCTCTTCCTCCTGATAAAATTTTTAAATTTGTTAAGTTATTAACTAAAGACTGCTGTAAATTAGAAAAGGAAATCAAAAATTTAAAAATAATTTTAGCTAAATCCTGCCCTTTAGAAGAATTAGATAAATTAAAATTGGAAAATGAAAAATTGAAATTAGAAAATCAAAATTTGAAAGTTCAAATAGATAACTTAAAAAACTATGCATGTTCATCTAAAACCAATTTTAGAAGATTTATTAATTTAAATTGGTATTTTAAATATCACCCGGGATAAATTAGGAACATTTCAAGAAAATATGTCCCTAAAAACTTTTTAGTTAATCCAGTAGGTTGGAACCTATATTGGGTTCTTAAATCATGCTTAAACTAAATTTTAAAATTAAAATTAGCGCTTTAAGTGAGAAAATTAAACAAAGAATTTCTTTATGAGGCTTTGTCAAGGAAGTGGTTGTTGCTCCAATAACCAAGAAGGCCTAGTGCCTCGCCACGATCTAGAAGCCAAAATATTGAAATAAATGTTTAATTAACTTACTAATGAAGCATTAATACAAGAATTAATTAGTGCTTTAAAAAGGTTATTCAAAACATTTTATTTCAATTTAGAAATTTACTTACTTAGAATTTTTTTTAATTGCCTAAGTCATTTTTTTAAAAAATGTGCTTAAAAATTCTCAAAAATTTTAAGTTAGACTTTTTTCAAAAATTTGTTACTTAGGATTTTTTTTTTACTTAGAAAATTCTCAAAAATCATTTTCTCCTAAAAGTTTAAAAAAAAAGAATTTCTTGAAACTAGAAATCTCATCTTAAATTGCTTAGAAAAATTTTCTAAATTTCTTAAACTTAGAACTTTTTTTAATATTTTTTCTAAGTCTTTAACCCTTAGATTGTTTTTCTTGGAACCCCATTTTTTTGTGATCAAAGGGGGAGAAGGGAAAGTATAAGTCTAGGGGGAGGTAGATAGATTTTATTTTTTTATTTTTTTTATCTTGTCTATCTTTTTGCCCTTAAATTACAAATTAAGTTAATTTACTTAATTTTATTTTGTCTATTTTAACCCTAACTTAACTTGGGTTGATCACACCAAAAAAGGGGAGATTGTTGGAACCCCAAGGTTATTTTGGTGTGATCAACAAGTTAAGTTAGGTTCTGTGTGTTTCTAACCTTATGTCTAAGTGTGCAGGAGCTTAGGAGCACAGGTAGTCGAGCGGAAGACGCAGCTAGCGAGAAGGACGGTAGTCCGAGGGACGATGTACTACGGAAGAGTACACCGGCAGACGAGAAGGAAGCGTGCGGTAGTTCCGAGGGACGAAAGCTGGAGCAGAAGATTGCTCTGGGAGCAAGAGACGCAGCTAGCAAGAAGGACGGCACGCGGTGCGTCCAAGGGACGAAGACTGCGGATGAGTACGCCGGTGGACGAGAAGGAAACATGCGGCGATTCCGAGGGACGAGAAGCCGAAGGGAAGCCCGCTCGAGAAGACCGGAAGTTGGGTTCGGGTGAGCCCTTTTCCGGATGGCAGAGATCACCCAAGCAAACGGATCCAGAGTAGAAGACCCGGACTGAGCCGAACCGAACCGGAGCAGAGATCCCGGACGAACCGCGGTTGACTTTTAGGCTCCGGGGTGCCCGGAGCTGTCCGGGGCGCCCGGAGCTGTCCGGGGCGCCCGGAGCAGCCCGGGGCGCCCGGAACCCTTCCGAGTGCCCGGACCTGGTTTTTTGACCAGATCACGTCAAACGCGATCTGAACGTTGGGGATAAAGTTTTATCCCCCCCCCAGGGCGCCCGGAACCCCTTCTAGACGCCCCGACCAAGGCTATAAATATAGCCTTGGTCCAGAAGCTCTTCATCAATTCAGAAATTGTAAACAACACTTGTGCGCTTCCACTGTTTAGATAAGCTTCTATCTTTCTGTGCCTACACTGCTATAAAAAGGCTTCTCCGCCAGAAGGAGATAATAGTACGACATCTTCCTTGGATTAACAACCTCCCCGGTTGTAACCAAGTCAACTCTCTGTGAGCCTTTTACTTTCTGTTTTCTGATTTTATTTGTTGCTTTTATTTGATGCAAGTGTTCTGTTGAAAGTTCGAGAAGGGTACTTTTGTTTTAGTTTTACAAGGCTATTCAACCCCCCTTCTAGCCGGCCGCAATGGTCCTACAGTAACTATATTGACTGAATGATTTAGAACCTCCATGATGGTTTTATGAGAGTTTCCCTCGATTTTCAGTATTTATTGCAGATTGTTTCTACAACACAAAATTTTGTATAAATAAAATAATATTTATATAACAAATAATTAAATTTTTATATAAAATAGATATTTTTTTATAGAATGAGTTACCTAAAATGCTTCAAATTTAAATAGAGCACACATGTAGCCCCAATCATCTTGAGTCTCACAAAACTAGATCAAAATATGTTATCGACGCTCAGTGGGAGGAAAGTGTGATAGCTTCTTATAATAGTTATGCATTTTAGTTCTATTGTCTTTATACCTTGTACTCATTAATCAGTCAGTCTCCTTTATGAAAGGTAGATGGGATTGGTGAGAGAGACGCAAGAAGTAAGCGGGTAGGACCCTCCTCTTGAACTCCTCTTTCCCTTTGATGGGCTATTGTTGACATTGCCGGATTTGGTGGTGGCAGCGTGCCACCAGTATTGGCTTGTTGTTGTTGTTGAAGTAATTTTTATGCTCTGGTGTTGATGAGCAACTCCAGATCTTCTTGTGTTAAGGTGACAGTAGCGAGTTTTCCAGCCTCCTCTATTTCATAGCTTTAGATTCAGGCAAAGATTCTCATAGACGACGTCAAATTTGATCCTATCTGAAGGCTGGGGAGATGGCACCCTGGCTCAAGTGGATGGTTTGTTGATGAATAGTTGACTCTCCGATCTATAATGAAGCTCCTCAATGATCCTGCGCACAACTAGACGATCCAACGAAGCGTTAGTGACCAAAGACTAGGGAAGCTGAGTTGATGACCCAAAAAGCTGAACAAGATTCCTTACTCTCCATTTGCTGACCGCTTAATTTAAAACCATGATCGCCCGAGCAACGTTAACAGCTTATTAAGTGGGAGAGAATGAGCGATTTGAAACGAGGAAGATATCCCTTTTCCATACCCGCGAGTTCAATGTGCTCATTGCTAACTCTATTTCTAGGGCTCTTTTTCTAGGAATCGAAGGGGTGATGACGTAGTTAAAAAATGGTGGATATCTAACCTCCGATCGTCCAATCATCTTTCTGGACACAAAAAGATACTTCATGCAGCTTCATCCGACTTCCCCATTTTTCTTAACGTGTCTTGCTTTTTCTTACATGTTCAAGTTGGTTCTTAACACCTATTAAACTTTTGCTACATGTTTAAGTCTTTAGTTAAAATTTTGCTATATAACCATCACCATTTTCAATATATAGGTGCTATAGTAGAGATAATTTGGCTCCGTCCGAGCAAAAACCTGGGCCAAACAAGACAATGCCTCTCAGGATCGCCCGCCAGGGCTAAACGAACTATCACATGCGACGTCCATTTGGCCAAGGACGTCAATCCTTATGGCTGATTGAACTTGATATTCATTTAAGTTCATACTCGTTCGAACCTAAGCTTTAAAAAAGAACTAGCTATAATACTCATTGTTTACTCAAGTAAAGGAATCTAGGATTGGTCGAAATTAAATATGTTTGGTATAACATCACTTAGTATGTCCTAGACCAACGTGATCTGGTCTAGCGCATTCACCTAGTATTTCCCATACGAGTTTTGAAAATGTTGGGATTTTCGGGCCGCAAAAACCGCTTTTTCGCGTTGCGGAAACCCCGAATCTCCCATGCCACCGGATCCGTATGAAGTTTATAAACAAAAATTTTGAGTACGAGTTTACTAAAGCCTAGATCTACACTAGAGAAGGAAGTTACCCTCGATGTGATGCCCTTCGCAATCCCGCTCGTCCAACGGTTCGCCGGATCTCGAGATCGTCAAGCGTACGATCCTCTAGAAGTATCCACACGAACAAACTAGGTGGAGAGGCCAAACAAAAAGGTGTGCTAGCACCTATGGAGTGTTCGGCCAAGAGAGGAGAGGGAGAAGAAAATTGAGAGTAAGAGGAAGAAAATGCAGTGAATGCCTTGAATGAAAAAATCAACTCTTTTCCTCACAATAAGTGGCCGGCCACAATGGAGTTGTAACCTCCATTCTCATTTAATGTGGCCATTAAATAGAATATTTGTAACCTCCATGAGGTGGCACACACATGTGCCAACTATGATGATGTGGCACATCATCATTAATCCTCCTAATGCCAACTCACAAATGAGGTGGCAAATAGTCAAGTCAAACTTGACTCTTCCTCTTCCTCTCAAGTCAAGTCAAACTTGACATTATAACTCCCATGGTTGATCAAATCCAACCATTTGATTCAAGTCAATTTAATAAAATGAATCTAATTCATTTAATTAAATTGATTCAATGAGTCATAATCTAAATTAGACTCATTGAACACATGAATCAACTTAAGTCCAATTCAATTAGTTCAATTAGGATTACTCTTAATCCAATTTGATTCATCACATGAATCTAATCCTCTTGGTTCATCATATGAACCTAATCTCCATCTAATTGTCCTTTGTGTGTGACCCTATAGGTTCTTATAACGTTGGCAATGCTCCTAAACCCATTTAGAAGTATAAGAAATGAGCGGTATCTAGCAACACATCATTACTACCCAAGTTATAAGAATGTTGAGATCCAACATCACCTTGTGACTACTAATTGTGACTCCTCACAATATATGACATTGTCCTTCTATCCTAAACATCTAGATTGAACAATGTGAGGCATAGACCGTGTCATCCTCTAATCAATCTAAATCTTGAATTCCAAGTAGACTCCCTCAATCAAATGAGTTCAATATCTCATATTGACTCATTTAGGCATGACCATGCACTTCGTGGTCTCACTCTATCAAGAATATCAATGTCGCTCCCTTCATATAGGAGGGATAGATCCCATCTACATCACCTACATCCCTCTGCATAATTCGTTACATACCCAGTAATCGCCTTTATAGTCCACCCAGTTACAGGTGGCGTTTGACGAAGCCAAAGTACGTAACTCCTTATGTAGGGATCCATGGTGACTTTGGGTCCAAGGACTAGTAGTCATACTAATAGCCACATGAGAAAGTATATGACACTCATATAACGATCCATGATACTTTCTCATGGCGGGTCATTCAGTATACATTCTCCAATGCATACCCATGTGTCAACTTGATATCTCTATATCCATGACTTGTGAGATCAAGTCATCGAGTTGACCTACATGCTAGTCTCGTCGCATTAACATTGTCCCTGAATGTTAATACTCGACTAGGAATGATTAAGAGTAGTGTTCCCTATATCATCTCACTATCGGTTCAACTAACCGATTGATATAGGTAAGAACCCTCTACTCAAGGATGCTATTATACTTAGCTTATTTGGCACCAATACAAGTAAGCATACTAACCAAAAACCAAATGCCTTTTATATATAAGAATATGATACAATGAGTCCATACAACAATCAACAAATGATTGGCTCTAGGACTCTAACTAACAATCTCCCACTAGCACTAGTGCCAATCAGTGTAGGCTCTAAGCCCCAATGACCTAGTGTGACCATCATGCTGCCTCTGTGCCAAAGCCTTGGTCAAGGGATCTGCGATGTTTGCCTCTGTGGGTACTCTGCAAATCTTCACATCTCCTCTCTCGATAATCTCTCGAATGAGATGGAAGCGTCGTAGTATGTGTTTGGTCCACTGGTGTGAGCGAGGTTCCTTAGCCTATACTATAGCTCCATTGTTGTCACAATAGAGCTCAATAGGGTCAGCAATACTAGGAACCACCCCAAGTTCAGTGATGAACTTACGGATCTAAACTGCCTCCTCTGTTACCTCTGATGCAGCAATGTACTCAGCCTCTGTCGTAGAATCAGCTACTGTGTCTTGCTTCGAACTCTTCCAACTCACAGCACCACCATTAATGTAAAACACGAACCCAGACTGCGATCGATAATCATCCTGGTCGGTCTGGAAGCTGGCATCACTATAACCCTTTACAGCTAGCTCATCATTACCTCCATATATCAAGAAATATTCTTTAGTCCTTCTTAAGTACTTAAGAATATTCTTGACCGCTATCTAGTGACTTTCACCTAGATCTGACTGGTATCTCCTCGTCATGCTCAAAGCATACGAGACATCAAGACGAGTACATAGCATGGCGTACATGATAGATCCTATGGCTGAAGCATAAGGGATCTGATCCATGTAGTCTCTCTCCTCTCTAGAAGAGGGACCTTGAGTCTTCGAAAGACTCACGCCATGTGACATCGGCAGAAATCCCTTCTTGGAGTTCTGCATGGCAAACCGTAAGAGTACCTTGTCAATATATGTACTCTGGCTTAGGCCAAGCAATCTCTTAGATCAATCCCTATAGATATGTATGCCTAGAATGCGAGATGCTTCACCTAAGTCCTTCATTGAGAAACAACTCCCTAGACAGGTCTTGACAGACTGAAGAAAAGGGATGTCTTTCCCAATGAGTAGTATGTCATCCACATACAATATGAGGAAGACAACTATGTCCCCTACAACCTTCTTGTAGACACAAGGTTCATCTTCATTCTTGATGAAACCAAACTGTTTGATTGCATCATCGAATCGAAGATTCCAGCTCCGAGAAGCTTGCTTTAGTCCATAAATGGACCTATGCAACTTGCATACTCTGCCAGTATGCTGTGGATCTACAAAACCCTCAGGTTGTGTCATGTACACATCCTCGAGTAGGTTTCCATTCAGAAACGCGGTTTTGACATCCATTTGTTATATCTCATAGTCATGGTATGCTGCAATAGCAAGCATTATCCGAATGGACTTAAACATCGCCACTGGAGAAAAGGTTTCATCATAGTCAATACCATGAATCTGCTTGAAACCTTTAGCTACCAAGCAACCCTTATAGATAAGTCCATCCATGTTAGTCTTTCTCTTAAAAACCCACTTACACCCAATGGGTTTTACCCCTTCAGGTGGATCAACCAAAGTCCATACTTGGTTGGTGTACATGGATTCCATTTTGGATCTCATGGCCTCTAGCCATTTCTTGGAATCTGGTCTCATCACAGCTTCCTGATAGGAGGTGGGCTCATCCTCTATGCGCACAACGTCATCATGGTCAGACAAGAGAAATAAGTATCTCTCAGGCGCCCCTATATGGGTGTTTTTTTTGAACTGCGGTTGTTGTTCCTCAACTCTTTGTGGAACAACATCATCCACAACACTTTGTGGTTCCAGTTCAACTTCCATCGAGGCTTCAGTGCTATGGTCCACATCTTGAACTTCTTCAAGATCGAACGTACTCCCACTAGTCTTTCTAGAAACAAAATCCCTTTCTAGAAAGACCTCAGTCTTTGCCACAACTACCTTGTGCTGACTGGGAATGTAGAAGTAATATCCCTTAGTTTCCTTAGGATATCCAATAAAGTAGCACTTGTCGGATTTGGGTCCTAATTTGTCTGAGGCTTGACGTCGAACGTAAGCCTCACAACCTCAAATCCTCATAAAAGACACCTGGGCATCTCTCCCAGTCCATATCCTATATGGTGTCTTTATCACTGCCTTGGATGGAACTCGGTTGAGTATAAAAGCTCCCGTGCCTAGAGCATAGCCCTAAAGAAATGTAGGAATATCTGTGTAACTCATCATAGACCGTATCATATATAATAAGGTACGATTCCTCCTTTAAGATACACCATTCCACTGTGGTGTTCCAGGAGGAGTGAGTTGGGATAGAATCTCACACTCAGCTAGATAGTCACGAAACTCATGGCTAAGGTATTCTCCACCTCGATCTGATCGAAGTATCTTAATACTCTTGCCAAGCTGGTTTTGTACTTCATTCTTGAATTCTTTGAACTTTTCAAAGGATTCTGACTTATGTGTCATCAAGTACACATAACCATATCTACTGAAGTCATCAGTAAATGTAATGAAGTACCTATAACCGCCTCTAGCAGCGACATTGAAAGGGCCACATACATCACTATGTATAAGTCCTAACAAATCAGTCGCTCTTTCGCTGTGCCCACTAAAGGGAGTCTTGGTCATCTTGCCTAGTAGGCATGACTCACACGTCTCATAAGATTCAAAATCAAATAAGTCCAGCAAACCATCCTTATGGAGCTGGGATAAGCGCTTGTCATTTATATGACCTAAGCGACAGTGCCAGAGATAGGTTTGGTTCATGTCATTTGACTTGAACCTCTTGGTATTTATGTTATAGATAGGGCTTTCAAGGTCTAGAATGTAGAGTCCGTTCATCAGAGGTGCACTACAATAGAACGTATCTTTTAAATAAATAGAACAACATTTGTCCTTTATTATAAAAGAGAAACCTTTCTTGTCTAAACAAGAAACTGAAATTATGTTCTTAGTTAAAGCAGGCACATAACAACATTCATCTAATTCTAATACAAGCCCAGAGGGCAGAGACAGATGATAAGCTCCTACAGCAATAGAAGCAACTCGTGCTCCATTGCCTACTCGTAGGTCCACCTCGCCCTTCGCCAATGCCCTGCTATTTCTCAGCGCCTGCACATTAGTACAAATGTGAGAAGCACATCCGATATCTAATACCCATGATGAAGAAATAGATAGATTGACTTCTATAACATATATACTTGAAGTGGAAGTCTCACTTCGCTTCTTCTTAAGATCTTCCAGGTACACCTTGTAGTTCCTCTTCCAGTGCCCGGTCTAACCGCAGTGGAAACATGTAGCATCCTTGGCGACCCCTCCTTTAGGCTTCAGTGCCTTGCCTTTGCCCTTGGCTTGGGACCTTCCCTTACCTTTGGGCTTTCCCTTGCCCTTATGTTTCTGAACCATCAGAACAGAGTGGGGCTTAACCTTCTTAAGGTTCAGCTCAGTAGTTCTTAACATGCTAAGCAGCTTGGGCAGTGGCTTGTCAATTTCGTTCATGTTGTAGTTTAGAACGAATTGACTATAGCTATCCGGCAAGGATTGCAAGATCAGGTCAGTGGCCAGCTCTTGGCCAAGCGGGAATCCCAACCTCTGTAGGTTTTCTATGTACCCAATCATTTTGAGTACATATGGGTCTACGGGAGCCCCATCTGACATCTTTCACTGAAATAGTGCCCTTGAAATCTCAAATCTCTTGTGCCGCGCTTGTCCTTGATATAGTTGACGAAGATGTTCAACCATATCATAAGCACCCATTAACTCATGTTGCTTCTGAAGCTCAGAGTTCATAGTCGCGAGCATTAGACATGATACATCTAATGCGTCATCTTAATGCTTCTTGTAAGCATCTTTGTCTACTCGCGTGGCATTGACAGGAGGAGCCTCCGGAATGGGCTGCTCCAGAACATACAGTTTACGTTCTTGGGTGAGAACTATTCTCAGATTCCTGTACCAGTCTAGGAAATTTGCTCTGTTGAGCTTGTCCTTGTCTAGGACAGAACACAGAGAGAAGGTGTTCGTGTTTGACGTCATGGTTATCTACAACAGAAAAATGCAGAAAATAAATAAACATCATATTCTAGTAATCATTTAATTAGGCCTTTAATTAAATGATGCTCCCACTGAATTCTATAATTCATGTGGGACAAGATCCACATCATATTAACCCTTGAGTTAGCTTTGGCTAATACGCCCAAGATTTAGTATGATCGGTAGGTAACGATTTACCAATTACATCTCTATGCAACTCTTGTTTATAAGATCAAGATCCGTATTTATATTAAAACTCAAGTTAGCTTTGGTAAATACGCCCAAGAATTAATATAAACATGATTTTATCCTACCTTTCCAACCATTGGATAAATGTCTATAGTTAAACTCGATCCAATTGAGTTAACTAGTTACTCAATCTAATTGAGTTATACTCACCCATGCGTTGATAGGCGGGACCAAAATTATCCCTCCGTACCCTACCAAGATAATATGTGTTGCTCTGCTTTGGCAGATTCAACAACACATGTGATCGAGGTAGTGATAGGTATCATAGCATGGTAGGCATTTTAGAGTTGATGCGATTGAGATCTAATCTAATCGTAGGGTGCATCTTGTACACGATTTAGATCTAATCTAATCGTTAAGGCGCTAATTAACTACTTTACTAGCATGCATCAAATACACACACACAAGCAATTAATTATACTATTTGTGATTAGTCATGGCCCTACTACGATCTTCTCAAGCCAATGATAAGATCGAATGGTCAACCTAGGGTCAATAGCTTCTCAAGCTCCTCCCTTTGACCACCTTGTGTTGCTCGCGCCCTCCTCGTAACTCCGTCTCGAGTGGACCTTCCACGGCTCCAATTTTGTACATTACAATTTTGAAACTCGAGTTACATTCGAGTCTAAACTAATTTACAACAAGAATAAATGAAGGAAGGCACGACGCGCAGATCGCGAATCACATATACAACACGCACAATCACATGACGACACGCAGGCCGTATTATGAATTACAACACAAATATTCCAATCAAATTGGGTCTTTTTGAGCCATGACCATCACAAATTATACATAATTCTAAATTATATAATTTCCATAATTTTCTGTAATTTTAATACTATTTTTTACAATTATTATGAGCAAAAATTCCCGGCGGTCCCGATTAGCGGTTTTCAGGCGCAATCGCGAAACGAATCCCCTTGCGGGGTCAGGGGCAGCGCCCCTACCCGCGATATAACCATCGCGAGTGTTCCTAAGAAATCCTACAGTGCCTTAGTCTGCTGTCCCAAAAGGATTTGGGGTGAAACCTTGCCGTTTTGGAAAAATCTTCTCGGTAATAGAAGCCTACAAGTGTCTAAACACTTGTGCTTCACTTCTATGAGAAAAATACTCATAAAAACCATAAAAACTCTAAATTTACAGAAAATTACAGAACCTACATTTTTCATAAAAATGCAAACTAAACTCGTACAAGACTTCGCACGTGGCTCTGATACCACTGTTGGGATTTTCGGCCCGCAAAAACCGCTTTTTCGCGTTGCGGAAACCCCGAATCTCCCATGCCACCGGATCCGTGCAAAGT
The DNA here is from genome assembly GCF_018446385.1 of Zingiber officinale. NCBI lineage: Eukaryota > Viridiplantae > Streptophyta > Magnoliopsida > Zingiberales > Zingiberaceae > Zingiber > Zingiber officinale. Next base: position 135,380,505 of record NC_055992.1, read on the forward strand.
TTATAAGAAAAAATTTTGAGTACGAGTTTACTAAAGCCAAGATCTACACTAGAGAAGGAAGTTACCCTCGATGCGATGCCCTTCGTAATCCCGCTCGTCCAACGGTTCGCCGGATCTCGAGATCGTCAAGCGTACGATCCTCTAGAAGTATCCACACGAACAAACTAGGTGGAGAGGCCAAACAAAAAGGTTTGCTAGCACCTATGGAGTGTTCGGCCAAGAGAGGAGAGGGAGAAGAAAATTGAGAGCAAGAGGAAGAAGATGGAGTGAATGCCTTGAATGAAAAAACAACTCTTTTCCTCACAATAAGTGGTCGGCCACAATGGAGTTGTAACCTCCATTCTCATTTAATGTGGCCATTAAAGAGAAGATTTGTAACCTCCATGAGGTGGCACACACATGTGCCAACTATGATGATGTGGCACATCATCACTAGTCCTCCTAATGCCAACTCACAAATGAGGTGGCAAATAGTCAAGTCAAACTTGACTCTTCCTCTCAAGTCAAGTCAAACTTGACATTATAACTCCCATGGTTGATCAAATCCAACCATTTGATTCAAGCCAATTTAATATAATGAATCTAATTCATTTAATTAAATTGATTCAATGAGTCATAATCTAAATTAGACTCATTGAACACATGAATCAACTTGAGTCCAACTCAATTAGTTCAATTAGAATTACTCTTAATCCAATTTGATTCATCACATGAATCTAATCCTCTTGGTTCATCATATGAACCTAATCTCCATCTAATTGTCCTTTGTGTGTGACCCTATAGGTTTTTATAACATTGGCAATGCTCCTAAACCCATTTAGAAGTATAAGTAATGAGCGGTATCTAGCAACACATCATTACTACCCAAGTTATAAGAATGTTGAGATCCAACATCACCTTGTGACTACTAATTGTGACTCCTCACAATATATGGCATTGTCCTTCTATCCTAGACATCTAGATTGATCAATGTGAGGCATAGACCGTGTCATCCTCTAATCAATCTAAATCTTAAACTCCAAGTAGACTCACTCAATCAAATGAGCTCAATATCACATATTGACTCATTTGGGCATGACCATGCACTTCGTGGTCTCACTCTATCAAGAATATCGATGTCGCTCCCTTCATATAGGAGGGATAGATCCCATCTACATCACTCACATACCTCTGCATAATTCGTTACATACCTAGTAATCGCCTTTATAGTCCACTCAGTTACGGGTGACGTTTGACGAAGCTAAAGTACGTAACTCCTTATGTAGGGATCCATGGTGACTTCAGGTCCAAGGACTAGTTGTCATACTAATAGCCACATGAGAAAGTATATGACATTCATATAACGATCCATGATACTTTCTCATGGCGGGTCATTCAGTATACATTCTCCAATGCATACTCATGTGTCAACTTGATATCTCTATATCCATGACTTGTGAGATCAAGTCATTAAGTTGACCTACATGTTAGTCTCGTTGCATTAACATTGTCCCTGAATGTTAATACTCGACTAGGAATGATTAAGAGTAGTGCTCCCTATATCATCTCACTATCGGTTCAACTAACCGATTAATATAGGTAAGAACCCTCTACTCAAGGACGCTATTATACTTAGTTTATTTGGCACCAATACAAGTAAGCATAATAACCAAAAACCAAATGCCTTTTATATATAAGAATATGATACAATGAGTCCATACAACAATCATCAAATGATTAGCTCTAGGGCTCTAACTAACAGAAAACTCATCCAAGCTTAAGACTAGTAGGGACTAGTGATGCTCTCTCCTTAAGGAATTACACAGAAAATTGTGCTTGCCTTGGTAAAAATATTAACTCTTCCAATTAAATGCGCGTCGAATTGGTTATTGTTGCGGGTTTTTCATTGAAGATATGTGTGTATGCATCATCATAGTGTACCACATTTTACTTATCTTTTACTTTTCCTGACTATCTGATGGTTCACGGCTGACCTTGCCTTTTCATTATTATAATCCAATGGTTCAAGTCGAGAGGCACTTCCAAGGAACCCTTATAAAATCTTTATGAGAAAGAGATAAAACCCTAAAGCTTTAATTTCTTCTTGTGTTTTGTTGCTACTTCTCCTTCGACCCTTCGCCCCTCTTGTCCTCTGTTTATTTCTATAACCTTTTCTTTCTCAAATGGATGTGAGTGGCAAATGGTATACACAATGTTCTTCTAGTTTTACCATCGATGATGCCTATGATCTCACAATTAACTATAGTCTCCCTACCTACATAGTTGTTCCTATTGAAGAAAATTACCCTCACCTTCCTCCACCAGACAGTGTGGCCATCTTTAGGGAATAGATCATATCCGGTCTCTGTTTTCCCCTTCATCCATTCTTTGTCGATGTTAGCCAATACTTTGGTATCCTGCTCCACTAACTTATCCCTCAATCCTTCCGCATCTTAAGTGGTGTTGTCATCATTTTCCGTTTGTTAAACATCCCTCTATCTCCTCGTCTATTTCACCACTATTTTGTTCCCTGACAAATAGCAAATGGACTATTCAAGTTTCAAGCTCATCATAAAGTGATTTTATTTAACAGGGTGCCCACTCAAGAGGAATGAAGGGATAAATATTTCTTCATTCATCTTCCAACCCCTTCACCTTTTGTCACAACCTGGCAATAAAATCTTCCCTCTATCCCTGACTTAGGTAACATTTCCACCAATCCCATCCTTCAGGAAGCTTTAGAGAAATTGAAAGGCGCTAAATTCAACTTACTGGCACTGACCATAGAAGGCTTATTATTTATTTTTGGGCTAATCCCAGCCAATCTGGAACTAAGTGTCACCTTTGGTAAGTAAAAATCCCTGCCTTCTTCATACTTAATTATTTATTATTCACTGATCCTTTGTGGTATAAGCTTTTAACTTTCACTCATTTTTATAGCTAAGGTCATTCTCCCAGCTTTCTTATATAAAACCACTTAGTTAATAAGAACAACCTTAAACAAGATGGGGAGAATTTATTGAAGGAGCATCAACTTGAACAAGTCTCCACCTCTCAGGGTCTACTCCTCCTAGCTAAACCTACTCATGAGTCCCCTTCCAACTCCTTGGAGTCGGATACTCCTCTCGTCATCAAGTGCCAAAAACTGCAAACAGAGGCTTCAGGCTCGGATATACACAAGCAGCCCCTCCCCAAAAGGTCTCGCTTCACTTTGGTCGAGGTAAAGAGCTCGGGTCTCAAAAATATAGTTGTTCTTGGTTTGCAATTGCCATGATGAGGCTAGACCTTTTCATACCTATATCTCATGAAATTCCTCCAGTTATCCAAGCTCCTGAAACAACATCAACTTCTACCACTACTCAGCCAATTACCCCACTAGCTTTAAGCGTTACTTCAATTCTCCCTGCTCTAAGCGTTTGTCCAATAAGAGATCAACCAGCCATGTGTCTGTTAGAGTGTATTCTAAAAGTCTAGCTTTTGTATAAATAATTATTTTAAAATAAGAATCACATTGGTCAAATGTTTATATTTATATGCTGAATGTAGTTGTTCATTTAATTTATATTGAAGATAACATGGTGTGTGGTGTCACACAGAAGATCATGTTATCAGTTCCTTATAAATTATAAATAGTTGCTCACAACCAAGATAGAATGGGACAAACCATTGGAATGGTTGTAGTGTAATTTGGTATTAGTTTATTTTAACTATAAAATTACACTAGTACACTCTGAGTGTATTGAGTAGGATCATTTGAGGTTGTTCTTTTTATACTGACTATTAAAAAAAATATGACCTATGTTATTATGGAAGTGTGTACTCTTAATCATGATATAACAACAAGCACGTATATTCAATATTTATTTCTTTAATTTATCAAAGGGTGAGATTTAGTTCGTTAAATCAATAGGCCTGATAAGTTGGGAAATGATATTATTTATATGGTGTGTTGTTGATTATAGAATGAAATTATGTCCTAGTAATCTAGGTTGATGATGTCCCCTTGAGGAGCTCATAAGGTTTGTCATGTAAACCCTGCAAGTGGACTTAGTCCGACATGACAATAAGGTTGGGTGGTACTACTCTTGGAGCTAAGATATAATTAAGTAAGTTGTCAATAACTCATTTAATTAGTGGGCATTTGATATCTTAAACACAGGGAGACTAACACACTCATGATAAGAAGGAACTCATATTATAATTTGGGATTGGTGCAATAGTGCAATAATAACTCTTTAGTGGTATGAGTTATTATTGATGAATTTAAATTGGGTGTTCGGGGTGAACACAGGAAGCTCAAGCTCATTGGGAGACCAAAACCAATTCCTCCTCTTGGTCCCTGTTGTAGCCTCTTATTTATAAATCCTTATATCTATCCAAAGCCCAGCTTCTTAACCAAGCTTAGGGACCGGCCACATCCTTGCTTGGAGCCCAAGCAAGGGGTCGGCCAAGCCTTGCTTGGTGCCCAAGCAAGGGGTCGGACATAGAAGAAAAGGAAATTAAAAGGAAGTTTTTATTTTGTTAAAAACTTTCCTTTTATGATGTTTTCCACATGGCTTTAAAAAATATTTTTAAATTTTAAAATCTTTCCTTTTATAGCTTTCTACAAAGGATTAAAAGAGAGATTGAAATCTTTCCTTATTTGTAGTTATCTATAATGTTTAAAAGGAAGATTTTATTTTTAAACTTTCCTTTTTTGTAACCATGATATAAAGGTAGTTTTATTTTAAATCTTTTCTTTTATAGATATCCATAAAAAGATTTAAAAGAGAGAGATTTTAATTTATAAAACATTCCTTTTATAACTATCCACAAAAGGGATTTTAGAAGAGATATTTTAATTTTTGTTTAAAATCTTTCCTTGCTTGGAGCACAAGATTATGGTCGACCATGCCATGATAGAAAAGGAAGTTTTATTTTTTTTTATAAAACTTTTCTTTTTTTGCAATAACCAAGGAATATAAAAGAAGAGGAGGTAGTGCCTTATGGGAGAACACATCTCTTATTCCTCTTCTCTATTCCTTGTGGTCGGCTCTCCCTTTTCTCCTTTTCCTCTTCTTTGTGGCTGGCGGCATCAAGCCTTGGAGAGACATTGGTGGCCGGTTGCTTGGAGAAGAAGAAGAAAGAAGTAAAGGAGGTATTGCATCCTAGTATCCTTTGGTGGAAGGTGGCCAAAACTTGGAAGCAAAGGAAGAAGCTTGGGTGGATTTCATCTTGGTAGATCATCGCCCACACGACGTCCAAGAGAAGGAGAGGAATACAACAAAAGATCAAGAGGTCTATAAGCTACAAAAGGTATAACTAGTTATTTGTTTCCGCATCATGACTAGTTCATCCTTTTGTATAAATATTGAAAAATCAAACACAAGAGGTTATCGGTTTTAAGTTATCATTTTTGTTATCGATTTTATTGTTCGATTTCATGTTTCGATATTGTGCTTCTCTTGAGGTCTCTATAGTTAAACCTAGTTTACTGTAAGAAGTTAAATATCTGATTTCTTTGAAAGGTTTTGTCTAGGAAGTGGTGGATGATCTCATACCCAAGAAGGCCTAGTACCTCGCCATGTTTAACCTAGAAGTCGATCTTTGAAATAGATATTTGATTAACTTCTGTAATATGGTTTAACTTAGGAAGATCACATCGGTTAAACTTGGAGTAAAAATATTAAGTATCGTTTCTAATCTAAGTTTAACTTCTGAAGGATAATTTGGATTAATAATGTTAAGTATCATTTGCAATCCAAATTTAACTTCAGTAGAGCACATGGGTAGCTAGGATAGTTCTATGCTTGTACAAATTTTTATACAGGGGAACTAGGACGGTATTCCGAGTAGCAACCAACAGTGTCTGAAGGATTAGTACCTGATCAAGGTCCCGGATCAACTGGACCAACATCAACATCTTTACCTATCCAACCATCTCCCGTTCATTCACGACTACATGAGATCCCTCTTGCTCTTCCCTTGAGGCCTAGTTCTTTAATTAGTTCCCCATGTACTTCCAATAGTCCGTTGAGTTACCATCCCAACAGGGAATGGATGTTACTTCACCATTACCTTATGGGATACTCAAGTTGAAGGGCTCATTAGCTGAATCATGGGTGTAAGCACACAAACAAGTGCAAAGAATTATGATCTCTAAGTATGCTAAATAACACAACCAGAATGCTACTACGGTAAGTTTATAACTAAGTTTTCTTAAGTTACTTTTATGAACTATAGCTCTACCATTATTCTATTCAGTTCTATGCCTTTGGATTACACTTAGGCCAACTGGTTGTGGATCTAGAAAGGACCAACAAAGTTTTGAAAGATCACGTGGCAGAACTACAAGCTACTTCCACTATTTCCGATAACGAGAAGATCCTCTTGCAGAGAAAAATTGAAGAGCAGACTAAGCTTATTTCTAGTATAGAAAAGACTTTACAAGACTGCCAGTAGTTATTAAAGTCTTAAGTGTTGGTGCAGCGGAGACCGGCAAGAGGGGGTGAATTGTCTGCAATAGAAATTATACCCTCCTCGGATTTTCAACTCAACGAGATGCAATAGCTATAAAGTAATAAACAGTAAGACTTAACAAAAATGAAAAGGAACTCAGCAGTTAACCTGGTTACAACCAAGAGGGTTGTTAATCCAGGGCAATGAAAGAGCACACTAGAAAGAACTCCTTTGCTGAAGGCGGAGAAGCCTTTTACACTTAGAGAGCACAAAACTATTGCTTCGAGAATGAGAGTACAGAGTTGATAAAAATCGTTCGTATTCGATGTTCTGTAAAGCTACTCGAACCCTCTTTATATAGGGGTTCTCGAGCTTATCAGATCACCTGATCCTTCGGGATCAGGTTTGACTCGAGAGGGATCGGTCGACCGATCCCCAGGTTTGGTCGACCGAACCTGCTGTACCTGCCCAGTCTTCTGTCCAGGTGTAGTCTCCGTGGATCGAGCTTAGGTTCGGTCGACCGATCCTTTTGTTCAGTCGACCGATCGGCCAACGGTCTCCAGCTGAGTTGGCCCGATCAAACTTCTCGACTTGGTCTCTGGATAAACTTGGGTTCGGTCGACCGATCAGTAGGTTCGGTCAACCGATCAGCTCCACCAACGGTCAGCTTCTGACGTGGCATTCGACGTGTCTGCTGCGGTTGGCTTTGGTTAATGAAGGGTTCGGTCGACCGATCAATAGGTTCGGTCGACCGAACCGTTGACAAGTCAACTCCAGTTGACTTGCTCCGGTTCGACTCCTTGGGTGATTGCGGCCCACCGGAATAGAGCTCACCCGAACCCAATTCTCGGCCTTCTCCTCAAGCAGGCTTCCGTCCGACTTCTCGTCCCTCGAACGTCGCGCACGTTCTTCTCGCTCCACCGGAGTATTCTTCCGCAGCTCTCTCATCCTTCGGACGCACCGAGCCCGTCGGCTCCCTTCCCGTGCCGTCCTTCTCGCTAGCTACGTCTTCCGCTCGACTTCCTGTGCTCCTAAGTTCCTGCACACTCAGACACAGGGGTTAGACAAAACGCAGGACCTAACTAACTTGGTTGATCACATCAAAACTACCACGGGATCCAACATTAAGAAATGGGCAAATAGAACTTAGAGCTTCAGTTGCAAAGCAGTGAGTCCAAGCTCCAAGTGGAGAGAACAATGAAAGAGAAAGTCCTTTCAAATCTAGCTCAGAAGACTACTTTGCTAGAAGAACTAAGGCTTAGACATGTGTCCCATTCTCCTAAGCAAACTCAGGAGCTATCCACTAAGAATTTCATGCTACTACAACAACAAACAGAGTTAGATGCACGAGAATCCTAGATAGAATCCCTACAAGCTCAGCTGGATGCTGCAAAGACTGAAACAAACACTACTTGGGCTGAATTATCCACTTATAAAGCTGGGGAAGATGAACGCATAAATGTAGGGAGGAGAGCTTATCTAGACTCCATTGATTTTAAAAGAAATTAGCTAAGAGATTTTTTGAGACACTCGACAATGTCGTGGGGGGAGTGATTCGACAACTACAAGAGAGTGGTCATCTATCCTCAGAATATTCTCACCAATCTATAGACCAACATTGACTCCTCGGAGAGCTCCAGGGGATCTCTTGAGTAAGTTCGATTGAAGTTTTTCATGCGGGGACATGTAACTATATGTAATTATTGAAAGAAAATCATAATTAAATAATGAGCTATGTATGAAGTAGTATTGGGTGACACCTGTTCTTCTTGTGTATCTTCAGAACCACCAATATTGCTTATAATATTAGATCCCATGTGTGTTCCTTATGCAGTATACATTAATCTACATAAAATGCCAGGCTAGGCAATAACACCGAGTAGAATAACCTATCTTCCATATTTCGCCAAGTAGTCATCATAATGAATTCTTGGACGGAATAATAAGTCGGTCAAACAAGTACTGCCGAGTGAAATAAACCAATCGGATTTTTATAAGAAATTTTATAAATAATTCTCAGACTAAATAATGAACCAAATGGACATATAATGTTGAGCAAAATAAACAACCCAACTAGTTATAAGTAGTTTCCATAATAAATTCCTGGACTGAATAATGAACCAGATAGACATATGATGCTAAGTGAAATAAACAGTCCAGATAATTATAAGTCTTTAATGTTGGAATTCGTCCGTAATGAATACTTGCTTATACTCTGTCCAGGATCTCAGGGGCTTAGAACAGACCCGACTGCTTGAAGATTTAAGAATTCATAGGTGTGATAACACACTTACCCATACTTGAGTTTAAAGTTGCAATTCGATTATATAGAATTTAAAGTCAAGTTTGACTATACAGAGTTTAAAGTCGAGTTCTAATGTATAAAGTTTAAAGTCGTAATTCCATTTTATACAGAGTTTAAAGTCAACTTCGACTGTATAAACTTTAAAGTCATAATTCCACTGTATAGAGTTTAAAGTCGTAGTTTGACTATATAGAGTTTAAAGTCACAGTTTGACTGTATAGAGTTTAAAGTCATAGTTCGACTGTATAGAGTTTAAAGTTGCAATTCGACTGTAGAGAGTTTAAAGTTGTAGTTCGACTGTACAGAATTTAAAGTCGTAGTTCGACTATATAGAATTTAAAGTCACAGTTCGACTATATAGAGTTTAAAGTCACAATTCAACTGTATAGAGTTTAAAGTCATAGTTCGACTGCTGTATAGAGTTTAAATTCGCAGTTCGACTATGTAGAGTTTAAAGTCAAGTTCGATTGTATAGAGTTTAAAGTCATAGTTCGACTGTATAGAGTTTAAAGTCGTAGTTTGACTGAAATAAATCCGTTTGCACTTTTTATTGAATGTATAAAAGTTGAATAAAATACAGGAGTAAGTTACAGGCGTACTTGTCAAGCTCTATAAGGTTATAGATGACTGGCACTCCAAGGTCTATCCAATCTCCAGCCTTCAGTATCTTCAAGATAATAAGAATCAGAGGCAAGCTTTTGTACCACCTTGAATGGTCCTCCCTATTGTGGCTCTAGTTTATTAACATCTCTGACCGGTTTGATGCGCTTCCAGACTAGATCGCCCACTTCAAAAAAATCTAGGAATAACCCTTCTATTATAATTCGGTCTCATCCTTTGACGGTATAACATAAGTTGAGCTACTGCCTTGTTCCAGACTTCTTCTATTAGATCGAGCTCCATACAACCCTGGTCGGCATTATCTTCATCATACAAACACTTGTGATCCGATTCTACCCCTATTTTGACTGAAACTACTGTCTCACCACCATAAACTAGGTGAAAAGGAGTTATGCCTATCGATTCTCGGGGAATTGTGCGATATGCCCATAATATATTGGGTAATTTATCTACCCAACTATTCCCAACATGATCTAATTTAGTCTTAAGTCTTCTGAAAATTTCTCTGTTTGTTACTTCAGCTTGTCCATTGCTCTACGAATAAGCTACAGAAGTGAAGGCTTATGTAATACCATATCTCAAACACCATTCTTGGATCATTCTGCCCTGGAATTATCTTCCATTATCAGAAACCAACTTATGTGGAATACTAAATTTGTAGATAATATGTTTTCATAAGAATTTAATAACCATTTGCTCAATTATTTTAGCTAAGGGCTTAACTTCCACCCATTTGGAGAAATAATCTACTACTACCAGTAAAAATCTCCTCTAAGCAGATGTCAAGGAAAAATGTCCTACTATATCCATCCCCCATTGATAAAATGGGCAATAAACCATAGAGATTTTAAGAAACTTTGTGGGATGATGCAGGATGTTCTGGTGCTTCTGACAAGATAAATAGGTCCTTACTAATTGAGCTGCATCAGCTTATAAAGTAGGTCAAAAAAACTCAGCCAATAATACTACTTGAGCGAGCAACAGACCTCCCGCATGGCTTCTGCAAGAACCTTGATGCACTTCCTGTAAAATATACTTCACATTGTTCGGCTTGATGCATTTGGGTAAAGGATAGGAAAAGGCTCTCTTATAAAGATGATCCCCAATCATAGTAACCGATCGACTAGCCCTTTTCTTGAGTATGCTCGCTTATTCCCTATCGATGGGTAGAGTACCCTGTTGTAAGAATAAGATGATTGGTGTTCTCCAATCACTCTATAGCTCCAGGTTGGCTTGTCGCCCAATGCAAGCTACTAATAATGTTTGCTCAACAAGCTTAACCAAATTCTAAGGAATTATGGCAGAAACTAATTTAGTTAACTCATTTGCTATTTAATTATATAATCGAGAAATCTTTTGTATGGTCACTTCCTAGAATTCAACTTTTAATTTATCAAATGCCTCTACATATAACTTAAGCAGCTCATTGTTAATCTCAAAATTACTTGACAATTATTGAGTCGCCAACTGAGAATCAGAGTATATTAAAACTCAGGCAGCTCCTATGTGCTGCGCAGCTTGTAGTCCTTCTATTAATGCCTCATATTCTATTTTATTATTGGTTGCTCGATAATTTAACCAAACAGATAATTGTATTCAATCTTCCCTAGGCAATATAATAAGAATACATATCCCACTACCCTACCGAGTAGAGGATACATCAACATATATCTTCCAAGTTTTCTCAGTTTCAAGACCTTACACTTCTGTTATGAAATCAGCTAAGGCGTGAGCTTTGATGGCTACTCGAGGTTGGTATTGTATATCATACTCACTAAGTTCAGTTGTCCATTTGATCAACCTTCCAGACACCTCAGGGTTAACAAGCACCCGACTCAAAGTGCTGTTAGTTAATGCGGTGATTGAATGTGAAAAAAAATAAGGACACAACTTTCGAGTAGCTAAGACCAATCTATACGCTAATTTCTTGAATGCAGTGTAGTGGCACTCTGTTCCCTTTAATAAATGGCTCAAAAAGTATACAGGTTGTTACTCTTTTCCCTCCTATCTCACCAACAATGAACTTATAGCATGTTTATTAGCTGACAAGTAAACCCACAAAGTTTCACCCACTATTGGGCAGAGCCAACAAATAATTCTTCAGCTCCTCGAACGTCTTGTCATAGTCAGGATCCCACTAAAATTTGGTTGCTCAATAAAGTATTTTGAAAAAGAGAAGATTTTGATCAACCGATTGGGAGATGAAGCGAGACGGCGTAGAGATTCAGCCGGTCCATCTTTGAGCCTCCTTCAGATTGCGTGGGGGAGACATGTTCTGTAGAGCTTATACTTTACTATGATTAGCTTCGATCCCTCGCTCGATGACTATGCAGCCCAGAAATCTTTCATTTCTAGCTCTAAACAAGTATTTGCAAGGGTTGAGCTTGATCTCATACTGCCTCAAAGTTCTACAGGTTTCTTCTATGTCGATCAAATCTGTAGCCCGAAGGGATTTGATGAGGATATCATCCGCGTAGACTTCCATGTTCCACCCAATTTGCTTGTAAAAGACCTTATTCATGAGTTTTTGATAGGTATCCCCTGTAGTCTTTAGTCCGAATGGCATAACATTATAATAATAATTGCCCTAGGCAGTTATGAAGCTAACCTTTTCCTAGTCCTCCTTGGCGAGCATAACTTGGTGGTATCCTTAATAAGCATCAAGCATACAAATAAATTTAGAACCAGAAGTAGAATCCATTACTTGATCGATACGAGGCAGGGGATAATAATCCTTCAGGCAAGCTTTGTTAAGATCTCTGAAATCAATACAAACCTGCCACTTATTTCAAGGCTTGGAGACTAGGACAACATTACCAACCAACTCTGAAACCGCACCTTCCTGATGCAGTTCGCCTTCAATAACTTATCCACCTCTTCCTTAATGATTTTATTCTGGTCGGCCCCAAAATCTTGCTTTCTTTATTTGATCGGATGGGCATCAGGATAGACATAGGGTATATGCTCCATGACTATTGGAGACATGACATTACTTCTTTGGGTGTCCAGGCAAACACATCACTGTTACGTGTCAAACATTCCACCAACTCAGCCTTAAGCTCAGGAATTAGGTTGGTCGTTATTTGAGTGGTGGCCTCTGGTCGACCGAGTTGAATTTGTACTTCTTCTTTCTCTTTATACACCAAGACGAGAAGATTTTCTTGAATAGCATTAACCTCCATCCTTTACATTTTTCAGGCAACATTATGTTGGGACCCTTGGCGACCGGCTTGAGTGAGTGGATTGCCTAAAAAAGAAAATAATACCTTTTCCATTCTTTCAACTCAAATTAAAAGCAACAATAATAATAACTTAAATTAACAACTAAAAAGATGAGACATACTATTTACTTGGTTACAACTTAGGTGATTGTTAATCCAAGGGAAATGAAAAAGTCTAAAAGATCTCCTTCGTGTAGGTGGAGAAGCCTCTTACAATCGTTAGACGCTCAGACAATTGCTAGGAAAAGAATACAGGAGTTAATACTGAAGTTGTTATCTATTTCCTAGCTCTAGAAGTCTTTTTATAGCTCCTGGGAAACTCTATCCATGGGTGGAAAGGTGCCTAGCAGCAATTCCAACCTCCTTTTGCTCTTCTACTGCTCTGATCGCCTGGGTTATCGTGACCATCCGAAATAGGACTCACCCGAACCTATTTTCCAGCCTTCTCCTCGAGCAGGCTTCCACTCCGACTTCTTGTCCCTCGGAACGTCATGCACATCCTTATCATCCACTAGTGTACTCTTCCACAGCACCTCGTCCCTTAGATGCACTGAGCCCGTCAGCTCCCTTCCCGTGTCATCGTTCTCGCTAGTTGTGTCTTCCGCTCGACTTCTTGTGTTCCTAAGCTCTTGCACACTTAGACACATGGGTCAAGTACAACAGGACCTAACTTAATCTGGTTGATCACATCAAAACTATCAGGGGTTCCAACAATCTCTCCCTTTTTGATATGCATCAACTCAGGTTCAAGTTAAGGTAAAAACAATGCAATAAAAATATTATAAAGAAATTTCAATAATAACATTTTAGGAACATTAAGTATAATGTTACAAAATTTAAAATTTTACAAAATTCAAACTTTTAAAATCTCCCCCTAAAATGTCCAACTTGTACCTATTCCCCCCCCCCCCCTTTGATTACATCAAAAAATAACATAAGAAGTTAGAATATTTTGAAATTAATTTTGAGGGGTACTTAATAAAATAGTAAACAGAATGGTTAAAACTTTTCATAAAGGCATACTTTGTATTTAAAAAAAATCATGAAAATACATTTTGTAAAAAAAAAAAATCTAACTTTGTTAATAGATTATAACAGTAAATCATTTTAATAGTTAGTCAATTAAATATTTATTTCAAAAATAGGCTTCCAGGTTATGGCGAGGCACTAGGCCTTCTTGGATATTAGAGCAACAACCACTTTCTTAGACAAAGTTTTTTAAAAAAATTAATATTTAATTTTCTTTCATTTTTAAAAAGAATTTTACTCTAAGTATATTTTTGGAACTCAATATAAGTTCCTATCTACTGGGTTAATTAAAAATTGGGGGTATATAATTTTTAAGAATATTCCTAATTTGCCCCTGGTGATGTATAATATACCAGTTTAGTCAACTATACTTTCTAGATTTTAGTTTCTAACAATTATTCAAATTCAAGCATGCATGGTCATTCTTCAAACTTTTGACTTGAGTTTTCAATTTATCATTTTCTAATTTTAAATTATCATACATTTCTAAGGACATGAATTTCCTAAGTTTAATTTTAACTTAGCATTTTCTTTTTCTAATTTGCACACATTTTTAGAAAGCATTTTGATAAAATTAAAAGACTGCCCGGGAGATAGTGCATGTACCTCACTTACCTCGTGATTTGACGCTCCTCCTTCATCGCAGCTTTCCTCTGAGGATCCTCCCCCTTCATCGATGCTCATTTCTGAGCCGCTTTTATCTTCTTGATGGCTTGCCATTAGGGCTAGTCTGGAGAAGGCCCCAAGTTTGGACTCAGAGGATGATGATTCATCTTATGTGACCTTCAAGTTCTTGTACTTTGGTCTATTGCCCTTGTCTTTCTCCTTGTCTCTATTCTTCAATTTTGGGCAGTCATCCTTGATGTGCCCTTCTTCATTATACTTGTAACATCAAACCTTATTTTTATTTCGATAATTCTTTCTTGACTACGATTTAAATTTATTAAACTTTCTTACTAGTAGCGTCGCTTCATCTTCATCGATCGATGCTTCGGAGTCAGGATCTTCCATCTTGGCTTTCAAGGAAAGATCGTTGTTCGACATTTTGATTTCTTTTGAATCCGCACATCAAGTTTCATAAAGTTCAAAGGTAGAAAACAAATTCTCTAGTATACTTACCTTGAAGTCCTTAGAGATGTAGTATGCATCTACTAAGGATGACCACTCTGGAGTTCTCGGGAAGGCGTTGAGCGCGTACCAAATTGAATCTCGATTCATTACCATTTCTCCAAGATTGTTGAGTTGAGTGATGAGCTCTTTGATCCGTGCTTGGAGTTGTGCTACCTTTTCTCCATTGTTCATTTATAGGTTTGTCAGTTGGGTTCGGAGGATGTCTCTCCTTTCCAATTTTGTTTCAGAAGTGCCTTCATGGAGTTCTAGGAACTTCTCCCAGAGCTCTTTGGTAGAGTCGTAGCTGCCGATTCGATTGACTTCCTGGGCCAAAAGGACATTGAGCAGATAGAATTCTGCTTTATCATTCACCATGAAGTCGATTTGCTCCTTCTTCATCCGTTGATATTCTTCTTTGTCTTTTGAATCTGTGAAACCATATTTCATGATTAACAAAATTTTAAAATTCATTTTAAAGAATACCTCCATCCAGCATTTTCATTGCAAGTCTCCCATGAATTTTGGTGGGTGAATGTTTGCACCGGCCATCATCTTATTGTTTCAATCAGCGATTAGTCCTTCTGAGGTGTCCTGGCTCTGATATCACTTGTTGGGACCCTTAGCGGCCGGATTGAGGGAGTGGATCGCCTGAAAAAAGAAAATAATACCTTTCCCATTCTTTTAACTCAAATTAAAAGTAACAATAATAATAACTTAAATTAACAACTAAAAAGGCAAGGCCCACTATTTACTTGGTTACAACAGAGGTAGTTGTTAATCCAAGGGAAATAAAAAGCTCTAAAAGATCTCCTTTGTGTAGGTGGAGAAGCCTCTTACAATCGTTAGATGCTCAAACAGTTGCTAGGAAAAGAATACAGGAGTTGATACTGAAGTTGTTATCTATTTCCTAGCTCCAGGGGTCATTTTATAGCTTCTGGGAAACTCTATCCGTGGGTGGAAGGCGCCTCCAGTGAGGCGCCAAAGGATGAAGCTTTATCCCTTGGAAACGGTAAAATTAGTCTGGTCGAAGGCACCTTCCATAGTTCTAGAAGGCACCTTTGTACTGTTCATGGAAGGCGCCTTCCATAGTGAAGGTGCGGAGGCACTTTCAATTAATTTTGAAGGTGCCTCCAGCAGTAATTCCAACCTCCTTTCGCTCTTCTACTGCTTTGATCGCCTGGGTGATTGTGGTCATCCAAAATAGGGCTCACCCTGACCCATTTTTCGACCTTCTCCTCGAGCAGGCTTCCGCTCTAGCTTCTCGTCCCTCGAAACGTGGTGCACATCCATTTCAAAACTACCATGGGGTTTCAACACATTAGCCTCCGTATTTAAACATAAGGAGGAGCATAAGTTTTACAAATTGTTATATTCATGCTCATATTTAAATTTCTTAATTTCATATTTAAATTTTGTTATATTTTTTACTTAACTTTGAACTGTGTTGCCATAATCAAATAGGGGGAGATTGTTGGTGCGGAAAACATCCGATAATCGAACCGGTGTTTTGATTATGTCAAAGGATTCAAGTTAAGTTGGTTTGTTATCTAATGTGTGTGAATGAGGTTGCAGGAAAGTCCTAACTATGGTTAGGCAGGTGGAAAATCCTAAGGAGCGGCAACCTTAGGTCCTAGGGGGTGATAACCCTAGGTGGTAGAAAACCCTAGGGGGTGGTAACTCTAGGTCCTAGAGGGTGATAACCCTAGGTGAAGGAAAATTCTAAGGGGTGGTAACCCTAGGTGGAGGAAATCCTAGGGGGGGTAACCTTAGGTCCTAGGGAGAGGTAACCCTAGGTGGAGGAAAACCCAAGGGGGTGGTAACCCTAGGCAAAAAGTCCAGTAGGTCTGGAGGATAGGACTAGCATCAGGTATGCTCTCCTGAGTGGAGTGGGTGAGGAGGTATTCCCTAGAAGAGGGAACAGTAGGTGTCGGTTCGACCTAGGGTTTTCAGTCGAAAATTCGAAGTCAGAACCGAATAGTCGGCTGACTATCAAATATTCTTGTTTATATTATTATTGATGTGCTAATTTTTTTTGTAGGATATAGTGTTGTTTTGTGGACTAACCCATCTTGCAGAGACAAAATAGCATTTTGTGCCTCGGATGAACAGTACCCGAGGCACCCTCATGGAGCTTGGAGGCGCCTCAGGTGCAAAGGAGAAGATATGCACGCAGCAAGGCTGGAGGCGTCCTCATGAAAGCTTGAGGCGCCTCAGACAGGCTTGAAGACGCCTTCAAGGGGTATGGAGGCGCCTTCAAGAGGATCAGCAAGGACTTCTTCAGCGCTCATCCGTGCGGCTGACTCGCCAGTGATGGAGGCGCCCTCAAAGGGCTTTGAGGCGCCTTCAATAGCCATTATATGTAGATCTCGACCAGCAGCTCCATTCAATGATTCCCAAGCGATCATTCTCCTGTGTGCTGCTCAAGAGACGTTCCAGAAGTGCTGCAGCAATACCCTGACGACCCGAAGCTTCAATTTCAGTATTTCTATTGTCGGTATAGCTTTATTTTTATTGTTTTGTAATACATATTTGTAACCTTACGATCTTATAGTGAATTGCCCAAAGTAAATGCTCAACGAGCGTAGGCCTTGGAGTAGGAGTCGCCCAAGGCTCCGAACCAAATAAAAACACTTGGGTCTTTCTGTGATTGTTTACTTATTCCGATGCGTTTAACTCGTTGATTTTTTTAATACAAAAAGTGAAATCCATGAACCCTATTCACCCCCCCTCTAGCGCTTCTCGATCCAACACTTTGGATGCAACAAGAAGGGTCATTACAAGAATGAATGCCCAAAGCTAAAGAACGACAAAACCAAGACAACCAAAAAGAAGGCACTCAAAGCAACGTGGGATGAATCATCTTCAGAGAAATAGGAAGCCGAAGATTAGAAGCACTGAAGCTACCTCACGCTGATGACTCGTGAATCAGAATCGGAGGACGAATCAGAAGATGGGTCCGAACCTGAATTGAGCCACAAATCCATACTCGTTTCCAAAGGTTCCAATGAGGAATATTTTAATTTAAGCAAGAAGTTCTTTAAAGTAATTGCATGCTTAAATAGAAAATTAACTGAACATGAAAATCAAAATAAAATTCCCTTTGAGGAAAACCAACACCTCAAGGAACAAATAGAAAACCTAATCCAAATCAAGTCGTAAAACTTGAGGAGGAAAATTCAACACTAAAAATTGAAATTAACAAACTTAAAAGGTTGTTAGAAGATTTCACAACTAGATCCAAAAATTTGGATCTAATACTAAATAATCAAAAAGCAGTATACAACAAATCTGGACTTGGATACAAGTCCAGCTCAATAAATAAATCATTTATGTCACTTGTAACTCAAAATAAAATATAAACTAATGCTTGAGTTCCAAAAGCGTGTCTAACCACGCAAGTAGGAATTAACCAATATAATATACCTAAAAATAAAGTATATTATGTAAAATCAAATAACCCAATTCAGAATCCTAACTATAAAACTAAATGAACTAAATCAAAATCAAATAATAGAAATAACTATAGAACCATATCAAACTCAAACTATCATCAAGTTCATTACAATTATAAAAATAATCGACATAAACTCAGAACTAAAATTTAATCCAGATCAATAATTCAGGGGAGGCTCTAAACTAGTTGGCACCTCCAAAAATAACCTACCCGACAGGGTAATTAGGATTAAATTAAAAGGGACAAAATTTAACTTGACCTACGGTACTGGTGAAGTTTTGAATGATAGTATGTTAGGGAAGCTCTGTCTATGCATGTCTAGGAAGATATGGCTTTGACCTGGTGCATTTGACTTAGTGGAACTAACTGAAGCTACCCTTTATGGATCCTAACCAGTTAGACCAAGATTTTGTACTAAGTTCAGTGGATAGGACTATTTGGAAAACCTCGAAAGTATGGTTACTCTAATGATGTCTAGGTGACTCGCCATAGCCTAGAAGTTTATCCAAAGAATATCTATTTGTTGAGCCCAAAAGCAAAACCTAAATCTAATACAAAGTTAAACCAAACCCTAAAATTGAACTTAACTCATCTCACAAAAATTATAGGATTCCCTGATTGAAAACATAGATCGGGTGAGATGACTAAGCACTTAAAATTAAAATTAAATTAAAATTAATATTAAATTAAATTTAAAATTAAACTAAACTAAATCAAATTTAATTTATTTAAAATTAAATTGAAAATTTAATTTAAAATTAAATTGAAATTTTAATTTAAAATTAAATTGAAATTTTAATTTAAAATTAAATTGAAAATTTAATTTAAAATTAAATTGAAATTTTAATTTAAAATTAAATTGAAATTTTAATTTTATAAATTATTTTAAAAAATATTTTAACTTAAAAACTATTTTAAAAACTATTTTAACTTTAAAATTATTTTAAAAACTATTTTACCTTAAAAACTATTTTAAAAAAATATTTTAACTTAAAAGTTATTTTAAAAAACTATTTTAACCAAAAATTATTTTAACCAAAAATTATTTTAACTTCAAAAATTATTTTAAAATTTATTTTAACTTAAAAATTATTTTAAAAAAAATTATTTTAACTTAAAAATTATTTTAAATTATTTTAAATTAAAAATTATTTTAAATTATTTTAACTTAAAAATTATTATTTAAACTTAAAAATTATTTTAAAAAAAATAAAGGCGCCCCAGAGGGCGCCTCCCAAAGGCGCCTCCAGCATCAAAAGAAGGCACCCTCAGGAGCGGCGAGAAAAATCCCGCCAAAGCGGTGGAAGGCGTCTTCCACCGATATAAGGCGTCTTCCATGGGTTATGGAAGGTGCCCTCCATACGGATAGAAGGCGCCCTCAGGCCAGATTATTCCAGCGAATAGAGACATCTCTGTTCGCATTTCTCCACGAAACAAATTGCACCAAGGCACCCTCAAGCCCCACTTTTTCACTGTCATTCTCTCTTAAAACCTCAAGATGCCTCCATGGTATACCCTACCTCATTATATTGCTTTAATAGTTAATTTCTGTGCATTTTTTATATTTATGTATGTATGCGTGTATAACATTAGGAAGAGATGACATGTTGCCCCTGCTCCTAGTAATGCCCTATCCACTTACGCTAGATTCCTACTGAGCGGCATAGGATAGATTTTACTAGGCATTCATATGTTCCATTAAAATGTAGATATTTGAGTAGACCCTTCTTTACTCAGTATTGTCCCCCCCCCCCCCCCCCCCAATTACACAAGTGATTGAGCACTTCTAGTTAGACAAGATGGTTTACTGTAGTTATGCAGTAAATCACGATTTGTGTGCTCAATTTTATAATAATTTAGAAAAAATAGATGATCTGACTTACTCCACCAGAGTTGGTGAAAAGGATTTTTTTAGTTTTCCCCTACCCTATTACGTACGGCCTCGAACTCAGGTCATCTGCATGTCCATTTTTATGTTACCCTGGTAGGAATCTGCCATTTGGCAAGCTCTAATCTCATATTACATTAGATACCATCTATATGTATTTTTTTAGGGAGGAGAGACTACCTGTAGTGACTGACTTCAGATCACTCTCTCTTATGGTACAGGACTATATCCTGTATCGAGTCCTGACTACCTGCATTTTGCTAATCACATCTCACAACGTTATGATGATGCTTCCTTCACACTCTTTATTTTTGTATGCCCTGTTCAGCATCTAGATATAGACATTTCATTACATATGTTCCATAATGCCATTCATGCATCCGGTCTTGTCACTAGACTTGAGGTCCACATGTCTTATTGTCATATTTTGACATCTCTCTTTTTGACCTTAGAGATAGACACGACCCAAGGGAGGATCACTTCCCTTAGTGTATATGACGAGATCGATCAGCGTCAGCTAGCGTTAGTACATATAGACATTACCGCTCAGGGGATCCTAGCATGGAGAGGTGGGTCGCAGCCAGCTATTTCAGTCGAGGATCAGTTTTTTGTTCCAGCCGAGGGAGATGAGTGGCTAGAGTTCACGGCTGAGGAGATCTTTAGACATCCTCCCACTCTAGCACAGCCCTCAACATTGACCCAGCCCTCGACTTCACTGTCCATCGAGGATCGACTTGCTCATCTCGAGGAGTCTTCCGCGCAAATTCGGCAGTCAGTCTTGGATTGTTTCAGCGCACTCCGAGGGGAGATGACCTCCAGATTCACTTCTCTCTGAGATGACATGACCACCACATTAGCTGAGATTCTTCAGACTCTGTGTACACCAGAGTGACCCCTACCTCCACCTCCAGCTGACGATGATCAGACTTAATCAAACTACATATATTACTATGTATTGTATATATTTGACTTGTTATTAATAGACAGCTCTTTTTTGGTATACTTGATAAATTAAGAATGTGCTTAATAGACTAGGATTCTTAATTTCAAAATTATTTTCAACTTTTTCTTCAAAATTCTAGGATAAAAATTTTTATTTATATTTCTCAAAATTCTCTATTTTTAGAATTTTCAAAATCAGTTTTAGCCTTAGTATAGATCAAATCCTTAGAATGCATGCTCCTATAGACCTAGGACTTGAGCATCTCCCCATCACATTAGGGTTACCTTGTTTGCGTATTGCTGAACTTAGAAAGGGTAAGATGTATAGGCAGATTACCTTAACTTAAATATACTTATATCAGTGCATCAATACAAGTTTGGGCATTAAAAATCACACTAACAGAAATCAGGTTAAGTTTTTCAAGTTAGTCAAACACTAACTAAATAAATTAACTTAACTTGACTAACCAAGTGAAAACTGTTATCTTATTATAGTTAGTAAATAACTAATAGTTAGACAGTTAAGGACACTTTCTAGGTGTTTTATTTTAAAATACTGTCAGGTTCAGGGGGAGTATTAATATTTTAAATTTTGCAAACCACTTGCATTTTTTCTTTAAACATTTTACAAAATTATTTTTAAAAACTGCTTCAAATTTTAAAGGGTTACTAAACTACTATCTTTAAACTTTTTGTTTACTTTTTTAACCTTAAAAGTTTTAAAGATAGTTTTTAAAAATCAGTTTGACAAATGTCTTGACATAGTCTTCAAAAGGTTTTCTTACTTAAAATGTTATCATCTTATTTTGAAAACCTTACATTTTTTAAAAGACATTTTTTTAAAACATCCCTTATGTCTTTTTCAAAATTCAATGCTTTTCTAAATATTTTGTAAGTTATATTAAAATATTTTCAAAATTCAATTTTTAAAATGTTTTTCAAATTTTATTTTTTTGAAAATGTCATTTCTTTAATCAACTAACTCTAATTTCATATCCTTTGGAAATCTAATGAAAAGATAGTAAATTTTGTAAATTATGCTGACTTTGAAAATTATTTTTTTAGAAATTATGACATTAAGATTTAAGACATATTTAAAAAAAATAACTTCTTTATAGGAATTTTTTTTTAACTTTGAAAATTTTGCAAACTTTATTTTTTATTGTAAAGTTAATTTTGTTAGGATCGATGGATTGCGGCTAGAGAGGGGGGGGGTGTGAATATCCGCCCCCAAAACGTTCGTTTCGTTCTACAAGTCAAGGTTAGCGCAGCGGAAATAAAAATAATAGAAACAAAAGCGGAGAAATCAAACCTCAACACGCGTCGATGTAACGAGGTTCGGAGATATACTCCTACTCCTCGGCGTGTCCGTAAGGTGGACGAATCCTATCAATCCGTCGGTGGATGAGACCCCGGAAACCCGGCTAATAATCACTCCTTCTGGGTGGAGAAACCTCGCCACAATGTCTTGCAACAGCAAGATAAATAGGAGTACAAGAATACAGCAGGAAACTAAGTACAATACAAAAATGTAATAACCCTAGCTTGCCTTCTTGTCGACTGGATGAAGCAGCAACTTCACGGGAATCCAACCACAGCATCAACTGTCCAGTTGAAGTCCCAGCCAAGGGAAGCTCACGCGAAGCTTCAGCGAAGAAGAGCTCAACAAAGCTCAAGCAGAAAATACTTCAGCAGTCAGTAAGAAGAAGAGGAAGAAGACCCTCTGTAGAAGCCCTCAGCCTCTTTTATACCTGCATCCACATGTGAAGAAGAAGCCAGAAGACAGCAGAAGACAGAAGACCGTTGTGAGCCAACGGATAGTTCTGGACCGATCAGGCTCCAACCTGATCGGTCCACACTGTCCCTGATCGGTCTTGGGGACCGATCAGGCTATGTCCTGATCGGTCCAGGAAGACCCTGATCGGTCCTGGGGACCGATCAGCATTCTTTTTCTCCCAAACTTCTTGCCTTCTGATCGTTGTTTCCTGATCGGTCTGTAGACCGATCAGATAACACTCAGTAGGCTACTGTTTGGTTACTGATCGGTCACCAGACCGATCCAGATACTCAATGTATCACTGGATCAATCCACTGATCGATCTAGAGCTTGGTTTTTGCCCAAACCAAGTCTCAAGCCTTCCAAACCAACATTCGGTCAACCTTGACCTGTTGGTACATCATGCTTAGCATCCGGTCACTCCCTTGACCTGCTAAGACTCCCCACCAAGTGTCCGATCAATCCCTTTGACCCACTTGGACTTTTCTCTTCGTGCCAAGTATCCGGTCACTCCCTTGACCTTCTTGACCTTCACAACACCAGATGTCCGATCAGCCTTGATCCATCTGGATTTTTCCTTGCCCGGCTTCACTCACCAGGACTTCCCAACTGCCTGGCTTCACTCACCAGGACTTTCACCAACTGCCTGGCTTCACTCACCAGGACTTTCACTTTCACCTAGCTTCACTCACTAGGGTTTTCACCTGGCTTCACTCACCAGGATTTCCAATCTGTTTGGCTTCACTCACCAGGACTTTTCCGTCTGCCTGGCTTCACTCACCAGGACTTTCCATCTGCCTGGCTTCACTCACCAGGACTTTCACCTGCGGTCCAGAGAACGAGCTACCGAGCCCTCTCTGACCACAGTTCGGGGAACGAGCTACCGAGCCCTTCTCCGACTTCCATCCGGTCCAAAGAACAAGCTCCCGAGCCCTCTCTGACCACAGTCTGGAGAACGAGCTACCGAGCCCTCTCCGTCTTCCCATGTGCCAAGCTCCCATACTTGGACTTCTCCGTGCCAAGTCTCCATACTTGGATTTTTCCCGTGCCAAGCTCCCTGCTTGGACTTTTCACCATGCCAAAACTTCCTGCTTGGACTTTTCCGAGTCAGGTCAACTCACCTCGGGTCAACCAGGTCAACCTTGACCACGGGTTGCACCCACAATCTCCCAAGCTTATATCCTTGTAAAACATCAAGATACAACTTTTTTGTTCACGTCAAACATTGTCAAACATAACTCGTCAAACATCAAAACACAACTCGAGTCAAGTCAACTCGAGTCTGGTCAACCAGGTCAACCTTGACCTAAGGTTGCACCAACAAATTTCCCCCAGTAAACTTAAAAATTTTCTGTTGTTAAAATTTTCTTTCCTTTACATAGTCACTTTTTCCAAACTTATCTATGCTTATTATTTTTGATGAATGTCAAAGGGGGAGGGTTAGGTGGGTTAAGTTAGTAAAATACTAGACAAAACACCAAACTCAAACTAAATCAAAATCATCTCATTGGTCTAGTTATTTTTGCATATTTTTCACTAACTCAACTCAGGTTATCATTGCATCAAAAAGGGGGAGATTGTTGGTGTGGTTAGCACTAACGGTCTAACTCAGGTTTTGATGAATGACAAAGTAGGTTAAGTTAGTTTTGTTGTGATCTAACACTTTGACTGAGTGTGCAGGAGAAATCCAGCTAGGTCGACGGGCCGACCGAATAGCTGGTGCGAAGCGCAGCTAGGTCGACGGACTGACTGGATAGCTGCTGTGAAGCGCAGCTAGGTCGATGGGCCGACTGGATAGCTGGCACGAAGTCCAAATAGGTCGACGGGCTGATCGGATAGCTGGCACGAAGTCTAGCTAGGTCAACAGGCCGACCAGATAGTTGGCAGGAAGTCCAAACTGGTCGACGGGCTGACCGGATGTCAGGCAAACGGTAAGTGAAGGTAAGTCACTAGAGGAGAGTGACTGTGGGGTTGCATCCCAGTTGAGGGACAGTAGGTGTCGGTCCAATTTAGGTCCATTTGGGATCCCAAAACTGAGACATTTACTAGTTCCTGGTCCTGAGAGGACAGGAACTAATTATTCTATTTATTATATTTGTGCTAACACTTATCTTGCAGGGTATTTAGACTAACACATTTGTTGCAGGGCAAAAAAGCAAACAAGTAAACAAGCTGTCTTCGGGTGAACAGTACCCGAGGGTGCCCTCCATGGTTATGGAAGGCGCCTCGGTACTGTTCATAGAAGGTGCCTTCTATAGCCATGGAAGGCGTCTTCCATGCCTATGGAAGGCGCCCTTTGTGGATAAAATTTGATTTTGCTACGGATAAGTGCCAAGGAAATCGGGATAGCTTTTGCCTCATTGGAGGCGCCTTCCATTGCTATGGGAGGCACCCTCCAAGCCCATTATAAGGCAATCTTGAGTAGGCACTTATACAACAACTACATACGAGCTACTGGGCGTTCATTCAAGCTTCTGACTGCTTCTGATTGCTGCTGTGACTCTACTATGAAGCTGCTGAGCCTAATGATTGATTCGAGGAATTTCGGTCACCCCCGACAGACAAACATCAACACAAGAAAAGCTCTCATTTCGATCCATAAGAGTGTTTGTAACTTTGTCTTTGTACTTAATTACTATAAAAGGGCAAGTGCAGTGTATTGCACTTGACCTAACCTTTTTGTACTCGATTCTCTCTTCCAGGGGTACTAGAAGAGGTTTTTAGTGGATTTCCCATCGATAGGTCCGCAGGACCTGGGCCTTGGAGTAGGAATCGCCGAAGGCTCCGAACCAAGTAAAAACTACCTGTGTTTTCTTGTGTCTTGATTTTTGCTTTCTCATTTTTGTTTTTCGCTATGTACTCTGCTTTTAATTTTTAAAAGAAAAAAAAGTTTTAAAAACCACGTGATTCACCCTCCCCCCCTCTCACGTGCATCACGATCTAACACATTCATCATCTCCTTTAGAATTCAATTTTTTCGCTCAGCAACTCCATTTTACTGAGGTGTATAAGGAGATGTTGTTTCATGTCTGATCTCATGTTGTTTCATGTCTGATCTATCACGGGCACTCCGCAAAGTAAGAGTTGCACGACAGAGGAAGAGAACATTTTGCCTGTAGTTGCAGTCTCCTATATAGGAGCTCAGACCAATGGGCAACGTTAATGGTCGTTTAATGATGATTATTTGTCGAGCTATTAAACACCACTTGAGCAAATTTTACCCCCACCGGTCTAGCATTCAGCGCGCGCAAGACGTGCTCGTACACAAATTAACTTGGTTCAATGTAATTCGGGCTCTCAATTTACACCCCCTCCCTACACATTTATGCATGAGAGAGAACCTCTTTCCATATATTTATTCACATCATCAATATATCTATATACATATATTCCTAAATATTAAACTATTTTTCATCTGTTTATCCTTTTTAATAAATGATTTTAAGAAATTTTATTTATTTTCGTAAATTAAACTTGTAGAACACTATTAAATATGTATTTTGTGTGAAAAATAAATAATTTTTATAATGCTGCAAATTTAACTTATAATTTTAAATTTAAACATCTAATTTTATGAGGATTTTTCTAAAACTTGTCAGCTTAAACATCATAAATTTATTTTTAGGTCTATTCAAGAGGTTTTATACCCATAATAATATTTTTCATCTTTTAATGTATCATTTTTTTCATGTATTTTTAATATGAGATTTTAATTATATTCCTAACGAACATAATAAGTAATAATGACGATGAAATATCAAAACTAAACGCTTAATTTAATGAATTTTTATTCATGTTGAATTGAAAAGATACTCAACATATTAGTTTTAATTTATGCGCAACAACATTTAAAACAACCCGATCGCTCACGCGGTTCGGGTAAGCAATACTTACAATGAGCTAATTTGCACTCCTCATAACATATCTCTAGTGTTGGTGTACAAGTGAGAATTTGACATCCACCATCTAAAATCTTATATCCAGATCTTGCTTCAACTTCAGCTGCATAAAATCATCTTATTATTATCATTGTCATTATCAGACATTTAATTTAGAGACCAATAAATATCTAACAAAAACTCTTTTTGTCCAATAAAGTTAAACCCTTTCAAGTAGTATCATTAATTATACCGATTCAAATCACGAACTAAGTATTCCAACTCTGATTTCTCTTATTTATTCTACTAAGTATTTTACCACTGTAATATACCCACGAGGTATATATATATATATATATAAGTTTAAGAACCATATGTAAGAAAAAGAATATACTTGCCTTCGTGGGGAAGGAGCACCAATGTGACTAGAAGGAAGAAGATGAAAGTAGAGAGTTTAAGAGCCATGCCTTCCTCGATTGGTTTAAAAGAAATAAATTGTATATTCTTCAATTGTATATGGTGATTGATTTATATATAGAGTTTAGAATCGAAAACGAAGATAATTTTTCAATGGACACCCTTAAGTCTCATGTTTTTTTTTAACTCATAGTTTGGAAAGTATCAAATCATTTTTTACTTTTTAAATATTTAAAATATTTTTTCTTATAGAAACCTTGCCTTAAAACTATAATATTTGGGTTAATTAAGGATAAGGATTAATAATTAAATATGATATAATTAAAATGTGTTGCTAAAATATGAAGTTAGTGAATAGTTTATATTATTAATATTACTATTTAGGAATATAATCGAAAACCAAAATCTATATTATTAACTCTAAAACGTTTATTTAGGGATTTATTTTAAATTTATAAATTATTATGTTAAATGGTAGCATTTCATACATGGCAAGAATAAATTAAGATGCCGATTTTAAATTTGTTTTTAAATTATTAAAAGGCTTTTTATGGTGTTGAAACTTGTATTAAACTTAATTTGCGTTTTTTTTATTTAAGATAGTTTTAACTAATTGTCTGGGTTTTGTTGGTGAGTTAATTAACATCAATTAATTACATATTATAAAAAAATATAGATCCGCTATATTAACAACCCCTAGTACCGACCTTATGGATATGGAAGGAGGTATATACATGTATACAGGCGTCAGGCGCATGATAGGATAAACCCCAGGTCGTCAGTTCCTGAAAATCAATCCTTAATTATTACATGAAAGATGTCATGCGTCCATCATTTGTGTTATGCCTGGGAGATTAATAACATATTACAAGAACAAAGTTCTGTAAAAAATTAAATAGAGCACCCTTTATGTTCAATATTATCAGAATAGCACCTCATTTTGAAATTGAGCAAAGCATTTTATATATCAATTTTAATTAAATTTTAATCAATATTTATGTAATTTTATTTAATATTAAAATAATGTTGATATAATTATTTAGTAATTTTGAATTATGTTGAAGTAGCTTTTGCAAGCTGCTACCACAATTCTAAAATAAGAGTATTTTCGTGATACAGGATGTCTTTTAATATTTTTATAAATAGTGTACTTTTTAATAATAAAAAAATAAAATGTCCTATTTAAAAAATCTAAAAAAAATAGAGATTATGTATAGATGGATACTTATTAATAGTTTCTTTTTCGTGGATTTATTTTAATTTTGAGAATTTAATAATTTATAATAACCTTTAATCCATGTCAAAATTATATTAAGATGCTAATTTAAAATTTGCAATTGTATTATTAAAAAAAGGTTATATTTTCATCAATTTAGTCAATGTAAAAGATAATTAACAAAGATAAAAAAACAGTAATAAGATATGAAAATCAATTAAATAATAGATAAAATAAATTTTACGCAGCATAATTTTAAAAAAAAACTTAAACTAATTTAAATCATTTTCGAATCTGTATTAATAGATACTTTGTCCTATTTAAAGTAATTATTAATAGATTTTCAAAATGACCCTTAAAATTTCATTAATTCCAACGCATAGTGGTAAATGACGAGAACAAGTTGTTGTTTTATTTTTATTTTTATTTTTATTATATTTTTATAGTTTCAGGATGAAATTAGAATGGAACCTTAGTGTAACATTAAAACTACTACTATGTGACCTTAACATCTTGGATTTAAGTAATGGAAATAGATTATGTATAAGAGCATATATATCAACTTATGTGTCCTCTCGGATGGGTCTAGTGGCTAGCGCATAAAGTGTTATCATAATGAGGTCTGGGGTTCAAATTTCGATAAAGCTGAGGTAAATACCTCCCTTATGTGTTAGTCATTATTCCAAAGACTAGTAGCTGCCCGTGATTTAACTCCTCCATATTGGCCTTGGAACGAGTTGACAAGGACGTTGGGGACGAACATATTCATCTTTTTACCATAATATATATCAACTTATGTAAAATCAGTTATTATCCTAAATTTTATTTTTTTTTCAAAAAAAAATCACTTAGATTAGATTTCCTTTCAATTCTTTAAATTTAGATTTATGCTAATTCTCTAAATTTAAATTCTCTATTCTAAAAATAAAATAAGATTTCTTTTCAATCTCTCTCCAATTAATCCAATTAAATGGTTTACTATTACAAATATAATAATAAAAAAAGAGAAAAGAGAAAAGACAATAATAAACAAATGAAGGTAATGAAAATTTTAAGATAACTGATGTAGTGTATAGTAAAAAGTAATTATATAAATTTAATGCAATGAATGATTTATCTTAAATTTTAAAGATATTATAAAGAAACTAACATACACACTCTAATGAGCTAAGTATGATTTGATACTTTACTTAGAATCTCATATTGATGAGAGCTAACTATCTTTTCTTGATGACATGATTAATGTTATCTGAAATCCCTAAAGATTTTAGTTTGTCAAACTAATTAGTTTCAAACATCAATCATCATCCATTTTTTTGTCATTAATCATTTGTGAGTTATCAAAAAGTTTTAACTCTAATTTGAAAATATTTTTTCTATTTTCTGTGTTTTAATTATCAAAAGAAAACATTTTTTTACAGGTAATTAATTGTAATTATTTACTAAATAATGATGATTGGTTTTCATGATTATATTAGTAAAATCATAAATTTTAATATATATATATATATAACCATGTTGACTCGTGTGCGGGCATGATCTGCGCACGTCGAATGTCGAACTTAACGTTGTTGTTGATCTGAGCTCCTATATAAGGAGGTTGCGATCACAGACAGAGAAAACACACAGAGCAACACAAGCAGAAGGTTTCCACCTTCATTCCCGCTTTCCACCTTTCCACCTTCATTCCCTCATCCTCTGTCGTGCAACTCCTGTTCGGCAAAGTGCCCGTGATAGCATTCGAGTGTCACTCAGTTCGCCGTGACCACTAGTGCTTGGTGGAATCATGGTCGACCGTTGTATCCTGTGAAACAAACGACCCGAGTAAACCTTGAAACACTACTGGATGTGGGGTGAATCTGTTTCAAGGAAATTGCGTCAATCGCAGGCCTCGATCAGCTCGCCCAGTCAGATTCTCCACCCGCCCAGTCTGTCTCTTTGACTGCTTGGCCAGTCTGTTCGCCCGGCCTGCCTCTCACCAGGCCTGACTGCCCGCCCGACCGTACTGCTCGGTCGGTCTCTCTAGTTAGACGGCTGCTCTGTCCAATCAGACTCTATGCTCTCAACTGCTCGGCTCGACAACACAGACCTCCTGCTCAATAGATATGCCCGCTCAACGACTGAGTCTGATCTGCTGCTCTTCGGCACGTAACAGAAATCAACCCGTACTGCCAGTCTGAGATTATCCGCTCAGGTCATCTCTATTGTAAGTTGAATTTAAATTATATGTAATTTTAAATTCAGCTAAGTCCCCAAAATCTCTGGCAATAGATTGTTATTGTCCAACAATCTTAAAACAGACTCGAATCTGTTGAGATGGTGATAGAACGGAATGTTGAGGTGCAACAGAATCAACACGTGCAGACCCTTCCTCCGCCCTGATTGGAACTGTGTCAATCAACCACGGGTAAAAGCTAGAGAACTTAAGTGGACTAAACTTCAAGAGATGGCAGTAGAAGATGCTCTTCTACCTGACCACGCTCAACCTGGCTCGGTTCTTGACTGAGGACCCTCCCAAGCGTGCTGAGGATGCTGATGCGCAAACCATGAGTGCAGTGGAGGCATTGACTCATTATAAGTTCCTTTGCCGAAATTACATCCTCAACTGCCTTACCGACTCGTTGTACGTTGTGTATAGCATGAAGAGAACGGATAAGGAGTTGTGGTAGTCCTTGGACAAGAAGTACTGTTGGTGCGGTTAGCACTAACGGTCTAACTCAGGTTTTGATGAATAACAAATTAGGTTAAGTTAGGTTTGTCGTTATCTAACACTCTGACCGAGTGTGCAGGCGAAGTCCAGACAGGTCGACGGGCTGACCGGATGTCTGGCACGAAGTCCAAGCGGGTCGACGGGCTGACCGGACGCTTGGCACGAAGTCCAGCTAGGTCGACGGGCTGACCGGATAGCTGGCGAGAAGTCCAGATGGGTCGAAAGGCTGACCGGACGTCTGGCAGGTGAGTAAAGGTAAGTCACTGGAAGGGAGTGACTGTGAGGACGCGTTCCCGGGAAGGGAACATTAGGCGTCGATCCGGCTTAGATCCATTTCGGATATCTAAGTCGAGATCGTGACTAGATTCCGGTCTCGAAAAGACGGAATCTAAGTCATACTCTTTATGTTGAACTTATAAACTGTGCTAATACTTTGTTTTGCAGCATACACATTATATATTTGCCTCCGGACTAACCTTGTCTTGCAGGAGAAGGACTTTCTGGAGAAAGGAGGTACAGGCGCCCGAAGGCAAACTTTATCCAAGACGCGGTGTCGACACGTGGAGCTTGCTGGTTGGGACTGCTACGTCACACCAGGGCGCCCGAAAGGGATCCGGGGCGCCTCGAGCCTCCTATATAAGGAGGATCAAAGGCGGAGCTCAAAACAACGACTCTGAATTGACGATCTGCTCTCCTGCGCTCCTACGACGTTGCAACGTCACTCCGACAAAGCTTCGATTTCTTTATTATTGCTCTATTGTCGGTATTTTACTTCTATCAATTCTTGTAATTAATTCTTTTGTAATTATTATTCGAATTGATAGTGATTGCCAACGAAAGTACTCAACGAGTACGGGCCTTGGAGTAGGAGTCGACACAGACTCTAAACCAAGTAAAAAGGTTCTGTGTTTGCATTGTTTTACTTTTCCGCTGCGCCTACTCTCGACGAATTTTTGTAATCGATATTCACCCCCCCCCCCCTCTATCGAACGATCACGATCCAACAAGTGATATCAGAGCAGGTACTGTTGGGACCGAAAAGTAGCTAGAGGGGGGGGTGAATAGCTCGTCGTGCGCTTCGTGGTTGGCGTTGCTTGTTTCTTCGAAGATGTGCAGCGAAAATATAAGAAACAAAAACATACAACGCTAACACTTGTGATTTTACTTGGTATCCACCTCACAAGAGGTGACTAGTCCAAGGATCCACGCACACACACACACCTCCACTAATAAACACTCCTTTTCGGTAACTACCGAAGGCGGAGAAGCCCTACAAGTTCACACTACAAGAAGAAAGGGAAAGGATACACAAATACAAGCAAAAGCTTACAATAAGTATAGAAATCCTAACCCTAGCTTTCTTCTTTAGCTGTAGATCCGCCTCTTGACTTGGAAAACCTCCAAGAACCTTCAAGAACTGGCGATCTGATCTTTGTGGAGAAGCTGTGGAAGCGCTGAAGTGATCTAAAATGAATCGGTGAAGTTCTTGCGAAGGAAATGAACGCCTGCGGCTTAAATCGACGCCAACGGTCGGATCCCGATCGATTGGATTGCTCCCAATCGATTGGGGAGGCTTTGGATCGATCCATGGATCGATCCAGAGTGCCTCTGTGCTTTCTGGAATAGCCTGGATCGATCGGTGGATCGATCCAGGGCTTATCGTGCATAAACAGCAGCTCCCAATCGATCCACTGATCGATTGGGACCTCTGGATCGATCCACCGATCGATCCAGAGGGGTTCTGTTCGCAGGGACTCACCGGATCGATCGGCCGATCGATTGAGCATGATCCAATCGATCGGCTGATCGATCCAGATCTGCTGGATCGATCCACTGATCGATCCAGATCTGCTGGATCAATCGGCTGATCAATCCAAATCTGCTGGATCAATCGGCTGATCAATCCAGATCTTGGTTTTTGTCCAAAACCAAGTGCAAAGCCCCCTAAACCAACATCTAGTCAACCATGACTTGTTGGTACATAAGACCTAGCATCCGGTCACCCTTGACCATCTAGGACTCTCTCACCAAGTGTCTGGTCAATCCCTTTGACCCACTTGGACTTTTCTCTTCTTGCCAAGTATCCGGTCAATCCCTCTGACCTACTTGGACTTTTCTCTTCTTGCCAAGTATCCGGTCAATCCCTCTGACCTACTTGGACTTTTCTTCCTCGTGCCAAGTATCCGGTCAATCCCTTTGACCTACTTGGACTCTCACAAGATGTCTGGTCAACCTTGACTCATCTGGATTTCTCCTGCCTGGCTTCACTCACCAGGACTTTCCCAATTGCCTAGCTTCACTCACTAGGTCTTTCACCTGGCTTCACTCACCAGGATTTTCTCCTGCCTAGCTTCACTCACCAGGACTTTCACCTAGCTTCACTCACTAGGATTTTCCTTCTGCCTAGCTTCACTCACTAGGACTTTCTTCTGCCTGGCTTCACTCACCAGGACTTTTTTCTGCCTGGCTTCACTCACCAGGACTTTCCTTCTCAATCTTAACTGGTCAACTTTGACCAAACGGGAATTGTATCAACAATCTCCCCAAATGAACAACTGCACCTGCATTGTCCATATCATCTAAACCCAATATATTGTCAAACATCGAAACCCAAACCAAGACTCAGGCTTGGTTAACCAGGTCAACCTTGACCTAGGGAATATTGCACCAACAGGTACCGCTCTGATTTGGTGCAACCACCAATCAAACAAAGGGGGGTCTTTTTAAAGAAAAATTAGATATCGTTCGTTCTTAAAATAAAACCTTACGCCCTTCGTTTTTTCCCTCCAAAACTGATTTTGAAAAATACATCGTCATCTTTTCACCATTGCTTAGTATTGACAAAATGTTACATTTTCAAAAATTTGAAATAATATTTTTTATTAATATTTTATTATTTTTTTTGAAATTAGTGAAATATTATTTTTCTCCAACACTGCTAATCCAAGACCAAGTCTTGGGACTTTTTCTCTATTTCCATGTGTGCAAGACCAATGCCTCTTCAAAAAGGATGGAACCCCAACGAACCACCACCGTACGATCAAGATTTCAACTACTGGAGGCGAAGAATGGAATGTTTCTTAGGAAATCTAAACTTTGATTATTGCTGATATTGAGAAAATCTTCTCAGAACTCAGAACTAAACACAAATGTAAGTAAAATTATTTGTAATGTTTTACCTAACAATGTTTTATGCAGACTAGAAAAGTACAAAGATGCACATGAGTTTTGGACCCAGTTGATCAAACTTCACGAGGAGCCGATGGAGCTCGAGGATCAAGTAAAAATCGAATCCGAACTCGAGTCAGATCCAATCGAAAAGCCTACTGAATTAGGGGATGCGGTTAAGGTGAGTAATATTTACCAAAATACCCCTACTAATAGTAGTTTAAAGAATATACATGTTAATTTGGATATTTCTGAAAATATCTGTGAAAATAATGTAGTTGGTAATACTTACAAAAATACCCCTAGGATATTTCCTGATAAAATAAATCTACTTAATTTAGAAAATTCAAAAAATATAAAAATAATTAATGACCCTAAAAATTCAAATTTAAACCTAAATAAATCTAAAAGTTCAAATAATAATGATGATAAGGTCAATAATAATCTAGACAATATCAATCTGGAAAATCCTATCCAAACCCAAGATAATTTAATTAACAAAAAATTAAATTTATAAATTCCACTAATTATATCAACTTAAAAGGTAAAGAAAATATAAGGATAAAATCAACCACTTTGATAAAATCAAAACGTAAGTTAACAAACTTAAAATTAAATGTTAAAGATAACATATTAAATAAAAATAATCTAGAAAATTCAAAATTAACAATTAATAAAAAACTAAAAGATAAACCTTTAAAGGAATATAATTCAAACAATTTAATTAACTCAAATTCAAAAATAAATAAAAACTTAAACTTTAAAAATAAGCTATTAAAGAAAGATAATTCAATTAACTCAATAAAATTGAAATTGAAATTGAAAGAAAATTTAAATATTAAATATACTCTTTTAAAGAAAGATAATTTGATCAATTTAATTAATTCAAAATTAAAAACTTAAATTTAAATTGTAAATTAAATATTAAAACTTAACTAAAACAACTCTAATTATACAAGAAATCTTAAAAAGAAAAATCAACAATTTAGGGGAGGCTCCAGAATAGCTGGCACCTCCAAAAATAATTTACCCGACAGGGTAACCGAAACCAACTTACCCGGTAGGGTACCCAAAACCAACCTACCCGGCAGGGTAATTAGGACTAGAATAAAAAGGGACAAAAGTTTAACTTGACTTACGGTACTAGTGAAGTTTTGGATGATAGTACATTAGGGAAGTTTAGTCTATGCATGTCTAGGAAGATATGACTTCGACCTGGTGCATTTGCCTAAGTGAAACTAGCCGAAGCTATCCCTTACGGATTTTAACTAGTTAGACGAAGGTTTTGTACTAAGTACAGTGGATAAGACTATTTGGAAAACCTCGAAGGCATGGTTACTTTAATGATGTCCAAGTGACTCACCATAGCCGAGAAGTTTATCCAAAGAATGTTTATTTGTTGAGCCCAAAGTTAAACCTGAATCTAACACAAAGTTAAACCAAACCCGATAATTGAATCAAATTCATCTCACAAAAATATAGGATTTCCTAATTGAAAATTAAAATCGGGTGAGATGACTAAAGATCAAAATTATATTTTGAATTAAAATTTAAGATTAAAATTAAAATTAAAATTAAAATTAAAATCAAAATTAAATCTTGAAATTAAAAAAATATATATTTTAATCTTAAAAATTTATTTTAAAATTAACTTTAAAAATTTATCATCTTAAAAATTCTTTTAAAAATTATTTTAACTAAAAAAATTATTTTAACTTAAAAATTATTTTAACTTAAAAATTATTTTAAAAATTATTTTAAAAACACTTTGAAAAATTCTTTTAAAAACTCTTTTAAAAATTATTTTAAAAATTATTTCAAAAATTATTTTTAAAATTATTTTAAAAACTCTTATAAAAATTATTTTAAAAATTATTTTAAAAACTCTTTTAAAAATTATTTCAAAAATTATTTCAAAAACTCTTCTAAAAATTATTTTAAAAATTCCTTCAAAAATTATTTTAAAAACTCTTTTAAAAACTATCTAAAAAATTCTTTCAAAAATTCTTTTTAAAATAATTTTAAAAATACTTTCAAAAATTATTTAAAAATTATATTAAAAACTTTTTTTAAAATTATTTTAAAAATTCATTTAAAAATTCTTTTAAAAACTCTTTTAAAAATCAATTTAAAAATTCTTTCAATAATTATTTTTAAAATTATTTTAAAAACTCTTTTTAAAATTACTTTAAAAATTATTTCAAAAATTCTTCTAAAAATTATTTTAAAAACTCTTTCAAAAATTATTTTAAAAACTCTTTCAAAAATTATTTGAAAATTTTTTTCAAAAATTATTTTAAAAACTCATTTAAAAACTATCTTAAAAAGTCTTTCAAAAATTATTTTAAAAATCTTTGTAAAAATTCTTTCAAAATTTATTTTAAAAATTATTTTAAAAACCCTTTTTAAAATTATTTTAAAAATTCATTCAAAAAATTATTTTAAAAATTATTTTAAAAACTCTTTTAAAGATTATTTTAAAAATTCATTCAAAAATTCTTTTAAAAACACTATAAAAAATTATTTTAAAAATTCCTTCAAAAATTATTTTAAAAATTACTTCAAAATCTCTTTTAAAAATAATTTTAAAAATTCATTAAAAAGTTATTTTTAAAATTATTTAATTTTTTTTTAAAAATCATTTCAAAAATTACTTAAAAATTCTTTTAAAAACTCTTTTAAAAATTCCTTCAAAATTTATTATAAAAATTATTTTAAAAACACTATTAATAATCATTTTAAAAATCATTCAAAAATTTTTTTAAAAAACTTTTAAAAATCATTTTAAAATTATTTTTTAAAAACTTATTAAAAAATTATTTAATTCTTTTTAAATCATTTTAAAAATTCTTTTAAAAATTATTTAAAAATTCTTTTAAAAACTTTTTTACAAATTCTTTTACAAAAATTTTAAAAATCATTTTAAAAATTATTTTAAATTATTTTAAAAATTTCTTATTTTTATTTTAAAAATTCTTTTAAAAATTATTTAAAAATTCTTTTATAAATTCATTTAAACACTCTTTTAAAAATCATTTTAAAAATATGGTCAAATATTATTTAAAAAACTCTTTTAATAATCATTTTAAAAATTCTATCAAAAATTATTTTAAAAATCCTTTTAAAAATTATTTTAAAATTATTTTAAAAAGCCTTTTAAAAATTATTATTAAATTATTTTAAAAATCCTTTTAAATATTATTTTTAAAACCTTTTAAAAATTATTTTAAAATTATTTTTTAAAAAATATTTTGAAAACATTTAGAAAAAACTTTTTTTAAAATCGTTTTAAAAACCATTTTAAAACTTATGTAAAAAAAACTTTAAATCATTTGGAAAAATTCTTTTAATTGTTATTTTTCACTTTAATAAAATTTTGTTAACTTAAAAATTAAAATAATAATAAAAAAAATATTTTTATAGATTATTTTCTCTTTAAAAATTATTATTTAGACTTTAAACGTAATGTTAATCTTAAACACTATTTTAACCTTAAAATTAATTTTAAACTTAATTTAGCATAATATAATTTTAAATTAAAACTTAATATTGAAATTAAATTAAAATTAAAATTAAAATTATATCTTGAAATTCATAAAAAATATTTTAATCATAAAAATTCATTTTAAAATTAACTTTAAAAATTTATCATCTTAAAAATTCTTTTAAAAATTATTTTAACTTAAAAATTATTTTAATTAAAAAATTTATTTTAACTTAAAAATTATTTGAAAAATTATTTTAAAAATTATTTTAAAAAACCTCTTAAAAATTCTTTTAAAAACTCTTATAAAACTATTTTAAATATTATTTCAAAAATTATTTTAAAAAGTATTTTAAAAAATCTTATAAAAATTATTTTAAAAACTCTTTTTAAAATTATTTCAAAAATTATTTTAAAAACTCTTTTAAAAATTATTTTAAAAATTCTTTCAAAAATTATTTTAAAAACTATCTAAAAAATTCTTTGAAAAATTATTTTTAAAATCATTTTAAAAATACTTTCAAAAATTATTTTAAAAATTACATTAAAAACTCTTTTAAAAATCAATTTAAAAATTCTTTTAAGAATTCTTTTAAAAATTATTTTAAAATACTTTTATAAATTTTATTAAAAATTACTTTAAAAACTCTTTTAAAATCATTTTAAAAATTCTTTCAAAAATTATTTTTAAAATTATTTTAAAAACTCTTTTTAAAAATTTTTCAAAAATTATTTAAAAAATTATTTTAAAAATTCTTTCAAAAATTATTTTAAAAATTCTTTCATAAAATTATTTTAAAAAATCTTTTAAAAATTATTGGAAAAATTCTTTCGAAAATTATTTTAAAAACTATCTTTAAAAGTCTTTCAAAAATTATTTTAAAATTCATTGTAAAAATTATTTCAAAAATTATTTTAAAAACTATTTTAGAAACCCTTTTAAAAATTATTTTATAAATTCATTCAAAAATTATTTTAAAAATTACTTCAAAAACTCTTTTAAAAATAGTTCTTTTAAAAATAATTTTAAAAATTCATTCAAATATTATTTTAAAAATTATTTAAATTTATTTTAATAAATCATTTTAAAAAGTACTTAAAAACTCTTTTAAAAATTCCTTCAAAATTTATTTTAAAAATTATTTTAAAAACACTTTTAATAATCATTTTAAAAAACTTTCAAAAATTAGTTTAAAAATTATTTTAAAACACTTTTAAAAATCATTTAAAAATTATTTTAAAATAAATTATATAAAAATTATTTAATTTTTTTTAAAATCATTTTAAAAATTATTTTTAAATTCTTTTAAAATCTTTTTAAAAAATTCTTTTAAAAAAAAATTAAAAATCATTTTAAAAATTCTATTAAAATTTATTTTAAATTATTTTAAAAATTATTTATTTTTTTAAAAAAAACTTTTTAAAAATTCTTTTAAAAAATATTTTAAAATTCTTTTAAAAATTAATTTAAAAACTCTTTTAAAAATCAATTTGAAAATTCTTTTAAAAATTATTTAAAAAACTCTTTTAATAATCATTTTAAAAATTATTTTAAAAATCCTTTTAAAAAATATTTTTAAAATAATTTTAAAATTATTTTAAAAATCCTTTTCAAAATTATTTTAAAAACCCTTTTAAAAATTATTTTAAAAATATTTTTAAAAAAAATATTTTAAAAATCCTTTAAAAAAAATATTTTAAAAATCGTTTTAAAAACCATTTTAAAAATTATGTAAAAAAAAACTTTAAATCATTTTGAAAAATTCTTTTAAATGTTATTTTTCACTTTAATAAAATTTTTTTAACCTAAATTTTAAAAAAATAATAAAAAAAATATTTTTATAGATTATTTTCACTTTAAAAATTATTATTTAGACTTTAAACTTATTTTTAATCTTAAACATTATTTTAACCTTAAAATTAATTTTAAAATTAATTTAACATAA
Organism: Zingiber officinale; assembly: GCF_018446385.1. Lineage (NCBI taxonomy): Eukaryota > Viridiplantae > Streptophyta > Magnoliopsida > Zingiberales > Zingiberaceae > Zingiber > Zingiber officinale. The sequence goes on from NC_055992.1 coordinate 135,420,088, forward strand.
CTAAAAATTTAAATTTAAATTTAAATTTAAATTAAAACTTAATATTGAAATTACAATTAAAATTAAAAATTTTTACTTAAACTTAAATTAGCCACTAATATTAATTTAAATCTAAAATCAAAACCGAATCAAACGTATGTTAATTGCCATGAAGCATATTATTAAAACATTTTAAATTCCTTTTAAACACTGTTTTAGAAATCCCTTTAAAAAAATAATTATAATAAATAAATAAATAGATAAAACTAATAAAAAAAATATTTTAAATTCATTTAAAACTTAGACACCTATCTTAAAAACTTAAATTCCATTAGCTTAAACTTTAAACTTAATTTTGTATAACTTAATTGTTTAAGTCTAACTTTAGTTGAGTACTAAAATTGACTTGAATTAAACTCTACTTCACTGTGTTTAATAACTTTAACTTCCTAACTTCAAACAAAATTAATCCTACTTAAATGGAAGTAAATAAAAAAATAATAATAATAATTATAACTAACACTTTCATTGACCAACTCAATCAATTAATACGAAATTTAAATTATTTCACTAAGTATTAAATTATTAAATCAAGTAAAAAATAATCAATAAATTATTGATAATGGTTAACTGTTATTGAATTAATAAAATCTTATATTATTTAACCTTAAACTAAAGTTAAGCACCTGAATTTAAAATTAATTATTGATTAATCAAACTCAAATAAATAATTATACCAAGGATACAGAGATAATTATGTGTTACTAAATCCCCTAGAATACTTAGATAGAAAAATGTGTTAGGGCTTTAAAATTTAACACGCCCAAACCTTAGCATTATATAAAGGGGGATAATAAAATAAGGAAGATTAATAAATTAAGGGAGAGTAATAAATTAAAGGAGTATCAAATTCAGGGGAGGTTTATTTTTTAATCTCCTTAAGTGTTATTTTTTTCTCTTTAAAATATCTTTAGAAAATTCTACCTCAATTTATTTTAAAAAAATTACTTTGAAAATCTTATATTAAATATTCTTAGCAAATATTTTTTTATAACTCTATTTTTAAAAACTAGCTTTTACAAAACTAAGGGTTTAAATTGGATCTTATAAACTAAGATTTTGAAAATTGAAAACTCAGTTTTAATTAGTTTTGAAAAGTTTTTTTAGTCTTGAAACTTTGGTTTTAAAAACTCATGTGTGAAAAGTGTTTCAAAATTGAAACTCATTTTGAAAATTTAAACCTTGATCTTGAAACTTTGGTTTAAAAACTCATGTGTGAAAAGTGTTTCAAAATTGAAACTCATTTTGAAAATTTAAACCTTGATCTTGAAACTTTGGTTTTAAAAACTCATGTTTGAAATTTAATTTCTTGAAATTTGAAACTTAAACACTTATGTTTGAAAATTAGACTATCTAAACTTAACTTCTCTAAACTTATACTTGAATATTAGCTTTTAAAAACTTTCTCTTTGAGTTGGCAAATTCATCTAATTTTACGAAAATTATCTTTAAAAAATTACTCAAAATATACTAAGTTATGTTGCTAAATTAGGTATTTTTCAAAACTTAGTTATGTTACAAAAGTTAAGTTACTATATAGTGAAATTTAAAACTCCCCCAAGTTAACTTGACATCATTTCTTATAATTTTTACTTTGTCTGTACTCTGTATTGTTGCTTACTTGACTTATGCCCTTATTTGATGAATGCCAAAGGGGGAGGGATAGGTGGTTAAGTTAGAGCAACAAAATGTCAAATTTAAAAATTAAAAACTAACTTAAACCTTAAAAATCATTCTTGGTTTTTGCATATCTGCTAACTTAACCAGGTTGTCATTCCATCAAAAAGGGAGAGATTGTTGGTGCGGTTAGCACTAACGGTCTAACTCAGGTTTTGATGAATGACAAATTAGGTTAAGTTAGGTTTGTCGTTATCTAACACTCTGACCGAGTGTGCAGGCGAAGTCTAGACTGTTGGGATCTTAGATGGCTAGAGGGGGGGTGAATAGCCTCTTTGAAAACTTAAACACAATCTTTCTTAAAGAAAAACTTGTTAGCACAGCACAGCGGAAGTAGAAAACTAAAACGAAGGAAAACAAACACACACAGCAGACACAAGGATATACGAGGTTCGGGGATAACTTGCCCCTACTCCTCGGCGTGTCCGTAAGGAGGACGACTCCTTGATCTTTCGGTAGATCACACCCCGGACAAGATCCGGCTAAAGATGTCTCCTTCTCGGTGGAGCAACCTCTCAACAAAGTCTCAGTTGATTATAGATTTAAGCACAAGACTTACAGTGGCTGAGAAGAATAATCAGATGAGCTTACAGCCACGCGGAGAAGAAAACAGAGCAGAGAGCGCACAACCACCTTCTCAGCAAAGAGCTCACAGCTTCACCAACTTGCTTTCTCAAAGGATTGATCACAAAAGACAGAGAATTCCGAACTTCTCTTCCTTCTTATGTCTCTCTGCTCGAATCACCGCCGCCTGCAGAATCGCTGCTGCCAACAAGGCGTAGCCAATCACCTCTCCTCCTCATCTGGTTCTCTGAACCCATGCCAATGGAAATCACTGGCGTCTCTGGATACGAACCAATAGGTAGAGGTCAAACTGAGCGCAGCCCAATCGCAATCAGATTCGCCAGTGAACGTTGATGCCTCAAATGCATCTGTTGCAGCAAGTCACAGTGAAAAGAGCACTTGTCTTCTTCTCTTAATGAAGCTTAATTTGAATTCAACCATGAGAGTGTGACCTGCAACCTGCAAACTAAAAAGACTCACAGCAGATGGTTAAAAACAGATGGGTGAAAACAAATACGGCAATCAGAAAAAGTGCATGCAAAACAAACAATACCGTGGGTCGGTCTGCAGACCGATCCATGCTTTCTGGATCATCGCTGATCGGTCTGCGGACCGATCAGGCACTAATCTGATCGGTCCCCAGACCGATCAGATGTCGCTCTTTCCAAACGCGCACAGCTTCTGATCGGTCTGCGGACCGATCAGGCACTAATCTGATCGGTCCCGAGACCGATCAGATGTCGCTCTTCCCAAGCGCTTACAGCCTCCTGATCGGTCTCCAGACCGATCAGTAAAATCACAGTAGACTACTGATCGATTTCTGATCGGTCTGGCGACCGATCAGTAGCCACTGATCGATTCCTGATCGGTCGCCAGACCGATCAGGTGTCCAAGGTTTCACTGGATCGGTCTGCCGACCGATCCAGCTTCTTGACTCAGTCCGGGTCGAGCCCTCTCTGACCTAGTCCGGAGAAACGAGCTCCCTAGCCCTCTCCGACTTCATCTGGTCCTAGAGAACGAGCTACCGAGCCCTCTCTGACTTCGCATGCCAAGCTTCCTTCTTGGACTTTTCAACACCAGATGTCCGATCACCCTTGATCCATCTGGATTTTCCCTTGCCTGGCTTCACTCACCAGGACTTGCACCTAGCTTCACTCACTAGGGTTTTCACCTGGCTTCACTCACCAGGATTTCCAATCTGCCTGGCTTCACTCATCAGGACTTTCCAACTGCCTAACATCCCAGGTAGGACTTTCTCAATCAGGTCAACCTAGTCAACCTAGATTAGTAATTAATCTGAGTTAAATATATGATACAAACTTAAATCAGTGTCAACAGCAAAACAACATCCAGGTCAGACTGTATCAACATAGACAGGTCGACGGGCTGACCGGATGTCTGGCACGAAGTCCAAGCGGGTCGACGGGCTGACCGGATGCTTGGCACGAAGTCCAAGTGGGTCGACGGGCTGACCGGACGCTTGGCACGAAGTCCAGCTAGGTCGACGGGCTAACCGGATAGCTGGCGAGAAGTCTAGACGGGTCAAAGGGATGACTGGACGTCTGGCAGGTGAGTAAAGGTAATTTACTGGAAGGGAGTGACTGTGAGGACGCGTTCCCGGGAATGAAACATTAGGCGTCGATCCGGCTTAGATCCATTTCGGATATCTAAGTCGAGATCGTGACTAGATTTCGATCTCGGAAAGACGGAATCTAAGTCATACTCTTTATGTTGAACTTATAAACTGTGCTAACACTTTGTTTTGCAGGATACAGATTATATATTTGCCTCCGGACTAATCTTGTCTTGCAGGAGAAGGACTTTCTGGAGAAAGGAGGTCTGGGCGCCCGGAAGGGATCCGGGCGCCCGGAGGCAAACTTTATCCAAGACGTAGTATCGACACGTGGAGCTCGCTGGTTGGGACTGCTACGTCACACCAGGGCGCCCGGAAGGGATCCGGGGTGCCTCGAGCCTCCTATACAAGGAGGATCAAAGGAGGAGCTCAAAACAATGACTCTGAATTGACGATCTGCTCTCCTGCGCTCCTACGACGTTGCGACGCGACTCCGACAAAGCTTCGATTTCTTTATTATTGCTCTATTGTCGATATTTTACTTCTATCAATTCTTGTACTTAACTCTTTTGTAATTATTATTCGAATTGATAGTGATTGCCCAACGAAAGTACTCAACGAGTACGGGCCTTAGAGTAGGAGTCGACACAGACTCCGAACTAAGTAAAAAGGTTCTGTGTTAGCATTATTTTACTTTTCCGCTGTGCCTACTCTCGATGAATTTTTGTAATCGATATTCATCCCCCCCCCCCTCCCTCTATCGAACGATCATGATCCAACAAGTACAAGACGGAGGATGCAGGGGCCAAGAAGTTCACCGTGGGCCGATTCCTAGACTACAAGATGGTTGACTCCAAGACGGTAATCATCCAAGTCCAAGAGCTTCAGGTGATCTTGCACGAGATCCACTTAGAAGAAGAAATCTAGGGTTAGGGTTTTTCTTGTGCTAACTTGTAAGCTTTTAGCTTGTATTTTATTCCCTTTCCCTTTCTTCTTGTAGTGTGAACTTATAGGACTTCTCCGCCTTTGGTAGTTACCATAAAGGAGTGTTTTATTAGTGGAGGGTGCGTGAGTGTGTGGATCCTTGGACTAGTCACCTCTTGTGAGGTGGATACCAAGTAAATCCTTGAGTTAGCATTGTTGTATTTGTGTTCTTGTATTTTCTGCTGCACATAATCGCAAGAAACAAGCAACGACGAGCACGAGATCGCGCCAAGCTATTCATCCCCCCCCCCCCCCCTTCTAGCTACATAATCGGTCCCAACAAGATGAAGATGTAGGAGCATCTATTCTTTGGGTGTCCTCCAATAGTGGCATTACGAATGAGGATTATAGAGTGGCTACATATAGGACAGAAATATCTACCTATCGACAAATGTTACATATTTTCATATATTTTTTCAAATGAAACTGAATCTTAACTAAAGTCTAGCATCTTGTAATGTTAGCTTTGATACACCGTATATGGAGAATTAAAAACAATTGTACCTTTAATGAAGGATAGTTAAAGTGAGATGATTTATTAAGGTATACAAATCCATATTATTGGGAGTGTTCTCCGCTACATTAAGTTAGTCATGAGAAATATGCTTATAATCCCCTACTTTAATCTTGAAATATATACATTCCTCGGGAGTCAAGATCCCGTATTAATGGGAAGTTCGTACATCGAACTATCGTTTCTCTATAACATTATATTTCATAATGACTAGGGGTCAATATAATTCTCAAGAACCGACGATCTAAGATTTATCCTACCATGTGCCTATAGTTTATATACCTATATTTAGTCCCTCTATATCCATAAGACTGGTATCAAGGGGACCGCTAAAATAACGAATTTACCTTTTTTCGATAACATTATATTAATTAAGGTTATCTGAAATCACTATAGCAAACTAATTAGTTTGTAATTTTCATCCATTTTTATCATTAATCAGTTCTGTCATATTTAGAGTTCAATTATTCTCAAATTTAAGCAAAAAAAAAAAAAAAAATTAAACTCTAATTTGCAAAAAAAAAAAATTCTATTTTACTATGTTTTAATTATAAAAAAAATACAATTTTTCTATGTTACTGTGTTTTAATTATTTACTAATTAACGATGATTTGTTTTCACGATTATGTTGGTAAAATCATAATTTTTAATATATATAAGTATTATTTATTATTACTATTCTATTAAATAAAATGTATTCCTAAATATTAAACTATTTTCGCATGTTTATCCTTTTTAATAAATGATTTTAAGTAATTTTATTTATTTTCATAAATTAAACTTGTAGAACACTATTAAATATATATTTTGTGTGAAAAATAAATAAATTTTATAATATTGCAAATTTAACCTATAATTTTAAATATGATATTATCCACTTTGAATCTAAATCTCATGAATTTATTTTGGACTCTATCCAAAAGATTCATACTAGAAATATTTTTATTTTTTAAACTCATAATCTTCATATATTTTCAATGAGAATTTAATTGTATTCCCAACTAACATAACAAGTAATAATGATGATGAAATATCGATAACTAACCACTGCATTTGATGAATTTTTATTCATGTTGAATTTAAAAGATCCTCAACATATTAGTCTTAATGTATGCAACAACATTGAAAACAACCCGATGGCTCAGTCGGTTTAGGTAAGCAATGGCTACAATGTGCTAATTTGCACTCCTCGTAACAAATCTCTAGTGTTGGTGTACAAGTGATAATTTGACATTCAGCATCTAAAATCTTATATCCCGATCTTGCTTCAACTTCAGCTGCATAAAATCATCATCGTCATTATCATACATTTAATTTAGAGACACATAATAGTTATAAAAATCTAACAAAAACTTTTTTTTATCCAATAAAGTTCATGATTTGAATTGGTATAATAGTGACGTTATCACCTTTTGCTACAATTATACTGATTCAATTCACGAACTAGTGATATATGGAAAAATTAATTAATCAGTATACTGCCCTTCCACTTCTGTTCACCTATCGCATAGGTCCGGAACACAACTTAGGTTAATAGACCTTCAAAATATTCATTTTAATTGGAATTCCAACTCTCTAATTCTTTTATTTATTTTATTAAGTATTTTACCACTATAATACACTCAAGAGGAGAGAAAAAATATATATATAGAAAGTTTAAGAACCATATGTAAGAAAAAAAAATATATACATGCCTTCGTGTGGAAGGAGCACCAATGTGACTAGAAGGAAGAAGACGAAAGTAGAGAGTTTAAGAGCCATGCCTTCCTCGATTGGTTTAAAAGAAATAAATTGTATACTTCCAATTGTATATGGTGATCCATTTATATAGAGTTTAAAATAAAAAAACTAAGATAATTTTTCAATGGGCACCCTTAAGTCTCATGGTTTTTTTAACTCATAGTTTGGAAATTATTAAATCATTTTTTATTTTTAAATATTTAAAATATTTTGCTTATAGAAACCTTACCTTAAAACTATAATATTTGGGCTAATTGATGATAAGGATTAGTAATTAAATATGATATAATTAAAATGTGTTGCTAAAAGATTATCAAGTTAGTGAATAGTTTATATTATTAATATTACTATTTAGGAATCTAATGGAAAACCAAAATCTATATTATTAACTATAAAACGTTTATTTAGGGGTTGATTTTAATTTTATAAATTAATATGTTAAATGGTAGCATTTCATACATGGCAAGAATAAATTAAGATGCCGATTTTAAATTTGTTTTTAAATTATTAAAAGGCTTTTTATGGTTTTGAAACTTAGCTTGTATTAAACTTAATTTGCATTTTTTTTATTTAAGTAGTTAATTTTCTAAAGCATTTGATTGGGTTTTGTCAAATAATGGTGAGATAATTAACTATCAATTAATTACAGATTATAAGTAATTATAAAAAAGGTCCAGAAGAAATTAAATAGAGCACCCTTTATTTTAAATATTATCAAAATAGCACCTCATTTTGAAATTGAGCAAAACATTTTATATAATATTTGATCAATTTTAATTAAATTTTAGTTAATATTTAAGTAATTTTATTTAATATTAAAATAATTTTGATAATAATCATTTAGTAATTTTGAATTATGTTCAAGTAGCTTTTGCAAGCTTCTACCACAATCCTAAAATAAGAGTATTTTCGTGATATAGGATGTCTTTTTATATTTTTATAAATAGTGCACTTTTAAATAATAAAAAAATAAATGTCCTTTTTAAAAAAATCTAAAAAAAAATTAGAGATTATGTATAGATGGATATTTATTAATAGTTTCTATTTCGTGGATTTATTTTAATTTTGAGAATTTAATAATTTATACTAACCTTTAAACCATGTCAAAATTAAATTAAGATGCCAATTTAAAATTTGCAATTGATTATTAAACAAAGTTATATTGCCATCAATTTAGTCAATGTAAAAGATAATTAATTGAGTTAAAACAACAGTAGTAACATATGAAAATCAATGAAATAATAGATAAAATAAATTTTACGCAGCACAACTTTTAAAAGAACTTAAACTAATTTAAATCATTTTCGAATTTGTATTAATAGATACTTTGCCCTATTTATAGTAATTATTAATAGATTTCAAAATAACCATTAGACGAGAACAAGTTATTGTTTTATTTTTATTTTTATTATATTTTTATAGTTTCCTAATGAAATTAGAATGGAACCTTGTGTAGCGGTAAATTTACTACTATGCCACCTTGATGTCATGTATTTGAGTCATAGAAATAGACTATGTATAAGAACATCCATACTAGTTTATATAAAATCAATTGCTATTTGAAATTTTACATTTTTTTATAAAAAAAAAATCACTTATATCATATTTCCTTTTAATTCTTTAAATTTAGATTTATATTATGGTGCTTCTCTAATTGTAGAAAATGAAATTCTCTATCCTAAAAATAAAATAATATTTATTTTCAATCTCTCTTCAATTAGACGTTGTATTATTACAAGTATAATAATAAAAAAAGTGGAAAAAAAATAAAATTATAATAAAAAATGAGGATACTAGAATTTTTAGGATAGCTGGTAAGTATGTAGTGAAAAGTGATGGTGTAAATTTAATAAAATTGATGTTTTATCCTAAATTTTAAAGATATTATAGAGAAATTAGTGTGAATACTCTAATAGACTCAATATGGTTCGATACTTTCTCGGAATCTCATATTAATGTGAGCTTTATACATAGGGATGACAATGAGTCGAGTTTATACCCGGCCCCATATTAAACATGTCCCATTCGGAGCTGGTATAAACTCAATCAAATGGGTTATGTGACGGATCTAAACCTATTGACTTGATTTAGAAGTGGATTCGGGAGGATTATGGATTTCAATGAATCCACCCTGAACACGCCATATATATATATATATATATATATAATACTTAAACTATGCACTTGACTTTTATATTTACTAAAATGCATAATTATTTGACTGCCCATAACTCATGAGTCGACTGCAAATTTAACTTGTAATTTTAAATTTAAACATCTAATTTATGGGGATTTTTCTTAAAAGAATAATAGATTTAAACATTACATTAAATAAAATAACTTTACCACAATTTATTCCCTTTGTTTCCTTTTCATTCAAACTATTTCATTTTAACTACTAAACATTAATTAATTGCTTAAGTTTCCTAAATCATCATGTACTTAAATTTTTATCTGTTGTTTTTCAAAATTTTAACTTTGTTTTAGGGTTCTAGGAGCATCAAGCAAGTAATAGTGACGATAAAATATCGATAACTAAACACTAATTTGATGACTTTTTATTCATGTTGAATTGAAAAAGATCCTCAACATGTTAGTTTTAACTTATACAACAACATTTATAACAGCCCGATGGGTCAATCTGTCGACCGGATAAGCAATGCTTGCAATGTGCGGCTTTGCACTCCTCATAACACTTCTCTTGTGTTGGCGTACAAGCAAGAGAGTGGCACTCGGCCTCTAAAATCTGATATCCCGATCTTGCTTCAACTTCAGCTGTATAAAATCATCTCCTTATTATCATCGTCAGTTTATTTAGAAACACATAATAGTTATAAATATCGAACAAGAACTGTTTTTAGCCAACAAAGTTTAACCAAACAATATCATTATAGAAATTCAAATCACAAACTAGTGATCATACGTGAAAAGAAGATTTATAATTCAAGTGTCCAAACTTCGCTAGATTAATCCTAGAGGTAGACAGAATTTTCCCCTTGGTTAGCCTACTAGCTAGGTCCGGAACACAATTTATGACCTTTAAAATATTCATTTATATTGATTTCTTATTTGAGGATTAGAAAATATATATATATATATAGAAAATATAAGATCCATATGGAAGGGAAAAAAAATATACTTGCCTTTGTGTGGAAAGAGCACCAATGCGACCAGAAGTAGGAAGACGAGTTTAAGAGCCATGTCTTCCTCGATTGGTTTCAAAGAAATTTTTTATATTCTCTCAATTGTATATAGTCATTGATTTATATAGAGTTTAGAATCGAAAACTAAGATAATTTTCCAATGGGACAATAATTAAGTCTCGTGTTTTTTTAAACCCATAGTTTGGAAACTTTTAAATCAGTTTTTTTCATTTTAAATATTTTTGCTTATAAAAAACAATCCTTGCCTTACTATATTTTTTTTTGACTTATATTTAATCATTTTATAAATTAAAAATAATATTAAACAATAAATTTGAGTTTCACTTTGGGCAGTAATCAAAATTTGACTAATAAAAAATAAATAATTATGGATGAAATCTAACTTTCGCCATAAAAAATTATAAATATAATTACTAGTAAATTTAACTTTGGCAGTCAAAAATAACACATTATGGACTAAATCTAACTTTTTCTAGTAACAAATTAAAATTACTTATCAAATCTAATTTTAGTTATAAAAAAAAATAAAAAGTTACTGGTTACTCCAGTCAGTAAATAATTACAATTTATCCGTCAAATAAAATTTGGCCAGAAAAAAATAAAATTAGTGGCCAAGATTCATTTTGGCTGCTAATTATAATTATTTACAGGGTAAAATTTATTTTAGTTGGTAATTTTTGTTGGTGCAATCATCCTTGAGTCAAGGTTGACCAATTTGACTAAACTTGAGTTGGCTCAAGCTTGAGTTTCAATATTTGACAATATGTGAGAGAAAAGTCAAATAGGTCAAGGGAGGATCGGATACTTGTCCAAGAAAGTCCTAATTAGAGATAACGGGAAGTTCTAGTGGAGCTAGACAATGAAGACCTAATTGGAAACTAGACAGTAGAAATCCTACAGGCTAGGCAGTGAAGACTTAGTTGGAAACTAGGTAATGGAAGTCCAGCGGGGCTAAGCAGTGAAGACCTAGATGAGAACTAGGTAGTAGAAGTCCTAGCAGGGCTAAATGGAAGACCAAATTGAGAACCAGGCAACGGAAGTCCTAGCGACCCTAGATAAGGGAAAAGTCCAATTAGGTCAAATGTTGACCGGACACTTGGTGATCGGAAGTCCTAGCGGGGCTAGGCAATGAGAAAGTCTAAGTGGGTCAAACGTTTACTGGATACTTGGTGATGAAAACCTAGCAGGTCAAGGTAGACCGAATCCTGGGTAATAGGAAGTCCCAACGAATCATGGTTGACTTTAGGATTGGATAAAAGAATCTTAAACTTGAGTTTACGGTTTAGGGTTGGACAAATGCCTAGTCGATTGAAACCTACTCCAATCGATTAGGCAGAGTTAGAGTATTTTGCAAAGGGCCGAAATCAATTGGTCAATTGATTAGGCTTAGTCCAATCGATTGGACAAGGTTTCTCATGAACAGAAGGTTGGGTGATCAAAGGTAATCAATTGGCCTAAGATTCACGAGAGAACAGAAGTTTGGTGAATTGATTGAGGCAATCGATTCTACTTTCCCCAATTGATTGGTCTAGTCGTCTGGGGCCTCTTTCGCAAGAGAACAAAAATGTTGGGAATCGATAAACAGCTTTCTCTCGTGAACAAAAAAACTCCTAAATTGATTGGGGTAATTGATTAGAAGCTGCTAAATCAATTGGTATGGCTCACCAATCAAATAGATAGGTGAAAAATAATCGTTCCATAGGTTTTTAAATGGTCGTCTGACGTGATAATCGATTATGGGTAACCCCAATCAATTAGGAAACACAAAAGCAGTTTGAACAACGTCCATATAAAGGGCAATTCGTCTAGGATTTTTGTCGTCGGTTCTTGGGATGTTGAGGAAGAAGTGATACTACATTTCCAACCGATCAAGAGGCATTTCCAAGTAACAAAATAGCAAGCTAAATAAGATTTCATTGTAAAGTGTTTACTTTCATTTTCACTTATATATATTTTTGTTGTGCTTAGTGTATTCTCATACTTGAGCTTGAACGAGGCTTCTCTGCCTTCGAGAATGAGGTTTTCATAGTGCATCTATAAGAATGAGGAGTGGACCCTTGGATTAGTCAACTCAAGTAGGTGGATATCAAATAAAACAAAATTAAGTATTAGCATTGTTTAAAATTTTCCGCTACAAATCATCATCGAAGAAGCGAATGAAGCTATTCACCCCCCCCCCCCCCCCCTTTAGCTTTCTACATGTCCTAACTGTAGGTCCAGGTGAGGCCGGCTAGAGGGAGGGTGAATAGCCCAGAAAAGAAGTTAGAAATATTCTCTTGCTTTTGAAAAGAGCAAGAACACAATATTAATTAAAAATAAATAATTAACATAAAAGTAATAACTCAAAAAGTAAGAAAGTTTAGAAATTTACTTGATTGCAACTTAGGTAGTTGATAATCCACGACAGTTGAAAAGTTCTGCTAAAAAGACTCCTTCGTAAAGGTGGAGTAGCCTCTTACAGATTTTAAACGCTATGGAATTACTTAAGAAATGAATACAATAGTTGATATCTAATTTCTAGCTTCAAAGAGCTTTTTATAGCCTCATGGGAAAAGTTACTATTACTTGGAGGTGCCTCCAAAGCCATCTAGGGAGCCTCCAAGTAGATAAGCTTTATCCACTCTTCAACGATCAGCTAACAACTATTGTTCATTGGAGGCACCTCTATAGAAGCTCCAGGGCGCCTCCAAGAGAGGCACGAGGGCGCCTCCAACCTTCATCAGGGCACCTTCAAGAAGAGGCGCAAGGGCACCTCCAAGAAAAGGCGCGAGGGTGGCTCCAATCCACTTGGAAGCGCCTCGAGTACTGTTCATCTGAGAATGAACAACTCTAATCGCTTAGGTGATGCTCCGGTCATCTAGAATTAAGCTCACCCAAATCCAATTTTGATCTTTCTCCTCGAGCAAGCTTCTTCCCTGACTTCTCGTCCCTTGAACTCTCCGCGCACGTCCTTCTCATCCACCTGTGTATTCTTTCGCATCTTTTCATCCCTCGAACGCACCGAGACGGTCGACTTATTTCCCATGGCACTTTTCACTCACTGCGTCTTCCGCTCGACTTCTCATGTTCCTAAGTACACTTAGAGATAAGACATCAAAACAACATAGGACCTAAACTTAACTCGATTAATTATATCAAAACCAACCTAGATACATACACTAACAATTTTAAATATTAATTATAATTTACCAATCAAATCTAATTTGACTAATAACAAATTGAAATTACAAATCTAATTTTAGTTATAAAAAAATAAAAACTAAAGATTAAACCTAACTTTAGTCAATAAAATATTAAAATTTATAGGTCAAATTTAATTTGGCAAGTAAAAACAATTTAAATTAGATAACAACATTCATTTTGATCTATAATTTTAAATGTTTATTGAACAAATTAAATTTATTTTGGATGGAAATAATTCGTTGGCAATCTCGTCTTTTCCCGTAGTGATTTTTTTAAAAGAAAATAAGTAAATGGTAGTTTTGATGTATCAAAAAGAATATTATGCAATTTTAATAATTTTAAAACTAAGGGCAAAAATTAAGTAATTTTTTATGAATTAAGACAGCTTTAGCTATACAAATTATAAAATTTTGGTTAATTAGTGATAATGATTTAGTAATTAAAGATGATATAATTAGTTGCTAAAAGATTATCAAGCAAGTGAATTGATGTGGGGTGGAGATAGAACCATGTGAAAGGGGAAGTTTTTTCCCATTTTTACCCTTTTATTTAGGGTTTGTTGTGGCCAAGAGGGAGGGGGGTTCCTGATGCAAGGGCCATCACCAACCCCTTTCTCTCTCTCTCTCTCTCTTCCACGGTCTCTCCCTCTCACTCTCCTACTCACGATTTCTCTCTCTCTGCCCCTCTCTCTCTCTCTCTCTCTCTCTCTCTCTCACACACCCTCTGGTCAGGTAGCCTCTCTTCCCGCCTATGAGCGACGTTGCCGACCAAGCCACCGAGGGACCATGGACCACGCTGCCTCATGTCGTTGATCACGCTGCTTGATATAATTGACCACGTCGCCTGATGTTGTAAACGATGCTGCCCTCCACCATTGTCGTTGGACTTGCCAGCTTCCACTGCTGTCAATAGACTCACTGCACTCACCCAGCATCCCTGCATCTGCCGGCAGTCACCATCCCCGCCTTCCTTCTCATGCGGTCGTCCACCTCCACCACCGAGGTTCATTGCTGACCACTAGGGAAAGCTTGAACCCAATTCCTACAGTGATAGATATAAGCGCAATTAAAATTCCTGGGGAGTTATACATTTGTGTATTGATAAGACCATTTACTATTTCTTGAAGCTCGATCTCCCCAAGATGAACCATATAGCCAAGAGAAACCATAAACCAGAATAGAAGAGCTTGCCCCACCCATGAGTAAATATTTTGGTTGTACCTCTCTCGCTGCTTCCACCCGTAACTGATCTAGCCTCATGTGACCTTCAATGCCGTTCTACGGCCCACCTTCGTAGCCTCTGACGTAGATCCAAACTCTATTTCCCACATAAATCCCACTGTTACCGTCACCTTCGGAATAGATCCAGCCATTGTCTCTGCCTCCAGCACAAATTCAGTTGTTGTCATCGCCTCCAGGATTGATCCCACTGTTATCACCACCTTCAGCTTGGTTCTACTTTTGTTACCACTTCATATGCAAATCCAATTGTTATCACCACCTCCGATGCATATCTTGTTGTTGCTGACCACCGCTTCTACTAGGATCTAACCACTGTCGTTGCTTCCAGCGTAGATCTAACTGTTGTTGCCTCCTTCGGCTTAGATCCCGCTATTGTCGCCGCCTTTGGCTTAGATCCCGTCGTTGTCATCGCCCGCGACACGGATCTCAACGATGCCACCCTTCTCGCTATGCTGCCTTGCTAATCATCGTTTTCATTATCTTGTTGTCCTTCCTGTGTCACCTCCGCCACCAACCTCACAGCCTAGTCCTCTCTCTTCCTCTATGATGCAGCCGCCAACCACGCATCCAACCGCCTCCCCTTTGTCACCACCTCCTCCTATTGAAACTAATAGATAGAGGAAAGAAATAAAATAAAGAATAGTTTTTTTGATCTATTATTAAAGTCAATAGACTTATTTATACAAATTGTTCAAACAATAATAGAAAGATTAAATATGGTATACAATTATAAACATAGTAATAAATATAATAGATTTGGAAGTATTATTTTTGCTTTTGATTCATATTGATCTTGATTGTGATGTCGATCTTGATTGCAATGTTGATCTTGATTATGATGTTAAATATAATAAATCTCAATTGATTGAAATCAATTAAAGATTATTTTTCATTATTGTCATTACCCCCAACAAACTTAATGGGAGTGCTTGAACACATTAAGTTTGAGTACTAACTTGGTGAAACGTTCCATGGATAATGGCTTGGTAAATATATCAACAATTTGATCTTTAGTAGAGATGTAAGAAACTCAAAGTTGTTGAGTCTCCACACGCTCACGAACAAAATGAAAATCAATCTCTACATGCTTGGTATGCGTATGAAAAATAGGATTTGTCGTAAGATAAGTTACTCCAATATTATCACACTGGATTTTGGGCGTAGTAGTTGAAGAAAGTGTAATTTCGAAAGAAGAGATTGTAGCCAAATAATTTTTGACGTCGCGTTAGCTATAGATTTATATTCAGCTTCAATACTTGAGTGAGAGACTGTAGGTTGCTTCTTTGAAAGACAGGAAACAAGATTTCGCCCAAGAAATATGACATATCCACTAGTAGAATATCTATCTTCAGGAGATCCATCCCAATCTGCATCACTGTAGGCAATCAACTTTCGTGAGGACTAATGATATAAAAGAATACTATGTAGAATACTGTCTTTAAGATATCGAAGAATTTTCTTAACACCTTTCCAATGATGTTTAGTAGGATTATGCATAAATTGACAGACACAATTGATAGTGAAAGCAATATCGGGTCATGTAATTGTGACAAATTGTAGGGTACCAACAATGCTTCGGTAGATCTCGGGGTCAGCCATTGAAGAGGAGGATGAAGGTGCAGTGAAACCACCTTCAATGATTGGTGTGGAGAAAAGATGTGCACCATCCATTTTATCTCGTTGTAAAAGTCTAGTAATATATTTGCTCTGAGAAAGAAGACAACCATTAGAATGTGATAGAAACTCTATGCCAAGGAAAAAAATGAACATTGTCAAGATCCTGAATAGGAAACTCTTGACGAAGAACATGGAGTAAAGTAATAATATTGTTTTCATCACTACCAGTTATTAATATATCATCCATAGAATCAGAGCAAATATTAAAAATTTCTCATTACATTTGTAGAATAGGGAAGAGTTAGTTTTTGAGCCAAAAAATCTTTAAGTATGAAGTCATGTAGATAGACGATGAAATCATGCATAAGGTGCTTGTCGAAGACCATATATAGATTTCTGAAGTTGATACACATATGTTGGAAGTTGCGGGTGGATGAATCCAGGTGGTTGCTCCATAAAAATAGTTTCTTCAAGGTATCCATCAAGGCATTGGAAATATTTAATTGTCGTATCGACTAATTAGAGGTAACATGTATAAATAGGAGCAATCTGATAGTTATAATTTTGACAATTGAACTAAAAGTATTATTAAAGTAAATACCTGATTATTGATTAAAGCCTTTAACAACAAGATGAGTTTTGTAACGTTCAATAGATCCATCAGTACGATACTTAATTCGGTAAACTCATTTAGACCCCACAATATTCATAGATGGAGTATGAGGAACTAAGCCCCAGGTTGCATTGCCAAGAAGAACATCAAATTTTGTAGTCATCGCAGCACACCAATTTAAATCTTTAACTGTCTATTTAAAGTTAGAAGGTTCAACAAAATTTGAAGAAGTAATAAGAGCACGTGGAAGAGGATAACGAGTGGAAACTGATTTACATTATGCATAAATATCACTTAAAGGAAGCATTCGCCGAGGAGTATCATCATCAAAGCTACTCGGAGATGAGTGGTCAGACGAATGGGAATCAAAACTAGAGAGTGAATCACCACTAGCCATTGAGTCTACAGGAATTTATGGAGATGGAGCAGGACCCAAGATATCATCCCCCCTCGGTCGAAATATAGAGGCAACGGTACCCATAATGCAAATTATTAGCAAGGGTTTAACTTGTGTTTAGAGTAAAGTTGTAGCTAATGATAACATGAGCAACCAAAGATATGGAAGTAATCTGCAGGATGATTATAAAGTCTTTCCAAGGGACAATTATTTTAAAGTGGTAGAATGGGTAAACGATTAATAAGGTAGACTATGATTTGGACGGCGTCATCCCAAAATTTAAGTGGAACTAAGGCATGACTAAAAAGAGTTAAGGCAGTTTTAACCACATGATGATATTTTCTCTCGACAGATCCATTTTGTTTAGGAGTGTAGGGACAAGAGACTCGATGGAGAATATCAGAGGAAGCAAGATAACGATAAAGCGATTGATACTCTCCACCTTAATCAGAATAAAGGAAGAGTATTTTGTATGATTGTTATACACATGAGAGGAGCGGTGAATCATGTGATTTTAAAAACTTATCTTTTTCTTTTAAATCAAAGTAAGTATGCAATGGAAAAGATAAAAAGAGAGAAAAAAAATAAGAATACAAGCGATTTTATTTGGTTCGGAGCCTTCGACGACTTCTACTCCAAGACTCAGTCCCTCGGACCTATCAATAGGTAATCCACTAAATCCTCTTCCAAAATTGCCAATGAGTGATCGAATACAAAGAATGAAATAGGAAAGTGTAACAATCCTACACTTTTCTTTTGCAAATATGTAAAGTACAAATTTAAAATTAGTTACCAACACTTGAAGTTGTCGAATCTGAATGGGCTCGTGTGTCAATGTTGGTCTGTCGGCAGTGGTCAGATGTCCTCGAAGCAGTTACGCAGTGATAGAGCACAAATGAAGCAGCAGAAGAGTCGTTGAAGCTCGTAAAACGAATTGTATAGAAGTTGTTGGTCGAAGCATGCTTTTATAGACCCATCCGAGCACTTGGATCCCTCCCCGGGCGCATAGAGTGTGCTAACGTGGCGTGATCTCATTAAAACTTCATCCGAGAATTTTATCCATGTCCAAGCACCTGGACAACCTCCAAGCGCCTGGATTGTTAACCTGGGTCGACCAACCAACATGTGACAATGCAACTTAAAGATGGCATTTAGCTGGTCCGGGCGCCTGGAGTAATTCCGGGTGCCTAAACAGTTCGAGTGGCTCGCCAAGCACCCACCCGGAGTGCTCCCTCACCGGCACTAACTCTAGAGCCTAATCTAACTTCAGGCGCCCGAACTTCCAAGCTCCTGGACAAGCTCTAGGCGCCCGACCTTTTTGCACTTTGGTTCACTACAAAACACGTTAGTCCAAGCAACAAATATTACCCTGCAAAATATAGTTAGCACATTAAAATATAATCAATTTATGACTTAGATCATGTTTTTCCAAGACCAGATCTATTCAAGCTCTCGGTTTAGGAATCCAAAATGGTCATAAACTGAACCTGCGCCTAAAGTCCCTAATTGGGATTTGTCCTCACTAGAACACTCTCCTCTAGTGACTTACCTTACTTACCATGCAAAATCGCTTAATTCTACTTCGGTCCACCAGGTCTTTCCGCCAGTTGTCAGATCCGTAGACCCAACTAAATTTTGGCCAACTGCCAAGTCTTGTGGACCCAGCCAAACTTTCTGTCAAATATCAAGGCACTCTTTGACCTAACTAGACTTCTACACTAGCTATCAGTCCTTCAGACCTAGCTAGATTTTAGCCCGGTCTCAAACCCATCTAATCCTACACACTTGGTAGAAAGGTTAAATCACAGAACTGTTGGATCATAGAATTTACTTGAAGGGGGGTGAATAGCGATCGTCAAGAATTCAAAAATCAAATTGAGTATGCAGCGCAAAATAAAAATCACAACGCTAACACAAACCAGTTTTACTTGGTTCGGAGCCTTCGTGGACTCCTACTCCAAGGCACGCACTCGTCGAATGCTTTCGTTGGACGATTCACCAGAAATTTGAAGAATGATTACAAATGTAAGTACAAGAACTCTTTAAATAATACCGATAACAGGAAAATAAACTCGAGTCACAGGTTGTTGGAGAAGCCTCGCAGCGTTGCAGGAGCAGTGCGCAATAGAGCAGTCATAGAAGAAGTTGTTGTAATTTGCTCCAGGTGGTGGCCTCCTTATATAGAAAGCTCCAGGCGCCTGGAACGTGATGTCATCCCAGCTAATTAGCGCGCTCCACATTGCGTCAGGATAAAATTTTGCATTTTGAACGTCCGGATCCCTTCCGGGTGCCTGGACCACTATTTTCCAACAACTCAATTTCCTACAAGAAAATGTTAGTCCGAGGCAAATGCAAATTATACTACCCTGCAAAATAAAGTGTTAACACAATTATAAAGTAGTAATTAGATTCTGTCTCACCAACATCAAAATCTAGTCACGATCTCAACTTAGATTATCGAAATGGTTCTAAGTTAGATCAACGTCCATTGTTCCCTCGAACGGGAAACGTGTCCTCACCAAGTCACTCTCCTTCATGACTTACCTTAACTTACCTGCCGGACATCCGGTCAGTCCCTCGATCTGTCGAACTTCGTGCCAGCTATCTGGTCGGCCCGTCGACCTATCTGGGCTTTGTGCCAGCTATCCGGTCGGCCCGTCGATCTAGCTGGGCTTCATGTCGATATCTGGTCAGCCCGTCGACTTATCTGGACTTCTCCTTCACACTCAATCAAAGTATTAGATCACAACAAACCTAACTTAACCTACTTTGTCATTCATCAAAACTGAGTTAGACCGTTAGTGCTAATTGCACCAAAACAACGCCTAACTTTAATTTACTTGTCATTCATCAAAACTTAAGTTTGACCATTGATGCCAACTACACCAACATATTTTACAATCAAAATGACACTCAACATACTTTTGAAAATGACAAAAAATATCTAAGAGACCATACTTTATTTTCATAGGAAAAATCCAAGTGAACTTGCTAAAGTTATCAATAAAAATAACATAGTAAAGAAAACCCCGATTAGAAAGAATAGGAGCGGGACCCCATATATTAAAATGAATAATTTCCAAAGGAAATCTAGAGTTGCGAGTAGAGGATACAAATAGATTTCTCTTTCATACAAAATTCACATAAATGAGATGATGACACTAAAGAAGTTGGTAAATCAAAACAATTAATAATGTCTTGAATAAGACGCAGGATGGATGATCAAGATGTGCATGCCAAGAAAATTTCTCAATGCTTTTTCCAACAAAGGTTTTGAGAGAGGTGGGTTAAATATGATAAAGACTATTTTTAGTGTCCCTTAGAGTAGAATAGTTCCTATCGCGGGATCCTTTACAAGATAATGATGAGAATGAAATTCAAAAATATATTATTATCAAGAACAAATTGATGTACGAAAAGTAAATTTTTAGTGATAGAAGAAACATGAAGAGTGTTATGCATGCAAAAAGTACGATCACATGAATGAAATGATGTATTTCTAATGTGAGCAATTTGTAAATCTGGTCACTGCCTATTTGTACCACGTCAGGTTCATGATAAGGCGAAGTTTCTGTAAGAATATTATATTGGTGCAAGTTGCACTAATAATCTGATTTTGATGTATGACAAATAAGTTAAAGTTAGATGTGTTGTTTGTCTAACCTTTCTACCAAGTGTACAGGAGTTGACTGGTTTGAAGGATTTGACACCAAGCTAAAATCCAGCTAGATATGCTAGACTCGATAACTGGTGGGAAGTCCAGATAGGTTTGTGGGGCCTGATATCTGGTGGGAAGTCCAGTTGGATCCGCTGGACCTGATAATCAGCCAAAGTCAAGTTAAGTCTACGGACCTGACAACTGGCGAGAAGACATGGTGGGACAAAGGTAAGTCAAGTGACTGCAGTTGATAAGTAAAGGTAAGCAACTAGAGGAGAGTTCTGGTGAGGATGTGTTCCCCATTGAGGAACTGTAGGCGTCGGTCTAGCTTAGGTCTATTTGGGAAACCTAAGATGAGACCTTGACTAGATCCTAGTCTAAGGGAAATAGGATCTAATTACTACTCATATTTTATTATGTTATGCTAACTCTATTTTGCAAGGTAAATATATTTTCTGTTGCACAGGACTAGCCCTTTTTGCAAGGAAAAGAAGGAGCTGAAAAAGGGGGGTCCGAGCGCCCGGAGCTGGTCCGAGCGCTCGAAGCTGGTCCGGGCCCCCGGACCAGTATCACCCGGGCGGGTGCCTGGGGTGCCCTGGCAATCCTAGCGCCCGAAATCAATCCAGCCACTCGAACCATAAAATTCATCCACAAGTTGATATGGAGCGCGTCTACTAGCTGAGTCACGTGGTCCAAGCGCCCAGAGGGATTCCAGGCGCCTAGAATGAGCCTATTTAAAGGCCTTTGACCAGGAACTTTAAAACAACAACTACTATAATTTTTTCTCTTGTATGCGGCTCTGAAAAAGCTCCGACGACACCGAAAGGCTACTCCGAAGTTCGAAGAACAAAGAGTTCTTCAAATTTCCTTTCTATGTTGCTAACATTATTCTTTTCAATTCTTGTAACCAATTCCTGTAATACATTTATGAACTAATAGTGAATTGTCCAACGAAAGCACTCGACGAGTACGGGCCTTGGGTAGGAGTCATCGAAGGCTCCGAACCAAGTAAAACTTAGTTTGTTAGCATTGTTTTATTTTCTTCCACTGCGTACTTCAATTTAATTCGCTATCGATGTTCGACGATTGCTATTCACCCCTCCCCCATCTAGCATCTTTCTGATCCTACATATTATACTCTGTATAACATGATAAGTCGCTCCAGAATCCAGATGTCATCATGGGATTTCAGGAACCGATGACAGTGCATTAGGAGGGATGAAGAGTGATAATGTTCTAGAATGAGATGATTGAGTACTAGATTGTCAAGATGAGGGAGGGGTCGATTTGATGATACAAGTCCTTCTCAGAAATTTAAATCATATTTTTTATAACAATTTTGAGCATAATGATCATAGTTGAAGCAAATTTGATAGCGTCCTCGACCTTGACCTCAACCTTGGCATCTGAAACCTCCAATCTGATTTTAATAACCATGTTGGGGAGGAGGTTGATTATGTTGATCAAGTTGTAGAGATTTGCTAATCATGTGTGCCAATAAAGATAGAGAATCTGACATCCTTTGATATTGTATTTGTAGAAGTCTTTCATGATAGGATAGTATACTATAAAGAGTTTCGAGTGACACTTGATCCATGCGAGTCGTCACACTGGGAACAAAGCTATCATATTGATGACTCAAACCTGCAAGAACAAGTATTAATAGTTCTGGATCAAAGATTGAATGCCCAATTATAGCTAGGTTGTTGGTAATGGTCTTGATTGATTGCATATAGTCATTGATAGAGGTATCTCCTTGTTGCACAGACTGAACCCATGCTTGAAAGTGGAATGCAAAAGAATGATCAAGAGCTTCCCAAACCTGATGAGAGGTGTTGAGCCCAACGAGCATGGGAAGTACAGACTCAATAATCGATGAAATTGACCAAGTCAAGACTAATTGATCCTTCTTAAACCAAATAGCATAAGATGGATCATCTACTCGAGGAGGGGATGAAGTACCATCAATATGACTAAGTAAGTCATGAGCATAAAGTAAAGGAAGAAATTACAATTTTCAAAGTAAATAATTATCATGGTCAAGTTTAATGGAAAAAAAGAACCATACGAAAAGGGAAAGGGGTATTTTTGTGCGGGGATCTTAGTAGAACTAAAAGAAGACATTTTTTTTTGGCTCTCTGTCCTCTTTTGCTCTATTTTATTTTTTTTGGCTTTGTTTTCAATTTTTTTTCTCTTTGTTTTTTTTCCTTTTTTATCTAACAGAACTAAGAAGGGAAAAAAAGAGAAAAAACCAAGAGAAGAACAAAATGAATAAATAGTCACTCTACCTTGTTACAATTGATATTGCCGAAGTTGCTACCGTCGACGAAAAAGAGTTATTGATGAGAAATAGTTATTGATGAAAGGAGAAGAAAAGTTACTATTGTCGAAGCTGCTGTTGACATCGTCAAAGTTGCTGAGGTTGACACACTATAGACGATGATATCAAACTAGCATGTAAAAACTCCTATAGCTGCTGTTATAAAAATTCAGAAGAAGAAAATTGGAAGGAAGAGAAGATGACTCTGATACCATGTTAAAACTAATAGATAGAGAAAAGATATAGAATAGAGAATAATTCTTTTGATATGTTATTTACTAAAGCCAATAGGTTGATTAATACAAGTTGTCCAAACAATAATGGAAAGATTAAATATGACATACAATTATAAACATAGTAATGAATATAATATATTTGAAAATATTATTTTTGTTATTTGATTCATGTCAATCTTGATTATAATGTCAAATATAATAAATCTCAATTGATTGAAATCAATACCTCTAAGGACATATCTCATTGTTGTTGTGCATCCTACGGTGCTATGCTTCGCCTCCCGAATCCCTATGGCCATCAAGCTGTCACCGTCGTACATCCTTGTTGTGCTCTGCTTCTCGGAGCCCTCTGGCCTCCGAGCCATAACCACTACTCACCTCGATTGCGCCTTCTAGAGCAATCTAACTTCTAACCCCCAGTTCTGTTGTTGACCCATTCTCCATCTAGTTCACCCCACAGTGTTATAGAAAGTCCCGCCCCCGCGGGCCAAGGTATAGATACATATTTGCATGCATCTATTTTCATACACCTACTACTGTGCATCTTCTTCATCTCCCCTGTCGGAGACTGACTTGTGCATTGGAGTGGACGAGCCGGGGCACCACTGCCTTCATTCTAATCCTCTTCTGCCCTCCTCTTCTCCCCGTAGGCTCTTCGGACAATTTGATTCACCTTACAGGTGACTCCCTTTATGGCTCCACAAACATCTCCGATGTCCCCACTTCTCTTCAACTCATGATGACTTAGTCAACATCAGCAACACCTCATCGGTGGCTCTTCCATTAGGCGATTTCAAAGCTTGATCAAATTGGTGTTGTCTGTGGGAAAACTGAGTTAAGACCCTGAATTGAGATGTTAAAATAGATGACAACAAACTCATTGCTACCCTTATTGTGACCCCCGAATGATTTCAACAAACTCATTGCCACCACGTTACGGGATCAAGCTATTATTTCCTGAACAGTGGCAAGGTTACCTTAAATTGCACCTCAGGTTTAAGCGCAGTTAGTCCTATATTTTGAATATAAATTGTAGCTTTTCCTCATAGCTTTACTTAAAGATACTTCATCGAGGTCGTCGACTATTTCTCCTATTTTTGAACTAGTGATCTTTATCAACAAATGTCCTTTTCATAGCCTAAACTCCCTCGACTGAAACATAGTCAGGGTCAAGATCCTCTCGGTTGTAATAGCAATCTCCTCTTCACAGAAGGGTCAAGTACGTATTATATCATCATGTCCTTTTTAGGGTCTAGACTCTCTTGACTCGGACAAGTTAGAATCAAAATCCTTTTATTTACGATAGCAATCTCCCCTTTGCATAAAGGTCGAGCGCATATCATATTGACATGTCCTTTTCAGGTCCTAGACTCCCTCAACTTGGACATAATCGAAGTCGAGATCCTTTCGGTTGAGATAGCAATCTCCCCTTTGCACAAGGGTCGAGAATGTATCATATCGCCATATCTTTATTAGGGCCTAGACTCCCCCGACTCAGATATAGTCGAGGTCAAGATCCTTTCGGCTACGATAGCAACCTCTCATTTACACAAGAGTCGAACGCATATCGTATCATCATGCCCTTTTCATGACCCAGACTCCTTTGAGTCAGACATAGTCAAAGTTGAGATCCTCTCGGCTACGATATCAACTCCACTTCGCACAAGGGTCAAGTGCATATCATCTCGCTATGTCCTTTTCAAGGTACAAACTCCCCCGACTCAAACATAGTCGGGGTCAAGATCCTGTTGACTGCGATATCAACCTCAACTTCGTACATGCTATATATGTCGGTGAGTGTGTATCATATCGTTATGTCCTTTTCAAGGCTTACTCTCTTCCCGACTTGGGCATAGTCGAGATTGAGCTCATATATGCCTGTAAGCCACCCCTAAGCAAGATGCTGGTAAGCCTTTTCCTAACTCCATGGATACTTGGGAGTTACGGATTGAGCACGATGCTATATATGTCGGTAAGCCTCCCCTAAGCATGATTATTATTATCTTCCAACTTGGACATAGTCGCGGATTGACATTCTCTCTCTAACTCCAAATACTCAAGAGTCATGAGATCAAACTTATTATTCTCTCACTGACTCCACCGATAATCGGGAGTCATGAGATTGAGCTTATTATTTTTTTCTGACTCCACTAGTACTCAGTAGTCATGAGATCAAGCTTATCTCTTGACTTAGACATAGTAGTGGATCGACTTATTCTCTCTCCAACTCCACTAGTTCTCAGGAGTCGTGAGATCAAGATTATTATTATCTCTCCGACTCCTCTAGTACTCGGGAGTCGTGAGATCGATCTTATTATTCTCTCTCCGACATCCATCAGTACTCGGGAGTCGAGAAATTAGATTTATTTGTCTCTCTTCGACTCCACCAATACTCGGGAGTCATGAGATCAAGCTTATTATTGTCTTTCAACTTGGACATAGTCACGAATCGATTTATTCTCTCTCAGACTCCACCAGTATTTAGGAGTTGTGAGATAGAGCTTATTATTCCCTCTCCAACTTTATCAGTAGCGAGCTTATTATTATCTCCCGACTTGGACATAGTAGTCGATTGAATTATTCTTTCTCCAACTCCACCAATACTCGAGAGTCATATGATAGAGCTTATTATTCTCTCTCTGACTCTACCGATACTTGAAAGTTGTGAGATCGAGCTTAGTATTAACTCTCGACTAGTCGAGGATCGACTTATTCTCTCACTGACTCCACCAGTACTTAGGAGTCATGAGATTAAGTTTATTATTATCTCCTGACTTGGATACGGTCGTGGATCAACTTTTTTTTCGCTCTGACTCAATTGGTATTCGAGAGTCATGAGATTGAGCTTATTATTCTCTCTCGACTTGGACACAGTCGTGAATCAGTAAGTTTCTCTCCTCGACTCCACGGACACTTGGGAGTTGCAAATCAAGCATGATGAGATATTGGGCCTACTCTCTCTACTTTGCCTTACGACAGGCTCAGATTGTTAGTATTATTAGCCCATAGAGCCAATTATAAGAGGATTAACAAGGGAATTTTTTATATCATATTTCATTAATAAAAGATAAAGTTTATGGTTATTATATTTACTTTAGATCTGTACAACATGAATAAGTATAATAATATCCTAGAGTAGTAGGTTGTAATTTACAGTATATCAATTGGTTGAATTGATAATGAGAGGTTGTATATATATATATAATACTACTCTTAACTATTCCTAGTCAAGCATTAATAACAAGCACAATATTAATACATTGAGACTAGCCTGTAGGTCAATTGATAACTTAACCTCACAAGTCATGGATATAAAATATTAAGTTGATACATGGGTATATATATATTAGAGAATATGTGCTTAATTGGCCAGCCATGAAAATGTTCCATAGATCATTTTATGAGTGTCATAAATATTCTCATAGTAACTATTAGTATATAAATAGTCCTTAAACCTAAAGTCACTATAGTTCCCAACATAAGGAGTTGTATACTTTGGTATCGACAAACATCACCTGCAACAAGGTATATTATAAAGTTGATCACTGGGTATACAATAAGTTATGTGAAAGGATGTGAGTGATGTAAATAGGATCTATCCATTCTATATGATAGAAGTAATATCTGTGGGCCCCTTGATTAAGTAGGACTACTAAAATGTATGTTTATGCTTAAATAAGTCAATATGAGATATTGAGCTCATTTGGTTAAGGGAGTCTACTTGGAAATTAAGAAACATAAAAATTGATAAGAGGATAACACGATCTTACCTCATGTTATCAATCTAGAGATCAAGGATAAAAAGATTGAGTTATACAAGATAATAGACACAAAAAGGTTAGATCGGATATAAACATTCTTGTCACTTGGATAGCAATAATGCATTATTAGATGTCACTCATTGCTTATATATCTAAAATGTTATTTTAGAGACATTGTCAATATTACAAGAACCTATTGGGGCACACGCATAGAGAACATGTTGATTTTGAGATAGGTTTATTTTAGTTTGACTAAAATACTATGAACCATAAGATTAGTGGATTGATCCCAATGAATTCAGATTAGACTCATTGGATTAATGGGTTAGACTCATTAACTTATTGGGTTAATGGTTAATCCAATATATTAACATCCAACTCATTAAAGAAGAATAATGGTGATTAATAGAGATTAATGAGCATTGATGGAAGAAGACCAAAAGGCTTCTCTTTGGTATTTCATGGATGAATACCAAAAATCGAAGTAACCTTTTTGGTGAAGTAATCTTTTTGGTGAAGTAACCTTTAGGTAATTGTCATCCTTTTGGTTTTTACTCTTCTTCCTCTTCTTCTCTTGGCCGAAACAACCTTGTGTAGTTTCTAGCACGATGAAGGTTGTTCTTCTCCAAAGACCGAGTTCGTGAGACAAATGAAGAGTGTGCTCGTGTTGATACCGAAGAGGTACAACCATTCTAATCGTGTTAAGATCTGCCAAAGTAAAGTTGCTGATTATTCTGCTCACGTAACAACTCGATCAAACTTTGTATATTGTAATCGCATAAATCTCTAGAGGGATCAGTTTTTTCCACTACATATATTTATTATTTTTTGCAAAAAGATGCCTACACAGTTTCCTTGTAATAAGCCCAAAGATTTTATCCCCAACTCCTCAGTCGAAGGTCATTAGCCTTATGACGAGCTCGGAGTCCCTAGCCCCATGCTAGTGATTAACTTTCTGATAGACTCGGATTCTTTAACCCCTCGCTAGCGACTCGCCTTAATACAATCATGGAGTTTCATTTCCACCTTAATCCAAGCAACTTAGCTTTACGATGTGCTCAACAATTCTTTAGCTCATCCTTCCACGACATCACACCAGATGTTGGACTCGCACCCCTTCCACAACTCAGCCTTACGCCACCTGATGCCATAGATGGTGCCGCCCTCCACCATTGTCACTAGACTCACCGCCCTCATCGAGCATCCTTGCATCTACCGACAACCACCATCTCCGCCTCCCTTCTCTTGTCGCAGTCCACCTTTACCGCCAAGCTCGCAACTGCATTGGACCACTGCCGGCAGTGCCTCTCTCGTTGCCTCCACCTGTGATAGATCCGGCCTCATACAACCTCCAGCGTCGCTCTACAGTCCACCTTCGCCGCCTCCAACACAAATCCAACCGTCACTTCCAGCGTAAATCCAGCTATTGGCGCCACCTTTGGCGCAGATCCAACCACTGCCACCACCTATGATGCAGATCTAGCAAGCGTCGCCACTTCCTCTAGCACAGATCCAACATCACTTTCATCTTAGATCCCAATATTGTCGCTGCCTTCAGCACAGATTTATCCCTTGCCACCGCCATTGCTGCTTCCGGCGGAGATCCCACTATTGTCGCCGCCTTCAGCTTGGCTCTGTTGTTGCCACTACTGCCACCACATTCAATGCAGATCCAGCCGCTACCACCACCTCTGTCATAGATCTTACTGTTGCCACCACTTTCAGTGTGGATCCAGCCGCTGACGCTGCTTCCCGTGTAGATCCCACTGTTGCCTCTGCCTTCGGCATGGATCCCGCCACTACTGCCACCGTCACCTTAGGCATAGATCCCATCGTTTTCGTCACCCTCGGCGTAGATCTCAACAACACCACCCTTCTCACAACGCCGCCTCCCTTGTCGTCGCTTCCACTATCTCGTTGTCCTTCCCGTGCCACTTTCGTCGTCGACCTCATAGCCTAGTCCTCTCTCTCCCTCTATGATGCAGTCGCCGACCACACATCTAGGGATATAAATGAATCAAACAGTTCATGAACTATTCGTAGCTAGATTCGGTAAAAAATTCATTCGAGTTCGTTTGTTTAGCTTATCGAGCCGAGCTCGAGCTCAACAGTTTTATCAAGCCGAACTCGAGCTTAAGGATATTCGGCTCGTGAGCCGATAAACATGTTCATTTATAGGTTCACGAGCTTGGGCTCAAGCTTAGCTTATTTAAATGGATCGAGAACATGTTCGT
Organism: Zingiber officinale; assembly: GCF_018446385.1. Lineage (NCBI taxonomy): Eukaryota > Viridiplantae > Streptophyta > Magnoliopsida > Zingiberales > Zingiberaceae > Zingiber > Zingiber officinale. The sequence goes on from NC_055992.1 coordinate 135,449,603, forward strand.
TTATAGGCTCGTGAACTCAGGCTCAAGCTGGGCTTGTTTAAAGGGCTCGAGAATATGTTCGTTTATAAGCTCGTGAACTCGGGCTTGAGCTCAGCTCGATTAAAGGGCTCGCGAACATGTTCAATGGTATGTTGAGTTTGGAAGTTTAATGCAGTAGTTTGGGATATTAAATGATGTGTTGAGTTTATATCATTTTAGTTGTTAGGTTTGTTGAATATTTATTCAAATGAATTTTCGAGCTCGCTTAACAAGCCTACAAAATGAGCCTTAAAACTAGCCCAAAAATGAGCCCGAAAATGAGCTCGAGCTTGCTTAATGAGTTAGGTTCATTAACTATGATAATCGAGCTAATAACGAGCTGAGTTTGAACTGTACGCGAGCTTAGTAATTCCAAAATGAGCCAAGCTCAAACCTTGTGATAAAAGTTCGATTCGAGCTCAAACCCGAATATAACTTAACCAAGCCAAGCTTGAGCTTAATACTGTTTGGCTTGGTTTAGCTCGTTTACATCCCTACACACATCCAACCAACTCCCCTCCATCATCGCCTCCTCCAACCTTCCCTCCATTGTCGCCGCCTCCTTCCTCTCCCTCTATGATGCTATGATGCTGTGATCCGCCTCCCGAAACCCTTCTGCCATTGAGTCGTCGTCGACGTACATCCCTGTTCTGCTCCACCTCTCTGGAGCCCTCCGGCCTCCCAACTGTGCTCCACCTTCCAAAGCCCTCCGACTTCTAAGCCTTCACCATTGTGCTATTGCCCCTCTTACCCGGTGCTCCAATTCACCCCCACTCTGTGCTATAGAAAGTCCGGCCCTCGCGAGTCAAGGTATACGTGCATTTTTGCATGCATCTATTTCCATTAACCTACTATTGTGTTTTTTTATCTCTCATGTCAAAGACTAATTTGAGCATCGAAGTGGACGAGTCGGGATACCCTGGCCTCCATTCTAATCCCCTCCTACACTCCTCTACTCTCCACGGGCTCTTCAGACAATTCAATTCCCCCTACGGCGCACGGTGAAGCCCTTATATAGCTCCGCAAACTTCTCTGATGGCCCCACCTCCCTCCAGCTCATGACGACTTAGTCAACATTAGCGACACCTCACCAATGGTTCTTAGGGCATCTCCAATCCATCACCAAAACACCAAATTTGGTATAAATTTAACACCAAATTACTCTAACCCATATACTAAATCCACACCAACATGATGATGTGCAACACCAAATATGGTGTTGCATTATTCACATCACCATATTTGGTGATGGAGAGAATTTATTTTTTTAATTTTATTATATTATTATAAAATCAAATGTAATTAATTAATAATTATTATTTTCTTTATCTTTATTTATAGTATATTAAATGTAATTATTATTTATTATAAATTTAAATTATGTAATTAATAATATTTAAATTTTATTATGTATATTTGTAAATATTTAATTTATTAAATTATTATTTTAATTTATTTAATATATTTTAATTATAATACATTTAATTTTAAATATATGAATTATCGTATAAAAAATTAATAAGAATAATAGAATATTCTAAAGAATATTCCTTTTTGGTGTGATATGGTATTAATGGGTTGGAGTTGAAATAGTGTTTGGTGTTGAAATTGCACCATTTTAGTGTGAAAATTATACCAAATTTGATGATGTGGGTTGGAGATGGTCTTACATCAAACGATCTAAGAGGAGGATCATGAATATTTGATAGTATTAATATTATTATTTAGGAATATAATCGATAACCTAAATCTATATTTTGAATGACTAATTCAAGTCGATTATTCTAAAAATTAGTTAAGATGCAGTTGATTAAATCAAATTGGATTGTCTTAAGGATTAAGCAAAGTTTGCATAGATTTGTAATAGTGCACATAAAACATATGAAGTGGATGATCGACTCGATGCGGTTGAGTTAGTTGTTTTGAGTTTGATAGCTTAAGAGCACACGAAGTAATTGGACTTGAAAGGTGAAGAGAGAAGGATGATATGTAAAACAAGCTTAGCATATGTAATGCCTGAGAGGTCAAACACTAGGTGTAGTTTAAGTTAAGCTTGTACAATTCGGTGCATCGGAGGAATTGGAGACCTGTTTCGCAAGGTAAATTTAAAGGGAACAAGGAGTGTCGATATGACCACTTGGATGTATGAAAGCCTGTGGATGATAAAGAATCTTAGGGTTTTTCAATTTTTGAGTATTATACACATGGTAGAGAATAAATTAAGATGTCAATTTTAAATTTGTTTTTAAATTAATTATTTTTTATGCTTTGTAATTTAGTTTAAATTAATTTGCATTTTATATAATTTTAGTTAATTATATGAAACATTAGATTGGGTTTGTTAATAATAAGGATGTTTTGCCAATTAATGATGAGATAATTTACTATCAATTAATTAAAATTAAGAGGGCACCCTTTATTTTTCAATATTATCAAAATAGCATCCCATTTTGAAATTGAGCAAAGCATTTTATATTGTACCAATGTTAATAAATCACTCCAATAATATTTGACCAATTTTGATTAAATTAAAACGCTTTAAAGTAATATTTAGGTAATTTTATTCAATATTAATATATTTGATAATACTTACTTATTAATTTTGAGTTGGGTTGAAATAGATTTTTTTTTTTTTTTTTTTTTTACTAGAGTTGCTACAACAAGTTTAAACCGAATTATCAATTTAAATTGAATTCATCGGATTTACTCGTCCTAAAAGGATTAAATTGAAGTTTTATTAGCCCATTATTTGGTGGGCCTAAAGGCACCAGCTCGTGTAGGTTGCGGATCGACCGGCTTATTAAAAAAAAATCAAAATTTAAAATTAAAATGAAAAATTTTATAATTTTATAATCCATGGACTTATGGGTTAGCCGCCTATCATACAACACATCTCATATTGAGTTGAAGATTTCCCGAGGCAAACCAATCAGATGATGAATTTTTTATAAAATAGTGGACTTTTTTATGATAATAAAAAATATCCTTTTTAATTTCCTTTCTGAACAAAAATAGAGATTATGCATAGATGGATAGTTATTAATGGCTTCTATTCCATGTATTTGTTTTAATTTTGAGAATTTAATAATTTTTAATAACCTTTAATGAATGTCAAAATTAAATTAAGATGTCAATTTAAAATTTGCATTTGCATTATTAGGAAAAAATTATATTTTCATCAATTTAGTCAATGTAAAACATAATTAACAAAGACAACCAAAAAAAAAAGTCATAACACATGCAAATCAATGAAATAATAAATAAAATAAATTTTACACTGCATAATTTTTTTAAAAAAAAATCTTAAACTAATTTAAAATCTGTACTAAAAGAAAATACAAATTGACATTTTACTATTTATAGTTGCATATAAACCCTAAATCACCCAATTAACAAACCTTTACCCTTATAGCTTACCCCTTTATAGCAATTATTAATAGCTTTTCAAAATGTCCATTAAATTTTCATTAATTTCAAACATCAAAATATTTTTATTTCCATATCCAGGAAACAAAAATAAATAAATAAAATAATAGTATTTTGAAAAAGGAAAAAAATAAATCTTGATAGTATTTTCAAGATGCTGCCCTCTAACAACAGCTTGCATATTTATATCTCAAGGAAACAAGCAAAATGGTGACTGGAAATTCTCAATTACAGATCGTTTTTTCTTTCGATTTCCTGATTAACTAGTTGAACTAACTGATCCGGTCCGTGGAGCTAGCCGATCTGGTCCAGTCTTCGATACACTGCCATCTAACATCAGCTTGCATCTATGTTTGTTTCCAGCTTATGATAGTTACATGTTTATCGAAACACGCTAAGTAGAGAATAGTTCAGAAATAAAAAGGGTCTGGAAGTCATAGACTACGATAATAATAATGAACACAAACTGCATCAAAGTAGGCGTTGGAGTTGCGGAAATCTTGACTTTGCGAATGCGAAAAAGAAACGTGCATTCATGCACTCACTTGAGCTTCATCTCCCTTCTTTGCGGTTGGGTTAGCGTTGCCCTGCTCTGCCTTTTTCTGAGCCCTAATTAGGGCACGCTTAGCACGGGGCCGCATCTCCCGTACGTTACGGGGAGGCATTACGAATGGCTCCAGAGGACGATCGGCGAATGGGTGCTCACTTCCAGAGAATATCCTGAGCTTGCGGTCTCGGTCCTGAACATATGTTCAAAGAGTCACATAGGATACTAGCATATAATAATAGCAAAAGGTAATTACACTTACTCCAAACAACCCTCACATTCCGTTCACAAGTTATATGAAATGAGGTAAATCAAGGGTTAACTTATAATCAAGTGGCTAGAAATGTGAGGAATTTTTTCTCGAGGGCATACGTTCGCTGGGAATTGATCCCTGCCCATTGTACCAAATATGTCACCCCTAAGATACAAGCATACAAAAAAATATATATATAAAACAGCCACATTAGCGGCCCCCTACAACGGCCCCACGTCGTATGGATGGAGGTTCAACAAGAGTACAGATGGCAAACGCATGGCGGGGCCTCTGTTGGCGGTGAAACCCGATTCAGATAGAATGGCATGTGCTTACCATCTCTGTCAAGCCCTGGGGACAAGGATACAAGCATACAATGTGGCAAAAAAGGTGATTCGCTCGCTCACAGCACCCCCGTCAACCTGTCCCTAGGTCAACACAGAGGAGGTAAATCACGAGTAACTACTAGCCATTAGTGTAGGTGGCCAAAACATGCTCGGATGCGCCAAGTTTTGACCCAAGACCTCATGTGACAACACTCCATACCTCAACCACTGTACCGTCTTGAGGGTACGAGGGTACGAGGTTTACCCATAGTGGTAATCATGATAACATCTTCTTGTTCATCAGTCATGGAGATTCTAAATGCAACAAGGAAGAATTCACATAGGGAACAGTTGAAATTTCGAAATTCTAATGACAATAACCAAGTAGTATTCTATTCTATAAGTTCCCACAACGGTTTTCTTTCATTAGGAAGATGACGCTAAAGCAGTGGGCTAGTGAGGCTCAGGCAAGGGAGGGAGGGAGGGAGGGGGGGAAGGAGAGGGCAACGGTTTCATAGGCGAGGCAAGTGAGGAAGATGAGGGAAGTTTCCGGATTTTAATTCTTCCCACCCATCTTCCCTTCTTCCTCTTTCCTTCAACCACTTGTGCAACTTCAACAAATTGTACTTCTCACTCGACTCTCCTCTCTACCTTTTTCCCTCTCCTCTCCTTTCCTCTACCTTTTGACGGGCAGACACGGCCTTACTATATACATATTACACATCTCACGACAGCAGATTCCATTTTATTCACTTCTTTGTCTTCAAAAAGCAAATAATCATATACAACTCATGATGATAATTCAGTATCATGCAGTAAAAACTATACCATCGAATACAATTACAGTCCCGGAAGAAAGAGGATAGCTAGTGTGTGAGTTAGTTATCATCAGGTTCGATAGAATGGTGTCAAGTTAGAATGTAAAAACACTTCAAAACCTTTTAATTTAGTGTTGTCATAATAATAATTGAGGTTTACATGTATCGTACCTCCAAATGCAAATTAGGGCAGTCAAAATATCAAGAAAATAAATGAATGGTTCTCTGGTACTTGAAAAATTTTGAAGACATGACCACTAAAGTAAAAGAATATCTTGAAGCAGACCATTTTCCGATATATGGCTGACTAATTTTTCAGACTTCCATAAGAAACAGCTTTATAAGGACTTGCGACATTTATGGGCATAGTCTAGCTCACAATAGACTAGTCGGTGATAGTTAAGTAAATCAAATAGCAACTCTAAATAAGCAACACTCAAGAATCTGTACCGATTCATGAGGAGCTAACTCTACTCTAAACAGAAATCCATATGTGAAAACAAATTATGAACTTAGCACAGTTATTTGAAGTTCTGCCAAGTACAACTAATTTCTGAATATTTTTTGCTTCTAAAATTCTATCAAAAAGATGATACAGCAGAATATGTTCCTAAAAAAAAATCAATTTGATAAGTGGTATTCAGTTTCTCAGAAGGAAAACATTTGCACAAAACTAATAGAGAGCAACAATTTGATGCATTCACTTCTCTAAGATGCTGATTCAATAAAAGTGAAAATTAAGACGAAAGCATAACTTACATCACGTAGTTTGTTGCGTGGTAGCATGCGGAAGACAGCTTTTCGAATCACTTCAGTAGGATCTTTTGCTAGTTGATCCTTCAAACTTCTTTCTTTCAGGTGACCAACATATCTGTGAACATATGTTCATAGTTAGAATACTCGGAAAAAAAAAATATCCAGAATTAACTTACCATGCACCATTTTGATGCATACCCAGTGTGCCAGCGGTAGAATTTGTTAGTCAATTTTCTTCCTGTAACACAGATGTCTTTTGCATTAAGCACAATGCACATATCTCCATCTTCCCGATATGGTGTATATGTCGGTTTATCTTTGCCTTGAAGTACAATTGATATTTGAGACGCCATCCTCCCGAGGACCTAGTGCATGGACAATTAGTTGATGACTGGTTGTCTAACACGTTCATCAGTTTTGTGGGCTGTTTACAAAAGAATATCAGATTGCAAGATACCAGAGGTAGGAAGTACCAACCTGGCCTTTTGCATCAAATACTCGCCACCGCAAACCCTCTAAATTGATCCTCCTCAGTCCAGCCAGAGCTTTCTAGGTAAATTGCGAATACAAAGATTAGACAAGAAGTACAACCGTTTAGTGCACTTTATAGTTTATACCAATGATAATCAGAAATAGGGAAAATAAGTACTAAGATCACTTAAAGTTACCATTAAATCGAGTGCCAGAATTAACATACCACCTCAATCCGTATTAATGTGTGTGAGAAAATGTCTCTTATCAATGAATCAAGGATTTGATAAATAAACCATAAGAGGAAATTGGCCATAGCAGGATGAGATCTATGGTTATGGGAAGATGGGGATAGGAGGCTATGCTGTTACTGTCATTGTGGCATGAGTAAGAACTATGACAAACAATATAAAGGGCATTGAACAAAATGAATAACCGCTTGAGAAATAATTAGAAGACTAGTTCCATCAAATTTTACTTGGAAAAACAAGCCACGAGAAAGTCTATGGGTCAAACGTTTCTTGGATACTTGGTGATGAAAACCTAGCAGGTCAAGGTAGACCGAATCACGGGTAATAGGAAGTCCCAACGAATCATGGTTGACTTTAGGATTGGATAAAAGAATCTTAAACTTGAGTTTACGGTTTAGGGTTGGACAAATGCCTAGTCGATTGAAACCTACTCCAATCGATTAGGCAGAGTTAGAGTATTTTGCAAAGGGCCGAAATCAATTGGTCAATTGATTAGGCTTAGTCCAATCGATTGGACAAGGTTTCTCATGAACAGAAGGTTGGGTGATCAAAGGTAATCAATTGGCCTAAGATTCACGAGAGAACAGAAGTTTGGTGAATTGATTGAGGCAATCGATTCTGCTTTCCCCAATTGATTGGTCTAGTCGACTGGGGCCTCTTTCGCAAGAGAACAAAAATGTTGGGAATCGATAAACAACTTTCTCTCGTGAACAAAAAACTTCTAAATTGATTGGGGCAATTGATTAGAAGCTGCTAAATCAATTGGTATGGCTCATCAATCGAATAGATAGGTGAAAGAAAAATCGTTCCATAGGTTTTTAAATGGTCGTCTGACGTGATAATCGATTATGGGTAACCCCAATCAATTAGGAAACACAAAAGAAGTTTGAACAACATCCATATAAAGGGGAGTTCGTCTAGGATTTTCGTCGTCGGTTCTTGGGATGTTGAGGAAGAAGTGATATTGCACTTCCAACAAATCAAGAGGCATTTCCAAACAACAAAATAGCAAGCTAAATAAGATTTCATTATAAAGTGTTTACTTTCATTTTCACTTATATATATTTTTGTTATGCTTAGTGTATTCTCATACTTAAGCTTGAACAAGGCTTCTCTGCCTTCGAAAATGAGATTTTCATAGTACATCTATAAGAATGAAGAGTGGACCCTTGAATTAGTCAACTCAAGTAGGTGGATACTAAGTAAAACAAAAGTATTAGCATTGTTTAAAATTTTCCACTGCAAATCATCATCGAAGAAGCGAATGAAGCTATTCACCCCCCTTAGCTTTCTACACGTCCTAACTGTAGGTCCAAGTGAGGCTGGCTAGAGGGAGAGTGAATAGCCCAGAAAAGAAGTTAGAAATATTCTCTTGCTTTTGAAAAGAGCGAGGACTTTATATTAATTAAAAATAAATAATTAACATAAAAGTAATAACTCAAAAAGTAAGAAAGTTTAGAAATTTGCTTGATTACAACTTAGGTGGTTGATAATCTACGACAGTTGAAAAGCTCTGCTAAAAAGACTCCTTCGTGAAGGTGGAGTAGCCTCTTACAGATTTTAAATGCTATGAAATTACTAAAGAAATGAATATAAGAGTTGATATCTAATTTCTAACTTCAGAGGGCTTTTTATAACCTCATGGGAAAAGTTACTATTACTTGGAGATGCCTCCAAAGCCATCTCGGGAGCCTCCAAGTAGATAAGCTTTATCCACTCTTCAACGATCAGCTAACAACTATTGTTCATTGGAGGCACCTCTATAGAAGCTCCAGGGCGCCTCCAAGAGAGGCACGAGGGCGCCTCCAACCTTCATCAGGGCACCTTCAAGAAGAGGCGCAAGGGCACCTCCAAGAAAAGGCGCGAGGGTGGCTCCAATCCACTTGGAAGCGCCTCGAGTACTGTTCATCTGAGAATGAACAACTCTAATCGCTTAGGTGATGCTCCGGTCATCTAGAATTAAGCTCACCCAAATCCAATTTTGATCTTTCTCCTCGAGCAAGCTTCTTCCCTGACTTCTCGTCCCTTGAACTCTCCGCGCACGTCCTTCTCATCCACCTGTGTATTCTTTCGCATCTTTTCATCCCTCGAACGCACCGAGACGGTCGACTTATTTCCCATGGCACTTTTCACTCACTGCGTCTTCCGCTCGACTTCTCATGTTCCTAAGTACACTTAGAGATAAGACATCAAAACAACATAGGACCTAAACTTAACTCGATTAATTATATCAAAACCAACCTAGATACATACACTAACAATTTTAAATATTAATTATAATTTACCAATCAAATCTAATTTGACTAATAACAAATTGAAATTACAAATCTAATTTTGGTTATAAAAAATTAAAAACTAAAGATTAAACCTAACTTTAGTCAATAAAATATTAAAATTTATAGGTCAAATTTAATTTGGCAAGTAAAACAAATTTAAATTAGATAACAACATTCATTTTGGTCTATAATTTTAAATGTTTATTGAACAAATTAAATTTATTTTGGATGGAAATAATTGGTTGGCAATCTCGTCTTTTCCCGTAGTGATTTTTTTTTTAAAGAAAATAAGTAAATGATAGTTTTGATGTATCAAAAAGAATATTATGCAATTTTAATCATTTTAAAACTAAGGGCAAAAATTAAGTAATTATTTATGAATTAAGACAGCTTTAGCTATAAAATTTATAAAATATTGGTTAATTAGTGATAATGATTTAGTAATTAAAGATGATATAATTAGTTGCTAAAAGATTATCAAGCAAGTGAATTGATGTGGGGTGGAGATAGAACCATGTGAAAGGGGAAGATTTTTCCCCTTTTTACCCTTTTATTTAGGGTTTGTTGTGGCCAAGAGGGAGGAGGATTCCCAATGCAAGGGACATCACCACCCCCTTTCTCTCTCTCTCTCTTCCACTATCTCTCCCTCTCACTCTCCTACTCATGATTTCTCTCCCTCAGCCTCTCTCTCTCTCTCTCTAAGGCTCTCGTTCTCACACCCTCTCGTCAGGTAGCCTCTCTTCCCGCCTATGAGGGGAGTTGCCGACCAAGCCACCGAGGGACCACGGACCACGCTACCTCATGTCACTGATCACGTTGCTTGATATCATTGGCCATGCCACCTGATGTTGTAAACGATACTGCCCTCCACCATTGTCGTTGGACTTGCCACCCTCCACTGCTGTCAATAGACTCACCGCACTCACCCAGCATCCCTGCATCTGCCGGCAGCCACCATCCCCGCCTTCCTTCTCATGCGGTCGTCCACCTCCACCACCGAGTTCATTGCTGCGTTGGACCACTAGGGAAAGCTTGAACCCAATTCCTACAGTGATAGATATAAGCGCAATTAAAATTCCTGGGGAGTTATACATTTGTGTATTGATAAGACCATTTACTATTTCTTGAAGCTCGATCCCCCCCCCCCCCCAAGATGAACCATATAGCCAAGAGAAACCATAAACCAGAATAGAAGAGCTTGCCCCACCCATGAGTAAATATTTTGGTTGTACCTCTCTCGCTGCTTCCACCCGTAACTGATCTAGCCTCATGTGACCTTCAATGCCGTTCTACGGCCCACCTTCGTAGCCTCTGACGTAGATCCAAACTCTATTTCCCACATAAATCCCACTATTACCATCACCTCCGGCATAGATCCAGCCATTGTCTCTGCCTCTAGCACAAATCCAGTCGTTGTCATCGCCTCCAGGATTGATCCCACTGTTATCACCACCTTCAGCTTGGTTCTACTTTTGTTACCACTTCATATGCAAATCCAATTGTTATCACCGCCTCTGATGCATATCTTGTTGTTGCTGACCGCCGCTTCTACTCGGATCTAGCCACTGTCGTTGCTTCCAGCGTAGATCTAACTGTTGTTGCCTCCTTCGGCTTAGATCCCGCTATTGTCGCCGCCTTGGGCTTAGATCCTGCTATTGTCGCCGCCTTTGGCTTAGATCCCTTCGTTGTCATCGCCCACAACACGGGTCTCAACGATGCCACCCTTCTCACTATGTTGCCTTGCTAATCATCATTTCCACTATCTTGTTGTCCTTCCTATGTCACCTCCGCCACCAACCTCACAGCCTAGTCCTCTCTCTTCCTCTATGATGCAGCTGCCAACCACGCATCCGACCGCCTCCCCTTTGTCACCACCTCCTCCTATTGAAACTAATAGATAGAGGAAAGAAATAAAATAGAGAATAATTTTTTTGATCTATTACTAAAGTCAATAGACTTATTTATACAAATTGTCCAAACAATAATAGAAAGATTAAATATGACATACAATTATAAACATAGTAATGAATATAATAGATTTGGAAGTATTATTTTTGCTTTTGATTCATATTGATCTTGATTGTCGATCTTGATTGTGATGTCAATCTTGATTGCAATGTTGATCTTGATTACGATGTCAAATATAATAAATCTCAATTAATTGAAATCAATTAAAGATTATTTTTTATTATTGTCCTTACCCCCCAACAAACTTAATGGGAGTGCTTGAACACATTAAGTTTGAGTGCTAACTTAGTGAAACGTTGTATGGATAATGGCTTCGTAAATATATCAACAATTTGATCTTTAGTAGAGATGTAAGAAACTCAAAGTTGTTGAGTCTCCACACGCTCACGAACAAAATGAAAATCAATCTCTACATGCTTGGTACGCGTATGAAAAATAGGATTTACCGCAAGATAAGTTACTCTAATATTATCACACCAAATTTTGGGCATAGTAGTTGAGGAAAAGTGTAATTCCGAAAGAAGAGATTGTAGCCAAATAATTTTTTGTGTCGCGTTAGCTATAGATTTATATTCAGCTTCAATACTTGAGTGAGAGACTGTATGTTGCTTCTTTGAAAGACAGGAAACAAGATTTCACCCAAGAAATATGACATATCCACTAGTAGAACGTCTATCTTCAGGAGATCCATTCCAATCTGCATCACTGTAGGCAATCAACTTTCGTGAGGACTAACGATATAAAAGAATACCATGTAGAATACTGTCTTTAAGATATCGAAGAATTTTCTTAACACCTTTCCAATGATGTTTAGTAGGATTATGCATAAATTGACAGACACAATTGATAGTGAAAGCAATATCGGGTCATGTAATTGTGACAAATTGTAGGGTACCAACAATGCTTCGGTAGATCTCGGGGTCAGCCATTGAAGAGGAGGATGAAGGTGCAGTGAAACCACCTTCAATGATTGGTGTGGAGAAAAGATGTGCACCATCCATTTTATCTCGTTGTAAAAGTCTAGTAATATATTTGCTCTGAGAAAGAAGACAACCATTAGAATGTGATAGAAACTCTATGCCAAGGAAAAAAATGAACATTGTCAAGATCCTGAATAGGAAACTCTTGACGAAGAACATGGAGTAAAGTAATAATATTGTTTTCATCACTACCAGTTATTAATATATCATCCATAGAATCAGAGCAAATATTAAAAATTTCTCATTACATTTGTAGAATAGGGAAGAGTTAGTTTTTGAGCCAAAAAATCTTTAAGTATGAAGTCATGTAGATAGACGATGAAATCATGCATAAGGTGCTTGTCGAAGACCATATATAGATTTCTGAAGTTGATACACATATGTTGGAAGTTGCGGGTGGATGAATCCAGGTGGTTGCTCCATAAAAATAGTTTCTTCAAGGTATCCATCAAGGCATTGGAAATATTTAATTGTCGTATCGACTAATTAGAGGTAACATGTATAAATAGGAGCAATCTGATAGTTATAATTTTGACAATTGAACTAAAAGTATTATTAAAGTAAATACCTGATTATTGATTAAAGCCTTTAACAACAAGATGAGTTTTGTAACGTTCAATAGATCCATCAGTACGATACTTAATTCGGTAAACTCATTTAGACCCCACAATATTCATAGATGGAGTATGAGGAACTAAGCCCCAGGTTGCATTGCCAAGAAGAACATCAAATTTTGTAGTCATCGCAGCACACCAATTTAAATCTTTAACTGTCTATTTAAAGTTAGAAGGTTCAACAAAATTTGAAGAAGTAATAAGAGCACGTGGAAGAGGATAACGAGTGGAAACTGATTTACATTATGCATAAATATCACTTAAAGGAAGCATTCGCCGAGGAGTATCATCATCAAAGCTACTCGGAGATGAGTGGTCAGACGAATGGGAATCAAAACTAGAGAGTGAATCACCACTAGCCATTGAGTCTACAGGAATTTATGGAGATGGAGCAGGACCCAAGATATCATCCCCCCTCGGTCGAAATATAGAGGCAACGGTACCCATAATGCAAATTATTAGCAAGGGTTTAACTTGTGTTTAGAGTAAAGTTGTAGCTAATGATAACATGAGCAACCAAAGATATGGAAGTAATCTGCAGGATGATTATAAAGTCTTTCCAAGGGACAATTATTTTAAAGTGGTAGAATGGGTAAACGATTAATAAGGTAGACTATGATTTGGACGGCGTCATCCCAAAATTTAAGTGGAACTAAGGCATGACTAAAAAGAGTTAAGGCAGTTTTAACCACATGATGATATTTTCTCTCGACAGATCCATTTTGTTTAGGAGTGTAGGGACAAGAGACTCGATGGAGAATATCAGAGGAAGCAAGATAACGATAAAGCGATTGATACTCTCCACCTTAATCAGAATAAAGGAAGAGTATTTTGTATGATTGTTATACACATGAGAGGAGCGGTGAATCATGTGATTTTAAAAACTTATCTTTTTCTTTTAAATCAAAGTAAGTATGCAATGGAAAAGATAAAAAGAGAGAAAGAAAATAAGAATACAAGCGATTTTATTTGGTTCGGAGCCTTCGACGACTTCTACTCCAAGACTCAGGTCCCTCAGACCTATCAATAGGTAATCCACTAAATCCTCTTCCAAAATTGCCATCAGAGTGATCGAATACAAAGAATGAAATAGGAAAGTGTAACAATCCTACACTTTTCTTTTGCAAATATGTAAAGTACAAATTTAAAATTAGTTACCAACACTTGAAGTTGTCGAATCTGAATGGGCTCGTGTGTCAATGTTGGTCTGTCGGCAGTGGTCAGATGTCCTCGAAGCAGTTACGCAGTGATAGAGCACAAATGAAGCAGCAGAAGAGTCGTTGAAGCTCGTAAAACGAATTGTATAGAAGTTGTTGGTCGAAGCATGCTTTTATAGACCCATCCGAGCACTTGGATCCCTCCCCGGGCGCATAGAGTGTGCTAACGTGGCGTGATCTCATTAAAACTTCATCCGAGAATTTTATCCATGTCCAAGCACCTGGACAACCTCCAAGCGCCTGGATTGTTAACCTGGGTCGACCAACCAACATGTGACAATGCAACTTAAAGATGGCATTTAGCTGGTCCGGGCGCCTGGAGTAATTCCGGGTGCCTAAACAGTTCGAGTGGCTCGCCAAGCACCCACCCGGAGTGCTCCCTCACCGGCACTAACTCTAGAGCCTAATCTAACTTCAGGCGCCCGAACTTCCAAGCTCCTGGACAAGCTCTAGGCGCCCGACCTTTTTGCAGCTTTGGTTCACTACAAAACACGTTAGTCCAAGCAACAAATATTACCCTGCAAAATATAGTTAGCACATTAAAAATATAATCAATTTATGACTTAGATCATGTTTTTCCAAGACCAGATCTATTCAAGCTCTCGGTTTAGGAATCCAAAATGGTCATAAACTGAACCTGCGCCTAAAGTCCCTAATTGGGATTTGTCCTCACTAGAACACTCTCCTCTAGTGACTTACCTTACTTACCATGCAAAATCGCTTAATTCTACTTCGGTCCACCAGGTCTTTCCGCCAGTTGTCAGATCCGTAGACCCAACTAAATTTTGGCCAACTGCCAAGTCTTGTGGACCCAGCCAAACTTTCTGTCAAATATCAAGTCACTCTTTGACCTAACTAGACTTCTACACTAGCTATCAGGTCCTTCAGACCTAGCTAGATTTTAGCCTGGTCTCAAACCCATCTAATCCTACACACTTGGTAGAAAGGTTAAATCACAGAACTGTTGGATCATAGAATTTACTTGAAGGGGGGTGAATAGCGATCGTCAAGAATTCAAAAATCAAATTGAGTATGCAGCGCAAAATAAAAATCACAACGCTAACACAAACCAGTTTTACTTGGTTCGGAGCCTTCGTGGACTCCTACTCCAAGGCACGCACTCGTCGAATGCTTTCGTTGGACGATTCACCAGAAATTTGAAGAATGATTACAAATGTAAGTACAAGAACTCTTTAAATAATACCGATAACAGGAAAATAAACTCGAGTCACAGGTTGTCAGAGAAGCCTCGCAGCGTTGCAGGAGCAGTGCGCAATAGAGCAGTCATAGAAGAAGTTGTTGTAATTTGCTCCAAGTGGTGGCCTCCTTATATAGGAATCTCCGGGCGCCTGGAACGTGACGTCGGCCCAGCCAATCAGCGCGCTCCACATTACGTCAGGATAAAATTTTACATTTTGAGCGCCCGGATCCCTTCCGAGTGCCTGGACCACTATTTTCCAACAACTCAATTTCCTACAAGAAAATGTTAGTCCGAGGCAAATGCAAATTATACTACCCTGCAAAATAAAGTGTTAACACAATTATAGAGTAGTAATTAGATTCTGTCTCACCAACATCAGAATCTAGTCACGATCTCAACTTAGATTATCGAAATGGTTCTAAGTTGGATCAACGCCTACTGTTCCCTCGAACGGGAAACGTGTCCTCACCAAGTCACTCTCCTTCAGTGACTTACCTTAACTTACCTGCCAGACATCTGGTCAGTCCCTCGATCTGTCTGAACTTCGTGCCAGCTATCTGGTCGGCCCGTCGACCTATCTGGGCTTTGTGCCAGCTATCCGGTCGGCCCGTCGATCTAGCTGGGCTTCATGTCAGATATCTGGTCAGCCCGTCAACTTATCTGGACTTCTCCTGCACACTCAATCAAAGTATTAGATCACAACAAACCTAACTTAACCTACTTTGTCATTCATCAAAACTGAGTTAGACCGTTAGTGCTAATTGCACCAACAACAACGTCTAACTTTAATTCACTTGTCATTCATCAAAACTTAAATTTGACCATTGGTGCCAACTACACCAACATATTTTACAATCAAAATGACACTCAACATACTTTTGAAAATGACAAAAAATATCTAAGAGACCATACTTTATTTTCATAGGAAAAATCCAAGTGAACTTGCTAAAGTTATCAATAAAAATAACATAGTAAAGAAAACCCTGATTAGAAAGAATAGGAGCAGGACCCCATATATTAAAATGAATAATTCCCAAAGGAAATCTAGAGTTGCGAGTAGAGGATACAAATAGATTTCTCTTTCATACAAAATTCACATAAATGAGATGATGACACTAAAGAAGTTGGTAAATCAAAACAATTAATAATGTCTTGAATAAGACGCAGGATGGATGATCAAGATGTGCATGCCAAGAAAATTTCTCAATGCTTTTTCCAACAAAGGTTTTGAGAGAGGTGGGTTAAATATGATAAAGACTATTTTTAGTGTCCCCTTAGAGTAGAATAGTTCCTATCGCGGGATCCTTTACAAGATAATGATGAGAATGAAATTCAAAAATATATTATTATCAAGAACAAATTGATGTACGAAAAGTAAATTTTTAGTGATAGAAGAAACATGAAGAGTGTTATGCATGCAAAAAGTACGATCACATGAATGAAATGATGTATTTCTAATGTGAGCAATTTGTAAATCTGGGTCACTGCCTATTTGTACCACGTCAGGTTCATGATAAGGCAAAGTTTCTATAAGAATATTATGTTGGTGCAAGTTGCACTAATAATCTGATTTTGATGTATAACAAATAAGTTAACGTTGGATGTGTTGTTTGTCTAACATTTCTACCAAGTGTGTAGGAGTTGACTGATTTGAAGGATCTGACACCAAGCTAAAATCCAGCTAGATCTGCTAGACTCGATAACTGGTGGGAAGTCCAGATAGATTTGTGGGGCCCGATATCTGGCGGGAAGTCCAGTTGGATCCGCTGGACCTAATAATCAGCCAAAGTCAAGTTGGGTCTATGAACCTAACAACTGGCGAGAATACTTGGTGGGTCAAAGGCAAGTCAAGTGACTGCAGCTGGTAAGTGAAAGTAAGCAACTAGAGGAGAGATCCAGTAAGGACGTGTTCCCCATTGAGGAACTATAGGCGTTGGTCTAGCTTAGGTCTATTTGGGAAACCTAAACTGAGACCTTGACTAAATCCTAGTCTCAGGGAAATAGGATCTAATTACTACTCATATTTTATTATGTTGTGCTAACTCTATTTTGCAAGGTAAATATATTTTCTGTTGCACAGGACTAGCCCTTTTTGCAGGAAAAGAAGGAGTTGAAAAAGGGGGGTCCGAGCGCCCGGAGCTGGTCCGGGCTCCGGACCAGTATCACCCGGGCGGGTGCCTGGGGTGCCCTCGCCATCCTAGCGCCCGAAATCAATCCAGGCACTCGAACCGTAAAATTCATCCACAAGTTGATATGGAGCACGTCTACTGGCCGAGCCACGTGGTCCAAGCGTCCAGAGGGATTCCAGGCGCCCAGAATGAGCCTATTTAAAGGCCTTCGACCAGGAACTTTAAAACAACAAGTACTATAATTTTCTCTCTTGTATGCGGCTCTGAAAAAGCTCCGACGACACCGAAAGGCTGCTCCGAAGTTCAAAGAACAAAGAGTTCTTCAAATTTCCTTTCTATGTTGCTAACATTATTCTTTTCAATTCTTGTAACCAATTCCTGTAATACATTTATGAACTAATAGTGAATTGTCCAACGAAAGCACTCGACGAGTACGGGCCTTGGAGTAGGAGTCATCGAAGGCTCCGAACCAAGTAAAACTCGGTTTGTTAGAATTGTTTTCTTTTCTTCCACTGCGTACTTCAATTTAATTCACTATCGATGTTCGACGATTGCTATTCATCCCTCCCCCATCTAGCGTCTTTCTGATCCTACATATTATACTCTGATGTAACATGATAAGTCGCTCCAGAATCAAGATGTCATCATGGGGTTTCAGGAACTGATGATGGTGCATTAGGAGGGATGAAGAGTGAGAATGTTCTAGAATGAGATGATTGAGTACTAGATTGCCAAGATGAGAGAGGGGTCGATTTGATGATACAAGTCCTTCTCGGAAATTTAAATCATATTTTTTATAACAATTTTGAGCATAATGATCATAGTTGAAGCAAATTTGATAGCATCCTCGACCTTGACCTCAACCTCAACCTTGGCATCTGAAACCTCCAATCTGATTTTAATAACCATGTTGGGGTGGAGGCTGATTATATTGATTAGGTTGTAGAGATTTGCTAATCATGTGTGTCAATAAAGATAAAGAATCTGACATCCTTTAAGATTGTATTTGTAGAAATCTTTCATGATAGGATAGCATACTATGAAGAGTTTCGAGTGACACTTAATCCATGTGAGTCGTCACACTGGGAACAAAGCTATCATATTGATGACTCAAACCTGCAAGAACAAGTATTAATAGTTCTGGATCAAAGACCAAATGCCCAATTGTAGCTAGGTTGTTGGTAATGGTCTTGACTGATTGCATATAGTCATTGATAGAGGTATCTCCTTGTTGCACAGACTGAACCCATGCTTGAGAGTGGGATGTAAAAAAATGATCAAGAGCTTCCCAAACCTGACAAGAGGTGTTGAGCCCAACGAGCATGGGAGGTATAGACTCAATAATCGATGAGATTAACCAAGTTAAGACTAATTGATCATTCTTAAACCAAATAGCATAAGATGGATCATCTACTTGAGGTGGGGATGAAGTACCATCAACATGACTAAGTAACTCACGAGCACAAAGTAAAGGAAGAAATTATAATTTTCAATGTAAATAGTTATCATGGTCAAGTTTAATGGAAAAAAAGAACCATATGAAAAGGGAAAGAGGTATTTTGGTGCGGGGATTTTAGTAGAACCAAAAGAAGACTTTTTTTTTTTGGCTCTCTGTCCTCTTTTGCTCTATTTTATTTTTTTTGGCTTTGTTTTCAATTTTTTTTCTCTTTGTTTTTTTTCCTTTTTTATCTAACAGAACTAAGAAGGGAAAAAAAGAGAAAAAACCAAGAGAAGAACAAAATGAATAAATAGTCACTCTACCTTGTTACAATTGATATTGCCGAAGTTGCTACCGTCGACGCAAGAGTTATTGATGAAAGGAGAAGAAAAGTTACTATTGTCGAAGCTGCTGTTGACATCGTCAAAGTTGCTGAGGTTGACACACTATAGACGATGATATCAAACTAGCATGTAAAAACTCCTATAGCTGCTGTTATAAAAATTCAGAAGAAGAAAATTGGAAGGAAGAGAAGATGACTCTGATACCATGTTAAAACTAATAGATAGAGAAAAGATATAGAATAGAGAATAATTCTTTTGATATGTTATTTACTAAAGCCAATAGGTTGATTAATACAAGTTGTCCAAACAATAATGGAAAGATTAAATATGACATACAATTATAAACATAGTAATGAATATAATATATTTGAAAATATTATTTTTGTTATTTGATTCATGTCAATCTTGATTGTAATGTTGATCTTGATTATAATGTCAAATATAATAAATCTCAATTGATTGAAATCAATACCTCTAAGGACATATCTCATTGTTGTTGTGCATCCTACGGTGCTATGCTTCGCCTCCCGAATCCCTATGGCCATCAAGCTGTCACCGTCGTACATCCTTGTTGTGCTCTGCTTCTCGGAGCCCTCTGGCCTCCGAGCCATAACCACTACTCACCTCGATTGCGCCTTCTAGAGCCCTCTGGCTTCTAAGCCCTGACCATCGTGTTGTTGTCCCGTTGACCCGCCTCTCCAGTTCACCCCCCACATTGTGTTATAGAAAGTCCCGCCCCCGCGGGCCAAGGTATAGATACATATTTGCATGCATCTATTTTCATACACCTACTACTGTGCATCTTCTTCATCTCCCCTGTCAGAGACTCACTTGAGCATTGGAGTGGACAAGCCAGGGCACCACTGCCTTCATTCTAATCCTCTTCTGCCCTCCTCTTCTCCCCGTAGGCTCTTCGGACAATCTGATTCACCCTACAGGTGACTCCCTTTATGGCTCCACAAACATCTCTGATGTCCCCACTTCTCTCCAACTCATGATGACTTAGTCAACATCAGCAACACCTCACCGGTGGCTCTTCCATTAGGTGATTTCAAAGCTTGATCAAATTGGTGTCGTCTGTAGGAAAACTGAGTTAAGACCCTGAATTAAGATGTTAAAATAGATGACACCAGAAGATCTGCTACCCTTATTGTGACCCCCGAATGATTTCAACAAACTCATTGCCACCACGTTACGGGATCAAGCTATTATTTCCTGAACAGTGGCAAGGTTACCTTAAATTGCACCTCAGGTTTAAGCGCAGTTAGTCCTATATTTTGAATATAAATTGTAGCTTTTCCTCATAGCTTTACTTAAAGATACTTCATCGAGGTCGTCGACTATTTCTCCTATTTTTGAACTAGTGATCTTTATCAACAAATGTCCTTTTCATAGCCTAAACTCCCTCGACTGAAACATAGTCAAGGTCGAGATCCTCTCGGTTGTGATAGCAATCTCCTCTTCACACAAGGGTCAAGCACGTATTATATCATCATGTCCTTTTTAGGGTATAGACTATCTTGACTCAGACATAGTCGGAATCAAAATCCTTTTATTTACTATAGCAATCTCCCCTTCGCATAAAGGTCGAGCGCATATCATATTGACATGTCCTTTTCAGGTCCTAGACTCCCTCAACTTGGACATAATCGAAGTCGAGATCCTTTCGGCTGAGATAGCAACCTCCCCTTTGCACAAGGGTCGAGCATGTATCATATCGCCATATCCTTTTTAGGGCCTAGACTCCCCCGACTCAGATATAGTCGGGGTCAAGATCCTTTCGGCTATGATAGCAACCTCTCATTTATACAGGAGTCAAGCGCATATCGTATCGTCATGCCCTTTTAATGACTCAGATTCCTTTGAGTCAGACATAGTCAGAGTCGAGATCCTCTCGGCTAAGGGTCAAGTGCATATCATCTCGTTAAGTCCTTTTCAAGGTACAAACTCCCCCAACTCAGACATAGTCGGGGTCAAGATCCTCTTGACTGCGATATCAACCTCCCCTTCGTACATGCTATATATGCCGGTGAGTGTGTATCATATCGTTATGTCCTTTTCAAGGCTTACTCTCTTCCCGACTTGGGCATAGTCGAGATTGAGCTCATATATGCCTGTAAGCCACCCCTAAGCAAGATGCTGGTAAGCCTTTTCCTAACTCCATGGATACTTGGGAGTTACGGATTGAGCACGATGCTATATATGTCGGTAAGCCTCCCCTAAGCATGATTATTATTATCTTCCAACTTGGACATAGTCGCGGATTGACATTCTCTCTCTAACTCCAAATACTCAAGAGTCATGAGATCAAACTTATTATTCTCTCACTGACTCCACCGATAATCGGGAGTCATGAGATTGAGCTTATTATTTTTTTCTGACTCCACTAGTACTCAGTAATCATGAGATCAAGCTTATTATTATCTCTTGACTTGGACATAGTAGTGGATCGACTTATTCTCTCTCCAACTCCACTAGTTCTCGAGAGTTGTGAGATCGAGGTTATTATTATCTCTCCGAATCCTCTAGTACTCGGGAGTCATGAGATCGATCTTATTATTCTCTCTCCGACTCCATGAATACTCGGGAGTCGAGAAATTGGATTTATTTTTCTCTCTTCGACTCCACCGATACTCGGGAGTCATGAGATCAAGCTTATTATTGTCTTTCAACTTGGACATAGTCACGAATCGATTTATTCTTTCTCAGACTCCACCGGTACTTAGAAGTTGTGAGATAGAGCTTATTATTCCCTCTCCAACTCTATCAGTAGTGAGCTTATTATTATCTCCCGACTTGGACATAGTAGTCGATCAAATTATTCTTTCTCCGACTCCACCAATACTCGAGAGTCATATGATAGAGCTTATTATTCTCTCTCTGACTCTATCGATACTTGAAAGTCATGAGATCGAGCTTAGCATTATCTCGACTAGTCGAGGATCGACTTATTCTCTCATCGACTCCACCGGTGCTTAGGAGTCGTGAGATTAAGTTTATTATTATCTCCCGACTTGGACACGGTCGTGGATCAACTTTTTTTCTCTCTGACTCAATTGGTATTCGAGAGTCATGAGATTGAGCTTATTATTCTCTCTCGACTTGGACACAGTCGTGAATCGGTAAGTTTCTCTCCTCGACTCTGCGAACACTTGGGAGTTGCAAATCAAGCATGATGAGATATTGGGCCTACTCTCTCTACTTTGCCTTACGACAGGCTCGGATTGTTAGTATTAGCCTGTAAAGCCAATTATAAGAGGATTAACAAGGGAATTTTTTATATCATATTTCATTAATAAAAGATAAAGTTTATGGTTATTATATTTACTTTAGATTTGTACAACATGAATAAGTATAATAATATCCTAGAGTAGTAGGTTGTAATCTACAGTATATCAATTGGTTCAATTGATAATAAGAGGTTGTATATATATATATAATACTACTCTTAACTATTCCTAGTCAAGCATTAATAACAAGCACAATATTAATACATTGAGACTAGCCTGTAGGTCAATTGATAACTTAACCTCACAAGTCATGGATATAAAATATTAAGTTGATACATGGGTATATATATATTAGAGAATATGTGCTTAATTGGCCAGCCATGAAAATGTTCCATAGATCATTTTATGAGTGTCATAAATATTCTCATAGTAACTATTAGTATATAAATAGTCCTTAAACCTAAAGTCACTATAGTTCCCAACATAAGGAGTTGTGTACTTTGGTATCGACAAACATCACCTACAACAAGGTGGATTATAAAGTTGATCACTGGGTATACAATAAGTTATGTGAAGGGATGTGAGTAATGTAAATAGGATCTATCCATTCTATATGACAGAAGTAATATATGTGGGCCCCTTGATTAAGTAGGACTACTAAAATGTATGTTTATGTTTAAATAAGTCAATATCAGATATTGAACTCATTTGGTTAAGGGAGTCTACTTGGAAATCAAGAAACATAAAAATTGATAAGAGGATAACACGATCTTACTTCATGTTATCAATCTAGAGATCAAGGATAAAAGGATTAAGTTATACAAGATAATAGACACAGAAAGGTTAGGTCGGATATAAACATTCTTGTCACTTGGATAGCAATAATGCATTATTAGATGTCACTCATTGCTTATATATCTAAAATATTATTTTAGAGGCATTGTCAATATTACAAGAACCTATTGGGTCACACGCATAGAAAACATGTTGATTTGGAGATAGGTTTATTTTAGTTTGACTAAAATACTATGAACCATAAGATTAGTGGATTGATCCAAATGAATTCGGATTAGACTAATTGGATTAATGGGTTAGACTCATTAATTTATTTGGTTAATGGTTAATCCAATATATTAACATCCAACCCATTAAAGAAGAATAATGGTGATTAATAGAGATTAATGAGCATTGATGGAAGAAGACCAAAAGGTTTCTCTTTGGTATTTCATGGATGAATACCAAAAATCGAAGTAACCTTTTTGGTGAAGTAACATTTTAGTGATTGTCATCCTTTTGGTTTTTGCTCTTCTTCCTCTTCTCCTCTTGGCCGAAACAACCTTGTGTAGTTTCTAACACGACGAAGGTTGTTCTTCTCCGAAGACTGAGTTCATGAGACGAATGAAGAGTGTGCTTGTGTGGATACCGAAGAGGCACAACCATTCTGATCGTGCTAAGATCTGCCAAAGTAAAGTTGCTACCAGGATTATTCTATTCATGTAACAAAGGTAACAACTCGATCAAACTTTGTATATTGTAATCGCATAAATCTCTAGAGGGATCAGTTTTTTCCACTACATATATTTATTATTTTTTGCAAAAAGATCCCTACACAGATTTCCTTGTAATAAGCCCAAAGATTTTATCCTCAGTCGAAGGACATTAGCCTTATGATGAGCTCAGAGTCCCTAGCCCCATGCTATGATTAACTTTCTGATAGACTCGGATTCTTTAACCCCTCGCTAGCGACTCGCTTTAATACAATCGTGGAGTTTCATTTCCTAACTCCTTAATCGGAAGCAACTTAGCTTTACGACGGGCTCAACAATTCTTTCACTCATCCTTCCACGACATCACAGTCCAGTATGTTGGACTCACACCCCTTCCACAACTTAGCCTTACGCCACCTGATGCCATAGATGACACCGCCCTCCACCATTGTCACTAGACTCACCGCCCTCATCGAGCATCCTTGCATCTACCGACAACCACCATCTCCGCCTCCCTTCTCTTGTCGCAGTCCACCTTTGCCGCCGAGCTCACAACTGCATTGGACCACTGCCGGCAGTGCCTCTCTCGTTGCCTCCACCTGTGACAGATCCGGCCTCGTGCAACCTCCAGCGTCGCTCTACAGTCCACCTTCGCCGCCTCCAACATAGATCCAACCCTCGCTTCCAGCGTAAATCTAGCTATTGGCACCGCCTCTGACGCAGATCCAACCGCTGCCACCACCTCTGATGCAGATCCAGCCGGCGTTGCCACTTCCTCTAGCACAGATCCAACATCACTTTCATCTTAGATCCCGATGTTGTCGCTACCTTCAGCACAGATTTAGCCCCTGCCACCACCATTGCTGCTTCCGGCGGAGATCCCACTATTGTGGCCGCCTTCAGCTTGGCTCTGTTGTTGCCACTACTGCCACCACATTCGATGCAGATCCAGCCGCTACCACCACCTCCGTCATAGATCTTACTGTTGCCACCACTTTCAGTGTGGATCCAGCCGCTGACGCTGCTTCCCGTGCAAATCCCGCTATTGCCTTCGCCTTCTGCATAGATCCCGCCACTACTGCCACCATCACCTTAGGCATAGATCCCATTGTTTTCGTCACCCTCGGCGTAGATCTCAACAACGCCACCCTTCTCACAGCACCGCCTCCCTTGTCGCCGCTTCCACTATCTCGTTGTCCTTCCTGTGCCACTTCCGTCGTCATAACCTAGTCCTCCCTCTCCCTCTATGATGCAGTCGCCGACCACACATCTAGGGATATAAATGAAGCAAACGGTTCACGAACTATTCGGAGCTAGATTCGGTAAAAAGTTCATTCGAGTTCGTTTGTTTAGCTTATCGAGCCGAGCTCGAACTCAACAGTTTTATCAAGCCGAGCTCGAGCTTAAGGATATTCGGCTCGTGAGCCGATGAACATGTTCATTTATAGGTTCACGAGCTTGGGCTCAAGCTTAGCTTGTTTAAATGGCTCGAGAACATGTTCATTTATAGGCTCGTGAACTTGGGCTCAAGCTGGGCTCGTTTAAAGGGCTCGAGAATATGTTCGTTTATAAGCTCGTGAACTCGAGCTCGAGCTCGGCTTGATTAAAGGGCTCGCGAATATGTTCAATGATATGTTGAGTTTGGAAGTTTAATACAGTAGTTTGGGATATTCGATGATATGTTGAGTTTATATCATTTTAGTTGTTAGATTTGTAGAATATTTATTCAAATGAGTTTTCGAGCTCGCTTAACAAGCCTACAAAATGAGCCTTAAAACTAGCCCAAAAATGAGCCCGAAAATGAACTCGAGCTTGCTTAATAAGTTAGGCTCATTAACTATGATAATCGAGCTAATAACGAGCTGAGCTTGAACTGTACGCGAGCTTAGTAATTCCAAAATGAGCCAAGTTCGAGCCTTGTGATAAAAGTTCGATTCGAGCTCAAGCCCGAATATAACTTAAACAAGCCGAGCTTGAGCTTAATACTATTTGGCTCTGTTTGGCTCATTTACATCCCTACACACATCCAACCAACTCCCCTCCATCATAGCCTCCTCCTCCTCCAACCTCCCCTCCATCGCCGCCGCCTCCTCCCTCTATGATGCTATGATGTTGTGCTCCGCCTCCCGAAGCCCTTCTGCCATTGAGTCGTCGTCGCCGTACATCCCGTTGTGCTCCACCTCTCGGAACCCTCCGGCCTCCCAACTGTGCTCCACCTTCCAAAGCCCTCCGACTTCTAAGCCTTCACCATCGTGCTATTACCCCTCTTACCGGTGC
Source organism: Zingiber officinale (assembly GCF_018446385.1). Taxonomy (NCBI): domain Eukaryota; kingdom Viridiplantae; phylum Streptophyta; class Magnoliopsida; order Zingiberales; family Zingiberaceae; genus Zingiber; species Zingiber officinale. The sequence continues at coordinate 135,475,630 of NC_055992.1, forward strand.
TCCAGTTCACCCCCATTCTGTGTTATAGAAAGTTTCGCCCTCGCGAGCCAAGGTACGCGTACATTTTTGCATGCATCTATTTCCATTAGCCTACTATTGTGTTTTTTTTCTCTCTCCTGTCGAAGACTAATTTGAACGTCGAAGTGGACGAACCAGAATACTCTGGCCTCCATTCTAATCCTCTCATACGCTCCTCTACTCTCCACGGACTCTTCAGACAATTCAATTCCCCCTACGATGCATGGTGAAGTCCTTATATAGCTCCGCAAACCTCTCTAATGGCCCCACCTCCCTCCAGCTCATGACGACTTAGTCAACATTAGCGACACCTCACCAATGGTTCTTAGGGCATCTCCAATCCATCACCAAAACACCAAATTTGGTATAAATTTAACACCAAATTACTCTAACCCATATACTAAATCCCACACCAAATATGATGATGTGCAACACCAAATATGGTGTTGCATTATTCACATCACCATATTTGGTGATGGAGAGAATTTATTTTTTTAATTTTATTATATTATTATAAAATCAAATGTAATTAATTAATAATTATTATTTTCTTTATCTTTATTTATAGTATAATTAAATGTAATTATTATTTATTATAAATTTAAATTAAGTGTAATTAATAGCATATTTAAATTTTATTATGTATATTTGTAAATATTTAATTTATTAAATTATTATTTTAATTTTATTTAATATATTTTAATTATAATACATTTAATTTTAAATATAATAATTATCGTATAAAAAATTAATAAGAATAATAGAATATTCTAAAGAATATTCCTTTTTGGTGTGATATGGTATTAATGGGTTGGAGTTGAAATAGTGTTTGGTGTTGAAATTGCACCATTTTAGTGTGAAAATTATACCAAATTTGATGATGTGGGTTGGAGATGGTCTTACATCAAACGATCTAAGAGGAGGATCATGAATATTTGATAGTATTAATATTATTATTTAGGAATATAATCGATAACCTAAATCTATATTTTGAATGACTAATTCAAGTCGATTATTCTAAAAATTAGTTAAGATGCAGTTTATTAAATCAAATTGGATTGTCTTAAGGATTAATCAAGGTTTGCATAGATTTGTAATAGTGCACATAAAACATATGAAGTGGATGATCGACTCGATGCGGTTGAGTTAGTTGTTTTGAGTTTGATAGCTTAAGATGCCAAGTAATTGGACTTGAAAGGTGAAGAGAGAAGGATGATATGTAAAACAAGCTTAGCATATGTAATGCCTGAGAGGTCAAACACTAGGTGTAGTTTAAGTTAAGCTTGTACAATTCGGTGCATCGGAGGAATTGGAGACCTGTTTCGCAAGGTAAATTTAAAGGGAACAAGGAGTGTCGATATGACCACTTGGATGTATGAAAGCCTGTGGATGATGTAGAATCTTAGGTTTCAATTTTTGGGTAGTATTATACATGGTAGAGTTTGATAGCTTAAGATGCCAATTTTAAATTTGTTTTTAAATTATTAGAAGGTTTTTTTATGCTTTTGACACTTGTATTAAACTTAATTTCCATTTTTTATATTTTAGAAATTTTTAGTTAATTGTATGAAACATTAGATTGGGTTTGTTAATAATAAGGATGTTTTGTCAATTAATGGTGAGATAATTAACTATCAATTAATTAAAATTAAGAGGGCACCCTTTATTTTTCAATATTATCAAAATAGCATCCCATTTTGAAATTGAGCAAAGCATTTTATATTGTACCAATGTTAATAAATCACTCCAATAATATTTGACCAATTTTGATTAAATTAAAACGCTTTAACCTAATATTTAGGTAATTTTATTCAATATTAATATATTTGATAATACTTATTAATTTTGAGTTGGGTTGAAATAGATTTCTTTTTTTTTTTTTTTTTTACTAGAGTTGCTACAACAAGTTTAATCCGAATTATCAATTTAAATTGAATTCATCGGATTTACTCATCCTAAAAGGATTAAATTGAAGTTTTATTAACCCATTATTTGGTGGGCCTAAAGGCACCAGCTCGTCTAGGTTGCGGATCGACCGGCTTATTAAAAAAAAATCAAAATTTAAAATGAAAATGAAAATTTTAATAATTTTATAATCCATGGACTTATGGGTTAGCCGCCTATCATACAACACATCTCATATTGAGTTGAAGATTTCCCGAGGCAAACCAATCAGATGATGAATTTTTTATAAAATAGTGGACTTTTTTATGATAATAAAAAATATCCTTTTTAATTTCCTTTCTGAACAAAAATAGAGATTATGCATAGATGGATAGTTATTAATGGTTTCTATTCCATGTATTTGTTTTAATTTTGAGAATTTAATAATTTTTAATAACCTTTAATGAATGTCAAAATTAAATTAAGATGACAATTTAAAATTTGCATTTGCATTATTAGGAAAAAAAATTATATTTTCATCAATTTAGTCAATGTAAAACATAATTAACAAAGACAACCAAAAAAAACAGTCATAACACATGCAAATCAATGAAATAATAAATAAAATAAATTTTACACTGCATAATTTTTTTAAAAAAAAATCTTAAACTAATTTAAATTAATTTAAAATCTGTACTAAAAGAAAATACAAATTGATATTTTACTATTTATAGTTGCATATAAACCCTAAATCACCCAATTAACAAACCTTACCCTTATAGCTTATCCCTTTATAGCAATTATTAATAGCTTTTCAAAATGTCAATTAAATTTTCATTAATTTCAAACGTCAAAATATTTTTATTTCCATATCCAGGAAACAAAAATAAATAAATAAAATAATAATATTTGAAAAAGAAAAAAAATAAATCTTAATAGTATGTTCAAGATGCTGCCCTCTAACAACAGCTTGCATATTTATATCTCAAGGAAACAAGCAAAATGGTGACTGGAAATTCTCAATTACAGATCGTTTTTTCTTTCGATTTCCTGATTAACTAGTTGAACTAACTGATCCGGTCCGTGGAGCTAGCCGATCTGGTCCAGTCTTCGATACACTGCCATCTAACATCAGCTTGCATCTATGTTTGTTTCCAGCTTATGATAGTTACATGTTTATCGAAACACGCTAAGTAGAGAATAGTTCAGAAATAAACAGGGTCTGGAATTCATAGGCTACGATAATAATAATGAACACAAACTGCATCAAAGTAGGCGTTGGAGTTGCGGAAATCTTGACTTTGCGAATGCGAAAAAGAAACGTGCATTCATGCACTCACTTGAGCTTCATCTCCCTTCTTTGCGGTTGGGTTAGCGTTGCCCTGCTCTGCCTTTTTCTGAGCCCTAATTAGGGCACGCTTAGCACGGGGCCGCATCTCCCGCACGTTACGGGGAGGCATTACGAATGGCTCCAGAGGACGATCGGCGAATGGGTGCTCACTTCCAGAGAATATCCTGAGCTTGCGGTCTCGGTCCTGAACATATGTTCAAAGAGTCACATAGGATACTAGCATATAATAATAGCAAAAGGTGATTACACTTACTCCAAACAACCCTCACATTCCGTTCACAAGTTATATGAAAGGAGGTAAATCAAGGGTTAACTTATAATCAAGTGGCTAGAAATGTGAGGAATTTTTTCTCGAGGGCATACGTTCGCTGGGAATTGATCCCTGCCCATTGTACCAAATATGTCACCCCTAAGATACAAGCATACAAAAAAATATATATATAAAACAGCCACATTAGCGGCCCCCTACAACGGCCCCACGTCGTATGGATGGAGGTTCAACAAGAGTACAGATGGCAAACGCATGGCGGGGCCTCTGTTGGCGGTGAAACCCGATTCAGATAGAATGGCATGTGCTTACCATCTCTGTCAAGCCCTGGGGACAAGGATACAAGCATACAATGTGGCAAAAAAGGTGATTCGCTCGCTCACAGCACCCCCGTCAACCTGTCCCTAGGTCAACACAGAGGAGGTAAATCACGAGTGACTACTAGCAATTAGTGTAGGTGGCCAAAACATGCTCGGATGCGCCAAGTTTTGACCCAAGACCTCATGTGACAACACCCCATACCTTAACCACTGCACCGTCTTGAGGGTACGAGGGTACGAGGTTTACCCATAGTGGTAATCATGATAACATCTTACTGTTCATCGGTCATGGAGATTCTAAATGCAACAAGGAAGAATTCACATAGGGAACAGTTGAAATTTCGAAATTCTAATGACAATAACCAAGTAGTATTCTATTCTATAAGTTCCCACAACGGTTCTCTTTCATTAGGAAGATAACGCTAAAGCAGTGGGCTAGTGAGGCTCAGGCAAGGGAGGGAGGGAGGGGGGGAGGGAGAGGGCAACGGTTTCATAGGCGAGGCAAGTGAGGAAGATGAGGGAAGTTTCCGGATTTTAATTCTTCCCACCCATCTTCCCTTCTTCCTCTTTCCTTCAACCACTTGTGCAACTTCAACAAATTGTACTTCTCACTCCACTCTCCTCTCTACCTTTTTCCCTCTCCTCTCCTTTCCTCTACCTTTTGACGGGCAGACACGGCCTTACTATATACATATTACACATCTCACGACAGCAGATTCCATTTTATTCACTTCTTTGTCTTCAAAAAGCAAATAATCATATACAACTCATGATGATAATTCAGCATCATGCAGTAAAAACTATACCATCGAATACAATTACAGTCCCGGAAGAAAGAGGATAGCTAGTGTGTGAGTTAGTTATCATCAGGTTCGATAGAATGGTGTCAAGTTAGAATGTAAAAACACTTCAAAACCTTTTAATTTAGTGTTGTCATAATAATAATTGAGGTTTACATGTATCGTACCTCCAAATGCAAATTAGGGCAGTCAAAATATCAAGAAAATAAATGAATGGTTCTCTGGTACTTGAAAATTTTTGAAGACATGACCACTAAAGTAAAAGAATATCTTGAAGCAGACCATTTTCCGATATATGGCTGACTAATTTTTCAGACTTCCATAAGAAACAGCTTTATAAGGACTTGCGACATTTATGGGCATAGTCTAGCTCACAATAGACTAGTCGGTGATAGTTAAGTAAATCAAATAGCAACTCTAAATAAGCAACACTCAAGAATCTGTACCGATTCATGAGGAGCTTACTCTACTCTAAACAGAAATCCATATGTGAAAACAAATTATGAACTTAGCACAGTTATTTGAAGTTCTGCCAAGTACAACTAATTTCTGAATATTTTTGCTTCTAAAACTCTATCAAAAAGATGATACAGCAGAATATGTTCCTAAAAAAAATCAATTTGATAAGTGGTATTCAGTTTCTCAGAAGGAAAACATTTGCACAAAACTAATAGAGAGCAACAATTTGATGCATTCACTTCTCTAAGATGCTGATTCAATAAAAGTGAAAATTTAGACGAAAGCATAACTTACATCACGTAGTTTGTTGCGTGGTAGCATGCGGAAGACAGCTTTTCGAATCACTTCAGTAGGATCTTTTGCTAGTTGATCCTTCAAACTTCTTTCTTTCAGGTGACCAACATATCTGTGAACATATGTTCATAGTTAGAATACTCGGAAAAAGAAAATATCCAGAATTAACTTACCATGCACCATTTTGATGCATACCCAGTGTGCCAGCGGTAGAATTTGTTAGTCAATTTTCTTCCTGTAACACAGATGTCTTTTGCATTAAGCACAATGCACATATCTCCATCTTCCCGATATGGTGTATATGTCGGTTTATCTTTGCCTTGAAGTACAATTGATATTTGAGACGCCATCCTCCCGAGGACCTAGTGCATGGACAATTAGTTGATGACTGGTTGTCTAACACGTTCATCAGTTTTGTGGGCTGTTTACAAAAGAATATCAGATTGCAAGATACCAGAGGTAGGAAGTACCAACCTGGCCTTTTGCATCAAATACTCGCCACCGCAAACCCTCTAAATTGATCCTCCTCAGTCCAGCCAGAGCTTTCTAGGTAAATTGCGAATACAAAGATTAGACAAGAAGTACAACCGTTTAGTGCACTTTATAGTTTATACCAATGATAATCAGAAATAGGGAAAATAAGTACTAAGATCACTTAAAGTTACCATTAAATCGAGTGCCAGAATTAACATACCACCTCAATCCGTATTAATGTGTGTGAGAAAATGTCTCTTATCAATGAATCAAGGATTTGATAAATAAACCATAAGAGGAAATTGGCCATAGCAGGATGAGATCTATGGTTATGGGAAGATGGGGATAGGAGGCTATGCTGTTACTGTCATTGTGGCATGAGTAAGAACTATGACAAACAATATAAAGGGCATTGAACAAAATGAATAACCGCTTGAGAAATAATTAGAAGACTAGTTCCATCAAATTTTACTTGGAAAACAAAGCCAAGAACCATGGAAAACAAACATGTAACTTCGTTATAACACTAAAAGGTAGACCAGTGTATAGCATTTCCCAAACTTTGAAAACCTGCTGCTCCCTCACCTGGTACAAACTTGAGATTTGCCCTTATTTACATCCCTTTAAGAAGCTCTAGCCATCTAATAATCATCCTTATCTTTGAAGACTTTTGTATACCTCAAGAAGTTAGATGAGGATTTATCTGAAGATAACTATGAATTTAGGTTCTAGAGGTTTTGATAAAGAAATCTAGTATGACAAGGGAGAAAACTGAGGGAACCAACAAAAGTCTATGGGAGTTCGATCCACGAACACAGGTAAGGCAGTTCGCAATTCATGGACCATGTTTGTGAAGGATCAAAATCTTTGACTAAACACGAAGACACCTTTGACGATTTAACTTATCAAAACATGAGACTTTTTTTACTGCTCCACCCAAAGTTCCAAGGCAGCAGGAGTTTATAATTCAAATTGGCATTTGAAAACCAGAGAATAAGATTCCATGATGAAACATTGCATGCATTCTTATAATGCCATATCAATTAAGATTTTATTTCAAAGGAGCATCCAGAAGTTGCATAATTTTTCAAAAATTGTGGGAGAAGGGAAAGAGAATGGTCACAATATTTTGATCAAAAAAGACAATACTACAATGATCAGGCAATTGTTTGAAGCAACTTTTTTCCTTAATAGGTACAGTAAAAAATTGGGAAATTTAAAGGGAAAACATAACAGATTATTTGACCAAAATATACTTTCGATTAATGAACTTTTTATCAAAATCTTCCGATATGGAAAGAGTGCACGTGATAAGTAAAATGTTCCACACGTTATACAGAGAAAACACCTATCGATCTACAGCAATAACCAAAGATCAAGATAAGATCCAACTTCAAGAACTTAAATTTGTTACGGTAGCATTAATTAGACCGCTAAACTAAAGCACGAGAAATCCCAAATGAAAAAAAAAATGTCATTTTATCCATTGTAGAAACAATGAAGTGGAAAAACGGCGGAGATAGGTACGACCATCACCTTTAAGTTTCCTGTAAAAGGTTGAACAGCTGATGCCATTGTCGGTCTCTGCGAAAAAGGTGAGACAAGGAATGAGGCGGGGCGTCAGCTTAGTCGGTGGAGCAGAGACGACGAGCGAGAACTGAGAACCAAGAGAGAGTTCGAGTTCCACGACAGATCTTCGGAAGGACGTCGGGACGGCGATCGTACTCCGGCAGCGGGGCTGCGAAGGGGAGAGGCGGCGGGGACGGCGTAAGGCAGGATTAGGGATGCGCTTTTGGTTTTGGAACTAGAAGAGAACCCGATTCAATCGAACCGGAACACAATTCTATTAAAAACAATCTAAATAAATCCGGTTCAATTGAACCAAATCCTAATTCAATTAAAGCGGGTTGACTTACAATTTTAGTAAAGAGAGTGTGTGTGAAATGCTCATCCCAAAAGTAATCTCGAAAGCTATGGCTGATCGCCGCCCACTCTATTTGGGCGGGAGGATCCTCTCATATATTTTTTTTCAGTAAGGAATACAGAGTAAAAAAATTTTAGAGAAAAATTTAAGAATTGATATATAAATTAATAGTTTATCTTTTTTATTTTTATAAGTCTCATCATGTCAAAAATTTTTCCTAAAATTTTTTCTTCTACCTATCATTTTCATAATATAATTATGATCATGATTTAATCATAATTAATTACAATCCTTTTTTGAGTTCATATTTCCATCATAATTTAACTTGAGGTGGGAGGACGAAGGTCGTCTGGAAACCACAAGTGATGAGTAGATGGTCGAACTATCGAATGTCGAATAAGGACAATCTTCGTCATCCACCCCGATCCAAATTATAACTTGAATGAAAAGATGAATCCAAGAATAAATCATAACTAATTATGACTGAATCACAATTACAATCCGACCATACTTATATTGTAAACCATCCTCTAATTCAAAAACAGTAAACTTTTTAATCCATTATACTTGTTGCTACTCATAAACAAGCAAATAAAATATTATAGATTCTCATTCTACTCGAAAAATTATTAAACAGATTACGTAAATTCGATGATTTTAATATGAATTAAATATTTCTTTAACTGGCTCCAAAAACTCTGCAATGTATTTCGACCCATTACGTTTAAGAAGGCCCTAGAAACTCATATACAACTTCACATTTGAATGTAAATCTATTAAGATGAAATTGTCATTTTCCTTCGACGAATGTTAATATACATTTGAAACAAGTTGTCATATTAATTTAGTTGAATTGTTCACAATTAAATTGCTTTTACGAAAAATAAAGTTAATTGGAATATAAATTATTAATAAAATACTAATTATTTTATTTATTACTTATAATAGTTAAAGCTTATACAATGATCTTTAATTCACTTCAATATCTTATATTTAATTTTATTCATTTATTATTATTTTTTTTTTAAAAAAAAAAGGAAATGTAGATTTCCAAACATTCATCAATATTAAAGAAATTATAATTATTGAAATTTAGTAGTTTTAATTTGCTTTTAGAATTATTAAATGGTCTATTTAAAAAAAATGCTTCAATTTTATAAATGAATATTAGGATTTCAGAAAATGATTCAGTGCCCATAAAAGCAACTTTTTCAATAATATATGTGAAAAGAAAAACAATATTACAAATTAGAAAATAATAAGAAATTATTAACTATTATTAAAATTCCCAACATATAAGCATACAAGCTAAAAAGGATTTATCAGTAAGCGAACCAAGAGACGGTCATCTACCTACAAAATTAATCGAGCAAAGCTCATACATCTAGATTATCAAAAAATAATAATAATAATAATAATCATAAAGAGGATTATTCCAGCAGCTGCCACGTGGCTTGTTCCTGCAGTGAAACAAAGAAACTTCTTTTAAGTTATAGTGAAGGTGAAAGAGCTAAAAGAGAGCTACATGAAACTCTTTTTTTGTGTTACCTTGAGGTAGACTTATGGAGTGGCTCTGAGGATCTTCTGGCACATAGTGGTCCCTGGAAAAGTGAGAAGGCTGTAGTCGAGCAGATGTTGTAGTCTCTCGCAGTCAGTCATTTTCGAGAACCCAAAGGACGTCGTCCATGTATCGACGAGACTCAGCACCGCAGGAAGGCACAGCCTTTCGACCCCCATGTCGGAAAGTAACTGCACAAGAAGTTGCAAACAAATCCATGAGCAAGCAAAGCACTACACATACTTCAAATTTAAATCCACTCCAAATTTATTGTCGAGTCAGTTATCTTTACCATATGGATTTGACGCTGAAACAATTTCGTTGTAAACAATTGTGAACCCTCGCTAACTCAGTTCGAACATTTGCATTTTGTTAATGAGTTCCACATGTGGTTTAAGTCATGTTTCTAATATTTTTGTTATTTAGAGTTCGATATAATTTCCTATGGGATCTGAATAGCAAATCTGCAATTACCTTTTCAATTTCTTCCACAAGAATGTGGCACATTCCTTGCCGACGATATTTCTCGGTGGTACCGACAAAAGGCAATTCGGCAACCTTTTCAGTGTGAACCCTGGATTAAAGCATGTATCAAGGCTGTTAAGCCTGAAAAGGACAGGGATAAATCATTGTTTCATAGTAAAGCAAGTGTTACCTGAATGTAGCCACAGAGACAAGGTCATCTCCGTTCTCCAGAATTATCGTATAGAATCCCCAAAAGTTTAGTCTTCTCAGTTCAGATCTGCAATTTGAGAAAAACAAATTATTCAATGCACTCAGAGAGCTTCAAGACAGGAATTCCTCAAGAAAAATTGTATGGAAAATGAAACACCCAATTGTATTCTGTGAATTGATCAGAGGTCAGTATGACAGTATCATTTAAAGCTTTCTACAGTTCATAGCTGTCAAAAATCAGAATTTTATAGCATGAGATTTGATTGTTTAAGGCCAATCCACCGGTCATCATGAATTCATGATGAACGTTAAATATAGTTTCAGTGAGAAACCCTAACTTATCAAGGCGAAATGGCATTTAACTCCTGCAAATTTGGTGTTTGCGAACATCTCACTTAGACATCCTAGCAAGGTGAACACTAGGACAAGCTGAAGAAGAAGTGGACTCTGTAGGAAAACAAAGAAAGTTGGTATGTTGGAACAAGCTTAAAGCATCCAAATAGGTAAAAAAGGATGTTTGGTTCCTTAAACTAAACCATTTGAGCATGACCATTCCATCTAATTGTTCTACTAACAAAACAAAGATCGAGAAGCAAAGCCCAATAAACAGCATGCAACCAGTAAAGAATGTATAGAAGAATATAATAACAACTAACTTGCAGAACAAAATGAACTTACTCTTTATTCATAATAATATCATATAGAAGATCACTCTGGGTACGAGGTTCAATCATCGTAGTAAAACATTCATGCAATAACTTGTATGCAGCATGGAGCTTGCTCCAATATCCAGGAAAAGTTTCGAAATCACAATTTTCAAGCGCAACATTCTCTCTTTCAAAATGCAGAATTGTCCATGTTAATGCTCGTTTTGTTGTCAGATTTGGCTTCCCAACCAGATTGCGAAGATGAAGAAATATCTGCACATAAAGCACACATCAGGATTTTCAATTACGGAAATGGGATGCACATTTTCCAACCAAAAGTATACCAAATGGTTTCTAGAGGAGCAAGTAAATCAGGAGTATACATGATGGAACGGTATAAATCAGAGAACATGAAGAATACGGTGATGTGGTATTATGAAGTGGAGTTTCCCCCCTCATTCTAACTTCCTGAACTCTTTAGCATGCCTCTCGCAGACCAAATGCCATTAGAGGTGCGAAATTGCATCTTTAAAAACTAATAAAGAGCCCAATTCAACCCAAATGCCACAACACCTAGGTGGAGAATATCTTAATGTTTAAATCAAAGTTCAAAATCTCAAACCAGGAATTTTAATCTTTGACTTGATCAATAATGTTTTGGTATTGTGATGACATTTTGATGTATGGTGTCGGTGACAAATTGGATGTTGAAGGAAGAAAGCAATGAAGTATAGGAAGGAAAGATTGTATGCATGGAGTGATACTGAGTTTCGGTAATTTACCAAAATAATGTATTTAAACTATTTCATCGGGCACGGTATGAAATTTCAAACCATGGTTTAAACACATTATAAGGATCCTCGTTTGGTGATGTGGAACCAAGAGGTGGGCTTTTATCCTCTCCTTTTTGTTTCCTACTCTCTTTAATACCACTAAATTTAGCATGCTAATAGCTGAATAGCATTAAGTCAATAAAACATGCTCATATGCATACACATAAAAAATGAGAGAAAGAAAGAGTAGAAAAACAACCTGTGAACACTTTGAGCTGCAAAACCAGTTCCCAGTAGCACAATCACTTACTGAAATTCCTTGATTTGTCAAGCACCCAACATGATCTGGAGGAAACAAAAAGTTAATCATAAGGAACCAATTGTTAGAGTGGAAGTTTTATTAAGAATCTTACATTCAGATTGACATTGATCACAGTATAAGATGGTCTTCTGTGTAATTATTTCTGCAGAATTAAATTCACTTGAGCCACATATGCAACATAGGCAACACGAACAAAACCACTTGCCCTCTGGCACCTCCTTTATTAAACACAAAAAAAAAAAAGCAATTAGGAAACAAAAGTAATATGTTAGTTTAGGATCATGTAGGAGATAAACCGAACCAAAATGTTACTAACGTTGCTAGTTTCTCAAAAAAAAAAAATTATAACAGGTGAAAAGGACAATAATGGTTGGCCATCATCAGTACAATAAGGATTTCAGTGAAAACATCAAGGTGTCCCTTATTTTAGGTTGAATGAAAGACCTTGCCATAAGCATCATATGATACTTAAGATAAGCATAATTGTTCATAAAATAACTATCCTTACTTCGCTTTATCTAGCATCTCAGGCTGCTGAAATACACTTGCTAAATTATATGGGAAAAGATTATTGGGAGAAGATATCGGGATACTCAAGCATGTCTGCTGCCAATTAGAACTATTTGTAATCTTGTTACTAGACAAAAATTCTTTAGCACCAAACTGAAAATTATAATTTTGCATCAATTTAACCATTTGTGATTTGTGTAGTCTGGATAGCAATGATAACTAAATAGGTACAAGGAACTTATTTGAATGCAACTATTTGTTGATCAACAAAATGACTTGAAATAATTCAACTCCGAAAAATTTAGCAAATAGCAAAATCTATTTAAACAACAGAGAAGCTGAGAACGTACCTCTAATCCAATACAGCTAACATGGAATGTTGATGGGCAGGCATCACATAGAATTAGAGTACCACCTCCATGACATAAAGAACATGTATCATCGCTTTGGCTGTCAGTTGAATCGTGCTTCAACCTTGGATGGGAGAACTTTATAGGGTCTTTACCATACACCAGCTGAGATTTGCACTGTAGCAAAGACATACCATCAAGCAAAAATGTTCTGGCACCAGGTTTGCATTTGTTGCTGCTAGAATGAATCTCAAATCCAACAACAGTATACAGCTCTTTACAACATTTGCATTTAATTCCAGTGCGGGTAATATAGCCCTCCTTCTTGACCTCACCATCCCATTCACAAATGTAGTGGACCTTCTGCCTATCTGATACAATGTGATTGTCAATTAGAAGTGATAAAGCTGTTCCTTCCTCCTGTTCTCTGAGACATTTCTGTTGGTGACTTTTACTTGACTTTTGATCAGATGGAAACATACCAGTGTCTGGTTCATCAGCTTTGCCGGTGAGATATCTCTTTCTTTTCTTCAAGTTCTGATAGCATGAAAGATCTTTTGATAAAGAAGAAGTTTGGCTATCATTTGAATCTGTTAAATAAACTGCATCGATTTTCCACAAATTTTCTTTTTTACACAGGTAAGCCTGGCAAGCTGTATAAAGAGAATAAAAGACCTCACCATCAGGAGAAGAATATCTAGATCTTCTTCTTCTTTCACCAAAATTCCAACCCATGTACAAGAGGTGTTTCCAAGCATTTAGTTCCAGTATCCCAATATCATGGTTGGCAGTTCTCTGACAGCCTTTAACTCGGGATGATTCAATGTATCGCTTGTAATTTACAATAGCATCAGGGTGGTACTCAGGTTCTACATCCTTACAGGTAGGCACACTTACTGAAACATTTAACTTCAAATTTTCTTTACCTGAAACAGAATTATCTGACTGTTGCTCATCTTCACAGAACTCAGCAGAATGAAGCTTCGTTATGTCAGAGTCAAGCTCATGTGAATCATCAGCCAGTTTGGAGTAGGTTAGACACCTATCATTAGATATTTTTGCGTCTTTGTTATTATCAGACTCAAAATAGGTAGACGATATTGTTCGTTTCCTCTTATTTGAAGATGAACACACAAGAAGATTTTGCATGTCGAGTGCCTCCTCTGGAGGGGACCCAGCTCCAGCAAGTAAAGGCTTGAAAGGGCCTTGGCAATTTGTGCTTCTTGTACCTTTGACCTTTTTCTTTCTTTGCTTCTTTGTAGTTCCAGTAGACACTGGACCATCAGCATTGTCATAAGGAACATCTAATAATCCATGAACGACTAACAGTAAATCTTGGATTAACCCAGTCACTAGATGGTCCCATACTGACTCAGATCCCAACATCCAGAGTCCAATCCTTTCACTAAAGGCATCCAGAGTACTCAAATCATACCAGATTTGTCTTACTGAGACTGGAAGCACACCTCCCCCTTCAAACGGTTGAAGAACTTTAAGCAACAACCACTCACCACGAGATTCCCAGTTGCCAGATGGTTCGCGCCAATCTTGGGTAAGACGTAGGTGATCGACTGTCACCATCTGTTGATCTCCCTGGTCCGGGAAGAATATCAGCCTAACTTCAGAACCTTCTTGATGATCAAACACTACACCTTCCCACCAAGCTTCATCTATCCATGCATCTACACAAAGCCCGAACCTCAACACAGAAATCTTGAGATCGCAATAAGGAGGCAAGGGCCTTATCCGGCCTCGATAGTTCACTGGGTTTCTTGCAGCCTGGCCTTCTATAACAGGTGACACAGTGACAGTCTCTTGAAGATTTGTATTTTCCTCTTCGGTCACGAAATATTTGAACTCAATGAGTCGGGAGAGTTCCTCGCAAGCGATAACAGTCCCTGTGTGCCAAGAACCTACAAGCCCATTCTCCAGAGATAACACCTATAGCAGTAACAAATAAGCAACAATCAAATACCTTTTTTTAAAAAGAGATATTCAGAAACATCTAATCAAAACTAAAATCGACTTAGAGAATGCTAAATTTTCCTCCTAAGATATGCCATTGAGATAGCTTCTGACTTTTCTTTTGGTTCTTTTTCTCATGATTCGTGTACGATCAAATTGTATAGAACTATAGCGATTGTGTCGTTTAAAGCGTACAAGGAAGAATAGAAGTGGCAAATCTGTCTAAAGATAAAGTTTTGCTGAGCGTTTTTCTGAGAAAGATAAGGGTAAAAATAAACTGAAACCCTAATCGATGCCTACATTACATTATTACATTGATCGGAGAGGGTTTTTCCGGCTTGAATCAAGATTCGAGAGAGAGATACCTCGACCTCCTCTCCGGGAAGCAGCTTTTTCCTTCCGTAGGGTTTGTCCCACCTCCTCCCGCCGAAGACCTCCATCGATGCCGGTGCAGAGGTGAAAATTTCCAGCGGGCGGCGAGCGACGGGCGATCGGCGAGTGAAAACTCGGGCGAGACGGCGGTGACCCGCCGCTTCGGGAAGGAACGAAGGTTAGTGTTAATGCCATAAACAATCCATCGAATAGAAATTCACCACGTGGGTTACAAGTCCAAAACGGTACGTGTCCGTTTTGTGAATTTCGTGACAGGTCCGATAAACCTTCGGGTAACCCATCGAATTGGATCCGATAAAATCGGATCGCCCGTAGAATTATTCTGATTTGTTACCATCTTATATTTTTATGGGAAATTTTGCTTTTGCCACCCGAGCTTTCCTTTTTTACGACAATGCTTACTAAAATTTTAAGATCTAAGTTTAGAAAAATATATTTAGTGCCTTTTTAATAAATCTATCGGAGAAATATTCTAATTACAATATTGATTATTATGTTTTTCATAGAATTTCTAATAATAATAATATTATTATTATTATTTAAACTTTACGTTTTTTTACTTTTCCTTTTTCACGTTTTTTTTATTTTTATATAATTTTTTATTTTGTTTTTTTTATGCTTTTTATTTTTTTAAGATTTTTTTACTTTTTTAATTTTTAATTTTTTTATGTTTTTTTTCTTTTTTTTATTTTTTACGTTTTTTAATTTTTTTTATTTTTTAAAGTTTTTTAACATTTTTTCTATTTTTTATTTTTTATGTTTTTTAACATTTTTTATTATTTTTTATTTTTAAAAAGGAAAGGATATAGCAAAGGAAGACGACAAGAAGGTGTTCGATGATGTGTGATGCCAGGACTATGGGAGAAATCTAGGGATTTGCCAAAAATTTATTAAGACTGTTTTCGTCAAATTGTTAAAAGAATTTAGAACTTGTACATGCTATTCTATGGATCGTTTTATCGTGCCTTGCGAGAGTTGATTATTTTAGTTATATATGAACTGCGTGGTTATTTGATATATTAAAATTTTTTTATGTTTTTTAACGTTTTTTATTATTTTTTGTTTTTTTTTATGTTTTTATTTTTTTACTTTTTTAAAAAAAAAATTCTATTTTTCTGTGTTTTTTCTTTTTTTTTTTTGTGTTTTTTCTATTTTTTAATTTTTCAATTTTTTTATGTTTTTTCTATTTTTTAAGTTTTTTACAATTTTTTATTTTTTTACGTTTTTTAAATTTTTTTAAGTTTATTTTTTTTTTATGTTTTCTTTTTTGTCACATTTTCCTCTAATCCGAGGTTATTTTAGATAAAAAAAAATTCATTAATTCCGGAATCAAGAAAAATCTCAATTTTCTGAAATTTTCCGATTCCTAGTTACATGTCCCTTTTGTTGATGTGTCGGGCATGGAACATTATTCGAAAATCATCGATTACCTATATCAAATAGAATTTTAATTGATAAGCTGGGATGGATAACTAAGATTATCAAGAATAATTCTCAATCAAACGCACCATTGGATGGTTGTAAACTGACTTTATGAAATCTACGCTTGTTCAATAAGGCAATTGAGTTCTTCAATTCTTTTGGATTTACCATGAGGGTAAGGCTAGGGCTCGATCTAGCCTTTTATAAATGTGATCCACACCCTCAAGAACTCCGACGCAAGTCCCAAGCCTACTCAACAATCATCTAGTGTTTCTGCAAAAAAAATCCACACCAACTCAATGGAGTTCATCCTAACTCGCCGCACGGCCTGCACCTATTCATTTGCACTGGGCATCTCACTAAAATCGTCCAACACAGACCTGAGTCGCTTTCCTCACATGCATAACAAAGATGGTATTATGAGTCTACTTGTATATATTTATACCATTGACATCAATGATTAAATTTAAATTTTAATAAATAATAAATTAATTTAAATTAAATATGTTGTAATTAACATTTCTACTAAATGTACAAGACTTAACTGATCTAACACTAGACTAAAATCCAACTAAATTTATTGGACCTGATAGATAAGTCAAGGAGTGACATAATATTTGATGAGAAATTCGGCTGGGTTTGCAGAACCTTACACCTTGTCAAAGTCTAGTTGGGTCTGTGGATCTGACAATTGACGAGAAGATCTGGTGGGTCAAAGTAGAGCCGAGCAATTCTGCCTGATAAATAAAGTAAGTACTAAAGAAGAGTGTTTCAGTAAGGATAAGTCTCAATTAGGAATTTTAGATGCATGTCCAGTTTAGGTTCATTTTAGAAATCTAGACTAAGACAGTGACTAAATCCTGATCTCAGTAAGACAAGATCCAGTAAAAAAAAAATTATATTATTATGGTGTTGACTTTATTTTGCATGTTATACTTTATTTTTATATTAACACATTTTGCAAAATAAAATGAGCAAAAAAATAATTTCAAATAACAGTGTCTGAGGCACCTCTGAGCTAACTGGAGGCACCTCGAAACAACGCTTAGAAGTGCTCTAAACAAGCTGGAGGCACCCTCAAAAAAATAAGAGTGACAAATAAGGTTTCGTGGAGCTGAGGCGCCCTAGAGACGCCTCGAAGGCTCATTAGAGGCGTCTCAAAGTGCTTGAAGATGCCCTAGCGCAGATAGAAATCATAGTAAGCAGAGTTTATCAAGACCAAAATCTTCGAGATAAAATTCACAATTAAAGACGTCCTCATTGGCCTTGGAAGTGCCCTCAATGGTCCATAAGAGCAATTTGGGCCAGCATTTATTCATAACTTCAATATGTGACCTTTCAAGTTTCTGGCTACTCTGATTTCGTCCTCCAGTTGTGCCGCGATGCTGCTACACTCTACTACTATTGAAACGTTATCTAACACTGAGCTCGATCAGATAATCTTCAAATGTTGGATAACGAATTTTTTTTAAGTACTTAATTATTGCATAAAGAAAAGTGTAAATTGTTACATTTGTCCTTGGTTCATTATTATACTCGAATCTCTCTTTCGACAGTTTCATAAAAAAATTTTAGTGAATTACCTATCGATACGGTCCGAGAAATCATAGGTCTTGGAGTAGGAATCGCTGAAAGATTCAAATCAAGTAACTCCTCGTATACTTATATTTTTCAATTTCTACTTTATTTTACTCCGATGCATACTCGCGTTTAAAAATCAAAAAATGTAAGAGGACATTTGGTTTGCATTTTCCATATGGTTCTATATTTTTCATTTTATGAGAAAATGAAAAATACGTTTAGTTTACATTTTTCATGTTCATTTTCAGGAAAAAAAAAATCATTTTCTAAGAAAACAAAAAACACGAAAAAATTATTTTTTGAAAATGAGAAAATATAATTTTCTAGAAAATAAAATGAAAATGCAAACAAATCAAACGTATTCTAAATTTTTAAAATCACGTAATTCACTTCCCCTTCCTCCCCCTCCCCCTCCCCCTCCCCCTCCCCCTGTTTTCAACACACACACACAACCTCAGCCCGTGCCTTCCTCTTCCTCTATTCATCCCAAACCATAAATATCACTCCTTCCACCCCGAGTAATCATCTTCCCTTTAGATGGATCACCCGACCTTTATGTTAGTTCTTATCCATATTCTCCCATCTTGCTAGCCGTTGAGACGCCGGTATCCCTAGTTTCTCTCCCTAGGGGCACGTCACCCTATCATTCTTGAATTTGAATTAGAGATTCGCCTAGGGTTCATTGCAAGCGCTATTTATCCTCTGTTCAAGAGATGCAAAAAGTCAGAGCCGCCTTCTTCCTTTCTTCACCAAAGGAAAAAAGCAAGAGTCAAATTGAGAGGTATGTTGTTTACTTATACGAGTGTTTTCATGACAATATTGAATTCAATGGTTCTTGACAACCGTCAGTTCTGCAAGAGGTATTAATTTTCATGAATAATTGTGAAATTTTAAAAATAAATTTTTATTGAGAATTTTTAAAATTACTAATTTTTGTATTTATTCACTTTAATAAAAAAAAATTATGGGATAGAGAAAAAAAATTATCAACTCATTATTCATCCAATATTAATATCTCAAATTGCAAAGATCAACAACCTAACAAATCTCCTAAAATTAATGTCGATGTCAATTCAGAACTTGAATCTAATATGACATTACGTTCTCCAATATAGAAATATTCGATTAATCAAAAAAAATAAAATTAGACGAGCCACCAACCAAATTAGAAAGTTAAAATCAATGATTACAAAGTTATTAGACTTTCCATGCTTCTTGTTTAAACATAAGCATATGACAATCCTGTATTTACGATGATTTGATTCAAATATTGAAAGTGAGTTAATGATGAAGAGAGTTGTACATTTTTAGATGCAATACTTCATCATATAACAATATAGCGCAATATCTTGATAATTTAATAAATATGCCTTGTCATGTATTAACAAAGTGGTGAATACACAATCTTCAAAAAAAAAAAAAAAAAAAAAAAAATTGATTATGGCTTACAACAACTATTGAAAACATTTGATACCTCACTTTGCAAGCATATGCATTTAGAGGGCATGATAATCTCTATCTTCTAATAATCATAAAAATTTGATCGAGATGATAAAATTTATAAGAAAAATGAATGAAAGCATTAGGGATGTAGTCTTAGAGAAAACACCCCAAATTGCAAAGTATATTCACTAGATATTCAAAAAGATGTCTTGAATATTCTTATCAACCAAGTGAGAACTAAGGTTCGTAAAAAATCGAGAATGCAAAATTTTACATTTTAATTGATGAAGCAAGAGATATATTTAACAAGGAGCAAATTTAGATTTGTGGATATTGATGGTTTTTTATGAGAGCGATTCTTTATCATTGCACATGTACATTGTACTGATACAACTGTTGTAATACTTAAAAAATAAATATCTGATACTCTTGGCCATTATGATTTACATATCCACAACATGCGACGACAAAGATATAATGGTGCTAGTAATATATGTGGCTTTTGAAATGGATTACAGGTTTTTTCTTAAAAGATTGTTCGTGTGCATATAATGTACATTGTTCACTCATCGACTCCAACTAGTATTAAGTGCAAGGTTTGAAAAAGAGGAATCTATTTAGTTATTCTTTTAAAAATTTAATTTCATTTGTAATCTTATTAACACATCTCTAAACATATTGATGAGTTACATCCTACTCAAAGAATTAAGTCGCGCATATAGTAACTACTAGTGAACGTGATACCGATAGAGAATGTAATCAAATTAAAAATGTACTACGACCTGAAAAATTCATTGGAGTTCTAATTTTGAATCAATTTGTAACATGATTGACAGGTGTAGCTGTGATTACCATATTATAAAACATGGTGGACGATGGCTCTTCTAACATTTCCTTTCCTCAATCTTGATTCACAAAGAAATTCAGAAATTAGAATACCAGTGAAATTTGGGAGACCTGAATTACCCTAGGCACTAGGCACAAACATCACCTAATCTAAGAAATTAGATTAGATAGCGTATGAGTAGGCTCAACAAAAACCCTGTATGGCTTCTTCTAATTCTCTATAAAAAGAAATATGACCAAAAGTAGTTCGAATGTATATAGAACGGATTTCTTTTGTTATACTTCCTACTATTAGATAGTGCCCATAAATCTCATGATACAAATTTGTGCCTGCTACTTAGTATCCTTAGTATCGGCAATGGTTCTGAAAAAATCTCTAAAAGGGTGGTGAAATTTAGATATTTCCACCCTGTCGAAGTAAGGAACCATGGCATATATATTTGGAAAAGATTCCATTTTGAGAGATTGAAAAGAGCACTATCTCGTTGAAAGGTTCTATACATCTGCCCTTTCTCAATGCATTTCTTTAGAGAAAGACTCCGTTTTTTTTTCCTCTTTCCAGATGGGAAATCCTTCTCAGAACATGGAGTGTGAATCAAATCCATGGGTCGTGAGTGGGAACTAAGTTTCCGTTTGGGTATGCGTCCTTGGATTACTGTTGCATATTCAGCTCCTGTTGCAGCAGCTGCTGTTGTTTTCTTGATCTATCATATTGGTCAAGGAAGTTTTTCTGACGGTATGCCTTTAGGAATATCTGGTACTTTCAACTTCATGATTGTATTCCAGGCAGAACACAACATTCTTACGCACCCATTTCACATGTTAGGTGTAGCTAGTGTATTCGGCTTTTGTATCCAACTCTATAAAGGCGGGTGCGGGTCTATGAATAGGAGATGTTGTGCTAGTATCTACAGGACCTAAATTATCAACAGGTTCCCCAAGAACGTTGAAAATTCGTCCGAGTGTAGCTCCGCCGACTGGAATGCTTAGAGGAGTTCCCGTATCAATTATTTCCATTCCTCTCGTCAATCCATCCATAGCACTCAAAGCTACAGCTCTAACTCGATGGTGAAGCTAGTGATTTGTTGATTGTAATAAATTCTTTTGATTTCATATTCATATTACACCTGGTACAAAAACATAATAAGGGTAACAAATCTATTTTGTCAAGCATTTCAAGAGAAATCTCTAAATATTTTAAATGAAATAAATTATGTTTCAACTACTAAAAGTTTATTTCATACTTGGAAAGAAGGATTTGTTCTTCTAGTTATGTTAAAGAAAAATTCATTTAGTTATGTAAAGAAAAATTTAATCTACAATTTGAGTGGCAGGTAATTTTTTCTCATTTATTATAGTTTGTATTTTATAATTATATAATTTACTTATATATTGAATCTTATTTATTTAATTGGCTCATTGATGCATTTTGTTTTAACTCTTCTCATTTCTACAACAACAAAACGAGTATTTTCAACTATAAAACTTGTTAAAATAGCCTTTCATAACAAATTAAAAATAATTTTTAACAAATTCTATAATCATTTACATTAAATAAGAAGTCATTGAAAATTTTGATAACAATATAATAATTACTAAGATTAATTTTAAGAAGAATCAAAGAACACAACTTAAATAATATTTTTACTTTATGATTTTGAATGTATTGAATTAAATACTATTATTCTACATTTTCAAAAAATTAATATTCATACACTTTTTTAAAAAATATTTTTAAATTAATTAATTTATTATATCAATTATGGTTAGCGGCGATTGAACGACCCTACTCATACTCTCTAACTTGTTATATGTTTGATGTGTCACACTCAAAATCCACTATAACCAACCTTATACAAGAGTCAATATGATAAGCGACTAGGCACTCATCCAAGAGTTATCGAGAATTTGAGTTGCAGCCTTTAACCTTTACCCAAACCCTCAAAAGTCCTTGGCACTTTGAGCACTTGGTAACAGACTTTCAGAGAGTATTTAAATGCAAGCTTGTTAAAAGAATAATAATTGAAGATAATTTTAAATGGACACTTTGATAATAAAAAATCAATTTAAAAATATTTGAGAATAGAACAATTTTATTAAAAAATAATTTATCATTTATTAATTAGTATTTTTCTATTTTAATAATAAATAGGAAATTAATTATAATACTTATAAAATTATTATAAGTTAATAATAGTATTGAATTAATAAAATTTCCAAAAAAAAAAAAATCCTTGTACGAGATATTACTGCTATAAATAAGGATTGTGCCTTTGATTGCCCATTGCAGTGTCTCACAAAGCTTACTAATCCGGTAAATTTGTCACCCGAATATCAACTATCACAAAGCTTATCAATTATAGTAAAATATGATTACACTCATCTCAAACGTCTTTCAATTCATTTTTAGATTATACGAAGAGATATAAATCATTAAATCATCTTATAATCAAAAAAACGTAAAACAATAAAAAACACAAAAAGAACATGGACAGAATGAAATATTTTTAGAAAAAAGTTATGTAACTGATGAGCTGTTTAAGCTCAGTATAGTAGCAACTACGCTTAGGGTACGTTTGGTTAGAGGTTATCCTTGAGAATCTTAATTATCCATTCAAAGTTATCAACGAAAATCCTGTTTGATTTAGGTAATCAATAATTCCCGAGTAATATTTTATGTCCGACACGTCAACAAAAAAGGACATACAATCCGAAATCGGAAAATCTCATAAAATTAAGATTTTTCTTATTTCCGGGATTAACGAATTATTTTTATCAAAAATATCCTTCAATAAGAGAAAAATATGAAAAACATAAAAATCAAAAAAATCAAAAAACTTTAAAAAGAGAAAAGACATTAAAAAAATAATAAAACGTAAAAAAAATAAAAAAATAATTAAAAATGTTTACAAAATTTAAAAAACATTAAAAAATAAAAATAAATAAAAATAAATAAATAAATAAATGTAAAAAAATTAATCTTAGTTATGTGATTACATGGTAATCATATAACCAAGATTATACATGATAACTTAAACCAAACACACCTAAAGGTTAATAAAACTATAAATTCTTCCATTTATATGCTTGAGTCTTCGTATTTGTAACATTGTATATTAGGATATGTTAATTATGATGTGTTGCATATATTAATTAACATACAAAGCATATCAACATTTCACCTTAACACAAAACACAAATGTTAAATTTATGTTGAAACGGAAATGACAAGGTCATCCTTTCAACATGTTGAAAGAAGCAATAAACCACTCAGCTTAATTCATATCAACGTGTATGATCTCAAAGGTACACTGACCCGTGGTAGGAATAAATACTTTATCACTTTTATAGAAGATAACATAAAATACTGTTATATTTATCTTCTTAAAAGTAAATATGAAGTTATAGAAAAATTTATTTTATATAAGAATGAGATTGAAAATCAACTTAATAAAAAGATTAAGGTTATTCGAAGTGATCGAAACGGTGAATATGTTTCACTATTCATTGAATTGTGTGTTGAATACGAAATCAGACACGAAACAACAGTTCCTTTTACATGTCAACAAAATAGAGTTGCTAAGCGAAAGAATAAAACTTTAAAAGAGATAATGAATACTCTTCTGTTGAGCTCTAGACTACTAGAGTTCATATGGGATGAAGTTGTGTTAACAGCTAATTACCTTTTAAATAAAATATTCCAAAAATAAATAAATAAAAGTCCTTATGAGTTGTGAAATGGAAAACAACTGATCTATAAATAGTTACGAATGTGGGGGTGTCTTGTCAAAATTTTGATGCCTAATCCAAAAAAGATTAAGATATGAACAAAAACTGTTGATTGTATATTTATTGAATATGCACATAACAGCAGTGCATATCAATTTTTTTTATACGAGTGACAAATATCGAATATACACAAAAAATCAATAATAGAATCGAAAAATGCCTCATTCTTCGAGCATGTGTTTCCATATAAAACACAAGAGGAAATTAGCCCCTCTAAACGAGACATATGAAACACAAGAAGTAGTGGAGGTTGAGCTCAAACGAAGTAAAAGAGATTGGGTGGAAAAATCTTATGAATGAATTTATCACTTTCATGTTGGCAAGTGACTCACACAATTACTCAGAAATAGTAAACTCTTCTGATGGACCTTACTAGAAAGAGACAATTGCATCTAAGATAGACTATTTTACAAAGTCAAACCTGAGAACTTGTGGATCTTCCTTAGGGAAGCAAACACTAAGTTACAAGTGGATTTTTAATAAGAAAATGAAATCACATAGCACAATTGATAAGTACAAGGTCAGATTAGTAATCAAAAGTTACCAACAACGAGGATGTTTTGATTAATTTGACACGTATTCTCCAATGTTGAAAATAACTTCCATTAGAGTATTGTTGACTATCGTTGTTGTATGAAATCTGGAAATATATTTAATAGATGTAAACACAGTTTTTCTAAACAAAGATTTAAAAAAAGAAAATATACGTGAAACAACCTGAAGGGTTTTCTGACCTAAGCATGAAAACAAGGTTCGTAGATTGATAAAGTCGTTATACTGCTTGAAATAAACACCAAAATAGTGACATGAGAAATTTGATAATGCCAAGAAAAAATGTGGATTCAAAATCAATTAATATGATAAATATATATGCATAAAAGCCACATAAAAATGATTACGTCATCTTATACTTTTATATAGATGACATACTTATCATTAAAAATAATAATAAGATAATCAAATCCACTAAAAACATGTTGAACTCAAGGCTTGATATAAAAGACATAAGTCTAGCTGATGTAATTCTAGAAATCAAATTTTTAGAACAGAAAAATTTGTTCTTCCCATTGGATAATATTCTTAAGAAATTCACTAATGTGATACTGCGTTGACACGAACGCCAATAAACACGAGTCAATATCTATTGAAAAATCGAGAATAAAATAACTTTCAGATAAAATACTCTCGAGTGCTTGAAAGTCTGATATACTTGATGAATTATGCACGACTAGACGTAACCTACAAAGTAAATAGATATACGAGTAATCTCGATGTTGAGCACTGGGAAGGGATAACAAGAGTACTAAGTTATTTGAGATCTACTCGTGAATATAGACTGCACTATACGAGATATCCTGCTGTGATCGAATAATACAACGATGAAGTTGGATATCTGACATAAAAGATTCTAAGTCTACAAGTGGATATATATTCACTCTTGTAGGTGCAGTCATTTCTTGAAAATCTTCTAAGCAAACCATAATAACCAGATCCACGATAGAATATGAGTTTGTAACTCTTGACAAATATGGTGAAAAGACTGAATGTTATGACAATTATTAGAATATATTCCGAGATAGCCGAAACTAATGTCGGCAATTTGCATACATTACAATAGTCAATCATCAATTGGTCAGGCACAGAATCATCTGCATAATGCTAAGTGTAGACATATACATCGTAGACGTAATAACATTAGATAACTACTCTCAACAGAAATTATCACTGTTAACTATGTGAAGTCAAAAGATAATCTAGCAAATCCGTTAACCATTGAATTAAACAGAGAGTTAGTTGCAAGATCATCGTAAGGGATGGACTTGACGCCGATGAGAAATGTTTGTGAAAAGGAAACCCAACCTATACTGCCTGGAGATCACAAGAACTTGATTCAAAGAATAATTTAATTGTATCGACAAAGTTGATCATTGTGAAGAACGACTCAATAAATCAGTGAAAGATTGAGGTTAAAGCACACGACTTTTTAATAATCCGATAGAGTAATGTTAAATAGTCTTAAGAGATTCCTATGTGAGATAGAAGTAGGACCGCTTTGAAGAAATTTGAAAGCATAATTCTTAGAACTTCTCACAAAACCAAACGTGTTAATGGACAAGAACGAACACACTCATGAAAACTGAGTTTTATCAAAGAGAGTCCAAGATGAGATATGTCAATGTTTACACAGACAGCAGAATAGTTCAAGGACATCATGTCTACTGTCAGCTAGTAAACAAACAGATTTTCACAAGGGACGGATCAAAGGGTAAAACCTACATATCCTATACTAGATTCAATTGCTGAATACTATCACATACCATATTTCCATTTATATGGAAGATTGCTAGAAATGTGAATGAAAAAGAGCTGAAAGGAAGAGGTAAGAAGCTTCAATGTGAATGGGACTTTAGTCCCACATTAGGAATTTTAAGACATATTAGTTTATTTATATTGATTCACATGCATTAATAATGTGAACAAATGCATGTGGAGAGTGTCTCTATCGCGTGGGTACGCAACGGGTGCAAATTCAGAGTCCAAATTACACTGAACCAAGTTGACTAGTGTGCAAGCATGACCTACGCGTATCGAATGTCGAACCGATCGACAAAAAATTTTCCAAACGAATGGACCAATGCTTTACCACATGAATCATTTTGGCAATTATTTAAGTGTGTAACAGATGTATTAATAAAAAATTAATGTAGAATTGGTAAACGATCGAGTGAAACGTTGGCGTTTCAAAACTCAGTAAGTAATAATCATTAATCAATCATTAAATGTTGTCATTGGTTTAAGCTCCTACATAAGGAGGCTGCGATTATAGGCAAAAGAATACACACAAAAAAAAAGCTCTTCACCTACGTTCCCCCTTGCTCTCCTTTATCGTTCATCTCTTGCTCAATAGTGTACTCGTAATAACAATCGAGTATCTCTCAGTTCGTCATGACCACCGGTACTTGATATCTATCATGGTTAACTGTTGTATCTTGAAAAATAGACTATCTGAGAAAATCTCGAAGCACAATTAGAGGCGGGTTAATTTGTTTCAAGAAAACTACTTGAAAGCATTCCTAAATTGTTGAAAGCATGCCTAAACTACTTGAAAGCAAGTCTCAACATCTTCGTTTCTGAACTCGAGATTCCTCAATCAGGACTCTCCAGTTGAGACTCTCTAGCAAGGAATCTATAGTCTTTTACACTCGAACTCGGCATTTGGCAATCTACACTCAGCACCAACCATATTGATAGCCTGAGATTATCTGCTCAGATCATTTCGACGGATAAATTGAAATGAAGCAAAGATAAATTTGTCACAATAAAACAAAGATAAATTTGTTACAATGAAGCAAAGATAAATTCTCGACAAATACATGCCCTAAAAAAACTCCCTCTAACTCAGTCATTTGATGGTCGACTATAAACTGATTCCATGATTTACCTTCTTTAACATAATCTGAAAATAAACTATAAGAGACACCTAGATGAACATAATCACCTTTTACTTAATAAAAAAAAATACAATCATCACTTAAAGAAATGTTAATTCTCAATCAAAGAAAAAGAAATATAAAATTATATATGAGATTTTCATATATAAGATCTTCATAAAAGAATAGACATTTCAACTTTTAAAGGAATCGTATTTTGAGTAATCGGTAGGATAAATTTAAATCACTTACGAAGAGGATGTTTTGACGTATATTTTTTCAAATTGGAAAATAGGCATTGAAATAGTATTGATTGAAGTTCATTTCAACAAAAGTTAAGATGTTACCTTAACAGCCCCTCCGGACAGCCTTATACACTTTAGAATGGAATAAATCGAGGAGAGGCAATGGATTCAAGTTCATACCACTTTTGTTGTAGAAGTGGCAAAAAGATTATCCGACCTTTACGCATCGTACCACGAAGGTACTAGCATCCATTGGAGAATGACAATTACACAAATTAATGATTTGCAAAGATATTTTAATCTGGATCATTAGTTTAAATCAAATTAATTAAAATATTTAATAAATTTAAAACTAATTCATAATTTATCTCACCAAATAACAAATTGTAAATATTCAACCTTTAGAGTTTTACAACCTGATAAAATATTTCTTTTAATTATTTCATCTTCAAATTAATTTTAATTTAACCATTTTAGAATTTTAAATTAAATTAATTATAATAAAAATTACCCATTAGTTTTAAAATTGTAATTGGATAAATTAATCCATAGTTTATTTTAACTAAACTTCACAATAGTTAACTCTTAAATATATTTAATTAATTAGGATAATTAAGAGTGTCGACTCAGAAGAAACTATATTAGAAGAAAGATGCCTACCATTAGCTAGATATAGTTCTTAAATTAATTTTCTAAATATATGATAGGTAAAAATAATCTAATAATTGTATATGATACTATTATATTAATCCATGAAAAGTTAATGTTCCAGTACTTCATGAACTTTTAATGATCGAATTTCATTCGACTAATCCAGGGTAGTAGACGGCCTTCTCCTAGTTCATCTACCAGGTTGTTACTGTGAAATTTGAATGTTCGCTGTCAAGTGGTCCTTTTTTCGATTACGAATCTCCTTTTTATAACCTAGTAATGACTCTCATTAAGATATCTGGCATGCTGACCTCCATTAATGGTCATCTTCTCATAACGGTCCCAACGTTTACCCCTCTATTAACGTTCATCGTTACCAATCACCTTCGTTACCGTCACTCATTCCTAAAATGCTTCTTCTTCAAATTAAGCCCTCGCCCATTAACATTCCTAATTTCCCCCGAACCCGAATCCTGAGTGTCAAGCACCAAATGACCCAAGCTCTTACACATCCGAGTCCCAAACATCGAGCATCATACGATCTTGAGCTCTCCCATACTCAGACCTGAGTGTCGAATATCATATCCTCCTCCTTTGGGGCTTGAGTTGTCGGACCCATCCTTTGGCCCAGCCCACGATCCATGAATGTTCGCTCCTTGTTGTCTCCTAATCCAACGAGCAAGTTCCTGCCCAAGGCCGACAAAGGGTATTGGTCTTGTGAAGAGAAGAGTAGAAATGTTATGGAATGAGAGGAATTTAGAGAGAAAATATATCCCATTTTGGATTACGAATCTCCTCTTTATACTCTCATTATGATATTATGATATCCCTTCTGTAATGGCATGCTGACCTCCATTAATGGTCATCTTCTCGTAACGTTCAACCCTATGTAGTGGCTAAAGTTCGTCATTTTCAGTCGCCTTCATTACCGGTCATTCCTTGCTAAAATGCTTCTTCAAATTAAGCCCTTGCCCACTAACATTCCTAACTCCCCTAACCCGAATCCCGAGCACCGAGCACCAAATGATCCAAGCTCTTACACACTTGAGTCCCAAAGCATTGATCTCGAGCTCTCACATACTTGAGACCCGAGTGTCAATCCTCCTCCTCCTTATGGGCCTGAGTTATCAGACCTATCCTTTGGTCCGTTTATAACACACTCAAAAATAGATATTTAAAATATTTATTTACACCCTTCGTATAAATGAACAAAATTAGAGATTCTAGTGTAATAATGGACACATGACATCTCTAGTGTAATAATTAGAGATTCTTATAAACTGACCTCCCTTCGTATTAAATAATGAATGCTTAAAAAATCTATATCTTTTATGATTTAATAATGAACAAAATTGAATATCAGATAATGAAGTGAATTAAGAATTATTGTACCGAAAGTAAAATTCATTAAAAAGCAAAATTTATCATCTGAAAGAGAAAACCATTGTCCACACCGAAACAATCGATTTTTTCCTTTAAACTTCCAAGAAACCACAAACCGGATGAGGACAAAATGCATAAAATCAGTTTAAATTAGATGCACATTAAGGAAAAGTAGGTAAGGCATTGTGAGTCCCCATAAACCCTAAGGAATCCGAGGAGCAGGGTAGAGTCCAATGTCAAAGTGAGATCCTCCGATGATGGATTAGGGCAAACCACAATGTCACGGGAGACCCAAAAGGCAAAGCCCTGGCATCGGAGATGGGGAAATTTGAAGAACGAGGAAAACAAATTTAGAAGAAGACACAAAAGCGAGAAGGTCAAGGCGGAGGACAGCGTTGTGAGTCCCAATAAACCCTAAGGTATCCGAGGAGCAGGGCAGAATACGATGTCAAAGTGACATCCTCCGATGATGGATTAGGGCAGATCACAATGTCACAGGGGATCCCAAAAGGCCAAGCCCGAGCATCGGAGATCAGGAAATTTGAGGAACGAGGAAAGCATATCTAGAAGAACACACAAGAGCGAGAAGGTCATGGCGGAGCGCAGCGTTGTGAGTCCCAATGAACCCTAAATAATCCGGGCAGCAGGGCAGAGTACGATGTCAAAGTGGCATCCTCCGACGATGGATCAGGGTAGACCACAACGTCACAGGAGACCTAAAAGGCAAAACCCGAGCATCGAGGATGGGGAATTTGAGAAACGAGGAAAGCAAATCTAGAAGAAGACACAAAAGCGACAAAAGAGAGAGAGATAAAAACTGAACCTAATCAATGCCTTGCGTTGCATTTGATGAGCAAGGGTTTTCCCGGCTCGAATAGAGAAAGATAGATAGATACCTCGACCTCCTCTCCGGTAAGAAGCTTTCTCCGTCCTGGGAGCTTCTCCCACCTCCATCTCCTCCTGCTTCCGCCGGAGACCTCCATCGATGCCGGCGCAGAGGGTTCGCAGCGCAGAGAGAGATAGCGACCGATTGATCGCCGAATGAAACGGCCAACTGAACCGCTCAGGCTTTGAAGGTTTGATAGATGAGCGGATCGGGCAAACGATCCGATAAAATCGGCAGTGACAAGAATCGGGTAAACGAGTCCGGTAAAATCGGATTTTTATATTTGCATGGGGAAAGTTTCTTTTGATACCCGAACTTTCCTTTTTTACATGATTGCTTATTAAAATTTCAAGATTTATTATTTAAATGCTCTAAAAGTTTACATTTATATATTTATAAATTAAAAGTGCGTTTTTTTATAATCTAAGTGTTCGCCTTACTCATGTCTATCATTCGAGATAATATTTTATTTATATTTATTTAATATATACCGAAATAAATAAGTATCAAGATTAAACACACTTATATTCTGCTCATTAATGACTTTTAAAAATGTCTCCTCGGGATGGTGTGATGGTTAAGGCATGGGGTGTTGCCGCATGAGGTCTTGGGATCAAAAATCGACGTGACCGAACATAACCTCCCTCATATCTTGGCCATTTGCACTAATGGTTAGTAGTCACCCGTGATTTACCTCCTCCGTATTGGCCTAGGGACGGGTTAGTGGGGGCGCTGAGGGCGAGCGAATCGCCTTTTGTGTAACGACCCAAATTTCCTCATTTGGAGTTCTAATAATGTTTAAAAATATTTAGAAATTTTTAGAGTATTTTTATACAATTTTTGGATCTCGTTTGATATTTTTAACAAAAGAAACAAGTTACAAAAAAATAAAGAAAATAAGCCGAGGTTCGAACTGGAGACCTCCGATTAAGCAAAACCTTTATTTGTCTCGGCTGACCAAAAGCCCAAGCAAGCATTGCTAACTAAAGAAGGAGCAAAATCTATTTAAGCAGTAGTTAATGAATAGAAAATAAATTGGAATAAGAAGGGATGCAGTCGAGACTCGAACCCGCAACCCTAACCAGATCCAAGCCTTAAGCAAGGCGCGGTTAACCAAGTGTTCACGCGGATGTTATTAATAAGAAGGGAAGCGAAATATATATAAGCAATAGTAGTTAACGGAATATTAAGGTTATAAGAAGAGAACTTAGGGCTTGTTTGTGATTACCCGTGACCTAATTCTTTCTCCCTTCTTCCTCTTCGTGCATGCACCGATTCTGCCCGAGCGAAGGAAAACGAAGCCCTAGCTTCGTCTCCGGCGGCCGACCGAAGGGGATTTCCGCGAGCTCTTCTCGGATTCGAGCTCCTCTCGTCAAGAAGGACCTGTGAGCACGAAGAGAGGCCACGATTTGAAGAGACCCGAACCCTAGAAGTCTTCCTTCTTCGGTTGTAAGTCCAAGAACACGAAGGGTAAGTCGCTACTCACCTGCAGTAGGATAGTTCCGGATTCCTATCCCTTTTGTTTTCGAATTTTCTGTGGTGATTGTTGGTTTTTAGGGTTTCCTACTGTGGTTCTTCTTAACGTTACTTGTTTCCTCCGGTTTTGAGGTACTCCTTCCGTGGTAAGTTAAGTTCGAGAAATCTTTAGGTAAGATCTTGTTACAGAAGCATGATTTTAGGCTATAAGGTTTTGATCCTTTAACTATGCCAGATCTTGTTCGGTTCTGTTTATGTTTCATTGAATGGATTTGGAGTTGTGGATTCGATTTGTGTTTTCTTCTTGAAACCATGATGGTGTGGTTGGGTTGAATTTGAGGAGTTTTGGTGTTCTTTGATTTGCTCGAATTTTTGGACAGAATTGAGTGAGTTGAATTCTGATTTCCTATCCTGTGTATCAGTTCATATGGAGTTTATGGGTTTTGGATTTTCACTGCTAGACAATGCAAATAAGTGTTATATGGGTTTTAGATTCATTGATTTCATAGTATAGTATTTTAGTTACAGATTTCTTAGTAAATCACATTTAGCAGTAGCAAATTCTTTCCTTATGCTTTATGTTGGAAGTGATTCATATCACGTGTCAACTTGTGATAGCAGTAGCAATTCTGTCCTTTATTCTTTGCTTGGTTGGAATAAATTAAGAATAAGTAGATCCCCCAAGTTCTGTCCTAGTAAATCACGTTTAACAGCAACAACTTCTCTTTATGCTTTACTTAGTTGGAAAGAATTTAGAATGTGTAGACCCATTAAGTTCTGGTTCCAGTATATCATGTATCAACTCTTTGATAGCAGTATCATCTTTTCCTTGAGGTGTTTGATTGGTTTGTACAGAACTGGAATAGCTAGGGATTTTAGTCCTTTCCTGATTTTCAGTTTTAGTTTATATATATATCTATGCAACGAACTGCATTTTATTCCAAGTATATAGTTAGATTTTTCTTTAAGCTTTTAGTTTCCCTTTGTTCTGCTATTAGGCAATGAACATAGAATGGTTTGGATTAAGTATTGGTTTATTAGGCTAATTGGAGGTTGATCCGGCAATGATTTTGGTTTATTTTATGATGAAGTAGGTAGTATAATCTCTTTAGTGCAGAAGTGTGGATGAAAGAGTGAAGATGAGCATATGTAATATGTTGTTTTGGTGAGTATTATGTATTAAGACTAAAGATGATTTAAATTGATGTAATGAATTTAAAAGGTGAGAAGTATGTGAGTAATTTAGATATGCAAGTAGTAAGTTCAGAGTAGAAGTTTAGTTTAGAAGATGAGAAAAGAGATTTATATGTTGATCAATATATATTTTATACTGAGAATTCCTTTCTGACCATAAGTTTAATGGCATAATTGATGTTCAGAATTAAAGTACTTAGATGTGTCAATATCAAGGATTCCATTTGGTCTCAGCCGGTTACTAGAATATGAAATTCTAGGTTTATAATTGCCATGTGAGAATTTTAGTGCAGTTTAGATCTCCTTGAAGTGCGGAATTTTAATGCAGTTGAAATCTCCTTGTAGTGCAGAATTTTAGTGCAGTTTAGATCTCCTTGTAGTGCAGAATTTTAGTGCAGATTTTTATTAAGTATTAGTGTGCAGATTTTTATTAAGCATTAGTGTGCAGTTTTTTATTTAACATTGTAATGCAGATTTCTGTTAAGCATTGCAGTACAGAATTTTGTTAAGCATTGTAGTGTAGATTTTCTTGAAGTATTTAGTTTCTTTAGTAGTGCAGATTTGCTAATAGATAGTTTATGGATAGCATTGTAGAACAAGGCTTTAGATTTCCCTTAAATATGCATGATTGTGTGTTACCTAGTTGATTTCACTTATAGATGCATATGGAAAAATACCCTAACAGTATTTTGAGTTAAAGAAAAGTATAAGAAAGATAAAGAAAAGAAAGAAAAAGGCGAAGGCCTTAAGTATATCCCAAAGTCAAGACTTTAGG
The DNA here is from genome assembly GCF_018446385.1 of Zingiber officinale. Classification (NCBI taxonomy): domain Eukaryota; kingdom Viridiplantae; phylum Streptophyta; class Magnoliopsida; order Zingiberales; family Zingiberaceae; genus Zingiber; species Zingiber officinale. The sequence goes on from NC_055992.1 coordinate 135,509,737, forward strand.
GATTTTGGCACACAAGGTGCTTATTAAAATGTCAAGACATTTAAAGAAGAAGTAATTAAGATATTTTACTTTGAAGAGGCTAGTACCCGACTTTCGAGGTTGTCGTTAAACAAATCCAGGTGTCCAATTCCGAGATTTTGGCCTGGTAGACTGAGGTCTGCTCTTTTAGGATTGGTGGCTCGCTACCCCAACCTATTAGGGAACGCGCATAAGATGGTACTATATCTGGGCCCAAGAGAAGTTGATTACTATTTTTAAGTATTATAAGTATAAGCTTTTGAACAAGTAAAACAAGTTTTTTACATAAGTATAAAAGTATTAAATGATAAGTTTTAAACAAGTAAGATAAAAGAATAAGTTTAGAACAAATGAATTAAGTTTCACTTTGTTTTAAAATCAGCAAGTTTAGCTTTCTTTTATGCTAGCATGTTATTTAGATTTGCTTACTTTTATTTGCTATTAGAAGAGCATGAGTAGCTTTACATGTTTAGCATTTCAGTATGTTTGATTCTTTTACTATTAGATGAGCATGAGTAGTCTTCAGTAAGCATTCAGTTAGTTCATGTTATAGATATATGTACATGCATATTGAGATTTTTGTGAGTTAGATAGCGCTTACTAAGCATTTTGCTTATAGATTGCATTTCCTCTTACTACAGATACAGGAAAGGAAAAGATTTAGCAAAGGAAGGCGACAAGGTGACGCGGATGGTGTGTGATGTCAGGACTATGGGAGAGACTTGGGACATTATTAAGTTTCCGCATTTTAGTGATTAATAAATATTTGAGATTGTATCTTACATTCCAGGTCATTTGAGTTCATTCTTGTTTTGGATTGTATGCTGAGATGAGTTTTGTTTAATAAGTAGTTATTTTGGTGTTTGACACTTATTTAACTGCGTGAGAGTTTGTTATATGTTCCAGCCACCTGTGGCTGATGTATACTATGTTTGTATCTCAGTTTATGGTCACCAGTACAGGGGAGACTGCCGAAATTTTTTGGTAGGGACTCCTCATGGTTTCGATCATACCGGTTAAGTAGAGTTAGTAGTTAAGTAACGGTCACCTTAGAGAGTAGTAAGGAAGGTGGGTCGTTACACTTTGCCACATTAATGACTTTTAAATTAAATGATCAACATTAAACACATTTATATTCTGCTCTTAATATTAATGAACAACATTCATGATGAATATTCATAAATAATTTTACTATTTTATTAAAAATCTTCCCCCTTTACTAACTAATTTTGGGGAAGCCTAAAATGAATTTATGTTAATATCCTTTTTTCTATTCACACTAAAAATAATCCTAAGATTTATTAGTAATTCCACAAGCGAAACAATCAGTGATCTAGAGTTCGAGACTCAGCTGCGACGTATTATTATGAAATTTTCTCATCATTAATTTTCTCTGATTGTTTTATATAAAAAAAATATAGTTCTCTTTAATTTCACATCTTAGAATTGACAACACTATGATCAAAGAATCTTGTATAAATATTTTAAGCCAACAATGTTAAAAAATATACTTTTCTTAGTTTTTTTTACTAAGATAAGTATAATATTAAATTAAATTAATTTTTTCATAGGGAAGTCCGTTACAGTAGTTTGTTACTGGGATTCTCTAGCGTCACCCTTACATTAGTGCATTATTGCATTAGTCTGATGAATCTTACCCAAATAATTAATTCTTGATTCTGAACGTAAGGGTGACACTCGAAAATCCAAACAAAAGTCAAGTATTTTACCCTAATGACTCTATTAATAACTCTACTTTAGTATTTTAATGCTAAAATACTTTAATTAATATAATTCCATTATAAAGGGTCAATGTGATTTCAATATATTATATTACATACGCGATGCGTGTGCACGATCACTAGTATTTCTAAAAAATATTTAACAATCATATTTATGCGGAATTAATTCTAAGCAGATGCATATCTTCAGAAAAATATTCTTCTCACCTCCTAATTATTTGACGATTGGCTATTAGTCGATCCTATGATTTACTTAACTTCATATAGCCGGAAGATGAACGGTAAAGGACACATATGGTGAACATAATCATTTTTATTATAATGAATATATTTATTAATAAAATTTTTATCAGACATTCTAAATAAATACAGAATTTTTTAAATAAATAAATAATTTTAGATTATCCAACTCAATAATTAATTAAATAATTTTAATAAAAATTTCAAATGATCAAATAAATTTAAATTAAGAACTCACGAACATTTAAACAAATCAAACTGAAATAAAATAGAAATTAGGTCAAACTCATTTAAAAAAACAAAAACCAAATTTAAATAATTATTTTAACATCTTAATTCATTTAAATTCAGTTTAGATTAGTACAGTTATCCTATGAAATAAATTTAAACATCATAAAATTTGGCACAACTTCATTAGTTTACAACTCTATTTATATTGGATAAATCCGGAGTTATATTTATACATAATTAGAGATGGACGTCATTGAAATTCAAATTCTAATCCCTATATTTATTTTTATTAGGGTAGATTTAGTTGAGGATTATTCTTGATAATCTTAATTGTTCATCTAAGATTATCAATGAAAAATTTATTTGAATTAGGTAATCGATGATTTCGAATAATGTTCCTTGCCTGATATGTCAACAAAAGGGATATACAATCCGATTTAACAAAGGTTTTTTTAATTTCGGAATTAACGATGTTTTTACCCAAAATATCCTCGGATAAGAGAAAAATATAACCCAAAAGAAAAATATAAAGAAAAAAATAAAAAAATAAAAAATAACTTAAAAATGTAAAAAAAATAAAAAAAATTGTAAAATAATAAAAAAATTGTAAAAAAAATAGAAAAATAGAAAAAACATAAAAAATAATAAAATAATAATAATAACATAAAAAATAAAAAACATTAAAAAAATAATAAAAACGTTAAAAGATAAGAAAACATAAAAATATAAAAGTGATCCGGCAGTAAGGACGGGCCCCCCTTTGAGGGAAGTCAATGACACGTAGAGGTCAAAAGTCTAAGGGCAAGATGAGGTTCGGCCGATCGGGTAAGGGTCGGGTCAACCGGCCGAACGGGTCAGACAGAATCAAAGACAACCCGACGGGGAGTCGGGTTTCCGACGCTCATGGTGAACAAAGTCGTCGGGCCGAGCGGTTCACCCGCTCGGCCGAGGCATAAGGCAACAATGCCGTGAACAGTCTCAGCCCGAGCACACAACCGGAAATCTCCCGAGCGTACCAGTACTTGCGTCCGGTCGGACGTGATGGGATTGCAGAGCGGCTGGATGCTCGGCACGGGGAGAGAAGGGACAAAAAGACAAGGGGACATCGAGGAATATCTTCTGACAATAAGCATATTCGACAGCCAAGCCATACGCAGAATCTTACGACAGAAGGTTCTGCCGTCCCATCAGAGAGGTGCTCGGACTATAGTAGTATGGTGTCAGGCAAGCTCATCTGGCAAGCCCATACTGAGATATGGTAAGAGGACACGTATATGCCTTGGTATGTGTGCATAAGCCTCCTCACAGCTCTATATAAGGGTCCTCACACTTCGCCGGAGGTACGCATTCTCTGATATTCGAAGCCACCTCTGCATTTTCCTCTTGCCTGACTTGAGCGTCGGAGGGTCGTCGTCGGGAACCACTTTCCGACCCGGCTTCTTTGCAGGTTCATCAGAGCTCCATACGACCGGTCAAGAGAGCCACGTCATCGGTTCGGAGAGCGCCACGTGCCCAGCGTCCATAGATTCAGCGTTCGGACAGGATCAAATTGGCGCCGTCTGTGGGAACGCACCTGCATCTGAGCGGAAGAGATGGACGAAGCTGAACAACCACACACTGTGATGCTCTCCCAGGAGGAGCTCAATGCTCTAATCGAGGCAAGAACGGCTAAGCTCGTGGAGCAACATAAACAAAAGGCTCAATCCGAGCGACTGGAGCAACAAGTGACATCAGCATCAGGAGGCCGAGCGGAAGCACCGCCTGCCACCGTTCCATTTCATTGGGCTCTATTCCGTACGCCTCCTGAAGTCGTAGCAGTTAACCGTGATCGAGAATCTTCATTAGACGAGGCACCCATGAGAGACAACAGAAAAGGCAAGGCCCCCCGAACGGACGTCTCCCCCGAGCGGATCAATCGGCAATTTTCAGAAGCCATCCTGCGGGACCCTCTGCCAAAGCACTATATGCCCCCGGCGATCGGTGAGTACAACGGAACCACCGACCCGGATGATCATTTAGGTAAGTTCGACAACACCGCTACACTACATTAATATACAGATGGAGTGAAATGTCGGGTGTTCCTTACCACCCTCTCGGGATCGGCGCAACGGTGGTTTCGGAGGCTGCCGGACGGATCCATCACAAGTTTTAAGGACTTCCGCACGGTCTTCTTCCACCATTTTGCAAGCAATCGGCGTTATCAAAAGACCAGTGTCAGTTTATTTGCCATCAAGCAAGAGCCTAGGGAGCCGCTCAGAGCTTATATTCAACGATTCAAACGAGTGGTCATGGATATTCCAACGGCCACCTCAGAAACGATGATGAATGCATTCACGCAAGGCCTCGTGAACGGTGACTTCTTCCGCTCACTCATTCGAAAGCTGCCCCGAGACTACGATCATATGTTACACCGGGCCAATGAGTACATTAATGTGGAAGAAGCCCAGGCGGCCCGAAGGAAAGAAGCTCCAACCGAGCGGCTAGCCCCTGCTGAGCGGAAGCCGCACACTGGCCACCAGCCGCCCAGAGGGCCGCGAGCTGAAGCAGCCCGCCCTCAGCAACATGCGAGATCCCACGCCATTCAAGAGGTATCTGCCGAGCGGCCCGAACCAAAAAAGAAGGTATAGACCCTCATGCTTTGCTCGTTCCACCGGACCGACACGCATAATACAAGAGATTGTCGAAGTCTTCCCCTGATCGCCCACCCCGTGCCCCGGAGTGGCCACCGTCGATCACCATCATCCGACAGGCGACAACGACACCGTGAAGCCGATCGACGACAGTCTCCCGTGCGGTATCATCCTCATAGGCACGAGGACAATCCCCGGGTATCTAAGGAGCGGCCTAGGTCGTCCGCCCGGGAGGAAGAAAATAGAAGCAACACGTCCCGCGGCAAAATCAACATCATCGCTGGCGGGCCGACCGAAGGTGATTCCAACAGAGCAAGGAAGGCAAGTGTCAGGCAGCTCCAGATCCATGCGGTCGGCTACAGTCAAGAAAGGGCGAGCGGACCCGAAATCAGCTTCGGGCCCAGGGACCTTGAGGGAGTCGAAGTGCCACATGACGACGCCCTCATCATCAAAGCGGTAATAACTAATTATACTATTCTCCGCATTTTCATTGATACAGGCAGCTCGGTCAACATCATATTCAAAAAAGCTTTCGACCAACTCCAAATTGATCGAGCCGAGTTGCTGCCCATGACAACCCCCCTCTATGGGTTTACGGGCAATGAAGTTCTGCCGGTCGGACAGGTCTGACTAGCTATTTCGCTAGGAGAAGAGCCGCTCAGAAGGACGCGGACTGCAAACTTTGTCGTGATCGACTCTCCCTCAGCATATAACGTGATCTTGGGGTGACCAGCGCTCAATGAGTTCCAAGCGGTCGTCTCCACCTTCTACCAGAAAATAAAGTTCCCGGTTGAAGATAAAGTCGGAGAAGTGTGAGGGGACCAGCTGGCGGCTCGGCGATGCTACGTCGAAATGGTTCGAGCCGAAGCTAATGCCACGCGGAAGGCGCCACGGATCGAGGTAAATGTCATAACCGAAAAACCACCCTCTTTGATTTATGAGGAAAAAGAGGAGGTGCAGATCCACTCGACCCGATCGGAAGCCACCACATTCATTGCGGCCGATCTGGAGGCAAGCCAGAAAAAGGAGGTGATCAAATGTCTCAAGAGAAATTGCGATGTCTTCGTTTGGTCGACGCATGAGCTGCCGGGAATTTCGCCAAGTATAGCGCAGCATGAACTTCACGTCCGACCGGACGCTCGGCCGGTGAAGCAAAGGAAGAGGGACTTCAACGCCGAACAAAACGTCATAATCCGAGCGGAGGTCGAGAAGCTCCTGGAGGCCGACCACATACGTGAAGTGCAGTTTCCGAGCTGGTTGGCGAACGTGGTGCTAGTCTCCAAGCCAGGCAACAAGTGGAGGGTTTGCATTGATTTCCGGGATCTCAACAAAGCATGCCCAAAAGATTTCTACCCTCTACCTCGGATTGATCAACTGGTGGACTCCACAGCCGGGTGCGAGTTAATATGCATGCTAGACGCTTATCAGGGCTACCATCAGGTACCGCTCGCCCGAGAGTATCAAGAGAAGGTTAGCTTCGTCACAGCCGACGACACTTACTGCTACAATGTAATGCCGTTCGGATTGAAGAACGCAGGAGCAACTTACCAGCGCTTGATGAACAAAGTATTCAAGGAGCAGATCGGGCGCAATTTAGAAGTATACGTGGATGATATTCTCATCAAGTCCGTCCGAGCGGCTGATCTTTTTATGGACATGGAGGAGACCTTCCGAACGCTGAGGAAGTATGGAGTCAAGTTCAACCCTCAGAAATGTTTGTTCGGAGCAAGAGGCGGACGTTTTTTGGGCTATATAGTGACCGAGCGAGGCATAGAGGCAAATCCCAGCAAGGTCAAAGCGTTGCAAGATATGCCGCCACCAAGAAATCTGAGGGAAGTCCAGCGTCTAACCGGACGGATAACTGCATTGTCAAGATTTATCTCCAAGACTGCCGACTGGAGCCTCCCGTTTTTCAAAATCCTACGCAAAGCTACTAAGTTTCATTGGGATGAGGAATGCGATCGAGCGTTTGAAGAACTGAAGACATATCTAAACACTTTGCCCGTGCTAGCCAAGCCAGCTGTAGGTGAGCCGCTCTGTATTTATTTATCTTCAACCGAGCGGGCAGTAGACTCAGCATTAGTGAGGACGAGCGGAGAAGAACAACCCGTGTACTTCTTGAGCCATATTTTAAAAGACACGGAATCTCGCTACACTGGACTCAAGAAGCTGGCTTTTGCTTTGGTCCTCACCGCTCAGAGACTTCGTCCTTATTTCCTAGCACATACAATCATCGTCTGGACAAATAACCCTTTGGGAAGAGTGCTGCTGAACCCAGAAGTGTCCGGGCGGCTCATCAAATGGACAACGGAGTTAAGTGAATTTGATATTCAGTACCAACCCCGTTCGGCGATAAAGGCGCAGTCCTTAGTAGATTTTGTCACCGAAGTGCAAAAGCCAGAGCCCGAAGCTATGTAGAAAATATTTGTGGATGGATCGTCCACTCGGCTCGGGAGCGGGATTGGCGTGCTGTTACTCTCACCCCAAGAAGAAAGGATGCACCTATCCATCCGACTGGATTACAGAGCCACAAATAACGAAGCAGAATATGAGGCCCTTATAGCCGGCTTGCAGGCCGCCCGGCATGTTGGAGCCGGTCGGGTGACACTCCATTCAGATTCTCAGCTGGCCGCCCAGCAGCTCTCGGGCACTTTTGAGATTAACAACGCTCGGCTCAAGCTTTACGCTGAGGCCTTTGAAAAACTCAAGACCCACTTCAGAGAAGTCATTATCCAGAAGATACCCCGAGCGGAAAACCAGGCAGCAGACGAGTTAGCCAAGCTTGCAAGTTCAATATCACCGATCGTCATTCAGCAGCCAATTGAGTAAGTATCTTTGGTGGCTCATGTTGACTGGATGGAGAGCCTCGCGTTTCCAAGCGATTGGAGGACAGCCATCATGGAGTTTCTGCGCTCTGGTGCGACACCGTCCGACCGGGAGGAAGCCCATCTATTAAGAAGGAGAGCCGGCCGGTTCACACTTGTTGGAGTCCAACTTTACAAGAAGGTTTTCTCCCGCCCACTTTTGAAATGTGTGAGCTCGGAAGACGCGACGTACATCCTCCAGGAAGTGCACCAAGGATCGTGCGGAGGACATCCGGGCGGACAATCGCTGGCCAGGAAGATCTTGCTGGCTGGATACTTCTGGCCAACACTGCAAGAAGACGCCGCTCGGACCGTCGCGACGTGCCTTTCCTACCAGAAGTACCACAACTCCTCCCACCGACCGGCGGAGGAGATGAAAGCGTCTACGATATCCTGTCCGTTCGATCAGTGGGGGATGAATATCATGGGTCCGTTCCCTATGGCGACCGATCAGCGGAAGTTTCTACTGGTGGCGGTCGACTACTTTTCCAAATGGGTGGAGGCCGAGCCGCTGGCGAAGATCACCAAGCAAATGGTCAAAAAGTTTATCTGGCAGCATATAATCTGTCGGTTCGGCATTCCTCGCCGGCTCATATATGATAACGGACGACAGTTTGTCGGGAAGCAGCTCGAAGAATGGTGCAAAAGTTATGGCATTGAACAACACTTCACTTCCGTGGCGTATCCCCAGAGTAACGGCCAAGCGGAAGTAACCAACAGAGAAATACTTAGAATTCTTCGAGCTCGACTTGACCACATAGGAGGAAGTTGGGTGGACGAGCTGCCGGGCATCTTATAGACTATCTGCACGACCCCAAAGGAGGGAACGGGCGTCACGCTATTCCATTTAGTGTATGAAGGCGAAGCAGTTGTCCCGATTGAAGTCGGCGTCGAGTCCGTGCGGATCCAGAACTATGATAAGGACAACGCTGAGCGGAGGAACATGGAGTTGGACTTGATCGACGAAGAGCGAGCCAAAGCGTCCGTCCGGCTAATGGCGTACCGGCAGAGAATGAAGCAGAACTACAACCGGCGCGTGATCCCTAGAGCGTTCCAGGTCGGCGACCTAGTGTGGAAGAAAGTAAAGCCAGTTGGGAACGTTGGCAAACTGGAGGCTCCTTGGACGGGTCCCTTCAAAGTCATCGAAAAGCTCCGCTCGGGTGCCTATTATCTGGAGGATGAAGACGGACGACAACTGGATCGACCATGGAGCGCGAATCACCTCCAGCCTTACCGGGCGGGGTGAAAGGTGCGCCAATGTAATATATGTTGTATATTTTCCGTTCGGCTGTATATTTGACATGCAGGAGTAAAAAATCGGAAAATTAGCACAAGTATAGGGCCTCGTCAGCCGAATCGGAAGACCGTCGAGCTCCGACGTTAAAAATCGAGAGTCGCACCGGCGACTATAAACCCTCCGGCCGGAAGACCATCGAGCTCCGACGTTAAAAATCGAGAGTCGCGCCGGCGACTATAATCCCTCTGGCCGGAAGACCGTCGAGCTCCAACGTTAAAAATTGAGAGTCGCGCCGACGACTATAAACCCTCCGGCCGGAAGACCGTCGAGCTCCGACATTAAAAATCGAGAGTCGCGCCGGCGACTATATACCCTCCGGCCGGAAGACCGTTGAGCTCCGACGTTAAAAATCGAGAGTCGCGTCGGCGACTATAAACCCTCCGGCCGGAAGACCGTCGAGCTCCGACGTTAAAAATCGAGCGCGGCGACTATAAACCCTCCTAAGACCGCCGAGCTCCGACGTTAAAAATCGAGAGTCGCGCCGGCGACTATAAACCCTCCGGCCGGAAGACCGTCGAGCTCCGACGTTAAAAATCGAGAGTCGCGCCGGCGACTATAATCCCTCCGGCCGGAAGACCGTCGAGCTCCGACGTTAAAAATCGAGAGTCGCACCGGCGACTATAAACCCTCCGGCCGGAAGACCGTCGAGCTCCGACGTTAAAAATCGAGAGTCGCGCCGGCGACTATAAACCCTCCGGCCGGAAGATCGTCGAGCGCCAACATTAAAAATCAAGAGTCGTGCCGGCGACAATAAACAGGGGGTGACTTTTAAGTCGTTTGGCCGATCGGCCAAGTAACCAAAAGTATTTCGTGAACATCTGGTAAAAATCCCGTTTGCGACCGTTTGCGAAACAAGACATATTCAGCCGAGCGGACTAGCTATGCAAAATACTTCGTAAAAAACTCTCTTTCGAACACAAGAAAGGTAGGCGAATAACGAGGAGAAGTGAAGAAACATAAACAACGGTAGTTGGCTAGCCGAACGGACAGTACTCGTTTTGATTAGCAAGAGAAAGCAAGCAAAAGGATAGCATAGTATTAAAGAAATTAAGGCCGAGCGGCCGAATTACAAAAAGGGGAGTTTTCTTGCCGAACGGCCGAATTACATATAGACTCTTATTCCAGATAATCGTAAATGTCCTGGGGGATGATGCCGAGGAGCGCCGCTTGGTCTTGGGCCGGGATGAGGACGGAGTCGGCAAGATGACCCTTGGACTTCAAATAAGCTGTGGTGGCAGTCATAGCAAGCTCGAAGGCAGTGTACATCCGTTCGTAGACTTTCTTCGAGAATTCGTCCGAACGGATGTAATTCAGCCTCAGGGCTGCTACTCGGTCAGGCTCAGCCTCTTGATATTCCTTGAAGGCCGCTTGGGAGGCTGCGAGGGACTCTTGCAGAGTTTTCAGCTCATCCTTATGCTTAATTGCCTTGGCCGAGCGGCTCGCCTTCTCGCCGTCCAGCTGATCCATCAGCTCCTTAACCCGTTGCTCCAGGCCCCGAGCCTCGACATTCTTCTTCTCCAGATCGGAGATAGTCGTTTTCTTCCGCTCAGTGGCCAGGCTTATTTTGCGATCTAGCGATTTGTTCTGGCGATCAAGTTCGGCCAGAGTATGAGCCTGGTCGGCCGTTTTCTTCCGTTCGGCCTCCAACAGGTTTTGGGTCTTTTTGAGCTCCCTCTGCAACTCGATGTATGATGGACCCTGAGAGGGCGCGCCGCCCGAGCTCCTTAACCTTTTTAGCTCCTCGTCCACCATCGCCAGACGATTGGAGATGGCGATCTCCTCCACCCATCTCTGTCAATAAATAAAATCATTAACAGCCGATCGGAAGAAGCGCATAAAAGACTTAAAGAACTCAAACTTTCCCCTGTGGCCTGCTGCATGTGGCTGTTGGCCAGATTGCTGAGTGGAATCATGGCGACGCGCGCCCGAGCGTCGGCCCACATCTCGGCTAGGGGCCCCTTCATTGTAATCATGTGCTCGGGCGCGGTTAGCCGATCGGACTCCGGCATCAGCTCTTCGGTGGGGAGATGCAAGGAGACCCGGATGGTATGGTGCCGACCGGGAGTCGTCTGGGCCGAAGCTGGAGACGGATCGGAGACCGGTGCAGAAAATTGTGACAAAAGGGCCGAGCGTTGGACTTGGTGGGAAGCGGGCGGAAGAGCACTGACAGGAACGGCCTCGAGGGGGTCCGCGGATGCGTCCAATTGGGAGGGGGTCCGATCGGACGAGATCACCTCCACCGCTAGGGCTTTGCCTCGTGAATCCGCGGTAGTCCGCTCGAATGGCTGGACCGCGGACGTGGCCGATCGAAGGGGTGTCTCCACTCGGCGTCTCTTTTGCCTGAGCGGGCGCTTTTCCTCTTGAGCGGAGCCTTTCTCCCAGACGGAAGGCTCTCGGCTAGCAGTTGCGCCAGCCGCTGGCTCCGGGAGAGAAGCCTGAGCGACCGACTCCCCTGCATTCGTCTCGCTCTCTCCTTCGTTAGAGCTGACCGGGGTGATGCCCAATTGCTCCATTTCTTTGGCAGCTGCGGCCTCGAGCGCCGCCGCCTTCCTCTTCAAAATGTCGGCCATCACCGACTCCATGACAATGTTCGTTGCAAAGGAAAAAGGAGAAAATCAGTTAGCAATCAAGGCAAATGTACAAGTAAGATTCTTACCGAAGCCGCTCGAAAGGGGGTCCTGATCGGACTCAGGCCGAATATGTACATCACCCCTTCGGGCAGGAACTTAGTGATGTCAAACTTCAGACCGGCTAGCATGTTGGCGGCGTGAAGATAGTCCGGTCGGGTCTTGAACCTTTTGAGCTCTGGGGAAATTGGTGGTCCGACCTGCCACTAGGTTCGGAAGGAGGCCCGCTCGGGCATACGAAGGTAGAAGTAGAACTCTTTCCAATGTTTATTGGAAGAGGACAATTTATTGAAGAAAACTAAACCGGGCCGAGCTTGGAACATGTAGGTACCTAGCTCGGACTGTTTAGGGTAGTAGAAATAGTAGAAAACCTCCGGTTGGAGGGGAATGTTGTGAATTTTGAATAAGACGACAACTCCGTATAGAAGGCGGAAAGTGTTAGGAACTAGGCTTCCGAGCGGAATGCCGAAAAAATTGCAAACTTCAGCGATGAAGAGATGAATTGGAAATCGCAGACCGGTTGTGAACTGGTCGCGGAAAACACAAAAAGCTCCGCGCGGCGGTTTGTGTGGCCGAGCGGAGGGAGTGGGTAAGATAATTTTGAAGTCAGATGGGATGTCAAAATTATCCATCAGAATATCGACGTCGCGCCGATCGAAGCGCGACTCCATGGTGGTGTACCACAGGCCGAGGGCTTGGTCTTGGGGCTGAGAGGAACTGGCCATTGTCCGAACGGACGAAACCAAAAATGACGAAAGGCAGAGGATAGAAGAAAGAAGATGGCAAATGAAACAGTGCCCCGAGAACCAAAACTCGGGAAAGAAACGCAAAGAAAGCACAAGAATCAAAGATAGAACAGAAGAAGAGCCTTACAGAGAAGAAGGAGGATCGACGGGGAATGCGGAATCGCCGGAAAAGGGAGAACCAAAGCTGCCGGAGCGCTGAAACGCCGAAGGAAGCTTCTGGGCACGCGAGAGCATAAATGCGGCGAAGGCGGAGAAGGCGAAGGCTTTATAGGGTTGAGCCCGAGCGGCCTCCGCCATCGGATTCAGATCGCGAGAACCGGAGCACGCATAGCGCCGTCCATTTCAAACCGCCTCGGTCTCGTCACCCGCGGCGCCGCCGCCGTACGATGACGGCAGCAATGCCACGTGGCATTCCACCACGGGAGAGCATTTAATAAGCGCCTTAACGAGGCACAGAGCGCGTGCCCGACCTTAATGATGGAGATTGGCACAAACTTCGAAGAGATCCGAGGAATATTGGCGTTGACCGACGTTATAGCTGCCCCCGTGGGGACCGAGCGGAGGATAGTTGCATATAGACGCCGCTCGGCGCAACTGATGGTCCAGTCAGTCGGACTAATCGCCTCCTTCGACTAGACTTGAAGGGGAGGCAAGTGATCCGGCAGTAAGGACGGAGGACCCCTTTGAGGGAAGTCAATAACACGTAGAGGTCAAAAGTCTAAGGGCAAGATGAGGTTCAGCCGATCGGGTAAGGGTCGGGTCAACCGGCCGAACGGGTCAGAATAGAATCAAAGACAACCTGACGGGGAGTCGGGTTTCCGATGCTCATGGTGAACAAAGTCGCCGGGCTGAGCGGGTGAACCGCTCGGCCGAGGCATAAGGCAACAATGCCGTGAACAGTCTCAGCCCGAGCACACGACCGGGAATCTCCCGAGCGTACCAGTACTTGCGTCCGGTCGGACGTGATGGGATTGCCAAGCGGCTGGATGCTCGGCGCGGGGAGAGAAGGGACCAAAGGACAAGGGGACATCGAGGAACATCTTCTGACAATGAGCATGTTCGACAGCCAAGCCATACGCAGAATCTTACGACAGAAGGTTCTGCCGTCCCATCAGAGAGGTGCTCGGACTGTAGCAGTATGGTGTCAGGCAAGCTCCTCTGGCAAGCCCATACTGAGGTATGGTAAGAGGACACGTATATGCCTTGGTATGTGTGCATAAGCCTCCTCACAGCTCTATATAAGGGTCCTCACACTTCGCCGGAGGTACGCATTCTCTGATATTCGAAGCCACCTCTGCATTTTCCTCTTGCCTGACTTGAGCGTCGGAGGGTCGTCGCCGGGAACCACTTCCCGGCCCGGCTTCTTTGCAAGTTCATCGGAGCTCCATACGGCCGGTCAAGAGAGCCACATCATCGGTTCGGAGAGCGCCACGTGCCCAGCGTCCATCGATTCAGCGTTCGGACAGGATCAAAAAATATAAAAAAAAATAAAAACATAAAAAAGTTTAAAAAAATAAAAAAAAATAGGGGGAAAATGTAAAAAAAATAAAAATAAAAAAACGTAAAAAAATAAAAACATAAAAAAATTAAATAACGTAAACAATTTTAGAAAAAAACATAAAAAAATAAAAAATAATTAAAAAACATGAAAAAGAAAAAGAAAAAACATAGAGTTTAAATAATAATAAATATTATGTATGAGTTTTGTAACTTAGAGTAATATAGTAAAATATTAAATTAAGTTATTTATTAAAATATTCAAATAAAAATTTTTTTATTACATTATCTAGGTTGAACCAAATAATATTTGATTATATTTTATTTCTCGTAACCTTAGTTATGTGATTACCTTGTAATCATATAATTAAGATTATATATAATAACTTGAACCAAACACATCCTACTAATAATTTTTCATTGTATCATGGAGACGAAAGTGTCTTTTTATATAAGTATATTCATAAAAAAAAGGAGTAAATACTTTAGTTATACAATTAATATTATGTTTCCATTGTATTTCTAATTGTTTCATTATTTAAATGTTTTGATATTTTTAAAATGTTTTGTCCAATTATTTTATTTTATTTTATTTTTATAAAAATGTGAAGTTGAACTGAAAATCTACACTATTAGATAACTTGAATATTATTTCTAATAAATCGTCTCAAAAAAAAATCTTCATATATCCTACTCTGCTATAAATTAATTCTATGATTTATCTTCAAAACTGATGCTAGATTTTGAAAGATTCAATATAAAAAATGTTATTTGTATTTATATAAAAAAATAATAAATCTATACTATAAAAAAATTCATTAATAGAGCACATAAATTAAATTTATGTTTAGGAATTTTTGGATTTAGGGAGATAGAAATAGAAAAAGACCAGTCAAAGAGAAAGAAAAAGTCGAGCGTCTGCTCAACTGCTCTAGGCATGTTTTTCTCTTTTTTTTTGGATACTTTTAAAAAAATCATAATATTGTTAGGACACATAGAGAGCTAGAGGAGAGGTGAATAGTTTCGTTCTCTTCTTTAATGATGATTTACAACAGAAACTCGAAGTGAATACTCCAAAATGTTAACACCTCCGATTTACTTGATCTCCACCTCTTTGAGGTGATTAATCAAAGGATCCACATCGTACACAGAACTTCACTTTGAACACACTCCTTCTCAGAAACTTTTCGAAGGTTGAGAAATCTCGTAGAAACTCGAACACGAGAAATACAACAATAATACAAGTAAAAAATGAAAGTAAACACTTTACAATGAGATCTTGCTAGCTTGCTATCTTGTTGAGTGAAAATGTCTCTTGATCAGTTGGAAAAACAACAACACTTCTAACTCAACGTCCCAAGAATCGACGGCGAAAACCCTAGACGAACTCCTCTTTATATGGATATTGTTCAAACTGCTTTTCACCTCCTAATCGATTAGGCTTTCCTCTAATCGATTGTCACGTCAGTCGCAACAACATGCAGAAAGCTCTTTTCAAACCTCTAATCGATTTGTGAGTTATATCAATCAATTCGACAATTTCTAATTGATTTAGAAGTTTTTTGTTCACGAGAGAAAACAACCTAATCGCTTGCCCAATCAATTCCCAAGCTCTATGTTCTCTCACAACAAAGGCTATAATCGATTAGCTTAATTGATTTGAAACTGATGAATTGATTGCCTCAATCAATTCACTAAGCCTCTATTCTCTATCGATTGCCTTAATTGATTGGCCAACTTTTGCCCAATCAATTAGACTAAGAACAATCGATTTCCCAATCAATTTTGGTCCTCACTGTGTTGTCGCAAACCACTCTCAATTGATTAAACTCTCTACCTAACCAATTATACTAGGTCATGTAAGTATCTCATGATAGTTTGATGTGACCAACCGAGTTAAGTTAGGTCTTGTTTATGTTTGATCCTTATATCTAAGTGTGTAGGAGCTTAGGAACATAAGAAGTCGAGCTGAAGACGTAGCTAGCTAGAAAGATGACATAGGAAGGGAGTCAACAAGATCGATGCATCCAAGAGACGAGGTACTGCTGAAGAGTACATCAGTGGACTAGAAGGATGTGCGCGACATTCGAGGGATGAGAAGCCAGTAGGAAGTCTACTTAAGGAGAAGGTTAGAGTTGGGTTCGAGTGAACTCAACTCAGGTTAACCAGAGAATCGCCTACACGAACAAGATCAACTTGGAGGCTAATCTACTTCATGGAAGGCAGCTCCAATCGCTTAGAAGGTGCCTCGTATGAATAGTACGAAGATGCCTTCAAGCCTGTTGAAGGCACCTTCAATACTCGTTAGCCGAAGATAAAGTTTTATCTTCGGCGGATAAAACTTAATCTATTGAAGGTGCCTTGGACTTACTTGAAGGCGCCTCCGAGCTATGGATAGATTTTTTTCAGGAGCTATAAAAGACTCCTGGAGATAGGAAATTAACAATAACTCAACTACAACTTCTGCAATCACTTCCTAGTCTTTTTCTAACTTGTCAATGTCTGTAAGACGCTACTCCACCTTTAACAAAGGAGATTTCTAGTGGAGCTTCTTCAAGGTCTTAAATTAACAATCACCTAAGTTGTAACCAAGTAAATCTAGCATTCTTACTTTTCTTTTAGAAGTTGTTAATTTTATTCATTCTTATTTTATTCAATGAATTATGCATAACTAATCAAATCTAAAGATCGCGAAAGAACTTGTTTAATCTTTGTTGGTAATTTACTCCCCTCTTGCCGGCCACACCGGGACCAACAATTGGTATTAAAACTCAACCACTTTAGAAGGACTAACCACCAACCAAAGCAAACAAGAAAATGGTCGGACCAAGTATCTATCCGTCGAAGTTCGAGGGAGAGTTCACCCTATGGAAAAAGCGAATGGAGTATTTTTCAAAACTAATTTTTGAAATTTTACTAATAATCAAATACGGTTTTATAACTCCCAAAGATCAATAAGGAGTTGAAAAAGAAGAATACCTATGAACCAAAAAAGAACAAGCCAACTTTATAGTGAACGGATGAGCTGAGTTCCACCTGTTGTGCGTACTTCCATCCTAAGAAGTCAATCGAATTGGAGCTTATAAATCAACAAAGAAACTTTGGAAGAAGTTCCTGGAGCTACACGAAGGAACGTCCGATGCAAAACTCGCGAGATGGGACTTGCTCCGGAACCAACTGATGAACCTCCGGCTCAAAGAAGGAGAGTCAGTAGTGCAACTACATGCCAAACTGAAAGAGTTGATCACTGGACTCACGAATATTAAAGAAAAGGTAACAAATCGAGATTCTCTAATGTATGCATTGAATGCTTTTCCGAGGACACTCGAATGGTCCTCAATAATTAACTCCTATTATATTTCTAATGATCTAGAGATAAGTATATTAGATAATTTATTTTTCACTTTAGAACTTCACAAATCTAAATGTGTAGAATTAAAGAAGGAGTCAAGTTAGACATTTGCCCTGAAGGCAAGAACAGAAGATCTAAACTCTGAAGCATCCATCGACGAAGATGAGACAACCTTAATGGTGAGAAATTTCAATAAATTTTGTAAAGCTAATAAATTTAATAAGTCGCAGGCAAAGAAGCACCTTCGGAACAAAAGGAAAGTTCGATGCTACAAGTGCCAAGAAGAAGGGCACATCAAGAATAACTACCCAAAATTAAAAGAAAGGAGAAAGAAAAGGGCAAAAGACCAACAAGATCGAAGCATAAGACCCTGAAGGTGACATGGGACGAATCGTTAACATTATAAATGGAGTTAGAAGAATATGTCATATTAGCCCTGATGGTAGACCACCAGAGGAACTACGAAAGTTTCTCATAAATGAACATCAATGAAGGAGGAGGATCTTTATAAGCAGCGATGAAGAGGGAGCGTCAGATCACGAGGTAAGTGAGGTACATTCCCTACCTCCTCAATAGTCTTTTAAATTTATTAAAATACTTTCTAAAAATATGCTAAAATTAGAAAATGAAAATGATAAGCTTAAATTAAACTTAATAAATTCATGCTCTTTAGTAATGTATGATAATTTAAAAATAGAAAATGGAAAACAAAGAGCACAACAAGAAAACTAGAAAATGGCAATACATGTTCAAATGTTTTTAAATCAAAGTTTAGAATTATGGTAGAATAAACTAGTACATTAAAAATCATAAGAGACAAATAAGGAAAATTCCTAGAATTATGTACCACCAAAATTTCTAATGAATCTAATGGGTAGGAACCTATATTGGATTTATAAATCCTTTCTAGATTAAATTATCAATTTTTACTGTTAGGATAGAAATTATTTTGACCTAGAAAAATATTTGATTTATCTTCTATTTGAATTTTATGTTCAAAATTTCTAGACTAATAGCACAATCGTGTTTCTACTAAGGGTTTTTTTTTTTCTAAAATTTTTTATAAATAATAAAATTTCTATGAATTATTACTAAAAAGTTAATTTTTAATATTAAAAAGTTGAGAAAATATAAATTTGGAAACTTTAATTTTTTTTTTATCATTAAAAATGTGTTTTACATATTGAGGAAAATTAGCAGAATTTTTAGATTTGAAAATAAATTTTTAAAGTTTTATTTTTAAAAATTAAGTTGCTCTACTAAAATAAATCATTTCTATTAGATTAAATAATATCTTTCCATAGAAATTTTTATACTGATCTATCTTATTATATTTAAATTCGACAAAAAATTTTAAATTTTTTTTAAAACTGAAAAAGTAATTTTTAATTTTTTTTTATAAAAGCAGAAAGATTAATTAATAAAAATAGAATATTTTTAAAAATTATTTCTAAAAAATATTAGCCTACTGACAATTCTTGTTTGTACCCTTAAAAAAAATTTCAAAATTTTTCTAATTGCTTGTTTTATTTTTTTTTCTATTTTTTTATGTGATCAAAAGGGTAAAAATAGGTATAAGTTAAGAGGGATGTGAGATAATTAAAAATTATATTCCTATACTTATTTGCAAATAATTAGTATCATTGTAATTTTCATTTACTTAATTATTATATTGTATTTTATTTTGACCCTAACTTTAAATCGGATTGATGCACATCAAAAAAGAGGAGATTGTAAGTATCCCATGGTAGTTTTGATGTAGTCAACTAAGTTAAGTTAGGTCTATTTGTGTTGATCATTGTGTCTAAGTGTGCAGGAGCTTAGGAATACAAGAAGTCGAGTGAAAGACGCAACTAGCGAGAAAGATGACACATGAAGGGAATTGACGAACTCGGTGCACCTAAGGGACGAGGTGCTGCGGAAGAGTACACCAGTAGACGAGAAGGACGTGTGCGACGCTCGAGGGATGAGAAGCCAAGGAGGAAGTCTACTCAAGGAGAAGATCAAAGTTGGGTTATAGTGAGCTCAACTTCGATTAACCGGAGCATCACCTACGCGAACAAGATCTGGTTTTGTTTTTAGGCTTTACCCAAAAGGCCTCATACCAATGTAGATATCTTTCTCTTATAAATCTATGATCTTTTCTATGCATTTTCAATGTAGGACTTTGTTTGCAACCTTGCAACCCAACAACCCCCTCAAACAAAAGACTACAGACTTCCCATGTCCGATCCTCAACCCACTAGGTCTTCTTGCCCCTTGGTCCACACGACCTTCTAGGACTTCCTTAGCCGCAACTAGGACTTCCTACTGGGTGCCTGGTCTTCTTGATTTGGACACGGGAGCCCCCACTTCCTTTATTCGAGGTAAATATTCTACTCATATGGTCCACTGACCTTTTAGCAGTCCAAGCTTTGATACTGATTGTTGAGACCAAAAGAGGTTTAGATATCTCTACAATGGTATGATATTACCCACTTTGGGCCTAAGCCTTCATGGTTTTATTTTTGGGCCCTACCCAAAAGGTCTTATATCAATGAAGATATCTTTCTCTTATAAATCTATAATCTTTCCCATGTATTTTCAATATAGGACTTTATTTGCAACCTTACAACCCAATAGCATGAACAGTGCGAAGGCGCCTTCAAGCCTGTTGAAGGTGCCTTCAATACCCATTAGCAAAAGATAAAGTTTTATCTTAGGAAGATAAAACTTAATCTATTGAAGGTGCCTTGGATCTACTTGAAGGCGCCTGCAAGTCATGGATAGGTTTTTCAAGGGGCTATAAAAAGACTCTTGGAGTTAGAAAATTAACAACAACTCAACTATAACTTCTGTACTCACTTCCTAGTCTTGTTCTAAGTTATCAACATTTGTAAGAGGCTACTCCAATCAGTCCCAATCAAATAGGCACTATGTCTAATCGATTGGCCTTATGCTAATCAATTGTTTATGTAACGCCCCGGCCCGACCCCACCCAGACCAAACAGGGAACGCCACCAGAATTGCCCATCGGATTGACGACTAGCTCCACAGACCACCATAGGTCCTTTCAGTGTGCTTTATCCTCACTCGCACGCACATTCGAAAACTTCCCAGGAGGTCACCCATCCTTAGATTTCTCCAAGGCAAGCACGCTTAACTTTGGAGTTCTTAAATTTAGGCTTCCGAAAAGGAAGGTGCACCTTGGTGATATGGATATATTTAACTAGAACCTCATAACTGGGATATTACAATCACCCCCACTTAACGACACAACGCCCTCGTTGTGTAATCATGAATCACACCACAAACAAATCTCAGAATCTCCCTCACTAGGTGGTGCCCTGGGTACTCCAGCCACAGGCGCACTCACGGTCACAAGGTCGCTCTGATATCATTTGTAACGCCCCGGCCCGACCCCACCCAGACCGAACCGGGAACACCACCAGAATTGCCCATCGGATTGACGACTAGCTCCACAGACCACCGTAGGTCCTTTCAGCGTGCTTTATCCTCACTCGCACGCACCCTGGAAAACTTCCCAGGAGGTCACCCATCCTCAGATTTCTCCAAGCCAAGTATGCTTAGCTTTGGAGTTCTTAAGTTTAGGCTTCCGAAAAGGAAGGTGCACCTTGGTGATATGGATAGTACCATCTAATCTTTTAAGTCATACTTAACTAGAGCCTCAGAACTGAGGTATTACAGTTTAACCCTAAACTCTGAACTCTAGTTTAGGGTTCCTTTGCCCAACCCCAAAGTCAATCGTGACTCATTGGAAATTCCAGTTACCTAGCATCCATCCAACCTTGATCTATCAGGACTTTCTCATCGCCTATACCCATTAAGATTTCCGATCACCAAGTGCAGTCTTCCTTGACCCACTTGGATTTTTCTCATGCCTAACCTCCTGTTACAAATAGTCACTCTATAGACTTTCACACCGCCTAATATCAATTAGGTTTTTCCTTGACTAACCGTAGTTAGTACTTTCCTTTGTCAACGTGTGATTATTCTTGATCCATTCGGACTTTCCTTTGTCTAACCACAGTTAGGACTAGCCACTTGGTAGACTTCCATCCTACCTAACCTCAGTTAGGGGTTTCCCTTGCCTAACCATAGTTAGGTCTTTCCTTTGTCAATGTGTTATCCTTCTTAAACCACTTGGACTTTCCTTTTCTAGCCCAGTTAGGACTTTCATTGCCTAGTTTTCAACTAGGTCTTCACTGTTTAGCTCCAATAGTGTTGGAACTCCAAGGTTGTTTTAATGTGATCAACCAAGTTAGGTTAGGTCCTGTGGTATTTTAACCTTGTGTCTAAGTGTGTAGGAGCTTAGGAGCACAAGTAGTCAAGCAAAAGACGCAGCTAGCGAGAAGGACGGCACAGGAGAGAGTAGACGAGCACAGTGCATCCGAGGGGCGAGGTGATGCGGAAGAGTACGCGGGCAGATGAGAAGGAAGTGCGTGGCATTTTCGAGGGTCGAGAAGCCAGAGCGGACGGTTGCTCGAGAAGGTTGGAAATTGGATTGGGGTGAGCCCTATTCCGGATGGCCGAGATCACCCAAGCAAGCAGAGCCGAAGCGGAAGATCTGGACCGAGGCGAGCTGAATCGGAGGAGAGGGCCTGGACTGGAAAAGTCAACACTGTTGACTTTCTTGGTCCGGGCACCCCGAACTGGTCCGGGCGCTCGAACCTAGATTTTATCCAGATTACGGTCAAACGCGATTTATGCAAAAGGGATAAAATTTTATCCCCTTCTAAGCGCCCGGAACGCTTCCAGGCGCCTAGAACGCTTCCAGGCGCCCCGACCAAGGGTATAAATATAGCCTTAGTCCAAGAAGCTAAACACAACAAGCAATTGCAAATTCTATACTTGTGTGCTTCTCTTGTCTAGTTTAGATTCTCATTTCTTGTACGTCATTGCTGTAAAGACTTCTCTGCCTGAAGGAGATACTAGTGCGATTCATTCCTTGGATTAACAACCTCCCCGGTAGACCCAATCCCTGGCCGGGTCTAGCTCGGACCCGGTTCGGGCCCGTAAATGGGTCAACGGGCAGTTGCCTGTTGACCAGGTTCGCCGGGTCAAACCAGAACCAACCCGGCAAGTTGCTGGGCTGGTTCCGGTTCAGTTGGTGCAAAATCGACGGACTGCCGGTTAATCGCCGGTTCGGCCCGCCAATTCAGCATTTGAATTTTTTTTTTTACCGACTTGAATCGTCGGTTAACCGATGGTTCATAGCGGTTGGGAGAGGGTGGGGGGTTGGGTATTTTTTTCAACAGTTAGGATCATTTGACCGTTTTTTGATCAATGGCTATGATTTAGTTTCCGTTACTATCAAAACTCTATAAATAGAGAACTTATTTCATCATTTTCACACACATCTTCTCTACTCTTAATCTCAATTTCGTATTCTCTACAGGCTTTCGTTTCCAATTTTCAATTACAATGGAAGGAGGCCGCGGAGGTGCATCATCTCGAGCTCGGAAGGGAAAGGAAATAATGAATCCGCGGGAGGAGGACCCCAACATTCAATCCACCGATGACGAGATAGAGCATCTTCCGAATCTCACACCCGAAACACAAGGAAGTATCGATGCAATTACTTCTAAGGTTCGGGAACTTCCTCCTCGAAAGTCTTCTATTTTCACTAAACATTTTGAGAATGTCACTTTTCCATCGGGAGAAATGCGTGCAAAATGTAAGCATTGCAATGCTTCCTACAAATTCCATGCCGGCGGTGGCTATGGGTCGTTGAAATGACATGTAGAAACGAAGCACCCGACGGAATTTGGATTTGACCGTTCTCAAACATAATTATCAAGATTTTTTTCAACTAGCGGTAGTACCGATTCCGGTTTATTTTTATATTCAGATAATAAATTAAGAGAATCGTTAGCTAAATTTGTTTCCATAGAACATCTTTCTTTTAGTTTTGGATCTAAATGCACATTTGAAGATTTTTGTAAAGAATCTCTTAATCCATGTGCTAAATGTGTTCCTAGAACTACACTTACTCGTATAATTAAAAAATTAGTAAAACACGGAAAAAATAATTTAATTGATGAATTTAGTAAATTAGATAATAAAGTTTCTTTATGTTCTGATATTTAGAGTGATCATTGGCAAACACATTCGTATATGGGTGTGACTTGTCATTGGATCGATAACTCTTGGAACCTCCAAAAAAGATTGTTAGCTTATAGAGTTTTTGATGAATCATATAATGCTCATAATATCACACAATGATTATGTTTAATTTTAGAAGAATATGGTTTAACTCATAAAATATTTTCAATATCATTAGATAATGTTAGTTCCAATACCGCTTGTATAGATGATCTAAAATTTGTTTGACAACCTATTATTGGCGGTTTATTTTTCATATTCGTTGTGTATGTCATGTTTTAAATTTATGTGTTCAAGATGGTTTAAAAATTTTAGAAAGTTATATTAAAATAATTAGAATTGTAATTTCTTATTTATGGTCTCATCCATCTATAATGAAACAATGGGGTAGGTTTTGTAAAACTAATGGAATAAAACCTAAAAAATTTCCATGTGATGTACCAACACATTGAAATTCAACATACCAATTATTACAAGATTCATTTGAATATAAAGAATTATTATGTTTATTTTTTGCACAAAATACTAATACTAATATATATTTATTTTCACAATAATAGAATATTTGTAGTAGTATTTGTAAAATTTTAAAAGTATTTAATGATGCAACTGGACAATTTTCCGGTGTTTATTATCTCACTACTCAATTAGTTTTAGAAAATTTTTCTAATATAGTATTAGTTTTAAAGGAACATATTAATAATGAATCTTTATCTCCTTGCATCTTAGCTATGGAAATTAAATAGAAAAATATTTTTATTTTATTCCTGAAATTTATTTAATTGCATTTGCTTTAGATCCTAGATTTAAATTAGAAGTTTTACAAGAAATGTTAACTTTATATTACGGCGCTTTAATTCCAATTAAAGATTCTTCTTCTCCTGATACAGTTAATATTATATATAATGTTAGAATTTATTTATATGATATTTATAATCAATATTATGTCAAATATAGAATACAAATTAATATTTCTGAAATACAACAAACTACTAGTAGTAATTTAAAACTTACAAAAGTACAACTTTTATTAAAAGAACGGACAAAACGTCCATGAGGATCCTCAAGTTCCACACGGGAAATTGAGAATTATTTTACGACTTCTTTTGATTTTAATGAAATAGATAGCAAAAATTTCAATATCCTTTAGTGGTGGTCACAAAAGGCTCAAAACTTTCCCGTCCTCTCCATGATCGCCAAAGAAATTTTAGCTTGTCTAGTGTCAACTATTACTGTGAAGCAGACATTCAGTGTCGGCGACAACATATTAGATGAACGATGATCAACTTTGTCTCCCGACTCATTGGAAGCTCAAGCATTACTGGACGATTGGACCAGAGCGGAGAAAAAAAATCCAAGGAATGCAACTTTCAGATGACGAAGTTGAAGATTTTGATACTGAAGGAATGAATACGATAGGAACGGGAAATGGAAGTGAGTGAAAATGTAAAAGAATAAAAAAGTAAAATAACTACGTGGGCTTTGATTCCCCTAAGGGGATACGTAGGCAACTTAAATAAGTGCAAGCCCTTTTTCTCAATAAATTTTAATTTGTAATTTGTAATGTTTAACTTTTAATTTTTAATTTTTATTTTTTTTAACATAATAATCTTGAACCGTGACGAACCGGGAACCGAACCGTGAACCGGCGGTTTCGAACCATGAACCGTAACCATTTTGGGCGGTTAAGGTTAAGGGTCGACCTGCCTGGAACCGTCGAACCGGCGGTTCTGAACCGTCGAATCGTCGGTTCCGAACCGTGGTCAGGTCTACTCTCTTCAAGCATCCGACTAAGAATAACCAAGCTTCCAGCTATTACCAGACGATGTTTTCGGCTCCTGGGAACCTCCCTTCAAGCTCCAATCTGCTGGTAATCACATCACCCGAAAAACAGAGGATGAACTCTGTGAATTGCTCAACCTGATTGATTGATCAAATCGATTAAGGAATCGTTGCGGAATGAAGATCAGAATAGGATTAGGAACTCCTGTGAACCTCCCTTCAAGCTTCAATGAATGCGAAGATCGCCGATCGGGAACCTCCCTCGACTAGGAACGCGGTGGTGAAACAAAATTCAAATCACGGACTGACGTACCTCCCTCTATCGCTCTCTAACCTCGGAGGATGAACGCCGGCGGCTCAGAGATCACCATCGGTGAAGGTGACGAGCTCTCGGATCTGGAATGGGGACAGGAGCATCGGGGACGAAGATGAACAGTGAAAATCGTGAGAAGAGAAATGCCCGAGCTCTCTGTCATTGTAGCTTCTCACGGCTTTTAAATCTCCTCAGATCTCAATCAACGACTGAAAATGTTTCGGATCTCATCTAACGGCTGGATAAATTCAGATATGGATCAAAAGCTTTGAATCTTCATCAACGGCTGTGATCTACTTCCACTTAGCTCTAATGGATCAGATCTTCAATGGATGATTCAGATCTCTCTTATTCTTGATGAACAGTCCAAATTAATTATGGATTGACTCTCCTTGATTGGCCCCAGACTTGAGCCCAAATTCAGTCTGATCTAATTGGGTCTATGACCCTTTTGATGCCTACAAAGAATATATCAAAATATTAGTATCAAATACCATGATTATAAGCCAATTTACAATTAAGTCCAAGATTAAATGTAATTTATGAAATGTGATGTAAATGTGAGTTTAACCTATGAGAAAATCATTAAAAGCATGTATTATGAATCAAAATATTGTAGCAAAATCATGGTTATCAATCATGCATCGCTATCTAGGCATTTTTAACTTTGATCATCCTACCTAGAATGTTAATTTAAATTATTATCCTTAATTACAAGGAATTTAAAACAATGTATGAAATGATTATAACAAACATCAAATAAGAATTTTTTAAAGAAAATTATCATAGCTAAATGATGTATGCATGACATAACATATAACATTTTCATAAGAATATAAAAGTAGTATATGATGTCATCGCATGTGATAGGACACACAAAAACATGTCAATAATAGCTCATAAGAAAAATTACATAGATTTTTTATCTAAGTATTTTCAACTAATCGCTAAGTAAAAATAAGCATAAGTTGTCCATATCTCCTTAAGACAAATGTCAAAGTCTCAACTTGACATTTCTTTGAATTATATCCTATTTGTACCAATTTAATCAAGCTTCATACTTCAAAATTTTAATTATCAAGCTTTTTACTCTTGAAGAGTAAAAATCAACTCTTATTTTCAAGATGTCACAATACGTTATAATTTTCTTAAAGTGTCAACTTCACCGTGGTTGGATTAACTAGCCTTCTAATTAGAGTTAACACACTCTAAATCCATCTAAGGTGTAGAGAACACATTTTTAGAAACCCAATACCTATTGATGATCCTTGGGTGTTCTAGGTATTCATTAGGGATAACTTCCCATGATCATTTCTAATAACTTTTCTAGGCTTCTTAGTGTTATGACCAGTTGAACTAAAAAGGGGGGGGGGGTGAATGACTCACTTCGATTTCTTAATCTTCTTGGTTTTGTGAAGCAAAAACTTGAAGGCAATGCTAATTCCTTATATTTACTTGGCATCCACCTCCTTAAGGAGATGAATAGTCTAAAGATCCACACCACAGTCACCCTTCTACTATGGAACCTCTCCTTCTTGGAACTATGCCGATAGTGGAGAAACCTTACAAGATTTATAGCTCTCTCTCTCTCAAAATAAATAGCTCACAACAACAAGGAAGAAGAAGAAAATATTACAAACTTTGAAATAGCTCCTTCTTCTTTGAGTAGCTTGAAAATCTAGCAAGAAGGAGTGCTTGAGTCGATCTTAAGCACTTGAAAGATCTTGAGCACTTGAGAGAAATCGAACAGTGTTTGCAAGAGTTGCTTTCATTTTTCGCTGAAAGACATTTTAAGCAACTTTGAAATATAGTCGTTTCTCATAGAGATGTTGTCGTGAATCGATAGGGGTAAGTCTCCAATCGATTCAAAATTTATCCATTGAGCACCACCAACTCCAGATCAACGGTGTAGATTATTTTGTTTGAATCTCAATTAATTGGGCCAAGACCTTAATCGATTTAACTCATTAATCGATCCTCAAATCAATTTGAGCTTCTATTACTTTTCACGAAGAAGACATCACAATCAATTAGTTGATCAATCCAGGAGCATACTATCTTTCACGTAAAAGTTTGGTCAATCGATCGACTGATCAATTGGTTATTCCCAATCGATTAGCCGATCGATCTAGGAGCGCATTGTGCCCTTTTGCGTAAATGCCTATTTAATCGATCGGATGATCGATTGGTTGCCTCCAATCAATCAGCTAATTGATCCAAGAGTGCTCTGTGCTTTCGCATGAAAACCTGATCAATCGATCGGTTGATCGATTGGTTACCCCCCAATCGATAGGCTGATCAATTGGTTACCCGCCAATCGATCAGTTGATCGATCCAAGAGTGCTCTATTCTCACAAAAGTATTTCTCAATTGATTAATTGATCGATTGCTGACTTTCCAATCGATCAGTAAATTGGTTGATACACATTTCATCTAACAGTTCAATTTATAGCTAAACCCAAAGCATTTCAAGTACCTCATGCCAGATGAATGACCTATTCCTTGGACTTTGTGCCTGGAGCTTCCTCATCTCTGGGTCTTCATGCCAAGAATCCAGTCCTCGATCTCCTTGGATTTCTCTTGCCTTGCATCCAGTCTTCTGACCTATAAGGGTTTCTCTTTCTAAGAATCCAGTTCTCAACCTCCTTGGACTTCTCTTGCCTTGCATCCAGTATTTTGACCTACAAGGGCTTCCCCTGTAAACTCACAACTCATGTTAAATCCAACGTATTAACCTAAACTTAAATAATTGTTAGCACATAAAAACTTTCATGGCATGATTGCACCAACACTTAGAAGCCCTAGTCACACTAGTTTCCTCAAAGTGAACAAGGTCTATACTTCACTTTCATCATAACAAGGTCTCAACATCAATTGTGATCACTGCGCTTTTGGCCTAGGTACTTCAAGTGAATCTTCTCCAATCATCAAGAAGAACCTTTAAGGAGAAGAAGAAGAAGAGAGCAATTCCTCTAGATGCGATTCCCATGATGAAAACTCCCTCCATATTTTGGGACATTAGCCGAAAGTCTGGAGGTATCTCACTCTACAAAGATCACGATTTAAGTGAATCAAATAAGGGGTTGAGCTAATGACCTTAAACAAGCACTTCTTGGGAGACAACCCAAGTTATTTCTATTAGAGCCCTGTAGTAGTTTTGATATGGTCAATCAAGTTAAGTTAGGTCATGTTGTATTTAATCTTTGTGTCTAAGTGTGCAGAAGCTTAAGAATACAAGAAGTCGAGCGAAAGACGTAGCTAGCGAGAAGGATGATATGGGAAAGGAGTCGTCGGGCTCGGTGCATCTGAAGAACATGATGCTACGGAAGAGTATGTTGGTGTAATTTCCAGTAGGTCAAGGTTGACCTAGTTGACCAAGCGTAAACCTTGGTCATGGTTTCGATGTTTAACAATACAGAAAGACATGTAGATATGGACAATGCAGGTGTAGTTGTCCATGCGGAGAGATATTGATCAGGGTCTGATCAGGTTGAATGAAGAAGAGTCAAGTAGGTCAAGGTTGACCGGATACTTGACTGGGAAGTCCTAACTGGGATGTTAGGCAGAGTGAAAATCCTAGTGAGTGAAGCTAGGTGAAAGTGAAAGTCCTGGTGAGTGAAGCCAGGCAATGGAAAAGTCCTAGTGAGTGAAGCCAGGTAGTTGGTGAAAGTCCTGGTGAGTGAAGCCAGGCAGTGGGAAAGTCCTGGTGAGTGAAGCCAGGCAGTTAGTGAAAGTCCTGGTGAGTGAAGCCAGGCAATGTGAAAGTCCTGGTGAGTGAAGCCAGGCAGTGGGAAAGTCCTGGTGAGTGAAGCCAGGCAGTTGGAAAGTCCCGGTGAGTGAAACCAGGCAAGGGAAATCCAGATGGGTCAAGGTTGACCAGACATCTGGTGAAAAGTCCAAGCAGGGAGCTTGGCATGGGAAAAGTCCAAGTATGGAGACTTGGCACGGAGATGGCACGAAAAGTCGGAGAGGGCTCGGTAGCTCGTTCTCCGGACTGTGGTCAGAGAGGGCTCGGTAGCTCGTTCTCTGGACCGGACGAAGTCGGAGAGGGCTCGGTAGCTCGTTCTCCGGACTAGGTCAAGAGAGGGCTCAGTAGCTCATTCTCAGGACCATTTAGGGTTTAGGGCTGGAGCTCTAAACCTGGATCGGTCTGGTGACCTATCCAGTGATACGGCTGATCGGTCTGTAGACCGATCAGTAACCACACAGTGAGCTTCTGTGTGTTATCTGATCGGACTGAAGACCGATCAGGAGGCCGATCAGAAGAAGGCAACAGAGCTGGGAAAGAACAGCTGATCGGTCTAGGGACCGATCAGCATAAAGTCTGATCGGTCCCCATGACCGATCAGCAGCACCCTGGACCGATCAGGGTGGAGCCTGATCGGTCCAGGCCTAGCCGTTGTGACTCAACGGCTAAGCTATTTCGGGCTTCTGTGCTCTGGCCTTTTTGCCTTACAGGTTCGCAGGTTGACTCAGAATATCAGAGGTTATAAAAGGATCGAGAGGCACTACAGAACAGTACTTCTTCCTTCTTCTTCCTCCTCTAAACTGAGCTGCTGTTCTTCTGAAAGCTGTGCTCTTGAGCTTTGCTGAGCTCCGAAGCTTCGTGTGAGCTTCTTCGACTGAGTTGCTTGTTGGCATTCGTCCGTGAAGTTGGTGCTTCATCCGGGACTTCAGTCGACGAGAAGGCAAGCGAGTATTTGTACATTCATTGTGTATTTTATTCTTGCTCTTCTTTGTATTTCCATATTGCTGTTGCAAGCTATTGTGGCGAGGTTTCTCCACCCACAAGGAGTATTTATTAGCCGGTTCTCCGGGGACTCATCCACCAACAGATTGGTAGGCTTCGTCCACCTTACGGACACACCGAGGAGTAGGAGTTTATCTCCGAACCTCGTTACATCGCTGCGTGTTGAGGTTTGATCTTCTTGTCTTTGTTTCTTTGTTTTATTTTCCGCTGTGCTAACCTTGATTTGTAGAACGAAACGAACATTTTGGGGTCGGCTATTCACACCCCCCTCTCTAGCCGCAATCCATCGATCCTAATAAGTGGTATCAGAGCGAGGTCGCTCTTCATTGGATTGACACCCGGGGGAGCACGAGCTAGAGAATGGATCAACTCAGAGAAGACATCACAATTCCACCCTTCTACGATCGCGACGACTTCGCGTATTGGAAGGTAAGGATGAAGTATTTCCTTATGACTAACATTGAAAATTGGAGTTGTGTACAATTAGGTTTCACTCCTCCGGTGGATAAAAAAGGAAAACCTCTTGAGAAGAAGAAGTGGATGAAGGAGCAAATCCACCAATCAACCATCAATGATGAGGTAATGAAAACCATTGAATTTTCTTTACCTAATGATGTTTTGTGTAGGATAGGTGGATATAACGATGCCAAGGAGTTGTGGATTAATTTGGCAAAGTTCCATGAGGAGAACTCCACTTCAAGTCATGAAGAGGAGTCAAGTGAGCCAAGTAGCTCACATCATGGAGGCATGGATTTAGAGGTTGAGGGCTACTCAACATCTAAGGAAGAAGAGGAGGAGAGTTCCTCTTCAAGATCGGAGCAAGAAGAAGAAGCTTCTATCTCCAGAAGGGATGAAGAAGAGAGCTCACATCCATCCTCAACCCTAGGTAACTCAAGCCATTTAATTTCAAATAAATTACACATAATGTGCTTTGAGTGTAGGGAATTTGGGCATTACAAGAGTAAGTGTCCAAAGAGGATAAGGAAGACTCCACCGGCGCCAAAGGTCAAGGAAGCCGGAGTCCCGATACACAAGGGCAAGGAGCACGTGGTGTGCTTCCAATGCAAGCGAAAGGGACACTATAGGAGCCAATGTCCGAGGGGGAGGCAACCTCACAAGGACAAGAGACCGAGCACATTGATAGGGGGAGCTAAGGCAAACTCTAAGGTACCTTTTAAGGCACATTATTGCAATTCTAATAAGACACATGCTAGTAGTTTTATTGCAATTGCTAATAATGATAAGCATATTAATTTTAGGAACCAATACATGAGCTTAGGAGCCAAACATGTTAACCTAGATAAGGATAATACTAGAAATGTCAACCCTAGGATTAATTCATCTAAGGTTAAGGAAAATCTAGGTAGAAACCCCAAAACAACTAGGCACATGCCTAGGAATACCTCAAAGAAAAATGAAAAATTAAAAATTGAGGTATTAGAGAAGGAGAATCAAGTCTTGAGGTCAAGACTTGATACTTTGGAAAAGGCTCTTAAGAACTTGGAGAAGTCATCTCTAGAGTTTAAGGGTCAAAAACCAATGTCCAAGGACAAGAAAGGTTTGGGTCACAAACCTAAGTCCCAAGTGGTCAAGCCCACTTATCATAATGTTCCATTCGATTATGGAACAAAATCTAGGGCTAGGAAGACCATCACCAAGGTCACAAGGGGAGTCACCCCTAGAGTGGATCTTGATGAGTCCCAAATGACCAAGGCTTTAAAGCCTAGGAGGGTCATTAGGAGGGTTGCTAGGGAAGACATCCCTAGTGAATATTTAGTGAACCCAATGAGCTCCAATAGGTATTGGGTTCCTAGGAGCGTGATTTCATCACGCTAGATGAGTTAGGGTGTGCCAACCTTACTTGAATAGGTAGTTAACCTAATCATGGCAAAAGGTGGCACTTTAGGAATTTTCAAGGTGTAATCAAGCCTTGGAAATGAAATGGAAAATTATTCCTAAGATAATTAGGATGTGCCAACCACATTTGAGGAATTTTTCTAGAGTCAATCTAGTTGGCACATAGTGATCTAAAAGTCTTGAGGATATGATTTTAGGTCTATTACACTTAGGAATATAGAATTTATGGCAAAATGATCAAAACTATCAAAAATGGCAATTAAGGCTAGAATTAGGTATCTTCTATACCTTTACATGTTATTTGCCATATATTGTTTGCCATATGCCATGTCATGACATCATATTTAATTTAGTATCATTTGAAATGTCATGATAATGCTTAGGATATTTATATGTCATGCTTTAGTTAGAGTTTCACACTTTATGCCATGACATCATGACATTGGCACATGTTTCATTTATGATATCATTATATGCCATGTCATCATCTCTTCTCTTGCATTTAGGATCAATTAAATTGACTTAAGGATAAACAACACAATTTGATATGGAGATCAAGTTGTTGTTTTAGAAAATGCATGAGAACTTAGCCTAAGATGACCTAAACCATATCTCACATCAAAATTGACTTGAATGTGTTTGATACACCTTAGATGTGTGTGAGATATTAGGATGATGAGTTAGGATCAAGGTGCATGGTTCTTGTACTTAGATGAACCTAATTCTAAATGGGGGATCATAGGGAAAGCTTGTGTACAAGTCATGTACATTTAGCCCTAAGATTGTGGTCCCAAATTAAAGGGTTTAAAATCATTTCAAAATTGATTTGAAAAACCTTGATGAAGCTTTTCTAGTAATAGCCTTCATCATTGAACAAGTTGATACAAAGATGACTTAACTTTGAGCTATTTCAAAGTCTTTTGAACTTTGTATCAAGATTGAAAAATGGAAGATATTTTCATAGAAAACTATTTTTCCATGATAGTATGTGGTATGAGGAATGTATCCTCAAAATTTCATAATTTTTCGAATTTTCTGTGATTTTCTAGAGGTTTCTGAATTTCGAGAAGGAAAAATTCAGAAATCTGTCCATCAGTGTCTGGATCGGTCACTGGACCGATCCAGGGCTTTCCTGATCGGTCACTGGACCGATCCAGAGGAAGCCTGATCGGTCCGGTGACCGATCAGGGCGTGCCAACTTGCTGAAATTCGACTGGTTGTCTGAAATTTCAGCTCGGGAAGTGGTGTTTTAGGTTTCTAAAGGCTTGGAACTCTCCAAGACATTGTTGGTGCAATGGTCAAGGGGGAGTTGACCTTTAGGGGGAGTTTTACCTATTAGTCAAGAGGAGTTGACTTTTAGGGGGAGTTTTTACTCGTTGAAATTTTTGAGGATGAGTGATATGAGATTATCACTAAGTTGATTGTTGAATTTAGTATCAAGGGGTTTCAATGAAAGGTATGGGACTTTCATTAGGAAGAAACTCTTGACCTTGATTTACTCCTTTTGATGTGTATCAAAAAGGGGGAGAGAATGTCTAGAGAATGTTCAAGGAAGAACATTGGAGTTAGTGGGAGAGTTTGTTGATCACAACGAGTGAAGTTGTGAACAACGATAACTTACTCTTCAGGGGGAGAGTTGGTTGATGTGTGTCAATAGGGGGAGAATGAAGGATTTAAGTTAGGCCTTCATTATCTAAGAAGGAGGTTGTCTTCTTAGAAGGAGAATGTAAGGTTGTAACTTATGTTTCACTACCTAGTGGCATGAAGGAAGTTGAGGCTATTGGATTAGCCTAACTTAAAGATATTGTCAAACATCAAAAAGGGGGAGATTGTTGGTGCAATTTCAAGTAGGTCAAGGTTGACCTAGTTGACCAAGCGTAAACCTTGGTCATGGTTTCGATGTTTGACAATACAGAAAGACATGTAGATATGGACAATGCAGGTGTAGTTGTCCATGCGGAGAGATACTGATCAGGGTCTGATCAGGTTGAATGAAGAAGAGTCAAGTAGGTCAAGGTTGACCGGATACTTGACTGGGAAGTCCTAACTGGGATGTTAGGCAGAGTGAAAATCCTAGTGAGTGAAGCTAGGTGAAAGTGAAAGTCCTGGTGAGTGAAGCCAAGAAATGGGAAAGTCCTGGTGAGTGAAGCCAGACAGTTGGTGAAAGTCCTGGTGAGTGAAGCCAGGCAGTGGGAAAGTCCTGGTGAGTGAAGCCAGGCAGTTAATGAAAGTCCTGGTGAGTGAAGCCAGGCAGTGTGAAAGTCCTGGTGAGTGAAGCCAGGCAGTGGGAAAGTCCTGGTGAGTGAAGCCAGACAGTTGGAAAGTCCCGGTGAGTGAAACCAGGCAAGGGAAATCCAGATGGGTCAAGGTTGACCAGACATCTGGTGAAAAGTCCAAGCAGGGAGCTTGGCATGGGAAAAGTCCAAGTATGGAGACTTGGCACGGAGATGGCACGAAAAGTCAGAGAGGGCTCGGTAGCTCGTTCTCCGGACTGTGGTCAGAGAGGGCTCGGTAGCTCGTTCTCTGGACCGGACGAAGTCGAAGAGGGCTCGGTAGCTCGTTCTCCGGACTAGGTCAAGAGAAGGCTCGGTAGCTCGTTCTCAGGACCATTTAGGGTTTAGGGCTGGAGCTCTAAACCTGGATCGGTCTGGTGACCGATCCAGTGATACGGCTGATCGGTCTGGTGACCGCTTCTGTGTGTTATCTGATCGGACTGAAGACCGATCAGGAGGCCGATCAAAAGAAGGCAACAGAGCTGGGAAAGAACAGCTGATCAGTCTAGGGACCGATCAGCATAGAGTCTGATTGGTCCCCATGACCGATCAGCAGCACCCTGGACCGATCAGGGTGGAGCCTGATCGGTCCAGGCCTAGCCGTTGTGACTCAACGGCTAAGCTATTTCGGGCTTCTGTGCTCTGGCCTTTTTGCCTTGCAGGTTCGCAGGTTGGCTCAGGATATCAGAGGTTATAAGCCTTCTTCTTCCTCCTCTAAACTTCTTCCCTTCTCAAAATCTTGAGCTTTGCTGAGCTCCGAAGCTTCGTGTGAGCTTCTTCGACTGAGTTGCTTGTTGGCATTCGTCCGTGAAGTTGGTGCTTCATCCGGGACTTCAGTCGACGAGAAGGCAAGCGAGTATTTGTACATTCATTGTGTATTTTATTCTTGCTCTTCTTTGTATTTCCATATTGCTGTTGTAAGCTATTGTGGCGAGGTTTCTCCACCCACAAGGAGTATTTATTAGCCGGTTCTCCGGGGACTCATCCACCGACGGATTGGTAGGCTTCGTCCACCTTACGGACACGCCGAGGAGTAGGAGTTTATCTCCGAACCTCGTTACATCGCTGCGTGTTGAGGTTTGATCTTCTTGTCTTTGTTTCTTTGTTTTATTTTCCGCTGCGCTAACCTTGATTTGTAGAACGAAACGAACATTTTGGGGTCGGCTATTCACACCCCCCTCTCTAGCCGCAATCCATCGATCCTAACAGAGTACACTGGTGGATGAGAAGAACATGCGCGGCATTCAAGGGACGAGAAGTCAGGGAGGAAGCCTGCTCGAGGAGAAGGTCGGAGTTGGATTCGGGTGAGCTCAACTCCGGTTAGCTGGAGAATCACTCCTGTGAAGAGATCAACTTCTAAGGAGTTGATCTGCCTCTTGGAAGGAGCCTTCCATGGCTTGGAAGGCGCCTTCGATGAATAGTGTGAAGGTGTCTTCCAGTTATAGAAGGTGCCTTCCAGTAATCGTTAGCCGCACATAGAGTTTTATCCTTAACGGATCAAACTTATCTAATGGAAGGCGCCTTGGACCATCTTGAAGGCGCATTCAAGCTGCGGATAGAGTTTTCCAGGGGTTATAAAAAGATCCTTGGAGCTAGAAAATATTCAACAACTCTAGTATTCATTTCCTAGCTTATTTCTGAGCGTTTAAAAAGTATAAGAGGCCTCTCCGCCTTTAACAAAGGAGATTTTATTAGTACTTTCATTTGCCTTGGATTAACAATCACCTAGGTTGTAACCAAATAATTATTCTGTCTCTTTTAATTTTTAGTTGTTCAATTTTATTAATTTAATTATGCTACTAATCTAGGTTGAAAGATTGAGAAAGGTTATAATTTTCTTACAGGCAATTCACCACCTCTTGCCAGTCCCGCTATACCAACAAGTGGTATTAAAGTCTAACCACTTTAGAAGGACTAACCACCGAGTGAAGTACAAAGACGATGGCCGAACCTAGTATCTATCCGCCTAAGTTTGAGGGGGAGTTCGCGATATGGAAGAAACAAATAGAGGTATTTTTTTAAAACTGATTTTGAATTACTGTTAATAATTAAATATGATTTTGTAGCCCCTAAGGACCAACAAGGAGACGAAAAGGAGGAATACCAGTGGACCAAAAAGGAATAAGCCGACTTCGTGGCAAATAGACGAGCCGAATTCCACCTGCTGAACATCCTTCCACCCCAGGAAGTCAATCGAATCGGAGCTTATGACTCAGCAAAAGATCTTTGGAAGAAGTTCCTGGAGCTATATGATGGAACGTCCAAAGCAAAGCTTACGAGATGGAACCTGCTCCAGAATTAAATCAGCAACCTCCGGATGGAAGAAGGTGAATCGATTGCTCATCTACATGGAAGAATCAAGAAGCTAATCACCATATTAACAAACCTCGGAGAAATGATAACTAGTCGGGACATGCAAAGGTATGCTTTAAATGCATTCTAGAAAACACCGGAATGGACATCAATAGTAGATTCCTATTATATCTCCAAAGACCTCGAAATAAGTACACTAGAAAACCTTTTTTCTTCTTCCGAATTACATGAGTCTCAATGTGCAGGATAAAGAAAGGAACCAAGTCAGAACCTTGCACTACAAGCCTAGAAGAGTGGACCAGATTTAGACTCATTGATTGATGAAGACGAAGCAGCTTTCATGGTATGAAATTTTCTAAGTTTTTTAAATCTAATAAATTTAAAAAGTCACAGACCAAGAAGTTTGTTCTGGGAAAATGGAAAGTAAAGTGCTATAATTGTCAAGAAAAAGGGCACATCAAGGATGATTGTCTGAAACTAAAGAAGAAGGAGAAGAACAAAGTACCAAGCAAACTAAAACACAAAAATATAAAGGTAACTTGGGACGAATCATCATCGGAGTCCGAACTAGAGGAGTATGTCAGACTAGCACTCATGATGAGTCATCAAGAAGAAGTATCAATGAAGGGGAAGCTATATCTGAAGAAAGCAACAGCGAAGCAAGAGCATCCAACTTCAAACATGATATGGTGTGCCTTTTACCTCCGATCAACTATATTCTGGAATAACATTGATGATTAGATTTTTTATGTAAACTAAAATCTAAAAACAATAAGTTAAAGAAGGAAAATGTGGATTTAAAAAGAAAATTAGGTAATGCATGTCCACTAGAATTGTTTGATAAACTCAAAAATAAAAATGATAAATTAAAAGAACAAATAGAATCCTTGAAAAATGACTATGCATGTTTAACTCCGAAAAATATACGATATTTAAATTTAAGAAATTACAAATGACTAAATTGATATATCAAAAACCATATGAGTCAAATTAGAAAAATCCCTAAAAATTATATTCCACCAAACTTTTTTATTAATCCAGCAGAAAATAATTTATATCGGATACTTAAATCATTCCTAGTATAATTTAAAGTTAATATCACGTATGCTTTAAATTTTAGTATATTTTATTTTTATTATGATTAAACAAATTATTCAATTGCCTTTTGAAATTTTCTTTTTTGTTAAAATATTTTCTTTTATTTTTTACAAAAATGGTATTTTAAAATTGTTTTAAAAAATACTCTATTGACTTATTTTTGCAAAATTATGTCTTTCTATGATAAAACTGAATGTTTTCTATCATAATAAAAAAATTTAATATTTTTTAAATTCTATATGAATTATTACAAAAATATTTTCTGAAAAGTTAATTTTTACTATTATAATTCAGAAAAATAGAGATTCGGGAGTTTTATTTTTTCTAGTATTTGACAATATGTTTTTCATATCCATAAATTTTAGATAATTTTTTAAAGTTGAAAAAATATTTTTAAGATTTATCTTTGTAAAATTATTTATTCTGATAAAATAAATCAATTATATTTAGTAAACTAATTCTTTTTTCTATAAAAATTTTTCTACAGATATATATTAATCTATTTAAATTTTTAAAAAAATCATAATTTTTTGAAATAGATAACTAATTTCTAAATTATTTTTGTCAGAACATAAGATTAATTAGAAAAAATAAAATATTTTGAAATTTATTTCTAAAAAATATTATTTTATTGATAATTCTTGTTACGTACCCCTAGAAAAATATTACAAATTTTTATGACAATTTATTTTATTTTTTTAAATTTTTTTATATGATTAAAGGGAGAGAAATATGTATAAGTTAAGGGGAGTATTAAAATATTTATCTTTGTACAAATTTTGTAATTTTATTGAGTTACTTTGACTTACTTAATTCATTGCAATATTTTATTCTAATTGTGATATTGCTTAATTCATTTATCATGTTATTACCTTTTATTTAATCCTAACTTTAACTTGAATTGATACACATCAAAAAGAGAGAAAGTGTAAGAACCATGTGGTAATTGTGATGGTCAACTAAGTTAAGTTAGGTTCTGGCAAGGACGTAGCCAGGGCTGGGTTTTGCTGGGCTCCAGCCCAGTGCAGCTTAGCAAGCAACCCAACAATTTTAGGCCTCAACTTGATTATGATGGGATGAGCTTTGCTAGGCTCAGTGTTTTTAGCCCTAGGGCAGTACAACTAAGCAAGCAACCCAACAATTTTAGGTCTCAATCTGGCTACGCTGGGCTAGGATTTATTGGGCTTAACATTTTTAGTACAGGGTAATTATTCAACTTGGCTACGCCATTGGGTTCTGGTGTATTTGATCCTTATGTCTAAGTATGTAGAAGCTTAGAAATACAAGAAGTCGAGCGGAAGACGCATCTAATCATAATGATAGCACGGGAAAGGAGTCGACGGGTTCGGTGCATCCGAAGGACAAGATGCTACGGAAGAGTACACTAGTGAACGAGAATGATGTGTGCAGCATTCAAGAGAGGAGACACCAAGGAGGAAGCCTGCTTGAGTAGAAGGTCGGAGTTAGGTTCGCGTGAGCTCAACTTCAGTTAGTCAGAGAATCACCCATATGAAGAGATCAGCTACTAAGGAGCTGATTTACCTTTTGGAAGGCACATTCGATGAACAATGCGAAGGCACCTTCCAGCTATACAAGGCGCCTTCCAGTAGCTATTAGCCGAAGATAGAGTTTTATCCTCAACGAATAAGACTTATCTAATGGAAGGCGCCTTGGGCCATCTTAAAGGCGCATTTAAGCTGCGGATAGAGTTTTCCAGTGGTTATAAAAAGACCCCTAGAGTTAGAAAATATTCAACAACTCTAGTATTCATTTTTTAGCTTATTTCTGAGCGTTCAAAGAGTGTAACACACTTCTCCGCCTTCAACGAAGGAGATTTTATTAGTGCTTTCATTTGCCTTAGATTAATAACCACCTAGATTATAATCAAATAATTCTTCCACCTCTTTTAATTTTTAGTTGTTCAATTTCATTAATTTAATTATGCTACTAATCTGGGTTAAAAGATCGAGAAAAGTTATAATTTTCTTACAAACAATTCACCTCCCCTCTTGTCGGTCCCGCTGCACCAACACTTTCTTGTCTTTTATGTTTCTAGTTTCTTTTATTTATTTATAATAAATCATATCTTCTACTTAGTTTTTCTTGTCTATTTTCTTTTTGTAGGATTCTAAGTTGTGCAGGAGTGCAAATCACATATAGAGAAGTATCCTCATAATATGAATATTTCAACTATTTGGATTTCATCACTTGGTAACTTTTCTAACTTCAAAACCCCTTTCATATTTCATCTCTAGTTTTCATTGGGACAATGAAAAGTTTAAGTCTGGAGAGAGGGTGTTGGGTTTAGTTTAATTTTCAATTAGTTTTCTTTTTGCATAATAAAATTTTCCTAGTCGCATCATTTATCACATCAGAATTGCTTGTTCCTTAATGTAAAATGCTAGCACACTTGTTCTAGATTTTTATATGGTTTATCAATTACTTATGATGATAGTATGTTTAATGATCTATCTTTTTTATCTATGATAGCATGAAGTGAGAAATATTTTTACTATAAGAGTTTAATTATTGGCATTGTTTTAGGATCTCTATAGATTATGCCTAGTTTTGATGGTTGATAACTCTAAAAATAGTCATGATTCATAGAACTGGACTAGTACTTATGCTTGTAAGGTGACCTCTTTATTAGATTTTGGTTACCGGATAATCTCGGATCATGGCAACTCACTTGGAAAAATGAAAATCTCTGCATTTGCATTTGTGTTAGTGCTATATTTTTAAAGCACCAAAAAAATGAGAAAAAAAATCATATGAATAAGGGATAGAAAATAATTGTCGTGGGTGAAAACTAACAATTTATCCCTTTGAGACTGAATTAGGTTACTGGGGAAATAAATGTTATGTTTCTCTTGATTCTGAGTAGTCCTTTGAGACTTTGTGTAGTTTTAGAGATATGAACCAAGCGTGTGGCAGGTAAGTACCTATTGCCAAAAGTATAAGGAACACAATTTTATGATGACTTAACTAGGCTTAGGAATTGAAACTTAAAGACTTAGGCCATTATTACACTAAGTACGGAGAATTATTACTTAGGTCATACTCAAATAACTTTTATATCTTGGTCACCAATGAAATCATTTAATAGTATTGGATTGACTTACTAGAGATTATGATGCACTATCTAATCACATGAGTCTAGATTATAGTTTTTACTTGAGGACAAGCAAAAATTTAAGTCTAGGGGTGCGATGTGCATAGATTATATACACTTTTATGCATACTTTAACGCACATATACTTATATTTCATGAGCATGATCTGTGTTTATTGCATTCTATTTTATTATAATATCATATTTTCACTCCTTTTATTCGAAGATTTGTTCTTTGCTTGTTTTGATTGATATGATATGTTTTCGAAGTAAAAATGGAGTAAAAAGCCTCAAAACGTGAAGTTGGAGGAAGAAGCATGCTCACACAAAATATACATGAGGAAAAGGCTTTCAAAGGACCTTCAAATTAGATATTTAATCAAGGAATATGCTCTAGCCATGTTCCTTGACACGTTCATGATCCTACGGAAGAAATTTGATGGAAAATAGAGCTTAAATAAAGTCTAGAGCTTCCAAAAGGTTTGGGTCGTGCTTATGAGACACGGCTATGTGACAATCAACTCTTGGCATGCTCTAATCGTGTGGAGTTCACACAACCGTGTCTAAAAAAGGGCACGACCGTGTGAAATTTTCTACACTATAGACTGAAAGTAAAATGACTATAACTTTTTTCTTGGTTAGAGTTATAAACTGTTCTTTATATCAAAATGTAGATAACTTCAAGATCTATAACTTTGCTGAAGACTTCAACCAGAGAAAACCACATCTTGATGGTTTAAAAGACGTTTCTATAAGACATCCATGCCATGGCCGTGTGGAATCCACATGACCATGACATAATCATGCAAGGGTCATGCCAGAGCCATGCCAGGGTCATATGAAATCCACATGACTATGTGGATTTTCTAGAGCTCAATTGGAGTAAGGTTGTGCCTCTTGGCATGACCGTGTCCCACTTCCAGGGATGAACTTTACCTAGGCCATGTGGATTCTATACGGCCGTGCGCCAGTTCCAGCAGCCAACAGGCTTTGGTCATGCCCAAGGGGAACACCCGTGGCAGGGATTGTGCCAGCCTATTAAAAGGGATTTCTTCCCCCTTTTTCACTCATCTTTGGCTTAGGGCTCACCCCGATTCCTTGAGGAAGGGTTCTCCCCCTTGGGGGAATCCTAGATCTTTCATCTTCGCCGATCCATCCACCTTCAAAGCAAAGATTACATCCAAGAAGACTAGCGCTACATGGATAAGCCTTCTCTTCTCTTCTCTTCTCTTCTCTTTATGTTTTGAATTGTAGATTTCTTTTTTTTCTTATTTCTTGGTTGTTTTTCCTTCGCAATGGAGTAGATCTCTAGATCTAGGATGTAGGAAATAATTATGATGTGTTGCAGATCTATGAACTATGTATTTGGTCAATTTCCTTGTTCAATAAAGTGTTTATGTCATGTTCTATATGTGTTGTGCCTTTTATATGTTTGACGAAATGTGTGAATGTTGTAAACATATAGATGTGAGGGATTTGTCTCTATATTAAGGTTGCTACTATACTATATAACCGGGAGATCCTTAGTGACAGAAGATACCCATTTAACCAAATATATTTCCCTTAGTGACAAAGAGCATCGATACTTACCCACTTTCTAGAGTCAAAATATCTTAACATAGGGATTAATCCTTCTTAGGGCATTCTAATTGGAGTGGATACTCCAGTGCTACCATTAGAAAGTACATTAGATAACTCTAGCGATTGTATGATCAGGGGCTCTGTGACAGAGTGTATCCCTTTAACCGGATCTTCTAAAGTTGCTTCTTTACTTAATAGCGTTAGAATTTGGGTGAACTCTTCGGTGTGACTTTCACGGGGTTGTGTCAGACTTTATTTAGAATTCCTACATGAGTATAAGCATGAAGTTAGGTAGATGAACAATGCATAGGGACATTAACTAGCATTATAACGAAACCGAAATCTTAGAATCTATCTTCCTTCACTCACACTCATTCTCTCCCTCTCTTCTCTCAATCTCTTTCCCTTCTTCCCTTCTCTCTCTCTCCCTTGTGTTTGTGAACTAACATTTGATTGTTTAGATAACT
Source organism: Zingiber officinale (assembly GCF_018446385.1). Lineage (NCBI taxonomy): Eukaryota > Viridiplantae > Streptophyta > Magnoliopsida > Zingiberales > Zingiberaceae > Zingiber > Zingiber officinale. The sequence goes on from NC_055992.1 coordinate 135,552,631, forward strand.
CACCATGCGAAGTTATTTAGTGTTTAATCAACAATCCCTGTTGGATCAATATTTTTATTACTGACGACGTACCCGTGCACTTGTAGTTTTGTAACACTAGTGAACAATTAATTCATAATCTAATTATGAATTAGAGCACTCAAACTATTCAGTACTAGAATCAACACTCAGGAGAATCATTTTAGCATCCTTTCGGAAGTTACGGATTATGTATCTATAAATTATATTCCCAGATAAATGTATAACCGAATCTCTAAATGTAAGTGTTATGCCTCTTATTAAAATAGGTTTAAACAAATAAATCAAGAGATCTGTAAATACAAATAAGGAGTCTATGATTATTCAAGATTGAAATTGATCTACATATGATCATCTTAGTGATGTTAATTCGAGTCTTTGTAACAATACTTTAAATAAAGACTCTAAAATCATATCTGGTTCTTATCCTATATAATTATATTATATAAAATGTCGCTGTTTAATGTTGCTATACTGACTATTCGAATAAGACTGTCAGATTTTTAATGTCAGCAAACTCCAGTAATAATAACCAATTAAACATAATACTTTAATGAATCATGAATATTTTAAATATATTATCTATAATTTTAATTTTCTTATATATAACAACTTATATACTAAAATGATATTTATAACAATATATTATGAACTTTATATGGATATTCATTTTTATACCAGTATAAAATAATCAAATAATAAAATAAATACATCTTTTATTTAAATCAGTAAATAATAAAAATCAGTTTTATGGGCATATTCCCAACAGAATTTAATCATTACTATCGCAGGATCTCATCGTTGAAGTATAGTGCAAAATTTAATTGAATAAAATAAAGCTATAAATTCTGACATGAATTGAGGTTTATCACCAGGGGTTCGATGTTGCAGAAGCAACCTGAAGATGAAGAACAAAAGTGCAATGGGGTTTGATCTTCCATGGAAATTAGGACGATAACTACCATATGTCTTCGTGGATAGAATTAAAAGAAAAACCAATCTCGAGGATCATAAGTTTATAACTCTTTATATAGCTTTAGATTCATTTTGATTATCAATCTATCGATAATAATATAAACGAGTTAATAGATTTCTACACATATAATCCACATTCATTGAATCAAACTCACAATGAAACCTCCATTAGAACACTTTATTAGATTTAATCCAAAATGACAAATTCATGTGTTATAAATTTATATGTAAACCCTCCAAATTGAGAAATAAAATACAACACTTGATTCAAAAGTTTTGCACATAAATAATGCTTCATAGTTTTTATTTATGAAAGAAGAAAGTGGATCGTCCGGTCCCACAAATGGATCATTAAGTAAATTTGGGAGGTATAGGCGAGGTTCCAAAGATTATGATGTGATAGGGTATTCAGGTTATCATCTAGGTATCCGTAGTTCGAACTCCAGCTATGATGTATTTGTATAAATTTTTCCTCCAAATGGGGGACATAATCAAAGAATGTTGGACTTCTTGGTTGGCCGCCACGTGCGCTTCATGATTTATCCCGATGACCGGTGGAAAAATTTCATAGGATCAGATCAGTCACCCTAGCTATAATCAATAAGACTAACTAAGATTATCCTTTTTTTTTTTTTAGAAGTATAGGTGAGTGTTAACATGTCATGTCACCCAACGTAACTAGCTTGAGATTGAGAATCAACCTTATGCAAAAATATGATAATGCTTACTCACACTAAACTTCCCTTATTGATATGGAAATCATCATTATCTTTTACCACCGCATCGTACCTTGTCAGACATCTAGTCTTTATTTATTGACACTAATAAGTTGAAGATATATATGTGTTTAACTTTATTTATTTATTTAGTTTAATGAATTATTCAAATTTACTGATTTAATTAATCTTAAGTTTATTGAACAAACATAAACTATGTTCTTATTAAATTCATCTCTGGGATCATGATATCATGGTAGGATATTAGGTTGTCATCTAAGTACCCATGATTTGAACCCTAATTACGACATATTTGTAGAAATTTTTCCTCCAAATGATGGACGTAATCAAAGGATGCTAGGCTTCTAGACTGACCACCGCGTGCGTTTCTCGATTTACCTTGGTGACCGGTGGAAAACTTCCATAGGGCTAGATCAATCACTCCAGAAATAATCAATCAGATTAATTAAAATTATCTTTTTGTTAAATTGAACAAATATTTATCCATCCAAAGAGTGAACTTGTCCTGACTCTTCTTCTTGTTTTAGGGTTAGATTCCATTTCTTAAGGTACAAAGAAGATCTCTAGTTTGATTCGGAACTACTAACATAAAATAATTCGTTTACAACTCTATCCTTAACAACTATCCATCATCCAACAAGCATCTTCAGTTACCCCGGAGGTAGGATATCATGATTAGGTGCTTAGTGATAAATTAGATATCTGAAATTTAAAATTCAACTATAATATATTATTTAGGATTTTCTTTCTAATGGATAGTAAACTCAAGGACACTAGCTATCATAATGAGTCTACATGTACATGTTTTTTATTTACCTAAATGTTTAATAGAAATTTTTTATAAAATTAGACTGATCACTCTCAAAATTAATCAAGTCAAATAACTAATGCCAACTATTAAAAAAAACAATCATCTTCAATCCCTTTGCACACCCCCGCAACTCCATCTATCAGCACTAAAAAGATTTAAAAATAATAATTTTAATAGAAAATAAGAAAAACACCATTAATTATTTATATAATAAAATACCCCCTCCACCCCATTTAAATTAATCAAAATGACATTTGATACAAAATTTGGTACCTGAAATACTCCTTTGGGCTCTATCTTGGAATAACTCTGGTATAAAAAATGCACAAAAGTCGTTCAATTTTAGTCAAAGCTATTTGGTGCAACTTTAGTCAAAACTGCTATTTTAAGGTAGCGTAACTTTGTTTAAATCTGATCCGTGTACAATTTGGATCGAAGTTATTTTGGGGAATTTTTTAAAATAAACATGAATACTAAAATTATTAAAAAAATAGGTTAAAATAAAAATGAGATGAATTGATATTCGAGATTTAAATCTTATAATTATTTTTTTATTTATTTTCTCATATTCCGAGATTTAAATCCCGACACGTTTTTAATTCCTAGACTTAAATCCTAGTAACTTTTTTTAAAATTTTTTTTATATACTATTTCAGTTTCTTTCATTTAACGCTTAAGTTTTATTTTTTTTAAAAAAAAATAAATTCATAATAAATTTTATAAATTTTTTTTTACAAAACTAAATTGTTTTATTAACATATATATATATATATATATATATATATATATATAATATATTATATATATATATATATATATATATATATATATATATATATATATATATATATATATATATAATATATTATAAGTTATATTAGCAAATAATTTCAATAAATGAAAATAAAAGAAATTCTGAGATTTAGAAATATATTTAAGATTGTCACGTTTAAATATAAGGAGAATCGATATTTATATTATTAGTAGAAAGATTGTCACATCTAAATATAAAAATATTTATCAAATATACTACAAATTATATTCAATCGGTACCACATCTCGAACGTCGAAGATTTCGATGTGGGAGGAATCGTCTGAAAAAAGGAATTCTACCACCCATTTCAGCTCATGTGATTGTTGGACTATAGCGTTGTTATTTGCATCATTTCCGGCCTCTTCGTCATCCCCATGATTGTCCTCTTGTGGATCATCATCATTAACTTCAAATAAACGGGAACACATACTAGATATATCTACCGATTGGAGGTTAGACATTACGGACATGCGTTCCATTTAAAATGGAGCGAAAATATTTGTAGAAGGAGTAAAATAATCAGGTCCCAACCTATTTTGAAATGAGAGTCTGATTCAAACATTGAAAATTCTAAAGTGATCAGGTGGCCAAAATCTCTATCGATTGGCAACGATGATGGACCCGGAAATAGCTCTAAAGATGATTGGGGATCAGAGTGCTGGTCAAACCCACCTGATGTGGGATAACCACCAAAACTTGTCTAGGCTTGTGTGAATGAAGATGAGCGAGCTTGCATCAGCAGATCTCTCTAGACTAACGGTTCAAAAATAATATCATAGCTCATATGAGGAGGATCGACATACCTTTGCCTTGGTTGATGGGTTCTTGGACCTCTACCTGATGGTGCATTAGCGGTAGGAGTGAACCCATAATCAGGAATATGCATATCATCCTGAATGGTATATTCACTTGGGTAATTCACGTATCTTCGTTACTCTCCGAAAGCTCCAAGAATAGCCCCACTCATCCGATTATACTGTCGTCTGATCAGAGCATTATCTGAGCATGAAGAGATTCATGCTCTCTCGTGAGTATCAATCTAGCTAAAGAAGAAAAAAAATAAATATAATGGTTGTTAAAGTGTAATTGAATATTAATTTACGAAACAATTAGAGAGTTTGCTGATATCTTACACTTCTTACATGAGTGGCCCCTTTGACTATCATAAATCTTCATGTTACTCACCTGTACCAGTCTCCATACTGACTATGATAGTATTGGGTCAATAAACTGGTATTACTATAAATCACAAATTGTTAGCGGTTATTCGAAGAGTTAATCTCCTTGGCCCATTCAACCCTCCAATCAGCCTTGTATTTTCCCTTTTGACTTTGAATGATAACCATAATGATAAAAAGGAGGAACAGGAATATACTAGAGCCAACCGAATTGCCATCATACCCTATCTAGATAATACCATTCGACAACATTGAAGCATATCAAGGGTACTCGATCCCTCCAAATGTCCTCCCCGGATAGACAAATCGGATTTAACTGGTGGATAAATTAGGCATATGGCTCCCAAGAGATCTATATAAAGTCATAACAATTAGTCTTTACATTAATATAGCTAATGTTGTAAACGACAATGGTTAAAATGACAAAGATCTTATTTGGTAGTGTGTTTAAACGTCGAATTCGTATCTCTATCCCTGCAAAGTGAATCATGGTGATTGTCACGCTTTTTTCTTACCTGCCCACCTGAAATCATAATTTTATCAAGTGAATAAGCATATAATACTTTAATTTGAAATGATATGAACAAATAACTATTGTATCTAGTCCTAAACGGAAGCATAGGTGTATGTTCTATCCCACCCCTAATGATAGGATGTCATTGAGTGAATGACTTCCATGTCCATAGCTGTAGAAGCAATAACGGACCCGATATTTAACTACTATATGGGTCGACAACATTACACAAATTACGGTATAAGTATGCAAGGCATACGCTACCCCAACTATACTCTTGCATGCGATGTAAATCTTTAACAAATTGAAAGAACATGTTATGCACATAACCCTTTGGTTTAGAGTCCATCAGATCACCACCTATCATTCGCAATATAGTGGCACGAACATAATATTGTATAGTTTCATCGGTTGCATTGGCGGGAAGTTTCGTTAGATCGAAGGTTTTAGCCAGCCATCCAATTGAAAGACGTCTCGACTTCATGTTCAAGGGGTGTAGAATTTGATCAAGGAACCTTAAACAATAGTCATATATGTCAACATTCATTCTACCAGATATCGCTGACCCATGAATAGGTAGTCCCAATAGAAACACAACTTCTTGTAAAGTTACTATCATCTCTCCTTCGGGCATGTGAAATGAATGTGTTTCCGACCTCCATCTCTCAAGAAGAGCAGTAATAAGTGCTTCATCAATATGACAATATCCAACCTAGAAAACCCCCAAGAATCCTGCTATGCTCATCCAATAAATAAAATGATCATTTTGAATATTATACTTATTTTGATGTAGACTGGTTCACTTCACAAGCAAAGGTTCAAGGTAACTCACCGCGACTTGATCTAACTTAAAGAAACATTGTACAAAAAATCAATTTTATCATGATCATAACATATGTGCACAAATACATTGGCAAAGAAATTAATGACACAATTTATTTTATTGCCACATTATCTCATACTGTGTCGGATCTATGCGACGTCTGCAGATGTAATGACTCGCTGTCAACTGGACCTGGATGTCTAAGGTAATTGACACAGCCAGACCTGTGGTTTATATTTGTACGTAGACTCAAATGAATACATGTATATCAAATATTATATCGTATTTACACATATAATCTTTGCAAATATAAGTACATTATACATAATATCAATAATGTCTTACAAAGATAATTTAAAAACGCATGTCTTACAAATGTATAAAATATTTGAAGTTACACATGAACAAAAAGAATCAAACATGTGGACAAGTTTTTCTATTATGTCCAGGTTGGCCACAACGTCGACAATGTTGCACTCTTGTGGATGGTCCAACGCCCATCTCATTTCTCCTTCTTCATGCTGGCTTACCCTTTTTTTTCTCTTCGTGTCTGGGTCAGGTATTAGGCATCAATCATCATCATCTTCCATAATTAGCCAGTATGCCTCATTACTTAAGGGATGAAAACTACTTCTATAGCATTTGATTACAGTTGACAATAAATACCCAGCATCTACATAGATAAAATAATCTATTCCAGTTGTTATACATGCTGCTATTGCATACGAACAAGGTATCTCGCCCCCCGAAATTTTTCACAACTACAATGTTGAAGGCAAAGAAGTACCATTTGCTTATTACCTCCTTTTCCATTTCGCAGGAGTATCCTATCTTCACTTCAAAAACTCCATCTTCACGATTGACAGAGGTTACCTGATGGGTGCATACAGCTTTCAAACGTCTATCAAGTAGTTTGACGCATTACGAGGTGTACACTTTGTCATTGATCATCTGATCAGAGTATACATTTCTTCTGTTATCAAAGTACTTGATCATGTTATAAAATGTGTGCTTGATAAGGGCAACAACAGGTAAACAACAAGCATCTTTCAAAACTGAATTGGCACACTCAATTGTATTTGTATTCGCATGCCTATATCTGTGGCCCCCATCATGCGACATTGATGATTTTTATATTGGGAGCGATGTAATCCAGTTCCATGCCTCATCATTCCTCTCTTTTACCCGCTCCAAAACTCGCTCACACTTTCTTACTTGACACCTCCTTCCTATAAAGTAACATCGGTTAGATGTTGTATATAAAACATGTATGCATATGTATTAATAGCATTTCAAGGTTTTGTTACCGTACCGACCTCTATGAGTAAATTCTTGAGTCCAATATTTTTAAAGTGCGTGTTAAAATTGCTAGCCACGTGACGGAGGCAATAGCGATATTTTGCACGAGTTTCATTCCAACTGAGATATTGGTTATTCATTGTCTGCATAATTCCAATATGTCTGTCAGAAATGACACATATATCATCACACCCTACATGCGTTCGAAGGAGCGCCATGAACCAACCCCAACTCTCAACATTCTCGGACTCTACCAGCGCATAAGCCAATGGAATCATAGAGTTATCTGCATCAATGGTCGTTGCAATTAGGAGTGAATGTTTATACTTACCATAAAGGAAAGTTCCATCAATTTGGATCACTGGTTTTGTGAACTCAATACTATTGATAGTTGGTTTGAATAACCACAACAGTCGACATAAAATATTTTTGTTGAATTCAACTGCACGATGCCTGACATGAGTGTGATCATCGAATGCCCACCATACAACACTTCCAGGATTTGTCTGTTGCAGAGCTGTAAAGAAATGTGGTAGACATTGGTATGATTCATCCCAATCACCCCAAATTCTGGTGATAGCCTTCTGTTTAGCCTCCCATGCTTTCCTATAGGAGGATTTGAAATACAACTAGTTGTGAATTTCAACGATAACACTTCCAACTGACTTGGATGGATCTTTCTTCACCCCTTCCAATATGCAGCTGTATATAAAGTTTGAGTCCAATTGTCTGTGATCAAGCGATATATCCCTCACAACACATGTGTGTGGACCTTTATATCGTGTTATACCCCATCCTCCATCAAGTTTCTTTAGGCTTACTGAACGTAATTGTCAACTACACCCATATTCAGTGTTCCTGCATATGACTGACCAAACACGCAAACTTGACTCAACAACTTCATATTCTCGACTGCAATTCAAGGAATACTGTTTAACTACATTAATTATATTTTCCTTCTCTTGAAACTCCAATATTGTATCAAATTCTGTACTAGCTACTATTCCAACTGTGTTATCTACTGATCCAATACAATCCGCTGAAACAGGGTAGTTAGCTCATACAGTAAACTGAAATGCTTCAAGTACTTTGATCATTGCCTCTTCCTCACAATCATCTCGACCGAGTAGCCGATGACTATCTTCCTCTTCAGAGGGGTTGGACTGATAGTCATTTGTTGCTATCAGTATGTCAATGCTCTCAGGTAGCGGGACATCTTAATGGCTCAATACACGAGAAGACTCCATAACTTCATGTGATGTACCAGCCTCATCATAAATACTTGCGTCAAGACTTGGTTCGAATGGAGCTTCAGACAATGCCTGATTCGAAACATACACACTTCGTTGGTCACATTGTAGAGTTCAATCACCAAACGGTTGAGAACTTGGAGCACATACACCGTGACGACCAAGCAGTATAAAAGGATCACCAATTGACTTTGAAATAGGAGCATATACACTATATCTACCACTTTGCATAACAGGTTCATGCAAAAGACCCGAACTATGATCACAAAAACTTCGTCTACCACCTAGCTCTACCTCTTGAGTACATACACTTCTCCTATCCTTAACTTGATATTTTCTAGTTTTCACATATAGTTGAGGATAACTTGTACTTTTAACAACAGTAATACTATCAACAAGGGCATGTATTCATGATCATCTTTGACCTCCATACAATAATAACGAATGACTCCATTTGACATACAAGGCAATATATATATTAGATCAGATATAGCATCATCTGATCGGAGCTCCAATTTCTGACTTATGAACTCAACAAAGTTACTATACTCAAAGCTCTCTTACAAAAATACTACTCCATGCAACCCTCGTTCATAGTCTGCACTGTGCTCCCCCTCAACTATCCTACCTTCGTAGCTAACAAGGACTTTTATTCTTAAAGTCATTCTACAATAAATAAGTAATGGTACACCAAATTTTGAATAAACCATAATTCGTAAACATAAAGAAATTCTCAACAAACAAAATACCATAACACATTTTTTTTAATTAAACTAATTAAATAAATTATTTTTTATTTTCACATCTCTTAAATTAATATTTTTCATTAGTTTGAAATTCAAATTCATTGCCTTAATACATGGAAAGTGAGTAATTAGATAAGGTTATTTTAAACACATCAAAAATTTATTTAATAATAAATTAAATGTACTAATTACACTATGCTTAATAATACTTAAAAAAAACAAAACCTATACAGCTAAAATTACTAACGGGTTATAATATAAATCTAATATAAAAACTACATCGAATACAAACACTATATATTTTCACATACCCAAATATAATATTTAATATTACCAAATTTAAAAATCTCTCATGGAAAATCTCAAGTTTAAAATTACATACTAAAATTTTCTTAATTAATATTAAATACTATTAAATTTATTTCACTTACTATCTACACAATAATAAAATTAAAAAATTTTACTTACTAATTAAAATTTTTAATTATTGTTAATTCTACTTTCAAACTACAGAAGTGAGTTGAACATTTTAGTTTGTAATCATGTCAGAGGAATAATATAGAGTTGGTTTTCCTAATTATAATAAGAAGAAATTTTGTTTTTATATATACAACTCATAATAGACTGATCATATTATTTCATATAATTAATAAGTTTTTAAAGCTGTCACAAAATTAGTAATTATAATTACTTTTTTAAAAAAAAAAATCAAACAACCTTGAAAGAAGCTTAATCATATGTATTTGAATTGTTTAATTTATTTATTTAAAATTTCAGCAACAGATACTAGATACTAGAAGATAAACAAATATTTAATCTACTTATAGAAATGCTATTGTGATAAGAAAATTTACCTGTTTTCTCACCATTTTGCTCTTCCTAGCTCGTTCACAGCCTCAATTACTTTGAAAGCTCTCCCTTCACAACCTCGCTTCTCACAATTTACTCATTACAAGTTTATATAAAGAATTGATCTCGCTGCATATGTCAATTAATGAAAGAAAGAGGTTGCTCAATTAATGAATCCGGCATGTCAATGAGATTCCTGTCCATTGTATGTCAGCAGGATTTATGCGGCATGTTTGCATGTTAGTGGTATTCTTGCTCGCTGCATATCAGAGGAATTTCTGCTACAAGTTTATTAAGAATTTGTTTTTTTTTCATGGAGCCGTGTGGAGAAACTTTAGCTTTGTAATAATAATTACTGGGAGTGTCGCAATGCGGCTCCATGCACACTTTACTGTCCTACTTTGTAATAATAATTTTATGATTTTCTCCACGCAGCTCCATGTACACTCTAGATTTTTTATAAAAATAAAATAATTATCGGGATTTAAATCCCAAAATATGAGAAAAAAATAAAAATAAATAATTATCGGGATTTAAATCCCGGATATGAACTAATCTCATCTAAACTCATAAAAAGTTTAATTTTTACCTATTTCATAATAACTTTACTATTCACACTTATTTTAAAAGAACTCCTAGTTATTTTAAGATGATACAATTGTAATCAAATTTACTCTAAGTTGGTGCAAGTTTAGTGGAAACTATTAAAAGATGGGCAGTTGACTAATACATGAGGTATTACCATTATAAAATCTAGGGTCAATTCCTGACTAGTGGTTAGGTTCCAGTTGTTGGTGTAGTTAGTACCAATAGTCAAACTCAAGTTTTGATAAATGACAAATACATTAAAGTTAGATATTATATTTGTCTAACCTCTTTATTGAGTGTGCAAAAATTGATGAGTATAGGGAACTTGACACCAGGCTGAAGTTTAGATGTGCAATTCTGGCAAGAGGTCCTGCTGGGTTTGTAGGACTTGACAGTTGACTGAAGTATAGTAGGGATGTTCAATTCCAGATGATTGGCTGAAATCCGGATATGTGATTATGACAGAAAGACCTAGTGAGTCAATAGACTGTAAAATGGCAAGTGAGGTAAGTAACTAGAGGAGAGTGATCTATTGAGAACCAGTCCTAGTGGGACTATAGACACTGGTCCAGCTTAGATCCATTTTAAAATTCTAAGCTGAGACTATGACTAGATCTTGGTCTTGGAAAAATGAGATCTAATTAATAATCATTATATTTTATTGTGCTAACATTGTGATATAGGAAATCATATAGCTAAAAAAAGGGGCTCCAAGCACCCGTAGGTCTGGGCGCTCGGAATTGGTCTAGGTGCCTGAAGGTTCGTGCACCTAAAATTGGTCCAGGCACCCGAAAAGGGACCGAACAGGCAACTAGCCAAGTTGAGGAGGCACACGTTGATTGGGCAGTATACGTCACAGTTTGAGCACTCAGAGTTGGATAGATTTTTCACGGATAGAGTTTCACCAAGATATAACTACGTCAGCAGTCTAGGTGCTCAGGGTGGTCCAGGAACCCAGAGTTGTCTATAAAAAGAAGCTTCAAACAACAACCTCAGAACATCACTCGCTCTGACTTTCATACTTGTGTGTTGTTTCAAGAAGACTCCGACGACACCGAAAGGCTACTTCGACAACTAACACTCAAACAATTACTTCTTCTATTGTCGGTATTTTTATTTAACAGTTATTGTACTTAAATTTGTATACATTTTTTAACTGATAGTGATTACCCAACGAAAGCACTCCATAAGTATGAGTCTTGGAGTATGAGTCGTCAAAGGCTCCAAGCCAAGTAAAAAAGACTTGTGTTAGTGATTGTCTGTGTATTCTTATTTCTTTTTTTTCCGTTACATTGTTTTAACTCATTATTTTGGAAAAAGTGATGAACACTATTCACCCCCCTCTAGTGTCTTTTCGATTCTACACCTGCCCTCCCCCATTCACTGACCATTGCTCGGGCTAGTAACCACCCATGCTTTACTTCCTTTCACAAAACCTGGGAACAAGTTGTAAGAGACGGTTGGGATGAGCATTATTGTAAGTATCCTGTGGTAGTTTTTGATGTGATCAACTGAGTTAAGTTAGGTCCTGTTATTTTTTGATACATTGTGTCTAAGTGTACAGGAACTTAGGAGCACAGGAAGACGAGTGAAAGATATAGTTAGTGAGAAGGATGACATGGGAGAGAGTTGGCGAGCTCGATGTGTCTGAGGGATGAGGTGCTGTGGAAGAGTACGCTAGGGGACGAGAAGAGAGCGCGCGACGTTTCAAAGGGACGAGAAGCCGGAATAAAAGATTGCTCGAGAAGGCCTGAAGATGTGTTTGGGTGAGTCCAATTTTGAATTATCGAAATCACCCAAACGATCGAAGAAGGAGCCGGACCAGTCAGCTAAAGCTGACTGATCCATGCGCTTGAACCTAGTCCAGGTGACCAGACCGTCCGAGCGCCCGGACCCCCCAAGCAACTCGGACGATCTGGGTGCCTTAACTCGGCAACACTGTCGATAAAAGTCAACAAGGGTCCGGGCATCCAGAGTTGTTCCATGTGCTCGCACCAGAGAGGTTTTATCCAGATCGAGTTGTTGCAATCTATTGCGACATGGATATAGTTTTATCCACACCCAGGTGCCTCGAAACCTTCTAGGCACCCGTAGCAGGGCTATAAATACAACCCTAGTCTCAATAGTTCAATATAACACTTGAAAACAAAATCTCTTTCTGTTCTACTACTTTATTTGTGAGTTGTTAATGTTGTAAGAGGCTACTCTATCTAAAGGAGATTTTAGTGAACTTCATTTACCTTGAATTTTCAATCCTCTGATTGCAAACAAAGTAAAAAAAATATGTCTCTTCTTTTCTGGTTAATTAGTTTATTATTAAACAAGCATGTCTTACTTTGATTTGAAAAGTGGAAAAAGATTTATTTTTAATTTCAGGTAATTCACCCTCCCCCCTCACCGGCCAAAGGGCCAATTGTTATCACCTTTTACCACTAAGAATGGAAATGTTTTCAAAATCATCGAAAGACACCTTTTTTGATTTTTTAACCAAAAGGGTGCCCACCCCATGTAAAATCACAGGGTCAATCTATTTCGTAACTACTATAGAGTGAATATTGTCAAATAGAAGTTAGGTGAATAAATCTGAGTTGTAGCAGCTACTATTTTATAGATGCACAACATGAATGTTAGGTGAACATGTTGTTGGTGCAGGGAACACCATACAATCGAACTTGAGTTTTGATTATGTCAAAGGATCCAAAGTTAAGCTGTCTTGTGACCTAACAAGGTTGATTGAGCTTGCAAGACAAGTCCTAAGTATTTTCAGGCAAAAGTCCTAGTGGATTCTAGGCAGGTGGAAAACCCTAGGAGTGGTAACTTTAGGTGATGAAAAGTTTTAGCTGCGGTTAGGCAGGTGGAAAACTCTAGGGGGCGGTAACCCTAGGTCCTAGAGGGAGGTAACCTTAGGCGGAAAGTCTTAACGGGTCGAGCGCTTCAGGCAAAATCATAGAGTCGGGGACTCTAGGTTGAAATCTCGGTGGTCGCGAACAGGGTGGAAGTCTGGAGGGATCATGGAGCAGACGTCCAACATGAAGACCGAAAGTCTCGGGCGCTGAGCAAAAGTCCAATTGGTCTGGAGGACCGGTCTGGCAACAAGTAACTTCTCCTGAGAGGAGTAGGTGAGGACGCGTTCCCCAAAGAGGGAATAGTAGGCGTCGGTTCGATCTAGAGTTTCGACGAAACTCAAAGTCAGAATCAGACAGTCAGAGGCTGTCAAAATTCATATTATATATATTATTTTTGCCTGAACTAACTTTATTTTGTAGAAAATAAGAGGCTGGAAAAAGCTGGTCCAGGTGCCCGAATCTCAAAAATTATATGCAAGTTGATGTGGCACGCGTCGATTGGCTGAACCACATGGTCCAGGCACCTGAAATAGCCTATAAAGGTAGGCTTCGACCAGGAGCTTCACAATATCATTCTAAACAAGTTTCGCTTCTTCGAGCTGCTTAGAAAATTCCTCCTTGATACTCGAAAGCTGCTCCGACGACGATTGCGCTAAGGATTCAACTCTCCAAGTCATCGGTATTGTTGTATTTCAAAGTTACACCTTCGATTAATTAGTGATTACCTATCGAAAACACTCTCATGTGCGACCCTTGGAGTAAGAGTCTTGACAAGCTCTAAACCAAGTAAATCTTGGTATGCTTTCTCTTGTCTATGTCTTTTCATTATTCCGCAGCGTTTTTATTCTATTGTTTTAAAACGAATGAATTAGCCACGAGCGTTATTCATCCCCCCTTCCTCCCCTTGTGTGCAACGATCCTACACATGTCAAATACACGTCGTAACTATTGGTCCCAGTACGACCGACAAGAGGGGGTGAATTGCCTGAAATGACAAAAACATCCTTTCCGAAACTTTTGACTTTGATTAAGATAAACAGTTTAATAAATGAAACTAAATTGCATAAAATAAGTACGAGACAAAAAAGGATTTACTTGATTTGCAACCATGGAGGTTGCTAATCCAAGGCAAGTGAAGTTCAACTAGCCGACTCCTTCGACACAAATCAGAGGTGGACAAACCTTATACAGAACACTGAATGCATAGAAATTTGAAGAACAGAATGGAAAGCTAAAATACAGAAAGTGTTATACTGAATGAAGAAGACCAGGGTGCCCCCAACTGTGCAAACTTTATCTCCAGGCAACGACGTATAGATTGAATTTTTTTCATATCTGGGTGCCTGTACCATGTTCGAGCGCTCAGACCATTGCTGACGTGGACCCGAAAGTGATCCACAGCAATGATTCTATGACGAGGTGCCTGTTCAGCGCTCTAGTGGTCTGGGCTAGGGATGACAATTTTCCCCGCGGGTTTGGGGCCCCGCGGGGAAAACCTGAAATGGGGACGCGGATCCTCAATTTATTCGGGGATGAGGACGAGTTCGGGGATTTTTTTCGAGGATAGGGCGGGTTCAGGCGAGTATAGGGATATTGTCCCCATCCCCAAACCCATCCAGAAAATAATAATATTATTATTATTATTATTATTATTATTATTATAATATTTTTAAAAATATTAATAATAAAATTATTATTAATATTAATAGTAAAATAATAATAATATTAAATTAATTTAGGGATGAAAGCTAGGATGGGGCCGGGACGGGGATTTAATCCCCGATGGTTCGAGTTCGGGGATTCCCCAAACCCAAAAAAGTGGGGATGGAGACGAGGATGAATTCGGGGGTGGGGATGAGGATGACAAACCCGTCCCCACCTTGACCCATTACCATCCCTAGTTTGGGCACTCGGAATAGTTAGCCTTTTGCTGACTCGTCCAATGCCTTCTCCAGTCCTAGCTTCATCTCTGGTCACTTGGGTGATCCTCCGGCCTTCCAGAGTTAAGCTTATCTTAACCCAACTTTAGCCTTCTCCTCAAACAGTCTTCCACTCTGGCTTCTTATCATTTGGAAATACTGCGCGCTTCGTGTTAGTGCAATAGACCTTTAAGGTTTCGATGTTTAATAATGTACCTAAGTCTGATTAGTTTGACTATGGGTTGATCTAAATATGACTTAATGTTTGGAAGAGAAAAGTCTGGTCAAGACTAGATGACTAGCAAGGATAAGTCCTAACCGAAGAACAGGCAAGTGAGAAGTCTACTGAGTGACTAATTCTAACTAGAGGTTAGGCAAAGGAAATTCCTGGTAAGTGTAATCGAGCCATAGTGAGTGAAGGTAGGTGATGAAAGTCCCAGTGAGTGAAGCTAGACTCTAGTGAGTGAAGCTAGGTAGTGGAAGTCCTCGTGAGTAAAGTTGGGCCATAATCAGTGAACCTAAGTGGTGGAAGTCATAGTGAGTGAAGTTAGGTAATGGAAATCCTAGTGAGTGAAGCTGGGCAATCCTAAAGGGAGGTAACCCGCGGTTAATCGGACTAGCAAATCCTGATATCTATTAATACTGTTTTACTTTACTATTTTATTTATTGTGCTAACTCAGTATTACAGGTAAGTCTCAGTACATCAGCTTGGTCAGATACTAAACAAGGCCAGAGAAAGTTCAAACAGGTATAAAGGACTAGATGTTTAGCAGGTAAGTAGAGGTAAGTCACTGAGGAAAGTGACTAAGTGAGGACACATTCCGGTTGAGGGGACAGTAGATGTCGATCTAATTTAGGTTCCTTTTAGAAATTTAAATTGAGACCCTGACTAGATCCTAGTCTAGACGATAGGGTCTAAGTCATAAATTAATCATATTTTTATCGTGTTAACTTTGTTTTACAGGTTAGATATTGTCGTGTGGGACTAACCTAACTTGCAGGGCAAAAAGAACAAAAAGGCCTTTGATGAACAATACCCAAGCGCCTTCAAACATTGGAAGGTGTCTTTATATTGTTCATGGAAGGCGCCTTTGGTGCTATGGAAGGTGCCTTCCAATAGATAAAATTCAGATTTGTTTATAAATAAGGAGCAATGAGTTCGGGATCAGATTTTACACGTTAGAGGCGCTTTCAAGGCTATGGAAGGCATCTTTCGCACCCTTTAAATGGGTATCTTGACCAAAGCTTCACACACAACTTCCATACGAGTTTCTAAGCATTCCATTGGCTCTCCGACTACTCTAGCTTCCTGTTGTTACTCTACTATGACGCTGTTGCGCTCGACTACTGCTGAGGAGCTATCCAACCGAGCTTGATCCGATAATCTTAAAAGGTGTTGGGTAACAAATTTATGATTTTGTACTTAATTATTGTAAAAGGAAAGTGTAGCGTGTTACACTTGTCTTATTCTTTCTCTTGTGCTCGATCCTCTCTTCAGGTAGTTCCGAAAGGGGTGTTTTAGTGGGTTGCCTATCAATTGGTCCGCGGGACTTGAGTCTTGGAGTAGGAGCCGCCGAAGGCTCCGAATCAAGTAAAATCAAGCTGTGCCTCTTGCTTTTCTGTTCCTATTTTTGTGTTGAACTTACCACTGCGTACTTTGATTTCAAAACCCAAAAGATAGGATTTTTGAAAACCACATGATTCCCCCCCCCCCCCCCCCCTCTCACTCACATCTCGATCCAACAAGTGGTATCATAGCAGGTTCTGCTCTAAATTGGTACAACTACCAATCAAGCCGGGGGAATTATTTTTTTTATTTTGATTTTTCGTATCTTATTTGAATTGGTAAAATTTATCCCTTCAGATAATTATTTCTCATTTGATTTTTACACAAAGTTGGTGTAACACCACTTGAGTCGTTGACATTTTTTCTTAGCACTACGAATCCAAGACCAAGTCTTGGTATCTCTTTCTAGCTTTCTATTTCAGTAATAAATGGCTCAAGGCGAAGGACGAAACATTTACAAACCTCCACCATATGAAACTGATTACTTCAAAATATGAAAGTATCAGATTGAGTGCTTCATCATGATGGGTGACTTTAACTGTGGAATAGCTTTGAAAAGACCCACCCAAAATTCAGAAGTAAGCCAAAAGATAATAAACTTTATTTTAGAATTATTACCTAGTAAAGTTGTGTGTAAAATCAAAGAATTCAAATATGTCTACGACTTTTGGACCTGGCTGAATGAACTTCACGAGGATATGTCATAACTAGAAGATCAAGTCGAACTCAAACTTAGATCTGAGTTCGAATTCCCACAGTCATCCTAAGAGTCATACTCAGAATCAGAATTAGGAGAATCAGATCAGACCAGCTTCATGGCATTAATGGCTAAGGAGGAGGCAACAGGATCTGAATATGAGTCAGAACAAAAGTTAGAATCTGAATCTAAAACGACAATGGACAAGGAGAATCCTAATGAGGATTCAAAAGGTAAATTAGTAAATTTAAAAATTAAAGACCATATAACATGCTTTAAATTAGGGATGACAATTTTCCCGCGGGTTTGGGGCCCGGTAGGGAAAACTCGAAATGGGGACGGGGATCCCCGATTTATTCGAGGATGGGGATGTGTTCAGGGATTTATTTCGGGGATGGGGCGGGTATGGGGATATTGTCCTCATCCCCGAACCTGCTCCGAAAATAATAATAATGATAATATTATTATTATTAATATAATAATAATATTTTTAAAATATTAATCATAATATTGATAATAATATTAATATTAAAAAATTTTAAAATATTAATAATAAAATTATTATTAATACTGATATTAATATTAATATTAATATTATTAATAATAGTAAAATAATAATAATATTAAATTAAGTTAGGGATGAAAGCGGGGATGGGGCCGGGGATGGGAATTTGATCCCCGATAGTTCGGATTCGGGGATGTTCCCTATGTCGATAACTTTGCATGATGCATTGTTTCCTATCAACACTGAACCAGAATTCACTGCCCTATAGGTATCAAACCAATCTTTGTTTGGAGTTGTGTGATATGAACATGCAGAGTCTAAAATCCATGCATCCGTCAGCTTCTCCAAACTTGACATAACTGATAGCATATCTCTATCACCGCTCTCTGAATTTTCTTCTTCAACTATGTTTGCACACTTTGTCAAACTACCTTTATTCTTTGTAATATATTTCTTTATTTCTGGACAATCTCTCTTGATATGACCTTTGCCTCCACATTTATAACACGTGATCACCTTCTTCCTTCTTGATTTAGAACGAGCCTTGCTGCTGTTACCCGATCCATGTCGAGATTTACTCTTACCACGCTCTTGGTTGCTATTTACCACAAGCCCTTCTCCTTGAGAAACTTTATCGCCTGTTTTCTTCCTTTGGTGAAAACCTAGCAGCGCACTTGTAATCTCCTCCAATTTGAGAGTTTCCTTACCCACATCAAAATAGTAATCAAAGTCTCGTACGTATGAGATGAAGGTAGAGAATTCAACAACATTAGCGCCTTGTCTTTATCTTCGATCTTCACATCAACCCGCTTCAAATCACTTACAATTTGGTTGAATACGTTGATGTGCTGGCTCAGATCGGTTCCTTTTGTCATCTTCAACCCGAATAATTTATGCTTGAAATACAACTTATTTGTCAATGACTTTGACATGTACCGACTTTTCAGCTTTTGCCAAACTGCCACCGGTAACTCCTCGTCCATGACATCATACATCATGTCATCCGTAAGACAAAGCCTGATTGTTGCTACTGTCTTCGCCTGAAGTTCTTCCCAATATGATCTCTCTCCATTCTTTTCGATTTTCTTTCTCCTAGCGTCTTCACCATGCCTTGTTGCACCAACAAGTCCTTGACTCTTCTCTGTCATAATCCAAAGTTTCCGGTTCCGTCAAACTTCACAGAAGTCATCCTCGACATGTTGAAGAAATCCGCCAAAAAGTTGTAGCTCTGATACCAATTGTTGCCCAAAGAGAGGGCACCACCTCTTAACCTTTAAAACGTGAAAGAAGAGGAAAAGAGAAAAAATATCACGTGGAGCAACAAGACAAAGACACGCAAAAGGAGAGCAAACACGAGGAAGGAGAAAAAGAGAAAGAAAATGAGTTACCGTGGTTTGATGGCCTGTCTACTCCACAAAACGACCGAAGCTTTATTAGAATTCTCTCTACACAAGAGAATCACATCTAATTATTCTTGTGTTTGTTGTTGTACAATAGATTTACAATAACCCCTATAAATGATGCACATACCTAGACTCAGTAAAATCATAACAGAATTTTATTATGAAGAATCGTAATAGAATTCTGTTATGAAAAATCATAACAAAATTCTATTATATAAAATCGTAACCGAATTTTATAATTATGAAAAAATCTTAATAAATTTTTCTTTCATAACATCTATAGCATTGCCCTCATCCAAATATGAGCCACCCGTCAACAAATACATATTAAAGCATCTCTCTAAACACATAAGTTCACCATGTTCAAAAATCTAGAATGGTTGATATGTTAAGAAAAGAAAATTGAGTCGTGACTACAATTAATTACTTATATAGGTTTAAAAAGTATACACTTTAAAATGATTGTTGACCAACACATAGTGTCCTGATCCTTTAAAGTCAATTGTAAACTTGTAGACCCCAAACACATAGGTGGTTAATAAAAGTTTCTTAAGGAAGTGTCAAGTTAAAAGGGAGATTTATTTGAAAGACAAATTTAATCACATAAAATACTTAAAAAATACTTTGAAAATATTTTTAAAATTCACCTTCAAACTTTTATAATTTCAACACGAGTTTTTCAAAATTCTTGTAAAAACTTCCTTTTGAAAATTCTTTAACAAAAATGTTTGAAATTATTTTGAAATACATTTTTAAAAATATTCTGAAAATAGTTTAAGTATTCTTTTGATTTGAATCAACCCCCAAGATACATAGGAAGTGTTCCTTGTAGTTAACAAGGATTCCTAAGAATGTGTCAAGTTGAGGTGGAGTCTTGATTGAAAGATTAAATATAATTTTTAAAATTTTTCAAAAAACAATTTGGCAAATCTTTGAAACTGTGTTTGAAAAATTATTTTTGAAAAATTACTTTTAAAATCTTTTAAGAAATACTCTGTTGTAAAACTCTTAGTTTCAAAAATTATTTAGAATATTGCTTTGAAAATTTTCTTTTAAAATTTTATGAAAAACATTTGCAACATGTCTTTGAAAAATACTTGAAAACTTTTTTGAAAAAAAAAATATATTTTGAAAACTAACAGTTAAAAGTTGTCTCAAAAACTAACTTTAAAAACTTATCTTGAAAATCCCCTTTAACAACTACTCTAGAAAATTATTCTTTAAAAATATTTTTTTTTGAAACACTGAATTATGTCTTTCAAATGGTATTGTTGGTACAAAATCTAAATGAAGGGTGTTGTGTTCAAGGATGTCCACATATCTCCACAATCACATAATATTGTTCACTTTTGACCTAAGCCCTCATGACTTTACTTTTGGACTCTCCCTAAAAGGCCTCATGTTAATGGAGATATCCTACATCTTTTTAAACTCATGATCTTTCCCAAATCTTTTCAATGTGGGACTTTGATTGAACCCCAACAATCCTCCCCTCAAACGAAGAACCACAATTACTCTCATGGTCCAGGCCTCTCCATGAACATCTGGTCACCCTGACCTACTTTGGGCCTCCCCGCAAGTATCAGCATCCGGTCACTCTTGACCTGCTTTGTGCCTCCCCGCGAGCATCCGGTCATCCTGACCTACTCACCTCCCTGCAAGTATCCTGTCACCTTGACCTGCTCAAGGCCTCTCCACAAGCATCCAGTCATCCTGACCTACTTTGGGTCTCCCCGCGAACATCCGATCACCCTGACCTACTTTGGGCATCCCTACGAACATTCGGTCACCTTGACCTGCTTCGAGCCTCCCTGCGAGCATCCGGTCACCCAGACCTACTTGCCTTCCCGCAAGTATCCGGTCACCATGACCTGCTCCAGGCCTCCCTGCAAGCATCTGGTCAACCTGACCTACCCGGGCTCACCCTCAACTTCATTCAAGGTCACCCCACATTGCATCCGGTCTGAACCACGACTCTGATACTATTTGTTGGGCCTAAGGATGTCCACATATCTTTACAATGGCATGATATTATCCACTTTGAGCTTAGGCTCTCATGACTTTACTCTTGGCTCTTCCCAAAATGCCTCATGTCCATGGAGATATCCTACATTCATTTAAACCTATGATTTTTTCTAAATATTTTCAATGTAGGACTTTGATTGAACCCCAACAGAGGGTAACCTCTAGTTTATATATTTTTGATATATGTCAAAGGAGGAGAGTGATCTTAAGTTAGAAAAGTTAATCTTAAGTTCGAAAAGTTAAAATATTTCTAAATCTCTTAAACTTTTCTAATCTCTCAAACTTTGAGATAAAACCCTTAAAGACCCAAGCCAAACTTAAGAAAATTATTAAACATCAAAAAGAGGGGAGATTGTTGGTGTAATCGACCTCTAAGGTTTTGATGTTTGACAATGTACCTAAGTCTGGTTAGTTTGCCCAAGGGTTGATCTAAACAGGACTTGATATTTAGAAGAGAGAAGGCTAGTCAGGACTAGATGACTAGCAAGGATAAGTCTTAACCGAAGGATAGGCAGGTGAGAAGTCTACTGAGTGACTAGTCCTAGTTGGAGATTAGGTGAGGAGAAGTCCTGGTAAGTGAAGTCGGGCCCTTGTGAGTGAAGGTAGGTGGTGGAAGTCCTGATGAGTGAAGCCGGGTCCTAGTGAGTGAAGATAGTAGTGGAAGTTCTGGTGAGTGAAGCTAGGCCCTAGTGAGTGAAGTTAGGTGGTAGAAGTTCTTGTGAGTGAAGCTAGAAAATGGAAGTCCTAGTGAGTGAAGTTAGACAACTCTAGAGGGAGGCAGCCCTAGGTTATATGCGACTGATTGGTTTTTGGCCAACTGTGCACGATTGACCGGACCAACGAATCTTGAAATCTATTAACATTGTTTTACTTTACTATTTTATTTATTGTGCTAACTCAATGTTGCAAGTAAGTCTTAGTAGATCAGCTTGGTCAAATATTAAGCAAGATCAAAGAAAATTCAAACAAATCTGGAGGATCAAATATTTGACAGGTAAGTGGAGGTAAGTCACTAGAGGAGAGTGACTATATGAGGACACACCACGGTTGAGGGGACAGTAGACGTCGGTCTAATTTAGGTTCATTTCAGAAACTTTAATTGAGATTATGACTAAATCTTGGTCTGGACGACAGGATCTAAGCCATAAATTAATCACATTTTTACTGTGTTAACTTTATTTTACAGGTTAGATATTATCGTGTTGGACTAACTTAACTTGCAGGGTAGAAGGAACAAAAAAGCCTTTAGTGAATAGTACCCGAGGTGCCTTCAAGCATGGGAAGGTGTCTTCGTATTATTCATGGAAAGTGCCTTCGGTGCTATGGAAGGCGTCTTTCAAGGGATAAAATTCAGACTTCATTGCAGATAAGGAGCAATGAGCTTAGGATCAGATTTTACAGGTTGGAGGTGCCTTCAAAGCTATGGAAGGTGCCTTCCACACCCTTTAAATGGGTGTCTCGACCAAAGCTTCACACATAACTTACATATGAGCTTCTAAGCGTTCGATTGGATCTCCGATTGCTCTAGCTTCCTACAGATACTCTGCTATGATATTGATGTGCCCGACTACTACTCAGGAGTTGTCCAATGCCGAGCTTGATCTGATAATTTTCAAAGGTGTTGGGTAACGAATTACGATTTTGTACTTAATTATTGCAAAAGAAAAGTGAAGTGTGTTACACTTGTCCTATTCTTTCTCTTGTACTCGATCCCCTCTTCTAGTGGTTCTAGAAGAGGTGTTTTAATAGATTACCAGTCAATAGGTTCGTGGGACCTGAGTCTTGGAGTAAGAGTCACCGAAGGCTCCGAACTATAGCTCTTGCCTTTCTGTTTCTATTTTTGTGTTGAACTTTCCGCTGCATACTTTGATTTCAAAACCCAAAAGATAAGATTTTTGAAAACCATGTGATTCACCCCTTTGTCATGTGCGTCTTGATTTAATACTTCCTTCTCATCTGTCAGCGTACTCTTCTGCAGCACCTTGTCCATCAGATGCACCGAGCCTGTCAACTCCCTTCCCATGCCATTCTTCTCGCGAGTTTTGTCTTTCGCTCGACCTTTTGTGTTCCTAAGCTCTTGTTAGTTTTTGAGGGATGCCCTAAGGCATCATCTTATAGCTTTTACTATTTATTTGATAAATATAGATTCACTATTTGGATGCACATTCTCTATGTGTATGATTGGATCTTAAACGCACATACTGAATGTCTGCGATATGATTCATAGCATGAGAGAACTTGTGATTGGATCACAACTTGTGAGTATCTCTACATGTACAATTATGAATGTATTGGAATATTCCCTAGTCGATGATTGATGAGTTTAGACATCATCAATTCTGATAGACTAGTATAGGTTATACTCCTTGGTCTAACCAAGCAGTCATTTCTCACTAGCTAGAGACATTGGGACGTCAAGAGTTAAATGAGTTGAGATCGTGACTAGATTCCGGTCTCGAAGAGACGAAATCTAATTACTACTCTATTCTACTATAATTGTGCTAACTTCTGTTTTGCAGGATAGTTTAGTTATTATTTTGTCTTGGACTAACTCTTTCTTGCAGAAGAAGGACTTTCTTGAGAAAGGTGGTCTAGGCGTCCGGAAGGGATCCGGGCGCCTAGAAGGCAAATTTTATCCCCTCAAGTCGTCACAACATGGAGCTCACTGGCTGGTTGGGCTACGTCATAGTCCAGGAGCCCGGAAGGGATCCGGGTGCTTGGAGCCTCTTATATAAGGAGGGTGAGCCTGAAGCAAACAACAACGACAATGACGACATCTGCTCTACTGCGATGTGCCCCTGCGATGCTGCGAAGCCTCTCCGACAACGTGCTGCTTTTTCTTCCTTTATTATTGTCGATATTTCTTCTTTAAAGTTCTTGTACTTTCATTTGCAATACTTTTACGAACTATTAGTGATTGCCCAACGAAAGCACTTGATGAGTGTGAGCCTTGAAGTAGGAGTCGACCAAGGCTCCGAACCAAGTAAATCGATTCTTGTTAGCATTATTCTCTTTCTTTTCCACTGCGTACTCGCTACGAATTTTTTGATTGATATTCACCCCCCTATCGACTTTCACAATCCAACAAGTGGTATCAGAGCAGGTACCGCTCTGAATTGGTGCAACCACTAATCAAGCAAAGAGGGTCTTTTTTTAAAGAAAAATTAGATATCGTTTTCCCCCACCAAAAGTATTTTTGAAAAATTCATTTTCATTTGTTCACAGTTGATTAGTGTTGACAAAATATCGCATTTAATAAAATTTATAATAATATTTTTTATTAATGTTTTATTAATTTTTTAAAAAATATTTTGTTCACGCATATTTCTTTATCTCCCACATTGCTTACCCCAAGATAAAGTCTTGGAAATTGTTTATTATCTATTTTTTTGTAAATATATCAATGTATATTCAAGAAGGACGGAGCATCCATGAACCACCACCATACGATCAAGAAGATTTCAACTACTGGAGGCGAGGAATGAAATGATTCTTAGAAAGCCTAAATTTCGATAATGTGCTGATATTGAGAAAACCTTCTCGGGACTCAGAATTGAATGAAAATGTAAGTAAACTTATTTGTAATATTCTACCTAACAATATTTTATGCAGACTATAAAAGTACAAGAATGTATATGAGCTTTGGACCCAGTTAATCAAGCTACACGAGGAGTTGTTAGAGCTAGAGGATTAAGTCAAAATCAAATCTGGACTCGAGTCAAATCCAATCGAAAAGCCTACTGAATTAGGGGTTAGGCTCAAGGTTAGTAATATTTACCAAAATGCCCCTGCTAATAGTAGTTTAAAAAATATGCATGTTAATTTGGATATTTCTGAAAATATACGTGAAAATAGTGTATTTGATAATACATGCAAAAATACCCCTAGGATATTGTCTAATAAAACAAATCTAATTAATTTAGAAAATTCAAAAAATCTAAAAATAATTAATAACCCTAAAAATTCAAATGATAACCAAATAAATTTGAATGACTCCACCTCTAAGTAAAATTCAACTAATAATATTAAAAATATTACTTTACACAAAAATTTAAATGAATTAACAAATTCATAAAAGTTAAATATTAAAAATTTAAATTTAAACTTAAATAATTCTGAAAATTCAAATGATAATATTGACAAGGTCGATCTAGATAAAACTAATAAATTTCTTAATAAATTATTTAATAATCTAGACAATATCAATCCAGAAAATCCTATCAAAATCCAAGATAATTTAATTAACAAAAAATTAAATTTTAAAGACTAATCTAATAAATCCAACTAATCATATCAACTTAAAATGTAAAGAAAATATAAAAATAAAATCAAACACTTTGATAAAATCAAAACTAAATTTAACAAACTTAAAATTAAATGTTAAATATAACATGTTAAACAAAGATAATCTAGAAAATTCAAAATTAACAATCAATAAAAGGTTAAAAGATAAACCTTTAAAGAGATATAATTCAAACAATTTAATTAATTCAAATTTAAAAATTAATAAAAACTTAAACATTAAATACACTCCTTTTAAAGAAAGACAAATTGACCAATTTAATTAATTCAAAATTAAATAAAACTTAAATTTAAATTAAATATTAAATGTTAAATATTAAATCTTAACTAAAACTAATCTTAATTATACAAAAATAAAAATCAATAATTTAGGGGAGGCTCCAAACTAGTTGGCACCTCCGAAAATAATCTACCGACAAGGTAACTAAAAATAACCTACCCGACAGAGTAATTAGGACTAGTTAAAAAGAGATAAAAGTTTAACTTGAACTACGATACTGGTGAAGTTTTGGATGATAGTACGTTAGAGAAACTCTGTCTATGCATGTCTAGGAAGATATGACTTCGACATGGTGCATTTGGCTTAGTGAAATTAACCGAAGCTACTCTTTATAGATCCTACCTAGTTAGACCAAGGTTTTGTACTAAGGTCAATGGATAGAACTATTTGGAAAACCTCGAATGCATGGTTACTCTAATGATGTCCAAGTAACTCATTAAAGCCCAGAAGTTTATCTAGAGAATGTATATTTGTTGAGCCCAAAGCTAAACCCGAATCTAACACAAAGTTAAACTAAACCCTAAAATTGAACTTAACTTTATCTCACAAAAATTAAAGGTTTTTTTAATTGAGAACATAGATCGGGTGAGATGACTAAGGACTTCGAATTGAACCGAATCAAACAAATCGAACCAAATCAAATCAAATCGAATTAAATTAAAATTAAATCAAATTAAATTAAATTAAAATCAAATCAAATCAAATCAAATTAAATTAAAATCAAATCAAATCAAATTAAATTAAATTAAAATAAATTAGAATTAAGTTAAATTAAATTAAAAATTAAACTAAATCAAATTTAATTTAATTTAAAACTAAATTAAAAATTCAATTTCAAAGTATTTATTTTTAAAAAATATTATAACTTAAAAGAGTAGTTTTTAAAAAAAATATTTTAATTTTTAAAAAAAAATTTGACTTAAAAATTATTTTAAAAAAATAATTTTAACTAAAAAATTATTTTAATTTAAAAATTATAATTATTTAAAAATTATTTTAATTTAAAAATTATTAAAAAAATATAATTTAAAAATTATTTTAACTTTAAAATTATTTTAAAAAATATTTTAATTAAAAATTTATTTTAAGAATTATTTTAACTTAAATATAATTTTAATTAAAAACTATTTTAGAATTATTCTAATTTAAAAAAATTTATTTTTCAAAAAATTATTTTAAATTTAAAATTATTTTTATTTAAAAATTATTTTTTGAATAATTATTATTTAAAAAATATTTGAAAAATTATTGTAACTTAAAAATTATTTTAATTAAAAAATTATTTTTCAAAAAAATATTATTTAAAAATTATTTTAACTAAAAAATTATTTTAATTTAAAAAATTATTTTATAAATTATTTTAACTTAAAATTTATTTTAATTTTAAAAATTATTATCTAAAAATTATTTTAACTTAAAAATATTTTAATTTAAAAAAATATTATAATTTTAAAAATATTTTAATTTAAAAATTTATTATAATTTAAAAATTATTTTAACTTAAAAAATTATTTTAAAAAGTATTTTAAAAAATTATTTTAACTTTAAAAATTATTTTAATTTAAAAATTATTTTAAAACTTTTATTATTTAAAAATTTATTTTAGCTTAAAAATTATTTTTAAAATGTATTTTAACTTAAAAAATTTATTTTAATTTTAAAAATTATTTTAACTTAAAAATCATTTTAACTTAAAAATTAATTTAATTTTAAAAATTAATTTAATTTTTAAAATTAATTTAATTTTAAAAATTAATTTAATTTTAAAAATTATTTTAATTTAAAAAAATTATTTTAACTTTAAAATAATTTTAATTTTAAAAAATATTATTTAAAAATTATTTTAACATTAAAAATTATTTTAAAAATTATATTAACCTAATTTTTAAAAAAGAAATAATTTTAACTTAAAAATTCTTTTAAAAAAATATTTTAACTTTAAAATTCTTTTAATTTAAAAATTATTTTAACTTAAAAATTCTTTAAAAATTTATTTTAACTTAATAATTCTTTTGAAAATTATTTTAACTTTAAAATTCTTTTAAAAAATGTTTTGACTTTAAAATTGTTTTAAAAAATATTTTAACTTAAAAAATTGTTTTAAAATTTATTTTAACTTAAAAATTCTTTTAAAAATAATTTTAACTTAAAAATTATTTTAAAATCTATTTTAAGTTAAAACTTACTTTAAAAACTTTTTTAACTTAAAAATTATTTTTTAAAAAAACTTGTTTTAAAATTATTTCAATTACTTAACCTAAAATTTACTTTAAAATAATTAATTTAAAAATTAACTTAAAAAATAAAATTAAGAAATTAATCTTAAAAATCAAATTAAACTTAAATAAACTTAAAACTTAAATTTAAATTTAAAATTAAACTTAACTAAAACAACAACAACAAACAACAACAACAACAACCAAGCCTTTTTCCACTGGGTGGGGTCGGTTGTCTGAATCTTTTTACGCCATTGAGCTCTATCCCCTATTATATCATCATCTATCTTTAAATAAATTTTATCTTATTTATTGGTGTTAACCAAGTCTTTTTTGGTCTTCCTCTTCCTCGTTTGATATGTATGTTTATCATAGTTTCACATTGTCTAACTGGAGCATTTATTGATCGTCTAAGTACATGTCCGTACCATCTTAAACGTGTCTCTCGAAGTTTTTAATCAATAGATGCAACTCCGACTTTCTCTCTAATGCTCTCATTTCTTATTTTGTCCATCCTCGTATGTCCACACATCTACCTTAACATCGTCATCTCTGCAACTCTCATCTTCTGCTCATGTGCTTGAGTCATAGCTCAACATTCAGCTCCATATAACACAACAGGTCTAACTACAGTTTTATAGAATTTACCTTTAAGTTTAAAAGATACTTTACGGTCACATAAAACACTCGACGCTCCCCTCCACTTCACCCATCCTGTTTGTATTCTATGTAAGACATCTCTCTCAATCCCTCGATCATTTTACAAAAATGATCTTAAATATTTAAATCTCTCGGTTCCAAGCAACTCGTCCTCTCCTATCTTAACAATTGTTTAATTACTTCTAATATTGCTAAACTTAAATTCCATATATTCTGTCTTTAATCTACTAAGCTTAAAACCTTTCCCTTCTAGTGTTTCCCTCGAAGATTCTAATTTAGTATTTACTCCTTCACGTGTTTCATCTACCAAAATAATATCATTAGCAAACAACATGCACCACGGTACTGTGTCTTGAATGTGTGTAGTGAGTTCGTCCATAATTAGTGTAAAAAGATAGGGACTTAGAGCTGATCCTTGATGTAACCCTATCTTTATTGGAAATGCTTCAGTTACTCCGCCTAAAGTCTTTATTCTGGTCATTACATCCTCATACATATCCTTAATTAGTTCGATATATGCTACGCTAACACCTCTCTTTTCTAAAATTCTACATATAATTTATCTTGGGACTCTATCATAAGCTTTTTCTAAGTCAATGAATACTATGTGTAGATCTTGTTTTTGCTCCCGATATTTTTCAATTAATTGTCTAAGGAGATGTATAGCTTCTATTGTTGACCTTCCAAGCATGAACCCAAATTGATTTTCTGTCACTGTGTCTCCTTCCTTAATCTTTTTTTCTATTACTTTTTTCCAAAGTTTCATAATATGACTAATTAGTTTAATACCCCTATAGTTTGTACAATTTTGTATGTCTCCCTTGTTCTTATATAAGGGAACTAAGTACTTATCCTCCATTGATCAGATATTTTTTTCGTTTTCAATATCATGTTAAATAATTTTGTAAGTCATTCAATACCTTGTTTCCCTAAGCACTTCCATCTATCAGAATATCATCTGGTCCAACAGCTTTTCTATTGTGCATCTCATTTAAAGTTTGTTTTACTTCTGAAGTTTGAATTCTACGAAAAAAATTAAAATTTATATGCTCATTTGACCTACTTAAATTACCTAAGTTAAGTTGGTCACCTAAACCTTCATTAAAAAGTTGATGAAAATATCTCTTCCACTGCTCTTTTATTTCTCCATCGTTTACTAATACCTTATTACATTCATCTTTAATACATTTTATTTGGCTAATTAAGATCTCTTGTTTTCCTTTCTGTCACTTTAGCTATTCTATAAATGTCTCTTTCCCCTTCTTTTGTATCTAATTTTTTATATGACTGTTCAAAAGTTTCATTTTTTTTCTTCACTCACTACTTTTTCTTAGCTTCTTTCTTGGCTATTGTATATTTTTTTAAGTTTTCCTCGTTCTTATAAATATATAATTCCTTATAAGCTATTCATTTTTTCTTCACTTTCTCTTGTACTTTCTCATTCCACCATCAAGATTCTTTACTTAGTGGTGCATGTCCCTTTGACTCACCGAGTGCACTCTTAGCTACTATTTTCAACTTTGATACCATCTTATCCCATGTTGTATTAAAGTCATCGAATATTTCACCTAATGCTTGTACTTCTACCTTCTCCTTAAATATATTTTGCTTCCCATCCTTTAACTTCCACCACTTAATTCTAGGAATTGTATATATTTTCTTTCTATTGATACTATTTTTGAGGCGTATATCCAACACTACTACCCTATGTTGGGTAGTTAAGCTTTCTCCAGGGATGACTTTGTAATCTTTACAAATCTTTTTATCCTTCTTCCTAACCATAAGAAAGTCAATTTGCGATTATTATTTCTACTTTTGAATGTGACTAAGTGTTCTTCTCTTTTCTTAAAAAACGTATTAGCTAATATAAGGTCATATGCTATCACTAAATCTAATATAGTTTTCTCTTCCTCATTCCTTGTTCCAAACCCATAACTCCTATGTACTCTCTCATATTCCTCATTTTTCACTCCGACATGCCCATTTAGATCATCTCCTATTAAAATCATTTCATTTGGTGGAATATTTTGTAATATTTCATCAAAGTCCTCCCAAAACCTTGATTTGGTGGTTTCATCTAATCCTACCTGTGGTGCATATACGCTAATTATGTTCATAGTTTCTTTCGTCACTATTATCTTAAGGGTTATAATTCTATCCCTTTTTCTAATTACTCCTACAACTTCATCCTTTAACAAATTATCTACAATAATACCCACTCCATTTCTTGCTTTACTCTTTTCAGTGTACCATAACTTAAAACTCGAGTTCTCTATCATCTTTGCCTTCTCTCTTGTCCATTTTGTCTCTTGGACACACAAAATACTAATTCTTCTCCTAATCATCATATCTACTACCTCCATTGATTTACCAGTGAGAGTTCCTATGTTCCATGTTCCAAATCTTAGATTATTAGTTTTCCTATTATATTTATTCTTATTCAATCTATGGTGTGAGAACTCTTGCCTATTTAACACTACACTCAAGTTCTTATGGAGATGTAGTGGTCCTTGCTGAGACGTTACAGTCGGACCCTGTAACGCGAACTCTTACATATTTAGCACTACACCCAAGTTCTGGAGATGTAGCGGCCCTTGCCGAGACGTTACAGTCGGACCCTGCAACGCGTTCCTTCCGGGGAACAACCTAGCATTAGCACAATAGTTTAATGGATCCATTCATTGAATATTTACCATAGTTTGACGCTGACTGGCAACCTAACGCAACCCTCCTCCTTTATTCGGGTTTGGGATCGGCCATGACCGGTCGTCATGGGCGGAGTTCTTAACTAAAAATTAACTTAAATTAATTAAACTTAACTTTGATTTCAACTTAATTTAACAACTTGAAATTAATAACTTATTTAATTTAAATCTACTTAATTCTTAACCTTAATTAAAAAAAATTAACCTAACTTATTTAACAGATTATTTAATCTACTAATTTGTTAACTTTGTTTTTAAAATAACCTAACTAAATTTAACTTCAAACTTAATTAATCCTACTTAAATTAAATTTAAAACAAAAAAATGACATAAATATTATAACTAAGAGTGTCATTAAATTAACTCAATCAATACAAAATTTAAGCTGTTTTAATCAAATAAGTATTAAATTATTGAATTAAGTAAAAGTTAATCAATAAACTATTGATAATGATTAACTGTTATTGAATTAGTAACAAATTATTTTATTTAATTTTAACCTAAAATTTAACTTAATACACCTAAATATAAAGTTAATTATTTTTAGACTAATTGATTAATAAATGAACAATTATATAAAGTATATAGAGATAATTATGTAGGATAATATTATTAACCCTAAATTTCTTAAAACACTTAGGTAGGAAAATATGCTAAGGTATGTTTGCAAAATCTTTTGAAAAATTATTTTTGTAAAAATATTTGAAAAATCTATAAATATGAAAATATTTTGAAAAATCTTCTCACACTTTATTTGGAAAATATTCTTAAAATATTTTCAAAACTTTTTTAATCATTTTGAAAACTATTTTACAAATTTGTTTTATATATAAAAAAAACTCTATGCTTTTCAAAAATTTCTTTGACTTAACATATTTTGAAAAAATATTTTATTACTTAATAAACATTTTAAAGATTAAGTTGACAAGCTCTTCTTAAAAGGTTTTGGTGCACAATCACTTTTAATTTTTTTTATTGGAAAATATTTTGAAAACTCACCTTCAAACTTTATGTTCTTTTAATTTGGAGCAAACCTCCTAGATAGATAGGAAGTTTTACTTATGGTTAACAAGAAATCCTAAGAATGTGTCAAGTTAAGGGGGAGCCCTGATTGAAAGACTAAAAGTAATTTTTAAAAAATTACTTTTGTAAATATTTGAAACTAAGTTTGAAAAAATATTTTCATAATCTTTTATAAAAATTTCTCTTTGCTTTATAAATTTTTGTGAAAACACCTTGAAAATATTTTGAAAATGCACTATCAAAAAGTTACTTAAACTTTCAAAAGTTTTTTAGAAAATTTGTTTAAAATTACTTTTAAAATCTTTAATTCAAAAAAAATCTCTTCACAGTTTTATAAAGTTCAAAAAAGGTTTACTTATGTTTTCTTTTATGCTTACTTAGAAAGATATTTTTACAAACACTTTAGAAATTTTTTCACATATTGTTGGTGCAAAACCTAATAGAACCTTAAGTTTATATTCTTTTGATGTGTGCCAAAGGGGGAGAGTGATGTCTTAAGTTAGAAAAAATTATCTAAAACCTCTCAAACTTTTTCGAATTTCTCAACTCTTGAGAATTAACCCTTAAAGACCCAAGTCTAACTTAAGAAAATTGTTAAACATTAAAAATGGGGAGATTGTTGGTGTAATCGACCTCTAGGGTTTCGATGTTTGATAATATGACCAAAGGTTGACCCAAACAGGACTTGATGTTTGGGAGAGAGAGAAGTCTAATCAGGACTAGATGACTAGCAAAGGTAAGTTCTAGATGACTTGCGGGGATAAAATTTACCTTCTAGGCGCCAGGACCAGTTCTGGGTGCCCGGATCCCTTCCGAGCGCCCAGACCACCTTTCTACAGCAAGTCCTTCTTCTGCAAGAAAGAGTTGGTCCGAGGCAAAATAATAGCTAAACTACACTGTAAAACAGAAGTTAGCACAATTATAGTAGAATAGAGTAGTAATTAGATTCTGTCTCTCCGAGACCGGAATCTAGTCACGATCTCAACTTAGATTTTCAAAATGGATCTAAGTTAGATTGACGCCTAAGTTCCCTACCCGGGAACGTGTCCTCACTGTCACTCTCCTCTAGTGACTTACCTTAACTTACTTGCCAGACGTCCGGTCAACCTGTCTAGACTTCGTGCCAGCTACCTAGTCAACCCATTGACCTAGCAACACTGAGTTAGCACAATAGATAAAAATAGTACAGTAAACCTAGGGTTGCCTCCCTAGGATTGCCTAGCTTCACTCACTAGGACTTCCATTGCCCAGCTTCACTCACCAGGACTTCCTCCACCTAGTTTCACTCACTAGGGTCCTACTTCACTCACCGGGACTTCCACCACCTAGCTTCACTCACTAGGGTCCGACTTCACTCACCGGGACTTCCACCACCTAGCTTCACTCACTAGGGCCCGGCTTCACTCACCGGGACTTCCACCTTGCCTAACCTTTGGTTAGAACTTACCTTTGCTAGTCATCTAGTCCTGACTAGACTTCTCTCTCTCCCAAACATCAAGTCCTGTTTGGGTCAACCCTTGGTTATATTGTCAAACATCGAAACCCTAGAGATCGATTGTACTAACAAAATGTGGATGCTAATTATGGTAACTAGGGGTGTTCATTATTCGGGTCAATCCATTAACCTGCCCGATCCAAATAACATTCGGGTTATTTAGTTTGGTTAAATGAAATTCGGGTCGGTTGAATGAACTAACCCGAAATGTTAATTGGATTAATGGCTTGGTTTTGGATTTAACTCCCCATCCGAATAACCCGCCCGAAACCCGAATAAGGAATTAATATATATATTTTTAATTTTTTTTAGTATAATCTTTGGAATCTTTGGAATGTGTAAGTTTTTTTTCTTATATCGAATGAAACTATTTTATCAAATTTGGAGCTTATTTATTTATAAATGTAAATTATTAAGAGTTTTTTATGTGAAGAAGATTGAAAATTTGAAATGAAAAGAAAATTGGGTTAATTGGTACCCGAACCGAATAACCCGAATTAGTTTCGAGTAATTCGGTTTGGTTTATAGCTAATTCAGTTTGGTTCTTGGTTGGATTTAGAAAATTATAAAATCTGAATAACTCAAACCGAATAACTCAAATAATCCAAACCGAACCAAATGAACACCCCTAATGGTAACTAGTTCATTGGAGTGACCTACTGTAAGACTTCATATGGTTCTCTACATATATATAGATATATCTGTGAAGCTTTTACTGCAGCTCGAGTGCAAGTTTTATTTGACTTGAGGTATACAAGTCACCTTGGTCATAGAGACTTATACTTTGACATTTTATGCAAGCATTTCCTTGGAGATGTGGACTCGAGATGATTAGGTATAAATTGAAGTGCCCAAAGGTATTTGGATAACCCATAGAGGATTCACCGCTCTTTGCGAGGAAACGTATACCCTATGACTATTCATTAGGATTATTACTCAAAGTCTTTGGTCAAAGCATCACATGTTAAGAGTACGAGACTCCTAGATATATGTCAGAGTAATTTGAAGCAATGGAATGAGGAAGTATTACTTTGGCTAGGTGTGACGTAGTCAGCCTAGTGAGGGCTGACACATAGACCATGTCCTGAACCAAATGGGTATAAGACGAGTGAAAGGAACATGACATGACTTACTGTAGCTACTAAAAGGTTTGGAAGTGGTTTCGAGATCAATATATAATTTTTCGGTTAAATGGGAATCATGATGTACTACTAGGTACCACTCATAACTGTTCCATAATTGATGGTTCATTATGGACGACCAATATAACAAGAAACCTATAAGGTCACACGTACTACGAGTTTATCTAAGAGACATAAAATGAGTTTGAAAATTATATTCTCAAATCGAGAGAGATTAAGTCTGGTTGAACTAGACAAATGGCAAATATAGAATCAGAATGACACAACAGAAGCGTGGATGAGTCATGCCTTTTGAAGACGAGTTGGACTCTCTTTGATTTAATTATATATTAAATTGGTTTGATTTTAATTAAAAGGGATTTTTAGTTTTGAACCAAGATGATTTGATTTTGAATCAAATCTGGTTTGGTCTCAAACCAAACTTAAGGTTATTGGTATGAATTGCGGATTCAAGGATATGGATTTGGATTTGATCCAAACCCAATAAAAAAAATATTTTTTTTTATATATCTCTTATATATATATATATTTATTTATTTATTGGGTCTGGATCAAATCCAAATCTGTATCCTTGAAACCGTAATTCATACTAATAGCCTTAAGTTTGGTTTTAGAAATTAAAAAAAAAACGTGAAAAGGTTTTTGAGTTTTCTCTCTTCTCCTTTCTCGTTTTCTACCGCCGCCGAACACAAGAAGAAGGGGGGTTTTCTTCTCTCCTTTTCGCCTGTGCCGTCTGCCAATGCCGGAGCTACAGTAGCCACCGACGACCTCAGGAGGGAGTTGTCTCCGTCGGAGAGCAAGGAGGAGAAGAGCTCTCCTTTCGCCGTCGCTCACCCATGCGCCGCCATCGCTCAGCCGAGTGCCACCGCGAGACAACCCTTTAGAAGGGCTGCCCAGCCGATTGTTGGCCATCTTCCAGACGACTTCCAAAATCTCCAGCAACTACTGTAGCCACCGGACAGCAAGGAGAACCTTCTTCTTGCTTGCTGCCACGATTTTCAATCGCTGGAAAAGGTTTCCAGCATCTCCAAGCTTGTCAGAATATCGCTGTGGTCATCGGAGCTCCTGCCGACGACTGCTCCTTCTTCTGGAACCTCTTGGCGTTGGCTGCCTTGCTGGCAGTAGCAAGGAAACGAAGTGGACAACAGCAATTGCTACCCTTCATCTCCTTTCGTCGTCGCCGAGTTTAAGCTATTGTCGGAAGTCCTGTTCCGATCAACAATAGTTGTTGTTGGAACAATGCCAACACTAGACCCGCTGTCCTTTGATGGCACCGGGGTTTTGCCTCCAAATAGCAACATCCAATGTTGTCGTTCATCACATTTCGTTTGGGCTACGTTTGGTTTGGTGTAATGTAATCTTGCTTGTAATGTAATCAAATTTGTAATGTAATGTAATCTTGATTACATTACTACATTTGGTAATGTAATATATGTAATCTTTGATTACAAGGATGATTACATTCTTTTGTTTGGTGTCCATTATTTTTTATAAAGAATGTAATTCGTATTATTATAAAATGACAAAAATATCCTGCGACCTCTATCGATGACCGCCGCACCTGTGCCGGAGCTTGCGGCAACCAACAGTCTCGCCTCCTCCGCCGGCAGCCGCCATTAGCAACCGGCGATCGTCGGCGGCTGGCGACGACCGGCAGGCGGGTCGACGGCGGTGGGCAACGACAGCCGACAGCGGTGGATGGCGGCCACGGTGGACTAGGGGTATATTCGACATTTAAATTTTGGTTAAACGGTGACCTTGTAATGTAATCCGATTACATAGTATTTGCTTTGTAATCCAGATTACAAAACTTCACTACCTTTTGTAATCCAGATTACATTACATTACAAGTTTAAAATTAAACCAAACAAAATAATCAACCTTGTAATGTAATCCTGATTACATTACAAGGTAGATTACACCCTACCAAATGTAGCCTTGGTTGTTTCGATTAACGGACACGAATCGAACTGTCACGCCCCAGAGGAGTCCCTGTCCGAAGAAATTTCGACAACACCTCCCCTGTACGGGTGACAATCTGAAGCATTTCTACAGGCATAATATACATCAGCCATAGGCGGCTGGAATATATACACAACCACGCAGTTATATATATATCATCAGCCTACACGGCTGAAACAAAACCAATACAGCGGATAAACATAAAATACAAGCCCATACAAAACCAAATAAAACAATGCTAGCCGGCTAGGCTTACACCACACAACCAAAACAACACTCCGAACACAAAACCGGAACACAATGCTAAGTACACAAATACATATACCAAAATAACAATAAACAAAGGCAGAGACAGGTCTTCTGATGTGACGTGGGAACCAGCAAACAGGATGCTCCAAGCGACACCATAAATAACCTGGTACCTGAAAAAGATAGTGTCCACGGGGGTAAGTTCAAAAACTCAGCGAATACCAATAGACATGCCTAGTAAGATATATCTAACAGCACATAAACATGGAATACAGCTTCCGAATAATATATAGGAAATACACAAAACTGAAAAGTAACCGAGGAAGCTGTACTCACCAGGAACTCCTATCCTGAACTAAAGGGTCATCAAACTGATACGCAGTATGTCTCCTGTATGCATGTCAAACAAATGCATCCACCAAAATGCAGCATATAAGTGCAGCAAACACAAACAAATAAATGCAATCAATGCATGTGATGACCGTGCACTCTAACATCACTGCTCCTGAACAATGACCGAGTGGACGGAATGCTGTCGGAGTACTCCTGTCCTGTGACCCCAAATCATAAATGGGGGAGCTCAATGCTCTTATCTCCCGGTATACGATGACGGGGAGGTATCTCTGCCGGCTACCACGCTGAGTCACCTGACCAACGGAGCCAAACAAAGTCCACCGTCTGCCGGCTACCACGCTGCTACACTAAATGCCAGCGGAGCCAAACAGAGCGGAACTGTCTGCCGGCTACCACGCTGAGTCACCTGACCAACGGAGCCAAACAGCAGAACCGCCACACACCTGCCTGATAAACCACTAATCCATGAGTGGTGGTGTGTGCAGTACATGTAACTGGCGATGGGCTCAACCATAGTGGAGCCGACAATCGCACAGCATGCAATCATGATGCATGACACTAAGCATAGCAAAACTGATCAACATAACCATATCCATATATACAAAATGAGTACTGTAAAATCTATGGTCACATACCAAGATCTAGAGTACACAGGTCAGATAGAATATCAAAAACCTATGTCCTGAACATAATAAGTATGGAATATCCTGATCAGCATAGAAAAATCCATATATACATAATATGGGTACCACAGTATCAGTAGGTCACAGGTCCTCTATGGTATAACAACCTAGATTCTAAACATATCCCCCTTCCATAGCATATGTACCAACAATATGCACAGATCAAAGCCACAAGGTCTGGGTACACGAATCATATAAGATATACCAATAGAAATACACAATCCAGGCATGGCATAAAAACCTAAGTATCAGATAATTTGGATACACATGCCAGAAACAAAAATCGAGAGTCTAATCCTAACCTCAGTAAAGCATGGTATGTCACTCTAGAAAACTAAGATACTCATGGCAATAAGATACTCATGGCAACAAATCATGAGATATAAGCACGGATACATCACAGGCGACAAACCTAACATGCTATGGATATCAAACAGTGACATACCAAAGGTAAACATGTTCATTGCTTGTAGTTATAAAATACTATGCGTATCCAAATGACAATATCATAAAAGATAAGTCAAGAGGTGCCCGCCTCCAATGTAGATCATGTTGTATGTCCTCTAATCAGAGCTCTTGTCTCAAATCAAAACCCTGAAATAAATATACAATCAACACTTAGGTTTATCGTAGATCGGATAATGCAAGCCAAAACCTCAATAAACCCAATCTAACAATCTCATCCTTTTCTTCCAAAAATCCACCCAACACTTGATAATCATTTTCTGTTAATATAATCCACCTTAACAATTCCTCAAGTAAATGATTACCAATGAATCTAAATCTGTAACTAAACTCCAATCATACAGCAAAAGATTTGCTGAAACCCTAATCCTCAGTACAAAAACTCACCTCAACAGATGAATTGTGGTTGATCCACAATTGAAGAGCTGCAACTGTATGCTAGACAAGAACACCTCAGCACGAAAACCACCTTGCTGGATTCTCCCCTTCTCTTCAATCGTCAGTGCTGATCACAGATCCAGCGAAGGAGAACCAACCTCACCTACTGCCTCCTAGATCACAGCTAGGGCATGGTATGTCCTCGTCGGCGATGAATAGAGAGGCAGATCGGACAATAGTCGGTGAAGACAATAGCTGTCCCTTCACCCAACGGCTGGTACTGAGAAGAGCACTGTTCCGTGCGGCCTCAGGTGGTGGCGGCGCCCGGTGCTAAGGCAAAAGAGAAGGTGGGCTGCCGGCACTAAAACAGAGGGCGGA
Organism: Zingiber officinale; assembly: GCF_018446385.1. Taxonomy (NCBI): domain Eukaryota; kingdom Viridiplantae; phylum Streptophyta; class Magnoliopsida; order Zingiberales; family Zingiberaceae; genus Zingiber; species Zingiber officinale. The sequence goes on from NC_055992.1 coordinate 135,592,488, forward strand.
GGTCGGCGAAGCAGACTCGGCGGTGGCACGAACAAGGCCAGCCCGTGCAAAGGTGCGGCATCGAGGGGGAATGCAGGGAAAAGAGAGTTGATCGGCTCTTGCTTGGCTCTCGTCGGCCGGCGAGAATGGTGTCAACAGGCAGAGACAAGGGATCGACGTCGGGGTCTTAGGGCTCGGGCAGAAGTTGGCAGATGCTCCGCGTGTGGTTTGCGCCGCGCAGAGAAGAGGAGACGGCGTCGAGACTTAGGGCACGCGTGAGGTGAAAAATGAAGGAAAAGAGAAAACAGGAAAAGGAATTAATAAGAAAACAAAACTTTTCCTCGTTAAAACAGGGTAGCCTAAACAGGCTTTCCCGGTGCCCAGTTTTCATCCCCGTAAACTCGTCCATACGAGCTCCGAAAAATTTTCAGAAAATCTCCAAAAATTTCAGAAAATTCCCTTATTATTATTGGCCCTTCTTCCGGTATTTTACACGGACAATGATCCCTCTTTCGGATTGAACCGTCTCCCACCTTCTGTTAGTATCGAAGCCGAGACACGACTTCGATTTAATCGAAGTCGTCTCGAAGATAGCTCAGCGTGGATACAAGTAGAGGCGGGGTTCATGCGTCGCTTGGTTAATCTCCATCTCACTCCGAATCATCCAATGGAATCTTTTGCGCATCGTTTGTCAGGTATACTTAGCGTAAATTTACTTTCTATAAAATTTTAATTATGTGATCATGTCTGGCATGTTGTATTCTTATATGCTTGTGATGTGTATGATGTAATAATTAGGAATTATTTTTATTTTTCGTTGCGCATATTTACAAAATGTGTTCTAATATGCACCCGCATCAGATTACCCAAAAGCTCCTGCACACTTAGACACAAGAATTAAACACAATAACACCTAACTTAACCTGATTGACCACATTAAAACTCATCCGGGATACTTGCAATTTCCCCTTTTTGATATACATCAAGTTAAGTTAAGGTCCAATCAAAATAATAAAGTAAATAAATATGCAAATTAAGTATTTAATATGTAAATTGAAAAAGTTAATATAAAAAAATTTGTACCTCCTCCTACACTTAATATTTTTTCTCCCTTTCAGCACATTAAAAATAAGGGTGAATATCGAGAAAAATTCTAAGGGTTATATAAATAGTGGCTCAGACTTAAAAAAAAAAAAACTTGTGGAAATTATTTTTTAAAAATATGAATTTTTATGATTTAAAATTATTTTTTAAAAAAAACTAATTTTAAAATTGTTTTTAATTTTTTTAAAAAAATTAAGATTTTTGTCACTATGAAACACAATATCCAGAATTGTGACAAAATTTTCACGAATAAACAAAATTAATATAAACAGTAATTAATTATTTTATACAGAGAGATATATTTTCTTTAAAAAATATTTAATAATAAATTTTGAGCTCGACAAATTTTGTGAGATTTTATGAGTATGTAAATTAGAAAGTATATCTTTAGAAAAAAATAGATATTCAAAAATTGACTTTTTAAAATTTTTAATATTAAAAATTAATATTTTGATAAAAAGTTCATAGAAAATTCATTAACGGTCAAAAAAAAATTTAAAATTTTTCTTATTGATAACTAATAAATCTTTTTTTTTATTAAAAAGTTAAGATCTAATTAATTTCAAATAAAAATAATATGAAACAATTTATTTAAAAAGTTAGATAATTTTAAGCATATAACAAAAAAATATTAAAGTAAATTTAAATTAAAATATGCATAATGATTTAACTTAAACATGATTTTGAAATCCAATATAGATTTTTACTTACTGAATTAATCATAAATTTTCTTGAAGTGTACTTTCTTGTCACTTTTCTGATTTGATCCTTATGGAATCTATAATACCAATTTAGCCCTTGATCCTGTCCGAAAGTCGAAGAGATGGAAAGCTGAGGATGTGGCGCTCACGCTGACCTCCTATGGACTCCGTGCGGACCTGCAACACAGACTACGTCAGTGCTGAGATAGGGAAGAGGTCCCTGATGTTGGCCCTCTGATGCTAAAGTCAGTCACTTGCGATGAAGCGGAAAGCAGAGCAATAAGAAGACTACTGTAGTGTAAACAGTGAATATCGCATACCTCCGTTGATGCTTGGACCCCCTTTATATAGTGCTTCGGTAGTGTGCGTGCACACTTCCTAAGGTGAGCACGCATCTCAAAGCTTTCCCTGAAAAAACTTGTCAGTAAAGTGCCCCTGACACGGTACCTTAACGGGCTGAGCATATCTCTGAAGTGACAATGGAACCTTCCACCGTACGATCTTCTGGCAGCCCATGCCTGATGTCGGTGACACCAATTCTCAAAAGGATGTTGAGGGATATCAAAGTACTGTACCACTATGGCACTAATTCCTAAAAGGATGTTGAGGGATATCAAAGTACTGTACCACCAGGCCGAGCGGGTTGGCCGCTCGGCTGTCTATACCGCTCTGGTACCCCTTCTGGTCGGTCGGAACTTCGATACTCGTTTGCTTGAATGGGGTCCCACTCTGCCACTGCCTAGTCCTGCTGTCAGACCAAGTGGGGTAATCGCTCGATCGAAGTTGAACTCTATCGATGTCAGACTTTACCGTCTAGCCGAGCGGGGCAGTCGCTCGGCTCGGCTCCTACACAACTTTCTTCCTTGAGCGTCGGTTGTTTGAATGCTCCCCGTGTCGAAGGCGATGGTGGATCGGATCCTTCTCCCCGGTCGGGTCATGCCTCACCTGACCGGTCGATGCCCTATACACATTGACTGCCTTAACTTTGACCTCCTTTGACCTCCACCATGGCAGCAGGGTGGGGCCCCTCATCATCACCGCATCACAAGTCTCCCCCTGAAGTTTACTCAAAGGAGGCTGTAAGTCCGACTGACTGGACAATTGTCTGAGCAGACTTCTTCCCGATCGGCCTTCGACATTATCTTGGCTAAGACGGCTACCCGCCGGTCGACCTGTTGAAGGTTGTTGTTCGGCTGTAGGTATACTCCTCAATCCGATTGGCACGTCTATGGTTTATACTTGTAAAATCTCTTCTTGGCCTGTCTCGGGCAAACGCGAGCAGGGCTTACATCACCCAGATTTATGGGAAATCATGTAAATCTTCGCACATTAAGGCTAAGCGCGCTCCCATGCCATCATTAAAAGTCGACCTGTAGCGATATGCCACATGTCCTGCCCCTGCCGTCGCATGCCTGATGTGACAGGGTACCAATGTGATATTTGACGGTTTAAATTCAACGGCCAGATCTCAGCCTAGATTTCTGTGACCTAGATCGGATGACTCCGATCGACCGACCCCCAAGCTTATAAGCCCGTGCGTGTCGTCGCCTTTACGCACTTTGCATCCTCGTCTCCGTGCTCTCTGACGCTAGCCTCTTCGTGCTCCAACGACACCCTTCTTCTTCGCTCCTTCGGCGACCTTTCCAGTAAGCTTTCTCTCCATCTCCCCTTGTTTTCACGCTTTTTGGCATATGCTCCTCCCTGTTCCTGAGTTTTTCAACGCCTTCGTGTCCCGGTGATAGGCCTGCCAGTAGGTTTTCTTCAAATCTCCACCTTTGTTTTGCAATGGCAAGTTCATCGCAGCCTCCCACCGATATCCCGGGGCTCTAGTATACTTCTACCTGTTAGGATCGACGGTCGCGGCTAGAGAGGGGGGGTGTGAATAGCCGCCCCAAATTCTTCGCGTTTCTTCCTACGATTAGGGTTAGCGCAGCGGAAATGAAACCGTAGAAACGAAAAGGAAGAAGACAAACCTCAAACTCGATGGATGTAACGAGGTTCAGAGGTGATACTCCTACTCCTCGGCGTGTCCGTAAGGTGGACGAGTCCTATCAATCCGTCGGTGGATGAGTCCCCGGAGAACCGGCTAATAAATACTCCTTGTGGGTGGAGAAACCTCGCCATAATAGCTTGCAACAGCAATATGGAAATACAAAGAAGAGCAAGAACAAAATACACAATGAATGTACAAATACTCACTTGCCTTCTCGTCGACTGAAGTCCCGGATGAAGCACCAACTTCACAGACGAATGCCAACAAGCAACTCAGTCGAAGAAGCTCACACGAAGCTTCGGAGCTCAGCAAAGCTCAAGAGCACAGCTTTCAGAAGAACAGCAGCTCAGTTCAGAGGAGGAAGAAGAAGGAAGAAGTCTCCCCTCTGTAGAAGCCCTCAGCCTCTTTTATATCTGCATCCACCTGCGAAGAAGAAGCCAGAAGACATAAGACCGTTGTGAGCCAACGAATAGTTCTGGACCGATCAGGCTGAAGCCTGATCGGTCTGGGACCGATCAAGACTGATCGATCCCCGGACCGATCCCACCTCTGTAAGAGAGGTGGCGTCTCTGATCGATCATGGAGACCGATCAAACTCTCTGCTGATCGGTCCCGGTGATCGAGTTCACTCACGAAAGTTGTCTCAACTCCTCGATCGGTCTCCGACCGATCGATGACTTACGTAACCCTTCTTTGTTATCGATAGGTCACGGACCGATCGGATACTCAGCGTATCGCCGGATCGGTCACAGACCGATCCAGTGCTTTAGAGCTCCCTAAACCCTAAATGGTCCCGAGCGAGCTCGAGGCCCTCTCTTGACCTAGTCCGGAGAACGAGCTACCGAGCCCTCTCCGACTTCGTCCTGAGAACGAGCTACCGAGCCCTCTCGACCTAGTCCGGAGAACGAGCTACCGAGCCCTCTCCGACTTTCCGTGCCAAGTCACCAACTTGGTCTTCTCCGTGCCAAGTCTCCATACTTGGACTTTTCCCGTGCCAAGCTCCCTGCTTGGACTTTTCACCAGATGTCTGGTCAACCTTGACCCATCTGGATTTCCCTTGCCTGGCTTCACTCACCAGGACTTCCAAACTGCCTAGCTTCACTCACTAGGTCTTTCTCCAACTGCCTGGCTTCACTCACCAGGACTTTCACTTTCACCGAGCTTCACTCACTAGGATTTTCACCTGGCTTCACTCACCAGGATTTCCCGACTGCCTGGCTTCACTCACCAGGACTTTCAGAACTGCCTAACATCCCAGTTAGGACTTCCCAGTCAAGTATCCGGTCAACCTTGACCTACTTGACTCTTCTTCATCCAACCTGATCAGACCCTGATCAGTATCTCTCCGCATGGACAACTGCACCTGCATTGTCCATGTCTACATGTCTTTCTGTATTGTCAAACATCGAAACCATGACCAAGGTTTACACTTGGTCAACTAGGTCAACCTTGACCTACTGGAAATTGCACCAACACTACCGAGTCTCAGTTCGATGCCGGCGATACTGAGACTTTGCAAGCCGTCTTTGAGCTTCCTCCTAATTATGAAATCATTCTGTCTTCTCCTTCCGATCGGTCGGATTCTCCGTCGCCCGACTATATCACCTTCTATCGGGATCACTTTACCACCGGTATGTGATTTCCCATCCATCCCTTCTTTTCTTCCGTATATAAATATTTTCGAGTCTCCCTCCACCAGCTAGTGCTGAACTCCTTTCGGCTGCTGTGCGGGGTGGTTGTCCTTTTTCGCCTACACGACATTCCACTCATCCCCGGCTCTTCCATTACTTTTACTATCCCAAGTCGTTCGAGCCGCGGACTTTTCTTTTCCAAGCCCGAGCGGGCTTGGTTTTCTTTGATAAAATGCCAATTTCTAATAAATATTGGAAGGAGTACTTCTTCTTTGTGTGCTTTCCCGAGCGGCTGGATTTCCCCACACACTGGCAGCTCGACATAGCGGCCCAGCCTCCATTAAAGAACTACAAGAGCTGGTCGGACTACCTGAACGCAACTTGCATGTTGGTTGGTAAGAAGTAAGACATCCACAAGCTGCTGTTGGAAGGCGTTCTATACATCTTCAACTTGAGCCCGATTCGCACCCGGCTCCCGTTCAGTCTAGGTATGCGATCACTTTGATTCTTTTCTTTGATTTTAATTGATTTTTCTTCCTTTCGTGTAGCCGAAGTCATACTGCACACACGTTTGACAGGCAAGGTGAAGCTTTCAGATGCTGCGATCAATGCGACAGCTGTTGAAGAATTGGGGTGCTGAGGCCTCCAGTCGAGCCGTATGATAAGAACCAGGTGGCTCCCATTTTGGCGAGTGGGGGAGCGACCGAGGGCTCCCAACCTTCCAAACGGCATCTACTCATCCCAGTTGAGGACTCGGGCTCCGCTTCCTCAGACGAACCACTAGTTAGGCGCAAGAGGCGCAGGCGTAGCCTTCCTCGCGCTCTGCTACTTCAGGGGTGTGCTCCGCCGCATGGGTGGAGATCTCAACCCCTACTTTTGTCCAAGAGCCCATTACACCCGAGTCGTCAGATTGGATGCCTTCACCGTCTAGTCTGCCTCACAGGATGGTCTACGCGCCGTCGGTGGCCTTCCTGCCACCAAAGTCGAAGACCAAGAAGTCGAGCATCCGGCCGACTTCTTCATCATGGTCGTTCAGACATGCCACTTCTGCACAGTTCGCCCCGAGTAGCCAGCACCACATTACGACGATTTTACATCTACCTACCGAGGAGTGGCAAGAATCTGGTGCCAAGGCTCGGGCTCCCGAACATCAGATCATCATCCGAGGGCAGCTTGCCAAGATATGAGAGGATGCCCGAGCTCGTGCGGTGGTGATGCCTCCGGGGGCACTCACGAACAGTCATACTCAGATGTCTACTGGGGTAAGTTATTATATTTGCATAGTTTACTTCCGTTCGGTGCTTATATCCACTTTGTTGTTTGCAGTACTGGATGGAGAGCCTGACCATGTGCCACAAGCTCACCTTTTTGGAGGAGGAAGTAAAGCAAATGAAGGCGTCGAGCGATCAATCCTCCGCCACTCAGGAACAAAGAGATACCGAGGTGGCCAAACTTCGATCCGCTCTAGAGAAGAGCAACAAACTGCTTGAGGCCAGATAGACCAAGAGCACCGGGCATGCCACGATGCTGGAGTGGCTAAATAAGTAGGTCACCACTTTTCATAATAAAATTGAGTCGGCTAACACGTGGAAGAACTGGGCCATCGTGGACCTCGAGGAAAAGAATAAGGAGGTTCGGGCTCCTGCCCAAAAACTTAAGGAGGTTGAGGACTTTCTGGTCGCCGAGAGGCACAGTCGATTGATCGAAGAAACGCCCCTTCATGGCCAAATCACCTCCCAGGAGACTACGCTGGCCATTGCCAAGGATGAGCTGGAGACCTCTCGAGCGACATTAAAGGCCTACCAGGATGCTGAGTAGAGCCGTTTTGAGGTAATGAAGAAGAATTACCTCCGCTCGTCTGCTTTCAACGATAAGGTCACCAATTGGGCTCTACACCTATTCGACCTAGCCATAGATGGGACATTCGACTAGCTTCGCGAGGGAGGCCATCTGCCGGTGGCTCTGACAAGCAGCATCATCAGCTGGGACAAGCTCATTGCCGCGCTGTCGGACGACGTCCTGGACTATCTTGAGTGAGGCTGAGAGTTCAGTAAAATATCAAAATTTTGATGTCTTAATGAATGCTCGTCCGTTCAGACGAGTTTTATCTCCTTGAATATTTTTTCGACTCCTTTTTTCTTTGAGTATTGCACAAACTCGTGACCTTGTGACTCCGATCACCCATAATTAGCCCATCCATCCGACCAATCCCTTTTGAATTCAATGGCGTACAAGGACGTCTTGAAGAATATTATCGAATGGTCACTATATTTTGAAGACTTGGGCCTTTGAGTAGCCGACGCTTGTCTCTTCACTTAGCCAGGGGATTAAGGTTGTCGCTCGACCGTTGATGGAGATGAGGGTTAATGTCGTAGCTCGATCATTGTTGAAGAATATGCGAGGACTCGAGTTTAAGGCTGCTGATCGACCGTTGGTGGAGACAAGGGTTTAAGGTCACCATTCGACCGTTGATGGAGATACGCATTTAAGGTCGCCGCTTGACCGTTGATGGAGACATGCGTTTAAGGTCGCCGCTCGATCGCTGATGGAGACACACGTTTAAGGTTGCCGCTCGACCGCTGATGGAGGCACACATTTAAGGTCACTGCTCGACCGTTGGTATAAACTCGGATTTAAGGTCGCAGCTTGACCGTTGATGCATACTCGGGTTTAAGGTCGTCACTCAACCGTTGATCGGGACACGCGTTTAAGATCGCCGTTCGACTGCTGAAGGAGACACGCATTTAAGGTCACCGCTTGACCGCTGATGGAGATACGCGTTTAAGGTCACCTCTTGACCGTTGATATAAACTCGGGTTTAAGGTCGCCGCCTACCATTGAGGCATATTCGGGTTTAAGGTCGTCGCTTGACCGCTTGTATAAACTTGATGTAGACCCGGGTTTAAGGTCGCCGCTCGACCATTGGTATAAACTCAGGTTTAAGGTCGCCACTCGACCGTTGATGCATACTCGGATTTAAGGTCGCTGCTCGACCGTTGACACATACTCTGATTTATGCTTGTCACTCGACCGTTGAGGGAGATGCACTTCAAAGAGGCCTTCACCTTTTATTCATATGCTACCCTGCGTTCGAAAGGCATACAAAAAATACAGTATCCACTCGCGCAGCTCTCATCCAGTCCTGTAGGGTTAAAGATGATTTATGCTCCGTGGCCTCTCAAGCTTCCTTCCCTCTTCATCCTCCAGATAGTAAGCACCCGAACGGAGCTTCTACATGACCTTGAAAGGCCCTGCCCATGAGGCCTCGAGTTTGATGATGTCGCCGATCGACTTCACTTTCTTCTAGATGAGATCGCCGACCTGGAAGGACTTCGGGATCACCCTTTGGTTATAGTTCTGTTTCATTCGTTGCCGGTAAGCTGTTAGCCGAACCGCTTCTTTTGCCCGTGTTTCATCCACCAAGTTGAGCTCCATCAACCTCCGTTCGGTATTTTCTTTGTCGTAGTGTTGCACCCGATCGAATTCTACTCTGATCTCCACGGGGACGACTACCTCTCCGTCGTATACCAAATGGAAGGGGGTCACGTCGATCGCCTCCTTTGGAGTCATGCGGAGATCCCACATCACACTGGGGAGCTCGTCAACCTAGTTGCCTCCAACGTGGTTGAGCTGAGCGTGTAAGACTCTGAGGATCTCTGATTGGTGACCTCGACTTACCCGTTCCCCTGAGGGTAGGCCACCGAGGTGAAGACTTGTTGGATGTCATAGCCTTCGCACTATTCTCTGAGCCTCTAGCTGGCAAACTACCTTCCATTGTCGGATACGAGTCAGCGTGGGATGCCGAACCGGCAATTGAGGTTCTGCCAAACAAACTTGATGACCATTTTCTCGGTGATTCTGGCAAGCGGCTCAGTTTCCACCCACTTCGAGAAGTAGTCCACCCCAACAAGTAAAAATTTTCGCTGACCGGTCACCATTGATAATGGCCCAACGATATCCATACCTCATTGGTCGAACGGGCATGATACCGTGGACGCTTTCATTTTCTCGGTTGATCGGTGCGGTATGTTGTGATACTTCTGGCAGGACAAGCAGGTGGCCACCGTCCGAGCGGCATCCTCCTGGAGGGTCGACCAGAAATATCCGGCCGGGAGTATCTTACGGGCTAATGCACGGCCACTCGGATGATCTCCGCAAGAGCCTTAGTGCATCTCCCGCAGAATGTATTCGACGTCCTCCGATCCGATGCACTTGAGAAGGGGCCTGGAGAAGACTATCTTGTAAAGCTGATCCCTGATCAAGGTGAACCACCCGACCCTCTTCTTCAACAAGCGAGTTTCTTCTAGATTGGAAAGTGTAGCTCCCAACCGTAATAATTCTTTTATGACCGTCCTCCAGTCATTCGGGAAGGTTATCCCCTCCATCCGGTCGATGTGCTCCACAAGCGAGACTTGTTCGATCGGCTGTCCTATGATGATTAGGGACATCGAACTAGCTAGTTTTACTAACTCATCCGCCACCTAGTTCTCTGATGGGGGGATCTTCTGTATAATGACCTCCTGGAAGTTGGGCTTCAGCTTCTCGAAAGCCTCCGCATAGAGCCTTAACTGAGCGTTGCTTATCTCGAATGTCCCGGATAGCTGCTGGGTAGCAAGCTGGGGGTCCGAGTGGATGAGGACCTTAATTGCTCCCACATGTTGAGCTGCCTGCAGGTCGACTATCAGTGCCTCATACTCTGCTTCGTTATTAGCCGCTCGGTAGTCCAGCCAAACAGAGAGCTACATCCGATCTTCCCGTAGTGAGATAAGTAGTATGCCGATTTCGCTGTCCTGCCGAGTGGACGAGCCATCCATATATATCTTCAATGTCACCACCGGCTCATCACTCTGTACTTCTATGATGAAATCCGCCAAGGCCTGAGCTTTGATTGCTGCTCGGGGTTGATACTGAATGTCGAACTCGCTCAACTTAGTCATCCATTTGATTAGCCTTCCTGATGCTTCCGGGTTGAGAAAGACTTATCCCAGGGCACTGTTAGTTAGTACGATGATTGTGTGCATTAGGAAGTACGGGCGAAGCCTCCGAGCGGTGAGAATCAAAGCATACGTTAGTTTTTCGAGATCGGTATAGTGAAATTCAATATCCTTCAATACATGGCTCAAAAAATATATAGGCTGCTGATCTTGGTCATTCTGCCTAACCAGAGCCGATCCAACGGTATATTCATTGGATGATAGATAAATTCAAAGTGGCTCACCAACAATTGGCTTGGCTAATACATACAAGGAGTTTAGATATTCGTTCAGTTCTTCTAGAGCCTGGTCGCACTCGGAGTCTCGTTGGAATTTCATGACTCAGTGAAGCACTTTGAAAAATGGCAGGCTCTAATCGAACAATTTGGATATGAATCTGGACAGCGCCGTGATCCGACTAGTCAGCCGTTGAGCTTCTTTCAAGTTCCGAGGCGGCGACATGTCTTGCAAAGCTTTGACCTTGCTCGGATGGGCTTCAATGCCCCACTCGGTGACAATGTAGCCCAGGAAGCAACCACTCTTTGCACTGAACAGACACTTGCCGGGGTTCAGCTTTATCCCATAAGTCCTCAGTGTCTGGCAAGTCTCGTTGATATTTACGCATAGGTTAGCAGCTCGGAGGGATTTAATCAGTATGTCATTGACATATACCTCCTTATTACAACCGATCTGCCGTCGGAACACTTTTTTCATTAGCCTCTGGTAGGTGGCTTTGGCGTTCTTGAGTCTGAATGGCATGATATTATAGCAGTATGTTTCGTCGATCGTAATGAAGCTGACCTTCTCCTGGTCCTTGCAGGCGAGCGACACTTGGTGGTATCCCTGATATGCGTCGAGCATGCAGATCAGCTCGCAGCCCGCTGTTGAGTATACCATTTGATCTATCCTGGGCAGAGGATAGAAGTCCTTTGAGCAAACCTTGTTCAGATCGCGGAAGTCGATGCAGACCCGCCATTTGTTGCCCGGCTTAGAGACTAGCACCACATTGGCTAGCCAGCTCGGGAATTGAACTTCCCTAATGTGGTCGCCCTCCAGTAGCTTCTTTATCTCTGCTCGGATGATGACATTCTGCTTCGCGCTGAAATCCCTTTTCCTTTGCTTCACCGATCAAGCGTCCGATCGGACATGAAGCTCGTGCTGAGCCACGCTCGAGGAGATGCCGGGAAGCTCATGGGTAGACCAGGCGAATACGTCATGATTTTGTTTAAGGCAGGCGACCAGCTCTGCCTTCTTCTCCTCCTCTAGGTTAGCGACGATGAAGGTTGTTGCCTCCACTCGACTGGGGTGGATCTGTATCTCCTCTTTTTCTTGGTATACCAAGGTAGGGGGTTTTTCAATGATCGCGTTTACCTCCAGTCGCGGAGTCTTCCGAGCGCTCATAGCCTTAGACTTGACCATCTCGATGTAGCATCGCCGAGCGGCCAGCTAATCACCCTTGACCTCGCCCACCCGGTCATCTACCGGGAACTTGATTTTCTAGTAGTAGGTAGATACTACCGCCCGTAACTCGTTGAGGGTCGGTCGGCCCAATATGATGTTGTAGGCCAATGACACGTCCACTATGATGATGTTGGTGGTCCTGGTTCTCCTCAGTAGCTCCTCTCCGAGCGAGATGGCCAGACAGACTTGTCCGAGCGATAGTACCTCGTTCCCCGTGAAGCCATACAGCGGGGTCGTCATGGGCAGCAGCTCACTTCGATCAATTTGTAACTGATCGAACGCCTTCTTGAAAATAATATTCACCGAACTCCCTGTATCAAAAAAAGTTCGATGAATTGTGTAGTTAGCAATTACCACTCAGATAATCAGCACGTCATCGTGGGGGATCTCCACCCCCTCCAAGTTGCTGGGGCCGAAGTTGATCTAGGGTCCTTCGACCTTCTCCTTGCTACATCCCACAGCATCAGTCTCCAACCACCGAGCATACGACTTCCTGGCTCTGTTGGAGTCACCGCTGGTCGGTCCTCCGGCTATCATGCCTATCCCTCCTCGGGAAGCATTATTTCTGTTTTCCTATTCCTAAGCGGATGGTCTATTTCGCTCGGCCGGGGCTTGGGAGGGGTTGGTGTCATCCCTCCGCTGATGTTGGTGGTGTCGCTGGGGCGCCCTTCTGTCGTCTTCTCACCGCTCCACAGAGCGATGTCTTTATCGTCGATCAGGAGAAGGCGATCGTCGGCGGCATCCTCTAGGGCTGCTCGGCTGACGATTGGCGTCAGTCCACGGTAATCTCGCGTGTTGTGAGTCGCTGATTGGTGGAACAAACAAAACATCAACGTCCATATGTTTCCCTTTGACGCCTTCAGCCGATCGGAAGCCACATGCTATACGATGTGTGTCTTGATCTCTTAGTGCGGCTGCGCTCCTTCAGCCCTCGACCCCTTGGGCGGCTAATGGCTGCTTAACAGTTGGCGCTCGATCGGCGTCGAATGTTCGATCGACACCTCTTTTCTTCTGGCCGCCTAGGATTCTTCCATATTGATATATTCGTTGGCCTTCTTGAGCATGTGGTCGAAGTCCCTGGGCGGCTTTCTGATGAGCGACCAGAAAAAATCTCCTTCGGTAAGCCCCTAAGTGAAGGCGTTCATCATTGTCTCGGACGAGACCGAAGGGATGTCCATGGCCACTTGGCTGAAGTGCTGAATGTACGCTCGGAGTGCTTCCTTGGGCCCTTGCTTTAGGGCAAAGAGGCTGACGTTCGTCTTCTGGTAGCGTCGGTTGCTGGCGAAATGGTGCTGGAAAGTGGCTTGGAAGTTTTTAATGCTCCGTATTTAGCCGTCTGGCAGTCTTCTGAACCAGCGCTGCACCGATTCGGAGAGAGTCGTGAGGAAGACTCGGCACTTCACTCCGTTGGTATATTGGTGCAGCGTGGCTTTGTTATTGAATCGATCTAGATGGTCATCTGGATCAGTCGACCCGTTGTACGTCCCGATCGCCAGTGGGGTGTAGTGTCTGGGAAGAGGATCTTGTAAGATCTCCTCTGAAAACTACCGGTTGACCCGTTCGGGAGATGCATTGCTTTGCGGTGCCTTGCCTTTCCGTGCATCCTGGATGGGAGTATCATTCGAAGACTATCCTCGTTTTTGATACACCTGAGATATCTCTGAGGGATTTTGGAACAAAGCTCGATGAAAGGGGATCGGCGTGGGTGACACTTCCCCCTGTGTGCCTGTCAGTCTTCGATTCTGGCCCCACACGAAGATTTGCTGTGTTTGGTCTTCCGACCCCGCTCGTCTACCGGCTGCCGATATTACAGGTTGTGCCGTTTATTGATCGGCTAATGCCTGTTGTTGCTGCTACTCGATCATCTTCGCCGCTCGGGCTTGAACGAGCATCTCGAGCTCTTCTTGGGTGAGTGTCACAGTGGTGAGTCGTCCAACGTTCTCCATCTTCTCGGTTCGGATGCAGGTGATGTTCCCATAGACGTCGCCAAATGTGATCCTATCCGAAAGTCGAAGAGATAGAAAGCTAGGGATGTGGCGCTCACGCTGACCTCCTGTAGACTCCGCGCGGATCTGCAACACAGACTACGTCAGTACTAAGCCAGGAAAGGGGTCCCCGACTTTAGCCCTCTGACGCTCAAGTCAATCACTGCGATGAAGCGCAAAGCGGAGCAACAAGAAGACTACTATAGCGTAAACAGTGAATATCGCATACCTTCGCTGATGCTTGGACCGCCTTTTATATAGAGTTTCGATAGCACGCGTGCATGCTTCCTAAGGTGAGCATGCATCTCAAAGCTTCCGTCGTACGATCTTCTGGCAGCCCATGCCCGGTGTCGGCGACACCAATTCTTAAAAGGATGTTGAGGGATATCAAAGTACTAAACCACTAGGCTGAGCTGGTTGGTCACTTGGCCGTCTATTCGCCGCTCTAGTGCCCCTTCCGGTCCGCCGGAACTTCGATACTCGTCTGCTTGAACGAAGTCCCACTCTACCACTGCCGAGTCCTGATGTCAGACCAAGCGGGGTAATCGCTTAGCCGAAGTTGAACTTTGTCGATGTCAGGCTTTGTTGTCTGACCGAGCGGGGCAGCTGCTCGGCTCGGCTCCTGCACATCGTTCTTCCTTGAGCGTCGATTGTTTGAATACTCCCCGTGTCGAAGGCGATGGTGGATCGGATCCTTCTCCCCGATCGGGGCATGCCTCACCTGACCGGCCGATGCCTTATACTCATTGAGCATCTTGACTTTGACCTCCTTTGACCTCCACCGTGGCAACAGGATGAGTAGACCTGACCACGGTTCGGAACCGACGGTTCGACGGTTCGGAACCGCCGGTTCGACGATTCCACGCAGGTCGACCCTTAACCTTAACCACCCAAAACGGTTATGGTTCACGGTTCAGAACCGCCGGTTCACAGTTCGTCACGGTTCGCTACGGTTCAAGATTAATATGTTAAAAAAAATTAAAAATTAAAAATTAAACATTAAACATTAAAAATTAGAAATTAAAATTTCTTGAAAAAAGGACTTGCACTTATTTAAGTTACCTACGTATCCCTTTAGGGGAATCAAAGCCCACATAGTTCTTTTACATTTTTATCCTTTTACATTTTCATTCACTTTCATTTCCTGTTCCTGTCGTATTTGTTCCTTCAGTATCAAAATCTTCAACTTCATCATCTGAAAGTTACATTCCTTGGATTCTTTTCTCCGCTCTGGTCCAATCGTCTAGTAATGCTTGGGCTTCCAATGAGTCGAGAGACAAAGTTGATCATCGTTCATCTAATATGTTGCTGCCGACACTGAACGTCTGCTCCACAGCAACAGTTGACACTGGACAAGCTAAAATTTCTTTTGTGATCACGGAGAGAACGGGAAAGCTTTGAGCCTTCTGTGACCACCACTTTAAGATATCGAAGTTTTCGCTATCTGCTTCATTAAAATCAAAAGAAGTCGTAAAATAATTCTCAAGTTTCTGTGTGGAACTTGAGGATCCTCGTTGACGTTTTGTCTGTTCTTTTAATAAGAGTTATGCTTTTGTAAGTTTTAAATTACTACTAGTAGTTTGTTGTATTTCAGAAATATTAATTTGTGTTCCATATTTTGCATAATATTGATTATAAATATCATATAAATAAATTCTAACATTATATATAATATTAACTGGATCAGGGGAAGAAGAATCTTTAATTGGAATTAAAGTGTCATAATATAAAGTTAACATTTCTTGTAAAACTTCTAATTTAAATCTAAGATCTAAAGCAAATGCAATTAAATAAATTTCAGGAATTAAATAAAAATATTATTCTCATTTAGTTTTCATAGCTAAGATGCAAGGAGATAAAGATTCATTATTAATATGTTCATTTAAAACTAATACTATATTAGAAAAATTTTCTAAAACTAATTGAGCAATGGGATAATAAACACCGGAAAGTTGTTCGGTTGCATCATTAAATACTTTTAAAATTTCACAAATACTACTACAAATATTCCATTGTTGTGAAAATAAATATATATTAGTATTAGTGTTTTGTGCAAAAAATGAACATAATAATTCTTTATATTGAAATGAATCTTGTAATAATTGGTATGTTGAATTCCAACGTGTTGGTACATCCGTGAAAATTTTTTAGGCCTCATTCCATTAATTTTACAAAACCTATCCCATTGTTTCATTATAGATGGATGAGACCATAAATAAGAAATTGCAATTCTAATTGGTTTAATATAACTTTCTAAAATTTTTAAACCATCTTGAACACATAAATTTAAAACATGACATACACAACGAATATGAAAAAATAAACCTCCAATAATAGGTTGACAAACAAATTTTAGATCATCTATACAAGCGGTATTGGAACTAGCATTATCTATATTGAAAATATTTTATGAGTTAAACCATATTCTTCTAAAATTAAACATAATAATTGTGCGATATTATGAGCATTATGTGATTCATCAAAAACTATATAAGCTAATAATCTTTTTTGGAGGTTCCAAGAGTTATCGATCCAATGGCAAGTCACACCCATATACGAATGCGTTTGCCAATGATCACTCCAAATATCGGAACATAAAGAAAACTTTATTATCTAATTTACTAAATTCATCAATTAAATTCTTTTTTCCTTGTTTTACTAATTTTTTTAATTGTACGAATAAGTGTAATCCTAGGAACACGTTTAGCACATGAATTAAGAGATTCTTTACAAAAATCTTCAAATGTGCATTTAGATCCAAAACTAAAAAAAAGATGTTCTACGGAAACAAATTTAGCTAATGATTCTCTTAATTTATTATCCGAATATAAAAATAAATCAGAATCGGTACTACCGCTAGTTGAAGAAAATCTTGATAATTGTGTTTGAGAACGGTCGAGTCCATATTCCGTCGGGTGCTTCGTTTCTACATGTCGTTTCAACAACCCATAGCCGCCGCCGACTTGGAATTTGTAGGAAGCATTGCAGTGCTTACATTTTGCACGCATTTCTCCCGACGGAAGAGTGACCTTCTCAAAATGTTTAGTGAAAATAGAAGACTTTAGAGGAGGAAGTTCCAGAACCTTAGAAGTAATTGCATCGGTACTTCCTTGTGTTTCGGGTGTCGGATTCGGAAGATGCTCGATCTCATCATCGGTGGATTGAATGTTGGGGTTCTCCTCCCGCGGATTCATTATTTGCTTTCCCTTTCCGAGCTCGAGATGATGCACCTCCGCGGCCTCCTTCCATTGTAATTGAAAATTGGAAACGAAAGCGTGTAGAGATTAGAGAATACGAAAATGAGATTAAGAGTAGAGAAGATGTGTGTGAAAAATGATGAAATGGGCTCTCTATTTATAGAGTTTTGATAGTAACAGAACTAAATCATAGTCATTGATCAAAAAACGGTCAAATGATCCTAACCGTTGGGAAAAAATACCCAAAAAACCCTCCCAACGGCTACACACTGTCGGTTAACCGGCGGTTCCAACGGCTATGAACCGCCGGTTAACTGGCTGTTCAAGCCGTTTAAAGAAAAAAAAATTTTGCGGCTGAACCGCTGTTCAACTCGCCGATTTTACAACCAATGAACCGGAACCGGCCCGGCAACTTGCTGGGCCTGTTCCGGTTCGACCCGGCGAATCTGGTCAACGGGTAATCGACCCGTTGACCCGGTTATGGGCCCGGGGTCGGGTCTAAGGATGGGCCCCTCATCATCACCATATCGACCCTTAATAATTTTCTAAATTTGAGATAGCAAGATTTGAACATGCAAACTTTTTAAAAATTTCTATTTGTTCTTTTAATTTTCATTTTCAATTTTAAGTTTATCAAATTCTTTTAGTGAGCGTGCTTTAGCTAAAATTGTTTTCAAATTCATATTTTCCTTTTTCAAATTTATATTCTTAATTTTAAGCTTATATAAAGATTTGGACATAAACTTTATTCCTAAATATAATTGATCAGGAGGTAAGAGACATACCTCACTTACCATATCAGATCTGAAAGTGGATTCTCCCCCTGCATCGCTGCATTCATCTGATGTGGCTCCTCCTTCATTGATGCTAACTTCCGAATTGCTTGGTTCTTCGTGATTAGCCATCAGTGCTAGTCTAGCATAAACTTCTATCTCAGATTCCGATGAAGAACTTTTATCCCAAGTGACCTTGAGATTCTTGTGCTTGTTTCACCTTGGCTCTTTGTCTTTCTCCATCTTGAGCTCTGGGCAATCATCTTTTACGTGTCGTTCTTTTTGATAATTATAGTATCGAATCTTTCTTTTGTTTGTTGGATTTTTCCTAATCTGCATCTCTTTAAACTTATTAGATTTATTTTTTTTTAACTTCCTTACCATATATGTTTCTTGGTCTCTATTAAGATATGAGTTTGACTCAGGTTTGCCCTTCTGGTTGGCTCTTAGTGTCAGGTTCTGGCTTGAGTCTTTTCTTGCACCTGCACATCTAGATTCATATAATTCTAATGTCGAAAAGAGACCTTCTAGTGTACTTACCTCTAGGTCTTTTGATATATAGTAGGCGTCTATGATCAAAAAGCACTCTAGAGTTCTGGGAAAGACGTTGAGTGCATAGCAGACTGAGTTCCGGTTGGTCACCGTTTCACCGAGATTGATCAATTCAGTGATCAACTCCTTGATCTTCACGTGTAGTTGAGCTACCATCTCATCATTTTTCAGACGGAGGTTTGTCAATTGATTTTAAAAAATGTCTTGTCGTGTAAGCTTCACTTTGGATGTGCCTTCATGGAACTTAAAGAATTTTTCCCATAGTTCTTTGGTTGAGGAGTATTTTCTGATGCGGTTGACTTCTTTAGGTGATAATACACTTAGCAAGTGATATTCTACTGGACTATAAGCAGGGGCATAGCTAGGTGAAGGTTTGGGGGTGCGACCGCACCCCCTGAAATTTGAGGGGAAAAAAATACATTGGGAAGAAAAATAAAAAAAACACTTAATTATAAATTTTTAAATTTTATAGACCTTCATAAAAAAATCCAATGAAAACCAACCATATTTTTTTTCTCTCCCATGATTCCCCCTCCATCTCTCCCATTTTTTTTCTTCAATATTGTATTTTATTTTTTTCCTTAATTTTTTTTTTCCTCTCTCACCATACTTTCTTTTTTTTTTCTCTCCTCTAATCCCCTTCTTATTTTTTTCCTAACCTTAATTTTATCCTCAAAATTCTTCATCTCATGTCGTTACCACTACCATACACATTATTGTCACCGCACAATATTGTTACTAGTGCTGTCATTGTTTGCTACCAGTGTCATCGTTGTCGCTACACCAATACTCCACAACAAACACCTTTTGATTGAAGTAAAGTTTTCTTATTTGTTATTTTTCGTTACGGATATAAGTGTCAAAAAAAAATATATAGTGTCAATTTTTCATATTCATGTTTATTTGTTTACTATCAATTTTATTATTATTTTTGAATGGTTAAAAAAATAGTCATTAAATTAAGTGATTATGTGTCTAAAATATTATATTAATGATAAATTAGGTGAAATAACAATGTCGAAGTATTTAAAAAAAATATGAGATATACTTCAAATAGGGCATTCCCCCTTCACTACATCCTTTCTTCTCTCTCTTTTCCACCTGAATTGATTCTTAGGCTTTAAGTCATAGATAAAGTCTGAGGATCCATAGATCATTGTTTCAACTAAAATCAAGGGCTAAACTAAAAATTTTTAAATTTAAGTTCATTTTTAACTCCTTAAATTTGAAAGTTAGACTTTTGGAGGATAAAAATTGATCTACACTAATATTTAGAATTTTTATAAAATCGTCCCTCCTGGTCTAAAATCCTGGCTACGCCACTAACTATAAGTGCGTTTGGTTCAAGTTATCATGTATAACCTTGGTTATGTGATTACCAAGTAATCACATAACCAAAATTATGAGGAATAAAACATAACCAAATGCTGTTTGGTTCAACATAGGTAATAAAAAAAAAACTTGTTTGTTTGAAGGTTTTAATGAATAACCTAATATAATATTTTACTATATTATCCTTAGTTGCAAAACCAACCATATATTATTGTTATTATTATTTTTAAACTCTGTTTTTTATATTTTTCTTTTTCACATTTTTTTCACTTTTATGTGTATTTTACGTTTTTTTTCTTCTATTTTTTCTATTTTAATTTTTTTTATATTTTTCTATTTTTTCTAATTTTTTAATATATTTTTAAAGTTTTTTAAAAATTTGTTATGTTTTTTTAATTTTTGTAATTTTTAATTATTATTATTTTTTTCTATTTTGTAAATTTTTTTATAATTTTTTATGTTTTTTTTAATAATTTTTATTTTTCTTTATATTTTTCTTTTTTACCACGTGTTCTCTTATTTGAAGTTATTTTGAGTAAAAAAATTTCGTTAACCTCATAATCATGAAAAACTTCAGTTTTCCGATTCCAAATTGCATGTCTCTTTGCTGACGTATCTGGCATAGAGCATTATTCGAAAATCATCGATTACCTAAATTAAATAAAATTTTCATTGATAATTTTAAATAGATAATTAAGATTATCAAGAATAACGCTCAACTAAACCCACTCTATTAATTACGAAATTATTTTGCTCCTTGTGTTTATTCATGGACGATAACACTCTTCGTCTATTATTATTTTGATAAGTTTTTTAAAGATATAAATAACCAGAATCGTCTTTGATTTTTTTAATCTAATTTTTAAATATTATTTTAAATTTTTTTGTCAGGATTTTTTTTTTCTAAAAATGGAAATCAAATAATTTCGAGTAAACATTCCATAGTCTGCCATGGCATAGACTTCGGACTTGACCGAAGTCCAATTTAAATTAACCGAAGCAAAATTAATCCACCAATCCGCTGTCACTTCATTGCTCGCCATTCACCATGTTTCCCCAATATATAGAAAACACGTGGACAAACAGAGAGGTTTCAAATTCCTCCTGACGCGATGATGACGTCGTCTCACTGTTGGGTTCCCACTTCTCGGTCGTTCCTGGCAGCGTCGAGCAGCGTCCTTCCACTCGACATGCTTTTCCAATCACAACCGTAGGATTCTGATCGGACGTCTAGGACGCGATGATTCGCTCATATTAGCCTATAAGGCAGGCGGCAGCAGCGCCCTGGCGTCTCCTGGCCAAGGAGAGCGATCCAACGCCGAACCAAAACCAATCCCACACCAACACAAACGCAGTAAGCTCGATCGCCTTCGCATCTCTTCTCTTCGCTCTATTCGTGTTCTTCCCGTCTCTAGGATGGATCGATTCATGTGCAATGTGTTGCTATCTCTTCTGTTTTGTCCTGTTGTTGTTTTGCCACTTAGGGTTGGCCCTCGCCGCTTCTCCCACTTCGCGTCGCTAGGGTTTTGCGATTATTCGGCAATTAGACGGTACTTTGATTGTTATTGGGTTTGTGCTATTTATTTTGAGCGATTTTGACTGGTTGCTTATGGATTTGGTTGTGATGCTGATTGAAAAATGTGAAAATGGGGGCGGGGCGCAGATCGGGGAGTCATGTCGGAGCGGCAGCAGTCGTCGGAGCCCGAGGAGCAGATTGACCTCGATGGGGATAACGACATCGAGGAGGAGGAGGACATGATGGATGAGGAGGACCCTTTGGAGGAGGAAAATGTGTACTCAAATGTCGGGGAGGAGTCCGGCGGGGAGGATGTTGAGGGACGTGGCTACGGAGTGGGCAGTGGCAATGATGAAGATGGAGATGGAGAAGCTGGTAGAACCGGAAGGCGTGAAAAAGTTTCAACTTTGGCAAGTGTTACTGATGATGCGCCAGAATCTATGCAAGGAGGTGTTGAAGAGGAAGAAGAAGCTGAGAAGCAAGTTGAAACTGAGGATGACGAGGAGAGTAGGAAGCGTGCTGAATTGCTCTCTCTTCCCCCTCATGGCTCAGAGGTTTTCATTGGTGGGCTGCCACGTGATGCCTCTGAGGAGGACCTTAGAGATCTCGCTGAACCATTTGGAGATATTTTTGAGGTAAAAAATCATACTTTTTTTTGTTTGTGCAAATGTGCTTATATCGCCTTGGATTGTAAATGTTTGTGATGGGTGTCAGGTAAGGATAATGAAGGACAAGGATACAAAAGAAAGTAAGGGTTTTGCTTTCATAATGTTTACAAACGGTGATGCAGCTCATAAAGCCATTGAAGGGATTCATGAGAAAGAATTCAAGGTAACATTGTCAGATTGTTGCATGGGAATCATTCTCCTGCTATACTATGATGTACATCTAAGTGTTTCTCATTTTACTTTCAGGGACGAAAACTGAGATGTTCCTTATCACAAGCTAAGCACAGATTATTTGTTGGAAATGTGCCTAAGAGCTTGACAGAAGAAGAGCTGAGGAATATCCTTGAGGAAAGTGGTCCAGGGGTTGAAAATGTTGAAATTTTTAAGGTTGGTTTCATTCTGTGAAATTAAGTCAGTGGCAATCTTTCAATCTCCTCATTTGCATTCCTTTTTTCATCTTGATGTTTCACAGGATCCACAAAATCCAACACGTAACCGAGGTTTCCTTTTTGTTGAGTACTACAACCATGCCTGTGCTGAATATGCAAGACAGAAAATGACGACTCCAAACTTTAAGTTGGATGGAACTAATCCCACTATCAGCTGGGCTGATCCTAAAAACTCAGCAGATTCCTCTGCTGCTTCTCAGGCAAGTTGCTTTCCCAGAGGAGTGCTTGACTTTTTGCTTCCTATGAGTGGTTCATTCATTTATAGACACCTTTAATTCATTCATATACCACACTTTCCGACTACTATATACTTGATTACTTCATCAGCAATGTGATAACTCATTTATATTCTCCTATTGGTGGTTGTCATTCAAGACTAACATATGGATCAGATGGATGTTGCCAATACCATTCTCTTTAGCTCTCTTTCTTGGACTTGTTTATGTTAAACAAGCTCCAGATCAGGTTATATTGTTCGGTAGGATTTAACTGTGTGTAAGCTTCTGGAGAAATCACAACTATAATTCAATTTTCATTAGACATGCTGCATTTAGAGTTATGGTACTGGCAGTTAGTGGATACTGATTTACTTGAGGAAGCATGCCATTTTACGCTTAAGGAAGTATACAACTGAACTAATCTATTTAAATGATTTAATTGAGGAGACTCAATTGATAAGGCGCAAACAAACTGATACTTCATAGATTCTCTATCATTTTTGCAGAAAGATGGTGATTGATTACTGTCTACTTGTTATCTATGTTTAATAGGAGAGTCAATATATGTTATTATTACCATAATTAGCATTTGAAAATGGAGTTGATGGTAAACCTAGAGTTAAAAAAGAATCACTAAATGATTGTATTGATGCATACTAATTTGGTGACTTGGTTTTATTCTTGACTGAAGTTCTACATTTGGACGAATATTGCACTTTTGTTGTAGGACTATTATCACTTGATTAGAAGTTTGACATATTTCTATTTTGGCTCATATGGGTATACCCTATGATTACAATGCAATTGGCTCCAATCATAGTCTCCTTTCCTTGAGTGCACTAAGCATACAGAGAGGAGCTGCCATTTCATTCATGACAAAATGTCGCGACACTTAATGCATGTAACCAACGACCAACTTGCCGATGCTTATTTTGTAAAATTATGCAACAAACTTGGCATGATTTGATATCTATGTTTCAACTTTAGGAGTGTTATATTGTTTCATTTCGTCCCCCACTGTGTAGTGGGTCTTCTCAAGAAAAGTGGCTTAGTTTTCCTCGTTCAACTGAAATATAGAGAGAGCTTAGATGACCTCGGTGTTGAATACCTTATTCAAGTGGATGTGTAATACTGATGAAAAATAATTGAACATCAGACATAGAAATAGCAAAGGGTTCTCCAAGTCAAGTAAAATAAGCCCCCAAATCCTAATAGCAATAGAGAATGGGAGATGGGATGACTAAAATCTCACAATTAAACTTATTAGTTCACAAGCAATAAAAAAAGGCAACTCTTTTGGTAAAAAAGCGCCATTGTCACTATGCATCCACAAAACTAAAATAAATGCTCAGTAATTAGACTTTGGTTTCTAATCATGATGGTTCTGGTAGATGAGTTGGTTTTCTACATATGCTAGTTACCATAAATCGGGCTTGATGGATGAATTAGGTAGCCCAAGTGAAGCGGATAGTCTGAGTGAGCCAAACAAGTTAAGTAGGATTAGTAAACTATGGGGGTTAAATAGATCAAACTGGATGAGTGTGTTAGGCAGATTGTGAGATGGGCCCTTAAACAAGTGGGATAAGGGTGGTGTTGGATGATGTGAGTGAATTGAGAAAGTTGGTGGAATATTTCTTATAGGTATATTTTACTATGTTTGCATCATGCATTCTATATCTTGTACATTCTTTACAACTTCTTTAGGGATTAGAATGAACAAAGCCTGTTCCATTTCCTAGGAATTTGTATTCAATTTGTTGGCAATTTCATTCCATCGACCTAACATGGGATAATGTTTTGGACATGAATGTTGGTTTGGATTATAGGGCAACAAGATTTTCATTTAATCATTGATTTTTTTGGAACAATGTATTTGGCGTTTATTTATGTTACCAATTCCCATTTTTATAAGTAATTCAAGAATAGGATAGAATTTCTAGATGGACTTAAAAAAGTCTATTCCGACTGGACGACATGCATGCAGCTCGGTAGCTGCAAATCTCATGGCTTTATGTGAGCTGCAGCAAGACTTGCCAGGCTTATCAGAGGCAAGGGAAGTGGAAGAAATTATTTGGACAGTTGTGACATTCGATGGACAATAAAGCTTGTGAGTGATAGTGATTGACATTCTGTTGCGTTTCTGTTTTGGCATGTCAAGAATCTGGATGTTCAATCTTAATTTTTTAATGGTCTGAATTATTGCTCAAATTTAATTTTGACACCATATGTTACTTACGAGAACCCGATAAGAAATAAGAAATAAAAAATAAGAACATTAGAGAGAAAGGGATATGTAATTGGGCGACCAATAAATACACCACAATTAGGTGAGTGAGCACATGACAAATACACATTAATCTAGGAAAAGGGATAAAAAAAACTTGGTTAGCAACGATAATACAAGATAAAGTTCATTTAAATATAGATGAGGATATAGTAAGGGATCAAGTTCAATGGCATAAAAAACATCCATATAATCTCATTTAGTGGGATAAAAACTTGGTTGTTATTATTGTACCGTAGATAGCAAGTTTGAATAACATGTGTTGATCTAGGTGGTAGGATTGCTCAGTCATTGCTCCCGATAGAGGGTTTGAAGGTTCATGTTTTTAGTGGATCAGATCCCAATCTTGTCTGTGATTGCCTATCTGTTTCCGTTTTCATGTACTTTTCTATTCGCGAGAAGCCTCTAGTATTGATAGCTGAACCACCAGGTAGTGGAACACATTGCAAGTATTTGAGTTGGACTGGATTTAAAATTTCAATGTTCATGTCGAGTCCAACATTCAGTTATTTTATTGGAAAATATGTATAATTTTACATATTTGATAAGTTGTTTCTGATTTAGTCGTTATACTTCCGATTACGATTCTTCACTAATGCTAATCATCCAGAAGCACCTTTTTTTTCAAGCACTACAATGATTGTTTAAATTGTTGCAGGTGAAGGCTATCTATGTGAAAAATTTGCCGGAGACTGTCACCTCTGAGCAGCTGAAGGAACTTTTTGAAAGTAATGGAGAGATCACAAAAGTCGTTTTGCCGCCAGCTAAAGCTGGGCAGAGCAAGAGGGACTTTGGATTCATTCATTTCGCAGAGAGGTCTAGTGCTCTAAAAGCCGTTAAAGGAACTGAAAAATATGAGATTGACGGTAACTACGTTACAATTTGATTTCCATGCTATCCAAATTGTCTACAAAATCAAAATTTCAAAATTAAACCCAAAACATAGTAATTTTTTTTTGCCGTCTCGTATCTTGCTATGCAGTTTCATATTTTCTTAGCCTTTCCTTTCTGCTTATTGTTAAACCAAAGGGCATACATTAGAGATCTCCCTTGCCAAGCCTCAGACAGACAAGAAAAATGATCACAGTTCGAAACCCGGACTTCTTCCGAATTTCCCGCCATACCCCCCTTATGGCTATCCAGGGTCTTATGGTGCTGGAGGATACGGTGCAGGAGGACTCGGTCAGGTTGGTTTTCGACACAGAGATTACAGTGTAAGCTGTTAAAAGCTTAGTTTTATGCTTTTGATTGATCAATTCTTTTGACTTGTTTAAACACAGCCAATGATATATGGCCGAGGACCAATGCCTGCCGGCATGAGAATGGTGCCAATGATGCTACCTGACGGTCGCCTTGGTTATGTCTTGTGAGTAGCACACTCGTATTAGCGAACTAAAACCATCTACTTTGGCCTCATTGTTTCAGTCACCCATACTTCGCATTTGCACCTTTCAGGCAACAGCCTGGCACACAGCCCCCTCCGCCGCCGCCACCTCGTCGTGGTGACCGCAGCAGTGGATCAAGCGATAGGGGAAGTCGGGACATAGATGGTAACCGCGGGCGCCGCTACCGCCCTTACTGAGAGTCAGCTAGGCAGTTGCTTTGCTATACTGTGTGTCCTAATACTTGTCTAGGGGTTTTGCATCTTGGTAGTCATCAATTTGACATTGTTGAATCATCAAATGGAGAAGAAATGAAGACTCTAATGATGGTTGTACTTAAACCTACATCATAATCAAGTACTTTATGGGGCCGTTTATGGTTCTAACTCAATTCAATTTTTTTAAAACTATTAGCAATGATTAATAAAATAAATCCCTATTAACCTCTAATTAATTGCAATATTCACCTCTACGTGAGACAAAATCACTAGTGTTATTCATGATGCATTTTTTGATTGATGTTTATTTGGACTCTTGAGGAAAAAAGTGTGGCACTTTAGGATATTTTTATTTCAACATTGTTGTAGCAAGTGCGGTATTACAGTTTCAATCATATCTGTTAGAATATGTAGCAGTTTTGATTATTGTTTAACTCCGATGAGTTTGCGGCAACTTGTGATTGCCTTGGGGAACCCTCGTGGCTGCAAGCAACCTCACAGAGGTTTTGTGGTGTTGTTGCGAGAGAGAGATTCGAGCAAAGTTGCGGGGGTTGATGAGGAAGGAAAGAAAAGTTCATCCCATTCAAGAAAGAACACGAAATGAGATTGGACTCGGCACTGTCTAGAAGTAAAGGAAATTGATTCAACTAATGATCTATCTAAATTCAAAAAGACATGGACGATTTTATTTCTCTTAAACTCAAATGTTAAATGAACACGTATCGCACGAGGGGGAAAGAATTTATAGATCATTTTATCTACTTTCAACTAGTGAGCGTGTCGAACACTGCTGTCCCTCGACTATGCCAACGATGTTAGCCATTCTGGAACTATCTTGTGTCGATTGCTCCAGAGTGCGATCACTCCTGAGGTGCCCTAACCTCTTGGACCCGTTCAAGAAAAAGCTCATGGTCCGGCCCAGCCCAAGCTTATAGTCTAACCCAACCCAACTCAGCAACGACGCAAGTCACGACTTACGCGACACCATTTGCAGTCCTGTAAAAAGGGTCTCTACTAATAAGCAGCTTCGCCGACGCCGTCGTCCCCAAATCCCTATAAATTGAATCGCGAAGGAACAAGACGCTCTCTCTGTTTCTCCCTCGCTTCGTCTCCCCCCAAATTCCTCCACCCCGCCGATCTCTTCACGTCCACTGCCTCCTCCTCCGATCGCCCTCGGATCCTCCCTCCGCAATGCCCGTTATCCCAGCGGGCGCAGATCGATCCAGGAATTAGGGTTTCCTCCCGGAACCCTAGAAATCGTTCTCGCCTCCGAGCGATTCCATTTCGGAGGGTCGTGGGTGAGAAGAATCTCACCTTTTTTACCTGTCTGACGCCATGGAGGCTCCCGTGGGCCTCAATGGAACCATTCCCGTGTCTGCCTCCCAGGCGGCGAGAAAGGAGTGGCGCGCCATGCCGGACCACTCTTATCGGAGCAATGGAGGCGAGGTGAGGCTTTTGAAGTTTTTTACCCCTTTCTTCTTGTTCTTTCTTGTCTGAAATGTGTTTGTTTACTGCTTCGCAGGAGAGAGAGCATCTTAATGTGAACCAATCAGCTGAGAGGACAATACATGAGGTGTGTATGTTCTGATAGGTTCTCTCTGATAAGTGAATCTCGTTTTTTCCCCACACTTTCAGTTAGGAAACGATTTTGGTGAAGACCTGACGTTTACGGATGACGTTTTGGTGATAAGGTGCAGGTTGGTTCGGGACGCCAGGACGTGGAATTCTGTTCACTTACGATTGATGTTGGTAGTCAAATAACTGACGCTATGTTGCAAAGGAAGCTGCAAGAGATCTCAAGGCTGAGAGAACAACTTCAGCAAATGGAGATTGAACTTGCTAGGACGATTGCTAGGTCTGAGGTGCTAGAAATGCAAAATACTTATGAAGTAAAGCTCAAGGAGCAGATTGACATCAACAACAATCTCAAGGCATCTAACACATGCACTTTACTCTTCCTCTATAAGAGGGTGGTTTGCTTGATTTATTAAAATTGCTGGTGTTTCTCTTTAATAATTGTTGTGGCTTTGGATTTCAGCTATTATTATTCACATGTGTTCTTGGCTACATATTTAAATACAAATATATTAACAATCTGATACAGTGCATATTATTTGTATTTGCCTTTAACACCCAGTTTTAAGTTTCCATCAAAGAATGGCTACTACGTCATTATTACCATGTGTACTTTAATTTCCTCTTATAATAATTGTTTATGACTGGTTTTAAAAAATAAAAAATCCCTAGTGAAAATGATATTTTGCCCTTTTTTCCACTTCAAAATTGTTGGTTTACCTGAATTTTTTTAGTTAAAGTTTTATGTTAGTGCCAAAATCTTTTGTATGCTACTTTAATATGTGATTCCATCTTTCTTGTTGTTTGCTCAACAGCTGAATTTTTGCTATTCTGACTTATAAGGTTAGTTTTGCACTCATCTTATCTTCTTCAATGCTTTGAATAGTGTTTTTGTTTGTCTACCTATATTTGCTCAAGGCTTTGACTTTGGTTCTTGATGTCTCTAAGCAAGTTAAATACCTATGTTGTTAAGTCTGTACATTCTCCATTCTTCTACTCTTGTGAGTTTATTTGCCGTTACTTCACTTGGATCGAATATTTGATTCATGTGACTTTTTCTCCTAATTCATCCTACTATTTGAACAGGAGCAACTTCGCGAAAGGGAAAAACGTTTACTTGAACTTGAGAGGAAAGTGGAAGAGAAAGAGAGGGAGCTACATACTATGAAAATTGACAGTGAAGCAGTTTGTTTCGCTTGCCTCTATTTTCTTTTGCTGTTTTAATTGGAAGCTTGAGTTTTATTTGAGGGTTTACATTTTTTGTTAGGCATGGGCTAAAGAAGATCTTCTTAGGGAGCAAAATAAAGAGTTAGCCAACTATAGGTATATGAGTTTCCTCTAAAATTTGTTAAATGCTCCAGATTTCGTTATTAGTTTTCCCTTGAAACTGTTATCTTGAATTAATCAGGTATCATTCCCTTTATCTTAATTTTGGAAATTCTATTTAGCCAATTCTAAGAGTATGTACTGGTCCCTCAAATTTAGTTTTGTATGTATATCTTGTGTCCCACAAATTACCCTAGTGCTATTCCCATCAGCCTTTTTTTTCTGTAAAATTTGTTAATATTGTTAGCACAAGTGTATCAAGAACATTTATACACTTTTGGTTCCCTTGTTGGAATGATTGATGACTATTTATACAGCAATCTGTTACTTTGTTTGGTAGCAGTATTGGGTGCATACTTTTGGTTCCCTTGTTGGAATGATTGATGACTATTTATACAGCAATCTGTTACTTTGTTTGGTAGCAGTATTGGGTGCATTCACTGTGCATTTGTTTCTTGAATATAGTAAACAGTAAGTTGGGGTTATGTTGAACGTTATGTTGCTTGCTTTATAATAAAACAATTATGCCAAGGGCTCATCCTGTTCTCTTTCATTAACTGTTTTTGTGTTTTATATGGAATTCTATTTTTATTTAGTTTACTGAATGATTTTGTGAATATTTAAAACAATTTTACTAGAGTGAAGCTTCATAAGCCTAATAGCGATTTTATGCAGAAGGGAGCGTGATAACTCTGAAGCTGAAAGAGCACAGCACCTGAGTCAAATTCATGATTTCCAAGAACTCATTCAAGATAAAGAGGGTCAAATCCTTGCATTGCAAGAGCAGGTTGCCCTGAAGCTTTCTTTATTTATATACTTTCATTTCAGAATGAGCTTCTTCTCCCTGTAGTTGAAACCTAAGCTGATGAACTCTTGCCTCTTGGGACCTTAAGTTTCATTTTAAGCATTAGTTAACATTTTGTCTTGTGGATCGTTTCTTAGAAATATTACTGATGTGGCAGTGGGATGAACTGATACCACTTGAGGCAACACAAGCAAAATCTGTCATAGAGAAAGAAGGAAAAATTTCATGAATCAAGAACAAATTACATGTAAACCAAAAACCCGATTCTCTTAAGATGTCTAACTCACCCTAAAAATTTATCTTTTTTTAAGAACTTATACAACTTTTCAAAACATAACAAACTTGTAAACAAATTTAAAACCTTAAAATTTTGAAATGAACCTTACAGTTTAGCCCCATATTTTGAACCACATCAACTACTTAATGTCATGAAGGGAAGCCTTGACGCAACGGTAAAGTTGTTGCTTTGTGACCAAAAGGTCACAAGTTCGAATCCTAAAAACAACCTCTTGCAAAAAGTAGGGTACGGCTGCGTACAATAGATCCTTCCCTGGACCCCATGCGGCGAGAGATTCGTGCAGTGGGTTGTCTGTTTTTTTTATCAACTACTTAATGTCATGTACATGCCAATTGATAATGATCTAGTGCCACCTACATTCTAGTTATTTGGTTTTTGGATAGGATGATCCATGCATTTCTTTTCTTTCTTATTTTTCAAGCAGGTGAACCTACTAATATATTCAAAGTTCACAATGGATTTCAAGGGTGACATTTATATGTGGATTTTGTGGAGCACTAAGTTTTTATGGATTTGATTAATTAATTGGTCATTGATCAATTTGAAAACAGTTAAATCTTGAGCTTCATTCGTTCATAGCATACTTAGAAATCAGGTTAAACTGTTTTGGTTATTAACTGTAATCTTCAAACTGGATGCCCAGCTAGTTGTGTTTAACCCTCAAAATTGATGCACAGAAGCTAGGTTTGATCTGATTGACTTTCTTAATGCATTTTCTGAAGTTTCAGTTCTTATGACTCTACTCTACTATTAATATTATTTATATTTCTACTGTATATCATTTATTATTATTATTTTTTAAAAAAATTGTGGTTCAACTACCCACATTTTGACCAGTAAGCCAGTGGCTTGAATGTATATTTGCTTATTTTTTGGTCACGATCAGATTAGGATGTTTCCATGCCACTCATTATCTTCTGTTTCTACCAAGTGCAACTCACTGGACTAAGAGCGAAGGGCTACATGTAAGAAATGCTCATTTACATGTTTCAACACCATCGGAAACTTGAAGCTTCGTTTTCAGATCTGTCAGTATGATAGTTTAAATGTATCATATAGATTGAAAAAGTTTGTAGAAATGCTCTTCTTGGTAAGCAGTGTTTTCTCCCTGCACTTTCTGGGAGCTTCTGGTTGACATTTTCTTGGTAAAACACAATCATTTCTCAGATATATGATTTGTACTTTTGTTGGTTTTGCTTGTTGCCTAGAGTTCTATGCATCAGTGGATGTACAATATTCTCATCTTCAGATATAATGCCTAGCGATATTTTTGGGAATCCAAAATTCTCTAAAGAAGCTGACATAACTTGTGTGATTGTATCAACCTATTAATACATTATGGATTTAAGCCTTAGTGGGAACAACATTGTTTGTTAGCTGATCTCACTGCAATTTTTTAAGCTTCTGAAGATGGGCTTCAATGGAATTCCGCAATGGATGTATCCAGCTTTATGGTAAAGATGCTAGATAGTCACTGTTATTGTAATCAAGAGAGTTATCTGGTTTGTGAAATTGGATTATCCCATAACATGAGAAAGGTGAGAACAGACACATAAATTAAGGCTATCTAAAAGCTCCTCTGAAGTTGCTGGAGGATTCCAATACAGATCAGACATATATTGTCCAGGAAAAACCACATACCTGCTTGAATATTTTTTGTTTGATCTAATTATTTGCTAGATATTTTGACAAAACTGTCTGGTTTGGACTGGATATGCTAACTGAAATTGATTATTGTTTTAATATTTTATTCACCTTTTGTAATCTAACACATTGATTTGAAGTTTTGTCTAGTTGTCTGCAGTCTCCAACTGTAGCATATCCTTTTGTTTCCTTATTCTAAACAAACTGATCATATTCTCTCAGCATCGAGTTGCACAAGAAACTATTCATTTCAAGGAGGAACAGTTGAGAGAGGCACACACATGGATTGCACGTGTTCAAGAAATGGATGCTCTGCAGTCATCCACCAACCAGTCCTTGCAAGTTGAGCTACGAGAACGTATTGAGCACGTTAACCAATATTGGATCAGTATTCAACGGCAGGTTAGATTGTTAATGCTTTGTAATTTCAATGACAAAAGAAATTGAAAACATAACCCTTTTTGTTTGTGATAAATTTATGATAGATTATTATATTCAACTTGCAAGATGGTTGTAGCCAATCCCCTATTAATTTGAACTCACAATTTTTTTGTATTGTCTGTTATTATATTTCTGTTTAATTTTTCGATACTTTGCTAGTTTCTTGAAATGGAACACCATCATATGCAAGCTATACAACAACTTCAGCTGGAGTTGGCTGAAGCAAGGGGAAATAATGGGAAACATAAAGATGGGTCACAAGTTGCCCGGGAGAACTCAGTGGATTCATCTAATTCTAATGCAAGCCAGATTAATGTGATAGATGGTGGAAAATCAAACGCTCAGCTGGGTTTCTCATCTAATGGAAGTGTAGATGGGACTTCAGCCTATGTTTCAACTTCCAATCCCTCTTCTAAGGTAAGAAAAGGTGTTAGTTTTCTAATTTTTTGCTTTTCATGCTAGAATCAAACAGTTATGATCTCTTCAGATATGGAAGGTTGGTGACTTCAGTCTTATATCTGTTATGTGTTGGAAGACAAAAGTACTTTTTGATTGCTGTTGGAATTTACTCTGAATTATATTAACTCAATCCATATAATTGTCAAAGAGTCTCAGAGAATAATTAAGTTGGATGAATTTCAATTTTTTGTAAGAACTTTTGATATCTTGAATATAATTTACAACAGCAAGACACTGATGAAGATATCATTAATACATTAAAATGTGAATAGTTGAAAGGGAAGTGAGTTTTGTTTGATGATGTTTTATCATTTAGCTTAAGTGAAATATTGATCAGATTATGACATTCAAGAATCCAACTTAAATCTTCTCACTTAGATATGATGTTTTCTAATTGTTATAAGATATTGCATTCTCCTGCAGTATACATATTTAATAAATTCCTAACCTGAGCTTATTTATTTATTTTCCTTGCAAATTAAATATAAATATCTATACCATGCACGATTAGAGTTTGCATTTCTAAATTTCTTCCTTTTAGCAGCCTGAGCATGTTCCTGATGTTCCTCTAGTACCCTCCACCCTAATGGGAATGAATAGCTTCATTCCTCCAGGACAGATAGCTTCGCTGCATCCCTACATGTTGAATCCACTGAGTGTTCCTCACCCAGCAACATCCACCAATTTGCACATTCCCCAATCTCACATGGATCCTTATCAATCAATTCCTATAATTCCAAATCATCAACAATGGCAAAATCAGCGAGTACTGGTACTGTAGACTTTCTGGCTTTTTGGTTGACTAGTGCCTATTATGTTTCAATTTTTTTAAAAAATTTTCCCCCCTTTCTTTAGGCCCTCTCGGATGTCTCTCAGATACCTAATGAGAGCAAGCATCCGTTAACTCAAACACAGCATGGTCTTTTAGGATCAGATACCCATTATAGCTTCAATCTACCTGGTGAATTAGGGGCAGTCCACCAGGAGCATCTTAGCAGCCACGGCGACAAACAAGTGCCTAGCCATTCAGGCAATGGTTCAAGCGAAGAAGTACAGGTTAAGAAATATTAACTATTATCCTGTAATTCTCTTTATGATGAATGTTAGACTTATGCTAGCTTCTGGGTTCCAGGTGCTCAGATCTAATATTAAACAGTCCTCAGTTACCCAACAATCTCAAGGTACACTTGATGCACCTTCGCATTTGGATTCTGCTAGCGAATACTACCCATCAGATAAGAAGACAGAAATCAAGGTTTGTGTCACTTTATACCCTGAATGTGGCTGCTTATCTTTGATAAACCTGATTCCCTCGTTGAAAAGTATAATAGGCATAATGTCCTCATTGAAAAGTATAATAAATCAATCTACAACCATATTTCTTATGCGTATTTCTTCCTTGGTTTCCAGGCTGAGGACGTTTTACCATCAGAGAACAAATCACTGGAGGAAGGGCTAAAATCTGGACAGGAGTGGCCTGCTTCAAGTGTCACAATATCAACTAGACAAATCTCTGTCAGTTCAAATGGTACTGCAGAGTCAACTATCTTTGCTCCACCGGTTTCAAATACTTTAATGCCTAGTAACCCACCGTTAGAGCCCAAACTTCTTGATGAACGATCACTGTTAGTTTGCATTGTTCGTGCAATTCCTGCTGGATCAGATGGAAAAATCAGAATCAGTACAACAGTGAGTTACATTTGACCCATATTTTACCCTTCAAATTAATCTTACCATCTTTTTTTGTTTAGCTACCAAACAGACTTGGCAAAATGCTTGCACCTCTGCATTGGCATGATTACAAGAAGTGTTATGGAAAGCTTGATGAATTTCTTGCTCATCACCCTGAGGTAAGCTTTACTCCTTGGTGCTTATTTTGTACTCGGAGCTCATGTTAATTGCGTTTTATTGTTGCAATTTCAGTTATTTGTTATTGAAGGGGATTTTATCCACCTCCGTGAAGGAGCACAACAAATCATATCTGCAACTGCAGCTTTTGCGAAAGTTGCTGCTGCTGCTTCGGCATCTTCTGCTCCTTACACATCTCTGTTGTCTTCTGTTGCCGTCACTCCAGTTGCCCAAGTCAATCGTCAAAAAGTGACACAATCAATTGAATCAAAAGCTGCAATCTCTGTGCCCTTGGCAGATGCCGTGGCCATGGCCAATGCAGGAGTCCAAAGTGACACACCCACTCAGATTTTAACAAGACAGGATCCCCGACCAAATGACGCCAGATCTAATCTTATTCAGGGCCTATCCAATGTAACAATATCTAATAAGTTAAAGAACGTCCAAGAAGCTAATGCCTTGCCTTCTGGAGCCAAACTTGGCAATGTATTTGTGCACTCTGCGGTTGGAAATACATCAAATCTCGATAGAACCAATTTATCTTGGCAAAACAAAGGGACTGGCAATGGAAGACACAGCTTGGGAGGGAAGCAGCTGGGAAGGTACCATTAATATTTAGCTTAGATGAATCTAACTGTGCATTGCTTCTTGTCAATCACGTTGTGTCTAATGCTTCTGACTATTGATATTGTATCAGGTCCTCTGGGTCCAACATGATCTCCCGGCGATAGTAAGTCCAATTTGTCGTATTTTTCTCAGTATCATCACAAAGGTCCATGTAGTTGCTATCACAAATCCACAACCTTCATGTAGAGTTAGTTCTATTGAACATTGTAATGAGAATTTTGACATGATCAAGAAAAACAAAGTTCGTTATTGGATTCATTACCCAAATATTAATATGCTTTTTTTTTGTTTAATTGAAGGAACTACTGGTGAGATGGAAAAGCTGCCCAACAAGACTCTGAAGATTGTTCTCTGATTAAAGTTGTGGAGATCTTTTCATGGATTTGATAAAAGGTTGTCATTTTTTATTCCCATTCACGTAAATTTTTGCTGAGTTCTCTGTACTCAGATTCATGTTTCAAACTGGAAAGCAAGAGGAAAGAGAAAAGAAAAAAAAAAAAATCATGCAACTATTACTAATACTCGATCTGCTTCTTGAACCTTGATAGATTGGCATTTGACCTCTTTGTCAAGTTCAGCCTTTTCGACGATTCTGTAATTTACTCGACTTTATACTAGAATATGTTGAGAAATGATTCGAGTATTTTTTTTTAATCCTAATGTTTGTTTATTTGTTCCATGCTTGGATTTAGTATGAGCAAGTGTTTCATTATTGATGAATCTTCACACACGTTATCATTGCAATTGAGTATTATTCCTTGTGGTTGTGAGTGTTGCTGGAACTGGAGGTCCATCCCCATGAACTCGGTAGAAGTTGTGGTTCAGACTGGTGTTGGGTGGCAAATGTTGCCGGAAATCAGATGACAAGTTGGCCGTGAGGTGATCAGCAAGCAGGAAGGAACCATAATATAAATGATCTGGATGTTGTCTCCCACAAATTCTGTCGAAGTTGTGGTTGAGACTGATATCGGGTGATGAATCAAAGAGTTGGATGTGGATTAGAGTTGAACACGATGCCCTCTCCCACAAACTCGGACGAAGTTGTAGTTGAGACTGATGTTGGGCCAGCAGATGATGTACCCAGGACTCAGATGGTAAGCAGGGCATGAGGAATCATCCTCTTCAACCAGATTAGAGGATCAGAGTATGTGGTGAGCACTGGTTTGAACATGTGTAGGGTTGCGTGGTTGAGTAAGACTCGATTAGAAGCAGGGTAGGGTTCCCGTGGTGAACTAGCAAGGAGAAGTGAATTTGTTAAATGGATGAGCTTTGCCTTGAGTATAAATTGGAAAAATGTGAATGAAAATATGACTTATGAGTTATTAGTTTCACATGGGAAGTGTGGCATTATGGTTGATTGATAATGCAGAGGAGGTGTGAATCCATAGCTTGGATTATTAGCCAAGCGCGCGTCACATGTTACGTGCTCAAAATGTGCAAGCTAAGCCCATGTTGCTTAGCCAAGCGCGCGTCACATGTTACGTGCTCAAATGTGGCCTATCTTGCATGCTTCTTCTTACTCCACGTGTACGTAATCCATGGGTCTTTGTTGCAAGCAAAATACGTTCTTGCTTTGAAATGCACAGCCAGGTGTCATGTGTCTCAGCATGAACATGACACAAGTTTTGCTCGTTTGCCACATGCTCATGCATGGGCTCGCCACCTGCTTGCATGAGCCTGCAACATGCTTTGTATGAGTTTGCCACCACTGCATCCATTGCCACATGCCGTTACATGTCGGTTAAGACATTTCTATAAATATGAGGATTGTCGTTGCATGTGGGTTAAGACATTTCTATAAATACAAGGATGTGATCATGTTTAGAGAGTGAATTCTGAGAAGAATTCGAACACAGCATAGAGCAAAAGAGCGAAAGAATTCTGTGAAGAATTTGGAAAAAACAGAGAGATCATATTCTTCTCATTTCGTTCTCTTTTCATTCTGTCGTGTAATTCTTTGATCGGCAGATATTTGTGATAGCATTCAAGTATATATTTAGTTCGCCACATTAACTAGTTCGAAGTTGTGTCATGGTCGTATCGTTTTATCTTAGGAAATAGGTATTCAAATGTGACCTCTTACTATAGTAGGAGGGAATGGATTAGGAAATAGATATTCAAATGTGATCTCTTACTATCGTCGGAGGGAATGGATTTGTTTTAAAGAGATTGTCTCGCTGTAGAATTCAACTTCTTTGTTCCTCGGTCATGCTCTTCACATAACTCGGACATAGGTTTGGTATTTGTTCGACTTTCGTCTCAAGCCGTCAGCATCAACATCCTTGACTCAGCACTCGGAGCACTCGCTAACGCAACAACTTGACGATCGGCCTACTCAGGCAGACTTACAGTTTGAGATTATTAGCTCAAGCCATTTTGACAGATAAGTAAGTACTGTCCTTCCAGCAGCTTGTGGATAAACATCCAACAAACTTAAAACAGATTCGTTCTATTGAGATGATGACAGAAGATGTTGAGATGCAACGGGCTCAACAGGTGCCAACCTCCTCCGCTCCGATTAGAACTGTTTCAATCAATTATGGAAAAAAGTCAGATAAGTTCATCGGGTTAAACTTCAAACGATGACAGCAGAAGATGTTTTTTCTACTTGATAACCCTGAACATGACATAGATACTGACTAAGAAACCTCCCAAATTTGCTGAGGGTGTAAATGATGTGGAAACTATCACTACCATCACTGTAATCGACAAATGGAACGAGTCTGAATTTCTATGTCGAAATTACATCCTCAACAGTCTTGCTGATTTGCTGTATGTTGTGTGCTATGAAAATAAAATTGCAAAGGAGTTGTGGGAGTCCTTAGATAAGAAATACAAATCGAACGATGTTGGGGGTCAAAAAGTTCATTGTTGATCGCTTCCTAGACTACAAGATGGTTGACTCCAAGTCAACGATCAGCCAAGTTTAGGAGTTTTAGATGATCTTGCAAGAGATTTACTTAGAAGGTATGACATTGAGTGAAACCTTCCAAGTAACAATAATCATTGAGAAGCTGTCAAAACCTTTTGACCGAAAGGACTTTAAGAATTAGTTGAAGCATAAGAGGAAGTTGATGACTATAAAAAAACTTGTTGTAAGACTTCGAATTGAGAAAGACAATAAGAGTTCATAGAGAAAATTGTTCTCTCATGTTATTGTAAAAACCAACGTGATCGAGTATGGTCAAAACTCAAAATGAAAGAATCCCAAATCTTCCAAGATGACATTTAGAGGAGACAGTTTCAAGAAAAAATTCTCTAGGAAATGCTACAACTGTAATTGAGTTGGTCACAAATCTTCGGAGTCTAAAAAGCCGAAGAAGAAGCAGGAGGTCAACCTGAATGACAAACCAGACATGAACCTCTGTGTAATAGTCTCTAAAGTGAACTTGATAGGGTTCAACCCATGACAATGATGGATCGATACTGGTGCACCACACATATTTGCTACAATAAGGATCTATTCCATAACTTTGAAGAAATTAAAGATGGGGGCGTTCTGTTCATGGGCAATTTAGTAACCTTAGACATTCAGGACCAAGGAAAGTGGTGCTAAAGATGACCTCTGGCAAGGAGCTAACTCTGAACAAGGTATTGTATATGCCAGATATTCGAAAGAATCTAGTATCTCTATCGCTTCTCTGCAAGCATGGATTTCGGATTGTGTTTAAATTAGACAAGGTTGTGCTATCCAAATATGGAATGTGTATAGTAAGAGACGATGTAAATGATGGGATATTTAAGCTCAATGCAATGGTCATTCGACCTAAGATAAATAAAGTCGAAAACTCTTTTATATATATACTTGAGTCTTCCTGTTTATGGTATGATAGACTAGGATATGCGAACTATGATGTATTACGTAGATTAAGTAACATGCACAACATACCTACTTTCTACCTTGACTCAGAACGTAAGTGTAAGACGTGTGTTGAAGCAAAAATAACAAGGTAATTGATGTGGTGATAAAGGGTGGCCCATTGAGCGTGGGTCAAGTGCGGAGATAGTAGCCAATGTGGAGGTCAAAGTCAAGGCGGTCAACGCCAGAGAACCAACGGGCTCACGAAAGGTGGCCGAGCAGAGGTTTGTTGCAGTTGTCGATTGAGCGAGTGGCTTATCCGAGCTGAACGCTTGGACAACCAAGAACACTATGGCCAGAACATCAGATGCTCATCACAAAATGGAGGAACGCTAAGGCAATCAAAGCGCTGGTCCAATCGGGCAGAAACAATTAGCTGAGCTAAAGGATGATGGAGAAGATCGGCTAAGGTAGACTGGGCAGGATCCCCAACTGACCAGCTCCTGGCCAAACAGTGGGACCCCTTTTATATATCTTTGGGAGATAATGTTGCTGACAAGGCATGGTCAACAGACAGATCGTACTATGGAAGCTTCTACTGTCGAATTAGGGATTTGCATGCCCTGTTAAGGTATGATGTCAGAGACACTTTCCTGACAGATCCTTTTATAGGATGGTTAGGGAAGTGTACCCATGCCTTGAAGCATGTGCACATTGCCCACTAGGGCGCTATATAAAGGAGGGTCCATGCACCGGCAGAGATAAATACTATTCATTATTCATGCATGTGCTTATTGTTGCTCCAATTCCTTCTATTTTTCTGGTAACTGACTTGAGTGTTGGAGGGTCCACACTGAGGACCCTTTTCCTATCTTGACACTGATGTTTCTTGCGTTGTAGAGCGGAGCAAGGTCTACAAGCAATCAACCTAGAAGCCACATCCCCAGCCAACTTTCTTCATGATTTTCGGACAGGATCATATTGGTGTCGTGAGGACCCTTTTCCTATCTTGACACTGATGTTTCTTGCATTGTAGAGCGGAGCAAGGTCTACAAGTAATCAACCTAGAAGCCACATCCCCAGCCAGCTTTCTTCATGATTTTCAGACAGGATCATATTGGTGCCGTCTGTAGGAACGTAGTCTGCATCTGAGACGTGGAGATGAATGATGCTGGACGACTCATGACGTTGACGTTGAGAAAAGAGGAACTAGATATGTTGATACAAGCTCGAGCAGTAAAAATAACAGAGTAACAATAGCAGCAGGCGTTGGCCGACCGCCAGGTACAAGAACCTATGGCATTAGCAGAGGGGCAGCAGGCCGGGTATAGAGATCGAGCGAAACATATATCCATTTCAGAGCAGAATAAGAAGCTGACCAGCACTTATGGGGGCGCACCCAACGTGTCGATCCCCTTTCATCGCGCACTGTTCCAGACTCCATCATAGGAGCAGTGCCGAGCGGACAGGGAACTGGAATCCTCATCGGGGTGACGCACCTGTTTGGGATGCATGGAAAGGGAAAGCACCAAGAAATGATGATTCTCCTGAGCTGATCAACTGATAGTTCTCTCAGGGGATCCTGGACAACCCCTACACCGACATTACACCCTACTGACGATCGGGGAATATAACGAAATTACCGATCTGTACGATCACCTGGCCAAGTTCAATCACGCGGCCACACTCCACTAGTACACCGACAGAGTGAAGTGCTGGGTCTTCCTCACCACCCTTTCTGGATCAGTGCAACGCTGGTTTAGATGATTGCCAGTCGGATCAATCCATAGCTTTAAAGACTTCTGAGTGGCATTCTTACACCAATTTACCAGCAGTCGCCACTACCAGAAGACAAGTGTTAACCTGTTCGTGTTGAAGCAAGGACCCAAGGAAGCACTGAGAGCTTACATTAAGCGGTTCAACTAGGTGGTCATGGATATTCTATTGGTCTCCTCAGAGTTATTGGTAAATGCCTTCGTCCAAAGGCTTATCGAAGGGAAATTCTTCCACTCCCTCATCTGAAGGCCGCCAAAAGACTTCAACTATCTACTCAGGTGGGCCACTAAATACATAAATATGGAGGAAGCCCGGCGGCGTGAAGGAAGGAAGCACTTGCTGAACATACTGCTTCCTCGGAATGACGGCCGACCACCAATCATCAACCACTAAAGGGCCCTCGATCAGAAGTAGCACAGTTGCATCCGATGCCAAGAATACATGCCATGCAGCATGTAGCAGCAGGTCGTCCGAAAGCTATAGCAGTAGGTCGCCCTAATTAAATTATGAGTTGATTGGAATAAACCTAGGTTTCGATTAATCGAAACCTAAGTTCCTTTTTGTTGTCTCGTCTCGTTGCTGTTCTCCCACCCGACGCCGACGTAAGCGACGCAAACCATCGTCGCCACCCCCATGAGCTCGCTGCCACCTCCTTTGGTCGATGCGTCCTCTCCGTCCAACTCTTTCCCTGACTGCCGGCTCTCCTCCTCAACGTCGTCGCTTGGCGTCACAGATCACTGTCGTCGGTACCTTCCCCATGTGCGATGCATGCCTCACCTTTGACCTTCGATGCCATGCGCCGCTGCCCACACCACGCAGTCGATCCGAGCCATGCAATGTCTATTTTCTTCCCTCCACATCGTCTTCCCCGAGCAGCAACCATCGCCGTTCAACCTCTGGCATCCCTGCGCGTGTGCAACCCTTGCACGGGTCTGCCGGCCACCATGAACATCCCCCGGATGTGGCTGGGTGTTTTCCCTTAACGTTACAGTCGCGAGCCGTTCCAACCACACTGGTCCATTCACGTCGACGATGTGATTTCACACCCTCCGTCGTATGTCCCTCAACATCTGCGACCTCAGTGTAGTCGCTGCCTCGGCCCTAGCGTTATTGCCACCGTTGCCTCCAAGCGTGGCCAATTTCTAGTAAAGCCATTTATTGTTTCATTAGGCTGATTAATTAGTTCATGGATTTAGCTAGTGTTACTAGTTAATTAATTAAGATTTGTTTGTTCAATTGGGTAATATTAGGTAGTTAATATGTTTAATTAATTAGCTTGTTAATTAAAGGTGGTCTGATTTATTAAATGGTCTTCGATTCATTAATGAGGTTTATATGCTTAATCAATTTCATTGAGAAAATAATCAATCGGTCTAACTTAATTAATAAGTAGATAGTTGATAATTAATTAAGTTTGATTTAGTGATTCATTGATAGATTAATAGATTGATTAATATTGATTATGTTAAGTTGATTAACGAATCATTTGATAAGGGATATATTAATGTGAATCAAATGGTAAGTGGATTAATGGATTAACCTATGATGTGATTATAGATAAATTAGTTTTACTGATCATTGGATTAATTGAATTATTAATTAATTAGACAGTTGATTGATTAATCAAGGAATAAATAAATTAAAGCATTGATTAATTAATCAATAGGGTTTAATTATTGATTAATAGACTCTTAGATTCCCTATATCTTATATTTGTAGGATTTGAGTTTGATGCGATTTCACGGACTTGAAGACGATTTAGGCGATCTACATTTTAGGTGGGCAGATCTTGCTTATCTTTTTGATAGTTTGGATTATATTACACGATTATTTACTGCCATGTCTGATGAGTTTACAGTTACTTGCCTACTTTAAACCCATCCTATAGTGCTTCTAAGTTTGATACTTTATTATTGTCCTTATATCCTTATATGTTGACCTATTGATTGATAGC
This sequence comes from Zingiber officinale, assembly GCF_018446385.1. Taxonomy (NCBI): domain Eukaryota; kingdom Viridiplantae; phylum Streptophyta; class Magnoliopsida; order Zingiberales; family Zingiberaceae; genus Zingiber; species Zingiber officinale. Next base: position 135,635,456 of record NC_055992.1, read on the forward strand.
TATGTAGTCTCAATTACTACTCATGATTGTCTTTATATGTGTATGTATGATATTTCTAGACCCTAGCGTAGGACATTGGATATTCTGCTAGACCCCTTAGTAGATGGTTTGACTTTGTTAGGATGATCATACCATAGCATAGGATGTTGAGCATCTTGCTAAACCTTTGTTTGTTTTGTTCATACTAGTGCGTAGAATATTGAGTATCCTAATAGACCCTTATTGTTAATTAAATCTATAACTTATGTTCGTGAATTTGCACTATACTGTGGTTATATAGTTAGGCTCGTGTCTGTAGAGCACTGATATTATAGGTAGTATAGTTGTATACTGGTGCGAGACCATATATGATGGTGAGATTATACTGACCTACACTTGAAAGAAATCACTTCCTAACAGAAGGGTAGTGTATTCCACGAGACTTTCCCCTTCGAATCAACCCTTAGGATTACTTGATATTAATCCCGTTGTCTATTATATCTGCGATGATTCCATGGAATTGGTTGAGATATTAGTACTAGATGACTAGTAACTTGGGAACCTGATTGGCTATTGTCTGCCTATATATTAGTAGGATGATATCGTAATATGGGGTACCGAGTACCCTAGTAGACCCTTATTGTTATATAGGCTCATGCCTATATGTTAGTAGAATTATACCATAGTGTAGGATTTCGAGGATCCTACTAGACCCCTTGGTTGCTATATCTTGTCGATCGACCATTATCTCCTATTCATGGTTGAGAGAGTCGTTAGTAATCATTGGTATATCCTGTCGACCATTGTCTTCCATTTGTGGTTGAGAGAGTCGTCAGTGATTGTTAATATATCCTGTCTTCCATTCATGGGAGAGAGAGAGAGAAAGAGTCGTTAGTGACCATTGGTATATACCATGTCTGCCCACGGGACCATTCATGGTAGAGTGTTCTCCCGCATATAGTGACCAGTTATTTACCCTGTCCATCCACGGGACCATCCGTGATAGAACGTTCTCTCGTGGACAGTGACTAGTATTTACCCTGACTGCCCACGGGACCATCCAAGGTAGAGCATTCTCTTGTAGTCAGTGTTTGTTATATACTTGCTATATGTCGGTCATGTATTTGTTTCATGCAGATTTAGATGTACTATATGTACTCTCGATTTGTTGGTTATTCTTGGTTGAGTAGGTTAGTGCTATTGATTATACTTTTTTTTGTTAGCTGATGATTACATTGGGACACCTGCATTAGTTAGTAAGTATGTTACCCGAGACTGTATCTTTGATCTCCTATCAGTATTCTATCTATGCACTATTTTCTTCTATCCACTGAGTATATTTTTATTATATACTCATTACCCGTTGTTCTTCTTTGATCATCCAGGTTAGTAGAGAGAGGATGCGTGTCACTTAGAGGTCTTGGCTGTCAGTCCCACTCGAGTTTGGATTTTTGAGTTTGGATTTCTATATGAGTGTTACTTTACTTTCCGCTGCTTGTAGTTTGTGTTTCCTCTTTGTATCGAATGTTTATGTTGTTAGTTATGTTTTTGATTAATTTAATATATTTACATGTGCATGCATACATATACGCATATGTCATTATGAGTTGTGATTTTATATTGCATCGATGCTTGTGTTGATTTTTATTGGTTTGATATCACTTACGTCATATATTGTCACTAGGGGGTACCACCCACTTTGGAGGACAAGTATACCCAGGAGGCGTGACAATCCCAGCTGATTGGAAGACACTACATTTGTTGCTGCCGACCTAACAGATGAGAAGAAGGTAGAGTTGGTCGTCTGCCTTAGGCGAAATCATGATGTGTTCGCTTGGTCAACACATGAGCTCCCGGGCATCTTGCTAAGCGTAGCTTAGCATGAACTTCGTGTTCGACCGAACGCTCAGCCGGTGAAACAGAGGAAGAGGGACTTTAGCTCGAAGCAGAATCAAATTATCTAAGCGGAGATAGAAAAGTTGCTGGAGGCGAGTCACATTTACGAAGTACAATTTCTGAGCTGGCTTACCAACGTCGTGCTGGTCTCTAAGCCGAGTAACAAGTGGCGAGTTTGCATCGACTTCCGTGATCTAAACAAGGCTTGCCCAAAGGACTTCTATCCCCTTCCCTAGATAGACCAAATGACGGACTCTACGACGAGTTGTGAGTTGATTTGTATGCTCGACGCATACCAAGGATACCACCAAGTGTCGCTCGCCTAGGAAGATCAAGAGAAGGTTAGCTTCATTATAGTTAACGGGACTTACTGTTACAACGTCATGCCGTTCAGATTGAAGAATGCTGACACCGCCTATCAAAGATTGATGAATAAGGTATTCCAACAATAGATCGACCGTAACATGGAGGTATAGTTGATGACATCTTGATAAATCTCTCCGAACCGGTACCCTCTGCGCAGATATCAAAGAAACCTGCCAAACTTTGAGGGCATATGGAATCAAGCTAAATCCAAATAAGTGCATATTTGGAGCAAGGAGTAGACGCTTCCAAGTATATATCGTCACTGAATGGGGGATCGAGACGAATTTGAATAAGGTGAAGGTGTAGGATCGAAAAGAATTTAGATATCTCCATAATGATATGATATTGTCCACTTTGGGCCTAAGCCCTTATGATTTTGCTCTTGGGCTCTACCCAAAAGGCCTTCTGTTTTCCAAGAATCAAGTCAAGATTCTTGGAACCTAGTGTAAACCGTTCCAACACAATCTTCAAATCCTTGACTTGAGTTTTCAGTTTGGAATTTTCTTCCTCAAGCTTTTGGACTTGAGTAGAGGTTCCAGTCTGAATCGGGTCAGTCAAGGATTCGGAGATAGTCACTTTTTTAAGGGTTGTTATCTCCTTTAAAAGTGATCTGATTCGAATGTTAGATTTTGCTAATTTATGCATCAGATAATTAACTAAGTTATATAACCAAGAAGTACTTACAGAGGGGTTAAGCCCTTCGGAAACAGATATGGATCTGTGGCTTCTCTCGGACTCAGCTTCCGATTCGTCCTCGCTTCCAGATTCGTTGACTTGGTCCCGGGCCGTCATTGCAAGGAAACTCGTCTATTCGAGTTCTTCATCGTTGGACTCATCTGAAGAAGACTCGTCCCAAGTCACCTTCAAAGCTTTCTTCTTTCTCTGCTTCTTTGCATCCTTCTGATTCGGACAATTTGCTTTCATATGTGCCTTTTGATTGCAACCATAGCAGATTACTTCGAACTTCATCTTTGAGCTTGGTTGGGCTTCCTTGGGCTGGATTACCTTCTTGTTGAAGCCCTTCTTATTTTTGTAGATTTTTCTCGCCAAGTTGACGAGTTTGGCTGTGAGCTCGTCGTCGTCATCTTCTGAATCTGGTTCTTCTTTTGACTCCGGTTCGGTTCTGCGTCTTGCTTTTGGTTCACGAGCTCTGCTTGTACCTACAATCAAAACTATACCCTTCTCAGTCGATCGAGCGTTAACTTTTTCATGTAATTCAAATTCAACAAACAACTCGTCTAATTTAATTGAAGAGAGATCCTTGGATACCTAGTACGCATCTACCATTGATACCCACAAGGTATTCCTCGGGAAAGCATTTAGGGAATACCTGATTATGTCTTTATTTTTTACCTTTTATCCGATTGTGTGGAGACCGTTGAGGAGGTCTTGGATGCGTGCATACAGTTGGCTCGCCGTTTCACCTTCTTGCAACTTTATATTATATAATTTATTAAGAATGAGACCCCTCTTACTTACCTTAGTGTCGGATGTTCCTTCATGTAATTCAATCAGCTTCTCCCATAGTTCTTTGGCGCTCGAGAACGGACCGACGCGGTTCAACTCCTCTTTTGTCAGTCCACATTGGAGGGTACAGGTCTCCTTGGCATTGACTTCTACTTTCTTTATCAGAGTTGCGCTCCAGTTTTCGTATGATATTGGCTTCCCAATGCCGTCAGTTGGGAGTTCCAGACTGGTTTTGACGATCATCCAGACTTCAAAGTGTGTTTGAAGGTACGACTCCATTCGACCCTTCCAGTAGCTGAAGTCTTCTCCGGTGAAGAGCGGAGGTCGGGCTGTACTGTAGCCTTCTTGAAGAGCCATAGAAATTTGTATAAGGAAAAATACAAAGAGACTTGTCCCAGGACTCGAGCCTAGATTAGTAGTGCAGGTTAAAAGAAAAAACTAACACGTGATTTCGAGTGGTGTTGCACCAACTTCGAGAAAAATTCGATTACGAAAAAAACGGAGGGCGGCAAGAATACCGATTCCGATTAACTCTGAAAAATTGAAGATCACCTTGAAAAATAGGCTTGACTGGTGGTTGCACCAAATCGAAGCAACCCCGCTTTGATACCAATTGTTGGATCAAGAAGCGCTAGAGGGGGGTGAATAGTACTCGTGGCTTTCACTTTTCGTATTCGAAACGATCGAGTAAATGCAGCGGAAATTTAAACAAAACACACACAGAGAAGATGCCAAGATTTACTTGGTTCGGAGCATAGGGCAACTCCTACTCCAAGGCCCACGCTCGTTGAGCATTTACTTTGGGCAACAACTATAATTTTGAAAAATAGTACAATCAAGTATTACAATTTAAATGCACTAAAAAATTATACCAACAATATGAATTTGAAATTCGCAGCTCCGGGTCGTCGGGGTCTTGTTATGGCTCAGTCGGAACGTCTCGTTAGTAGCAAACAGTTGTACGATCACTTGGAACTTGATATCTCTAGCCGCGGGTCGAGATCTCCTGATAAAGGCCGTTGAGGGCGCCTCCATCAGCGACAAATTCGCATTGAGGATGAATTTTGACTAATTCGCAGCTTATCCTCTTGAAGGCACCTCCAATGCCGCTCGAGGTGTCTCAGCACTCCTTGAGGGCGCCTCCGGCTCTGCTGTGCGTGCTCCTTCTGCCTTGCACCCGAGGCGCCTCCAAGCTCCATGGAGGGCGCCTCGGGTACTGTTCATCCGAGGCAAAGTTTGCTCCTTTGTCCCTGCAAGATATGTTAGTCCCAAAAATATCCTGCAACACAAAGTTAGCACATAATAATGAATATAAAAAGATGTTTGGCAGTCATCGGGCTGTCCGATTCTGACTTCGAATTTCTGACCGGAAATCCTAGGTTGAATCGACGCCTACTGTTCCCTCAGTGGGGAACGCGTCCTCACCTACTCCACTCAGGAGAGTATACCTGTTGCAGTCCGATCCTCCAGACCGATTGGACTTTTGCTCAGCACCCGAGTCTTAAGGTCTTTCCGCTGGACGTCCGCTCCACGACCCACCCAGACTTTCACCTGGTTCGCGACACCAGGCCTTTTCACCTAAAGTCCCCGACTCTAGGACTTTTACCCGAAGACCTCGACTTGCCAACTCTTTCCGCCTAGGGTTACTAGGGTTACCACCCCTAGGGTTTTCTTACCTGCCTAACCACAACTAGGACTTTTGCCTAAGATACCTTAGGACTTTTCCTGCAAGCTCATTCAACACATTAGATAACAAATAACCTTAACTTTGAATCCTTTGCCATTATCAAACTTGAGTTCGATCGTCAGATGCTTCCCGCACCAACAGAAGGCACTGTAGGACATGCCCTCACTAGAGCTGTCAGACGAGCTAACCCGTGGCGGGGTGAGTCAGCCCGTGGCGGGCCAATCATTTGGCTTGGCGGGGCGGGGCGGGGCAGGGCGGGGCAGGCCGACCCGTCAACTTGGAGGGTTAGAAAATTTCTAATTCAACCCAATCCAAGGCGGGTTGTGGGTTTGGCGGGCCAACCCACGAGTCTATCAAAAATTTTTAAAAAATATTTCATATCTTCAACGTTTTATTTCAGAAAGGTTTCATTAATCAAATATATTCATAAACATGTATTTTAAATATAAATGGATACAAACGAGTATTTATGTTGGATGAAAAATACTATCTTTATTTTAAAATTATAACAAAGAAAGATAATAAATTGGTATAAACTTAACTTACATGTGTTTCTCAACCCGCGGACCAACCCAAGCACATCCCGCGCGGGTCGACCCCCACGGGTTGCGAACCTAGGTGAGTCAGCCTGCGACGGGCTTGGGTTGATAAACTTCCAACCCAACCCCTTAAATTGTTTGGCAGGGCGGGCCATCCTGACGGACTCAACTTAAATTGACGACTTAAGCCCCTACCCTGCAACTTGAAGAAGGCCTAACGATTGACCGAACGAATCACCACATTATCAAGATTTATCTCCAAATCGTCCGACCAGAGTTACCCGTTCTTCAAAATACTACACCCAGCGATGAAGTTCCAGTGGGACGTAGAGTGTGACAATGCGCTAAAGGGGCTTAAGGAGTACCTTACCTCCTTACTTGTATTAGTGAAATCCAATGCCGACGAGCCGCTTTGGATTTATTTGTCATCCATAGAGTATGCGGTTGGTTCGGCATTGGTGCGGCAAAACGACCCTGAGCAACAACCTATATATTTTCTAAGTCATATATTAAAAGATGTAGAATCCTACTACACTAGTCTCAAAAAATTGGCATGCGCGCTAGTACTCATCGCTCGGAGACTTCGGCCATATTTTCTATCACATATGATCATGGTGATGACCAACAACGCATTAGGAAGAGTCCTCCTTAACCTAGAAGCATCTGGATGGCTAATCAAATGAATCACGGAGCTGAGCGAGTTTGACATACAATATCAACCATGAACGGCGATCAAAGCACAGGCCTTGGCTGATTTTGTTACCAATGTCTAGATGCTGAGACGGACGTGACTTGGAAGATCTATGTAGATGACTTATCCACCCGGCAAGGAAGCGGGATCAACATCCTTTTGATTTTGCTTCGGGAGGACAAGATGTAGTTTTTCGTACGGCTGGATTATCCGGCTACAAATAATGAAGCTGAATATGAGGCCTTGATAGTCGGCTTACAAGCAGCTCAACATATAAGAGCCACAAGAGTTCTCATCCACTCAAATTCTCAGCTGGTAGCTCAGCAGATACTGGGCACGTTCGAGATAAGTAACGCCCGACTCAAGCAATATGCTGAAGCTTTCGAGAAGTTGAAGGCAAGCTTCCAAGAAGTGGTTATACAGAAGTTCCCTTGGTCGAACAACCAAGCCGCTGATGAATTGGCTAATTTAGCCAGTCTGTTATCGCCAATCGTCATAGATAAGTCAATCGAACAAGTCTCACTAGTGGCACACATCGATAGGATGGAAGGGATAGAAATCCCATGCGATTGGAGGACCCCGCTGATAGAGCTTCTCCGATTGGGGCATCACACTAGCTGATCAAGAGGAAGCTCGTCTATTGAAAAAGAGGGTCGGGTGGTTCACCATGATCGAGGATCAGCTATATAAAAGAGCTTTTTCAAAGTCGCTGCTCAAGTGCGTTGGATAGAAGGACATTGAATACATTTTACAAGAGGCTTACCAAGGCTCCTGCAGAACTCACCCGGGTGGCAGATCACTGGCCCAAAAGATCTTGTTAGCTAGATACTTTTGGCCCACCTTGCAAGATGACGTCGCTCAAGTAGTAGTCAATTGCTTATCGTGTCAAAAATATCATGACATCCTACACCGACCCACTGGGGAGATGAATGCGTCCACGTTGTCTTGTCTGTTCAACCAGTGGAGCATAGATATCATTGGACAATTTCCAATGGCAACCAGTCAGCGAAGATTTCTACTTGTCACAGTAGATTATTTCTCAAAGTGGGTGGAGACCAAGTCACTAACCAAGATAATCGAGCATATGGTTATTAAATTTATATGGCAAAATATCTTATGTCGGTTCGACATCCCTCATCGGCTCATCTCGGACAATAGAAGACAGTTCGCAGGATGGAAGCTCAAGGAGTGGTGGGAAGGCTATGACATCGCACAAGCTTTCACTTCATTGGCCTACCCCCAGAGTAATGGTCAGATGGAAGTCACCAACAGGGAAATCCTCAGAGGGTTACAAGCTCGGCTCGACCATGCTGGAGGCAACTGGGTCGATGAACTCCCCAGCATACTATGGGTCCATCGCACCACACCCAGTTCCATCTAGTGTATGGAGGTGAGGCAGTGGTTCCAGTGGAAGTCGGAGTAGAGTCCGACTGTGTGCGGCTCTACGACGATGAAAACGCCAAACAAAGACTAATGGAACTCGACTTGGTAGGTGAAGCACGGGATAAGGTTGTCATCCGATTCATGGCATACTGGCAGTGAATGAAGCAGAGTTACAATTGGAGGGTAATCTCGAGGTCTTTCTAGATCGATTACTTGGTGTGGAAAATAGTGAAGCCGGTCGGCGACGTCACTAAGCTAGAAGCCCCATGGGGAGGGCCCTACAGAGTCATTCAGAAGCCTCGCTCGGGGGTCTACTACCTGCAGGACAAAAATGGGAGGAGCCTTGAGCGGCCCTAGAGCACAAACCATCTCCAGCCCTATAGGGCTAGGTGAGAGGTGCGTGGTTAAATCTAGATGCACTTATATGAATGTATGTCCTATGTGTGCAAGGAGACAATGAATAAAAATTCAAAGTGTTCCAGACTCTTGTGCCATTTGGATAAGTTAGAAGTCGAGCGGTGACTATAAACCCTTGTTGATAAATCAAAAATCGAGTGCCGACTATAAACCCTGGTCTACGCAATCAGCAGTCGAGTGGCGACTATAAATCCCTTTCAATGAATCAAAGGTTGAGCGGCAACTATAAACACTTGTTGATGAATCAACAGTCGAGCGGCGACTATAAACCATTGTCTACGCAATCAACAGTCAAGCGATGATCATAAACCCTTGTTTACACAATCAATAGTCAATAGGTGACTATAAACCTCTATCGACGAATCAAAAGTTGAGCGGCAACTATAAACCCTTGTCTATGCAATCAATAGTCAAGCGACGACTATAAACCCTTGTCTACGCAATTAACAGTCGAGCGACAACTATAAACCCCTGTCAACGAATCAAATGTTGAGCGGCGACTATAAACCCTTGTCTACACAATCAACAGTCAAGCGACAACTATAAACCCTTGTCCACGCAATCAACAGTTGAGCAGCGATTATAAATCCTTGTCTATGCAATCAACAGTCGAGCGACGACTATAGACCCTCGAGTCTATGACAACAGTCGAGCGATAACTATAAACTCTCGAGTCTACGACAATAGCCGAGTGACGGCTATAAACATAGGAGTATACGACACAACCAAGCGACACCTATAAATGCAGGGGACTACGACAATAGCTGAACGATGGCTATAAACGTAGAAGTCGACAATGACAGCCGAGCGACGACTATAAATCTGAGATTAAAAGTAGGGATAAGTCATGTGGAGACTATGAACACTAATCCTACCGCCGACTAGCAGAAAAGATTCTCGCTCACAAAAGCAAAGAGGTCATTTGACATACACTGAAATAGGTGGTCGGATGACTCGTCAAATAGTTACATTGATGAGCGAAAGTACAAGAATGCAAACTTAGAAAAGTTTCACAAAACGCTATAAGGTAGCCAAGACGCTAGACAACCCCATAGGGCTGAACGGCGATGCATGGAGGAACACTTACGTCGTTCGACAATGACTTGGTCAACTTTTCTCTGTTTATGATCTTGTTGGTCAGTGCGAGAGGGAGATAGCTGCCATCCTTCAGTTGTTAGAGGCTTCCATTGATGGCAAAATTCAAAAGGCGAAGCGCCCGATTAGTGAGCCAGTCATTGAAAGCGTTCGAACGGAGATAATCACGCTTGAAAACATTAAACTAGCCGGGCTCTGCATCTTGGTAAATTTTGAAGGCCGCTTGGGACGCCTCCAACTCAGTTTTCATCGAAGCCAACTCGATATCTTTGGCGTCAAGCTGAAGTTTAGAGACCACTTGCTCTTTTGATTGACTCTCCCGCTCGATGACTAGAGTAGCCTCAATCTTATTCAGATTTTTCACCAAGACCACAATCTCTTTATTTTTAATCTCTAAGTCCTCTATGGCATGAGGCTTTTGGGTATTGGCAAAGTTGATTTTGGACTCAATGTTGCTAGCCTGCTTGTTGAGCTGCTCAATTCGTGAGGCCTTCTCAGCACTCTGATTCCATTCAACTTGAAGCTTCTCAGAGCTCCTCTCTAGATTGGCCTTTAGTTGAGTCACCTCGCTAGTCAGCTGCTCCAAATGCGCCTTGGAAGCCTCTGATGAGTTGCTAGGAGAGCGCAACTGTTGGACTTCATGCTCTAAAAAAGCTAGCCTTTGGCACATGGTCAGACTCTCAACCCAAAACTACAGTAGCAATAAGTCAGTAAGGGCCGAGCGGGAAATAAGCAAGTAAATATAAAATAAATATATGTACTCTCATGGCCCTTTGAGTATGACTGTTTGCGAGCTCCCCCGGGAAAATAGTCACCGCACTGACTTAAGCATCGACCCAGACTTGTGCCAGTGGTCCTTGAATCATGATCCAGTTTTCTGGAGAATGGGGCTCGGCATCGTCTGGGTGGCGCCACTCATTAGTGGGCAAGTGGATTATGGTCGTTATGTGTCTCTAGCCGCTCAGACTAGAAGGCTCGGAAGTCGCTTGCCCTGTGAACTTAAGCATCGGGGATGGCCGGATAGTAGATACCTCTACGGCCAGCAAGGAGGAGTGAGGAGGGATATACATGACAGGTGGCGCTAATATGGTCCCCGACGGTAACCTAGACAGAGAAGGTGTTCGGTCGGATGGCACGAAAGTAGGAATCGGGACAACCACCTGTTGGGATGTATACTATAAGCCTAGTTTTTGTATGAACATCTGTCTTGAAATATTTTGAAATGAGAATCACTTTGGTCAAATGTTTGCATTTTATATTTATATATATGTCAATACAGTTGTCCATTTAATTTATATTGTAGATAGCATGATGTGTGGTGCCACACAGAAGATCATGTTATCAGTTCCTTATAAATTATAAATAGTAGCTCGTAACCAAGATGGATTGGGATAAACCATTGAAATGATTATAGTGTAATTTGGTATTAGTCTGTCTTGACTATAAAATTACATTAGTACACTATGTGTGTATTGAGCAGGACCATTTGAGCTTGTTCGATTTGTACTGACTATATAAAAGAACAGAACCTCTATTATTATGAATGTGCATCCTCTTAATCCCTATATAATAACTGTAGGACCGTTGGACCGGCTAGAAGGGGAGGGGGGGGTTGAATAGCCCTAAAAAAATAAACAAAAACCCTTCTCGAACTTTCAACAGAACACTTGCAGAATAATAAAATAAACAGAAAACAGAAAGTAAAGGCTCACAGGGAGTTGACTTGGTTACAACCGGGGAGGTTGTTAATCCAAGGAAGATGTCGTACTATTATCTCCTTCTGGCGGAGAAGCCTTTTACAGCAGTGAAGCGCACAACTAGAGAAGCTAAACTAGAGAGAGCGTACAAGTGTTGTTACAATGAGTTGTTCTGAATTGATGAAAAGCTTCTGGACCAAGGCTATATTTATAGCCTTGGTCGGGTTGCCTGGAAGGGTTCCGGGCGCCCTCGGGGGATAAAACTTTATTCCCCAACGTTCAGATCGCGTAAATCACGATCCTGGTCAAAATCAGGGTCCGGGCACCCTGGAGGGCTCCGGGCACCCCGGACAGCTCCGGGCGCCTAGGAGCCCAAAGTCAACAGGTGTTGACTTTTTCGTCCGAGACCTCTTTTCTGGTTCAATCTCGCCTCGGTCCGGTCCTTCTCCTTCGGATCCACTCACTTGGGTGATCTCTGCCATCCGGAAAAGGGCTCACCCGAACCCAACTTTCGGTCTTCTCGAGCGGGCTTCCCTCCGGCGTCTCGTCCCTCAGAATCGCCGCGTGTTTCCTTCTCGTCCGCCGACGTACTCATCCGCAGTCTTCGTCCCTCGGACGCACCGCGTGCCGTCCTTCTCGCTAGCTGCATCTCTTGCTCCCCGAGCAATCTTCCGCTCCGGCTTTCGTCCCTCGGAACCACCGCACGCTTCCTTCTCGTTTGCCGGTGTACTCTTCTGCAGCACCTCATCCCTCGGACTGCCGTCCTTCTCACTAGCTGCGTCTTCCGCTTGACTACCTGTGCTCTTAAACTCCTGCACACTTAGACACAAGGTTAGAAACACACAGGACCTAACTTAACTTGTTGATCACACCAAAACAACCTTGGGGTTCCAACAATCTCCCCCTTTTTGGTGTGATCAACCCAAGTTAAGCTAGGGTTAAAATAGACATTAAATAAAATTAAGTAAATTACTTAATTTACAATTTAAGTGCAAAAAGATAGAAAAGATAAAAATTAAATCTATCTACCTCCCCCTAGACTTATACTTTCCCTTCTCCCCTTTTGATCACAAAAAAATAGAGTTCCAAGAAAAACAATCTAAGGGTTAAAAATTTAGTAAATTTGGAAAAAATTATTTAAAAGAAATTCTAAGTTAAAAAAAAAACAATTCTAAGTAAAGTTTTGAAAATCTGACTTAGGCAATTTAAAAAATTTCTAAGTAATTTGAGCATAAATTTCTAATTTTAGAAAATCTTTTAACTTAAGAAAAACATTAAAAAAAAATTTCTAAGTAAAGATTGTTTTTGAAAGAAAATTTTCTAATTTAATCATTTGAGAATTTTTAAGAAAATTTTTCTAAGTAAAAAATGACTTAGTCAATTTAAGAAAAAAAATTTTAAGTAAGTAAATTTTTAAATTGAAAAAAATGTTTTGAATAACCTTTTTAAAGTATTAATTAATTCTTGCATTAATGCTTTATTAGTAAGTTAATCAAACATTTATTTCAATATTTTGGCTTCCAAGTCGTGGCGAGGCACTAGGCCTTCTTGGTTATTGGAGCAACAACCACTTCCTTGACAAAGCCTCATAAAGAAATTCTTTGTTTAATTTTCTCACTTAAAGCGCTAATTTTAATTTTAAAATTAATTTAAGCATGACTTCGAAACCCAATATAGGTTCCAGCCTACTGGATTAACCAAAAAATTTTTAGGGGCATATTTTCTTGAAATATTCTTAATTTGTCCCGGGTGATATTTAAAGTACCAATTTAAATTATTAAATCTTCTAAAATTGGTTTTAGATGAACATGCATAGTTTTTCAAGTTATCTACTTGAATTTTCAAATCATCATTTTCAAGTTTCAATTTTTCATTTACTAGTTTTAATTTATCTAATTCTTCTAAGGGACAAGACTTAGCTAGAATTACCTTTAAATTTTTATTTTCACTTTCTAATTTGTAGCAATCTTTTGTTAAAAGTTTAACGAACTTAAACATTTTATCAGGAGGAAGAGATCGTACCTGACTTACCTTGTCGATCTCGTTGTCCGTTTCTCCCCCTGAACTGCTGCTTTCTTCTGACGTGTCTCCCCCTTCATCGATGTTCTCGATGCTCATTTCGGAAGAGCTTGAATCGCAGTCGTCGTCTTGATGACTCGCCATTAGTCCGAGTCCGGAGAATGCTTCGACTTCTGATTCGGATGACGTATCGTCCCACGTCGCCTTTAGGGCCTTTCGTTTCTGGATAGGCTTCTTACCCTTCTCCTTGTCTTTGTTCTTCAGCTTGGGGCAGTTGTCCTTGACGTGCCCTTCTTCGTCGCAGTGGTAGCAGCGGATCATCCTTTTCTTCTTCCCCTGTGGATGGTTAGTAGATCTAGATTTACAAAGTTTCTTGAATCTTCTTACCATCATTACCATTTCCTCATCGTCGAGAGAAGATTCCGACTCAGGATCGTCTCTCGAAGCTTTAAGGGCGACGTTGTTTTTAGGCTCCTTCATTCCTGCACATCTTGACTCATGCACTTCAAATGTTGAAAAGAATTCTTCTAATGAAATCTTTTCTAAATCTTTAGAAATGTAAAATGCATCTACTAATGATGCCCATTTGGTATTTCTAGGAAAGGAATTTAAAGCGTACATGAGTGAATCTCGGTTACTTACTTTTTCTATGAGATTCTAAAGTCCGGTGATAATTTCTTTTATTCTCGAGTGCAGATGCGCGACTGACTCGTCTTCCCCAAGTCGCAGGCTGGTGAGCTGATTGCGAAGCATATCTCTCTTGGCGAGCTTGGCTTCGGACATCCCTTCGTGCAGCTCGAGGAACTTCTCCCAAAGTTCCTTTGCGGAGTTGTATTTACCGATCCTGTTGACTTCTTGAGGCGGAAGAACGCTTAGCAGATGGTACTCTGCTTTGCCGTTCGCCACGAAGTTGGCCTGCTCCTTTTTTGTCCATTTATCTATTTCCTTGTCCTCTGGAGCTTCAAAGCCAAGTTTCATTGTTAAAAATAATTCAATATCTGTTGTAAGAAATACCTGCATCAGTTTTTTTCCAGGTAGCGAAGTCCCCTTCGTATTTTGGCGGGTGGATACTTGGTCCGGCCATCGCGTTGCTTCGTTCGGCGGTTAGTCCTCCTGAAGAACCTCGTCTCTGATACCACTTGTAGGACCGTTGGGCCGGCTAGAAAGGGGGGTTGAATAACCCTAAAAAAATAAACAAAGACCCTTCTCGAACTTTCAACAGAACACTTGAAGAATAATAAAATAAACAGAAAGTAAAGGCTCACAGGGAGTTGACTTGATTACAACCGGGGAGGTTGTTAATCCAAGGAAGATATCGTACTATTATCTCCTTCTGGTGGAGAAGCCTTTTACAGCAGTGAAGCGCACACTAGAGAAGCTAAACTAGAGAGAGCGTACAAGTGTTGTTACAATGAGTTGTTCTGAATTGATGAAAAGCTTCTAGACCAAGGCTATATTTATAGCCTTGGTCGGGGCGCTTGGAAGGGTTCCGGGCGCCCTGGGGGGATAAAAATTTATCCCCCAACGTTCAGATCGCGTAAATCGCGATCCTGATTAAAATCAGGGTTCGGGCGCCCCGGAGGGCTCCGGGCGCCCCGGAGCCCAAAGTCAACAGGTGTTGACTTTTTCGTCCGGGACCTCTTCTCTGGTTCAGTCCCGCCTTGGTCCGATTCTTCTCTTCCGGATCCGCTCGCTTGGGTGATCTCTGCCATCCAGAAAAGGGCTCACCCGAACCCAACTTCCGGTCTTCTCAAGTGGGCTTCCCTCCGGCTTCTCGTCCCTCAGAATCGCCGCGTGTTTCCTTCTCGTCCGCCTGCGTACTCATCTGCAGTCTTCGTCCCTCGGACGCACCGCGTGTCATCCTTCTCGCTAGCTGCGTCTCTTGCTCTCGGAGCAATCTTCCGCTCCGGCTTTCGTCCCTCGGAACCACCGCACGCTTCCTTCTCGTCCGCCGGTGTACTCTTCCGCAGCACCTCGTCCCTTGGACTGCCGTCCTTCTCGCTAGCTGCATTTTCCGCTCGACTACCTGTGCTCCTAAGCTCCTGCACACTTAGACACAAGGTTAGAAACACACAGGACTTAACTTAACTTGTTGATCACACCAAAACAACCTTAGGGTTACAACAATAACAAGCAGGTATACTTAGTATTTATTTCTTTAACTTATCAATGGGTGAGATTTATTCGTTAAATTAATATGCCCGATGAGTTGGGAGATAGTATTATTTATATAGTGTGTTGTTGATTATACAAGAAATCTGTGTCCTAATTATTTAGGCTGATGATGTCCCCTTAAGGAGCTCATAAGGATTATTATGTAAATCCTTCAGGTGGACTTAGTCCAGCATGATAATAAAGTTGAGTGGTACTACTCTTGGAATCAGATGTTAATTAATTGGGTTGTCAGTAACTCAATTAATTAATGGACATACAATATCTTAAACACGGGGAGATTAATGCACTAATGATAAGAAGGAGCCCATATTCTAATATGGGATTGGTGCGGTAGTTCAATAATAACCCTTTAGTGGTATGAGTTATTATTGATGGACTTGAGTTGGGTGTTCGGGCCGAACACAGGAAGCCCAAGCCCATCAGGAGGCCTAAACCAATTCCTCCTCTAGGTCTTTGTTGTAGCCTCTATATAAAGCCTCGCATCCATCCATACATAACTTAGTTTAGTTTAACCTGGTTTGGTTTAACTTGGTTATAGAAGGGAAGATTTTTCTAAACAGAATTTTGTTATTTTTCTTTCTTTGTAACCGACGGCAAAGGTTATAAAAGGAGTAGGTGGTGCCTCTTAAAACCTAATTTTCCACAATTTTTTTTCCCTTGCTTGTGACTGGCGCCACCTCCTCTTCACCTAGGGTTGGCGCCACCTCCACCAAGGGTCGGCACCCCTTCCTCCTTACCTAGGGTCGACGGTCTCCTCCACCTTACTAAGGGTCGGCGCCCCCTCTACTCCTTGGTGGGCGGCGGCTTGAAGAAGAGGAAGAAGAAGAGAAGGAAGAAGATTAGAAGGTGCCCCTTCCTAGAGCCTCCTTTTGTTGCCGGCGGTTTGGAAACCGATCGAGAAGAGAAGGAGGGTGGTGTTGTCTTGGTAGATCGTCACCCACACAATGTCCAAGAAGAGGAGAGGAATACGGCAGAAGATCAAGAGGTCTTTAGCTACAAAGGAAAGGTACAACTAGTTCTTTAATTCCGCTGCGTAATTAGTTAGTTTTCTTTGTATCGTTTTTGGAATACCAACACAAGAGGCCAACGATCTTGTACTTTGATCAAGGTGTGCTTTGATCATTCAAGAACTTGCTTGATTGATCAAACACATGTTTGATCGAATATGCGGGTTGCTAGGAAAAGTTATGTTCTTGTACAATTTTTTTTGTACAGAGAAATTGAAACAGAATGGAATTCTAGCGCCCTTCACCACCTGCTCGGGAGGGCGGGTGATGAAGTCTCACCTCGCTTGGAGGAAGGGCGTGAACTGGTATAGGCAGGGGTCTGCAATGCGGAAGTGGCCGACCGGGAAGAAGCTTCCCCTGGTGCCTCTTACACTACAAGAAAATCTGCAATCAACAACAGTTATAAGACAATGGTTTTGAGTGAAAACTGTTGTTTTAGAACCTTTAGCAATAGTTTTAACAAAAATCGTTGTCTTTTTATGTTTTTTTTTTAACAAAGACAACGATTTTTGAAAAATTATTATCTTTTAGCGTTGTTTGGAGGGACTATGATAACGTATTTTTAAAACCATTATGTTTAACTGTTGTTACAAGGGCTACAACAACGATTTTTCCAACCGTTGTTTTTTTCCGCTTTTTTGGATTTCAAGATAATAGATATTTTAGTTAAAATATTAATTTCCTGAAACCTAAATATTTCACAAAGTCCCGATCGCCAAAAAAAACCCTCCCTTCCTTCGTCAAAGACCCGCCTCTTTCATCAAAGACTCGCCTCCATCGCCCCCGACGCTTCTCTGACAACTCGACGGTGAGTCGTTCGACCTTTCACTGCGACTCCTCTCATGTTCTTTGGCTTCTTGGCCCCGACATTGACGAGACTCCTCTCACGGTTAGACTGATCTACCTTTGTCTTCTTTTGCTTTGCCCTGATGACGCTCCTCGCTGTGGCGTTCTTCACTCCTCTAACTCTAAGCCCCTCTGCCTTTCCCTCCCTTGCCGTCATTGCTCGCCATCTCCATCGAGGAAGCGATTACTCATCTCCCGTGAACGCCGCTGCCAGAAGATGTATGTTCTAGGTACCTCTGCATAAATCGATCTTTCATAAGATTAGTAATAATTCTGACTCAATATAACCAAATTAACCTTTTATATAATTTCTAAATCAACAAATTTTAATAAAGTTTCTATGTTCAACTCTAACCCTGTATCTATCTGAAGAGTATATGGAATGTTCAAAAATAGGAATGTCTTTTTAAGCAGTTACTCTTGTAGAAATATAAATATTTTTTAACGTTGATCAAGCGTGTAAATCTTAATGAAGCAACATATATTTTAGGAATTAATCCTTTTAATCTTTTAAGTGTAAAAAAAGTAGTTTATTTAATTTTCTCTATGTTTTTCTAACTTCTGCTTGATTACTTTTACAGTGATTCTGCTACTGCCAACACTCTAGTGGCTTAGAAAAGTCTACTCTCGAGAAATCCTAAAATCATTGATGGTCATTTTATTTCTTTTTAATAGCTTGATGATTTGAACAAGTTAAGTTTATGGATGGAAATAAGTTTTCTCAAGATGAATTGGAAAACATGAAACTGATGATACAAAGTAATATTTACAAGTATCTAAGTATTTTACTGGAAGGATGAGAACACTTTGAAGAGGAAGCTTTGGCTAGGATTGGAAAGACAGTATCTGACGAAGAATATTCTATTGAAGGTACTGTTGGAGCAATTTCCCTAGGTCAAGTTTGACCAGTTTGACTAAGCTTGAGTTGAGTCAAGCTTGAGTCGGGAATTGAGTTTTGATGTTTGACAATATATGGAGATTGCTAGGGCAATCATCCATTTGATAATGTATGGAGATTGTTAGAGCAATTGTCCGATTGTGGAAATAGTCAAGGGATTGACCAGGTTGATAAAAAGACAAGTCAAGTGGGTCAGTGACTCAGTGTTGACTGGAGACTTGACCGGGTAAGTCCTAACTGGAATTTAGGCAATGGGAAAGTCCTAACTGGAGGTTAGACAAGAGAGAAGTCAAGTAGGTCAAGGTTGACAGGAGACTTGACTGGGAAAGTCCTAATTGGAGATTAGGCAAAGGTAATTCCAACAGGAAGGTTGGCGAGAGTGAAAATTCAAGTAGGTTAGTGTTGACCAGACTTGGTGGTGAACGTCCAAGTGTGATCTTGGCAAAAGGAAAGTCCTCGTAAGGAGTCAAGCAATTGGAAAGTCCAAGTGTGATCTTGGCAAAGGTTGAAAGTCCAAGAATGTGGTCTTGGCAAGGTAAGTCCTAGTGTGATTTGGCTAGGAGAACCCGACAACTAGGATGAGGCCGATGGAAGCTTCAGAAGACAAGGCGTAAAGGATGGGGAGATATCCGAGAGATGCAGGACTGATAGAGGAGGCTAGAAGGCTAGTTCGAGGTTGGTCGAGAGTAGCCAAATACTAGGCGTACAAACCCAACAGGTCACGGTTGACTGAGAGTTGGGTTTGAGAAGCTGGACTTGAGTTTGAGTCAAGTCCAGGGTGTTCAATCGATCAGGCGATAGATTGAACAACTCCAATCGATCAGCCGATCGATTGGGGTCAGGAAATCATGAGCACAGAAGCTCTCCCAATCGATCGAGCGATCGATTGGGAGTTGCCAATCGATCGGTCAATCGATTGGGCAGCTAAACCTCTCGCACGGACGCGAGAGCACAGAATGGTCTTGAATTGATCGAACGATCGATTCAGGCAGTCCCAATCGATCAGTGGATCGATTGGGATTCGACCGTTGTGCAGGTTGCAGGTGGTGGACGGCTGGGATTGTCCGGATGTGATATGGCAATCGATTGGGGATGAATTCGATCGATTGGAGCTACTGTATAAAGCCAGGCAGAGCTTTTTCTCAGTAGGTCTCTTGTGATCTTTTGCACTGTTGTTTAGCGATTTATAGCGAACTTCTCCGATCTACTCACGCCAGTTCTTGAAGGCACTTGGGGAGTTTCTTCAAGGTTCAAGAGGCGATGACAAGCACAAGTAAGCAAGAAGAGGAGTGTGTTGCGTTAGAATTTCTTCATCTGACTTAGGAATTTCTTGTTGGGAACAGTCAAAAAGTTTACTTAGGATTATTTTTTTAGAAAGTTTTTTTTGAAAATTCAGTTTAACTTAGAATTTTTTTTTAAAAATTCATTGTTGCTTAGAATTTTATTATTTTTTTTTAAAAAAAAAATAGTGATCAAAGGGGGAGAATTCATTTTTGCTCAGAATTTTTTTTAATAATGTCCTTAATATTCTCTTATTAGTACCCCATTTTTGCTGTGATCAAAGGGGGAGAGAGACAAGTACAAGTTTAGGGAGTTGCAATTTTAATTATTGCAAATTTTATGCTTTATATGTTAGTTTAGTAATTTTCTTTAAAATTACTATATATGTCTATTTTAATCCTAACTTGAACTTGGGTTGATGCACATCAAAAAGGGGGAGATTGTTGGACCCCGTGGTAGTTTTGATGTGATCAACCAAGTTGGTTAAGTCCTGCTGTGTTTGATCCCTGTGTCTGAGTGTGTAGGAGCTTAGGAACACAGGAAGTCAAGCGGAAGACGCAGCTAGCGAGAAGGACGGCACGGGAAGGGAGCCGACGGGCTCGGTGCGTCCGAAGGACGAGAGAGCTGCGGAAGAGTACTCCGGTGGGCGTGAAGAGCGTGCGCGGCGTTCGAGGGATGTTAAGCCGGGACGGAAGGCTGCTCGAGGAAGGCCAGAAATTGGGTTCGGGTGAGCCCTATTTCGGTTGGCCGAAATCACCCAAATAAACGGAGCTTCGGAAGACAAAGTGAAGAAGAAAAGGAGTCAAAAGAGGCTGGAAATTACTGTAGCAGAAATTACTGTAGCAGGAACCTTGAAGGCGCCTTAAACACATTGAAGGGGCCTTAAACACATTGAAGGCGCCTTGAATGGATTGTTTAAGGCGCCTTGAGCAGGCCAGTTTGACCGTTTGCGCTGCGGATAAAGTTTTATCCGCAGATCGAGTTGGAGGCTCCTTGAACCCTGTTGGAGGCGCCTTGGACTCTCGGGATAAGATTTCCAGGGCCTATATAAAGGCCCCTGGAGCTAGGAATTCAATAACAACTCAAACAATCATTGTGTAGCCATTCCTAGCAATAGTTCTAAGCTTCCAAAGTGTAAAAGGCTTCTCCGCCTTCAGCAAAGGAGATTTTTCTACTGAGCTTTTTCTTACTGCCCTGGATTAACAACCTCCTTGGTTGTAGCCAGGTTAAATCATGTCTACTACTTAATTTCTATTTCCTTGCTTGGTTTAATTTTATTTCTGCCTTTACTTTATTTACTATTGCATTAATTGAGTTGAAATCCGAGGAGGGTAGTTTTATTTTTGTTTTCAGCAATTCACCCCCTCTTGCCGGCCTCCGCTGTACCTACAGGTTAGGCAAGAGAGAAGTCAAGTAGGTCAAGGTTGACAGGAGACTTGACTGGGAAAGTCCTAATTGGAGATTAGGCAAAGGTAAGTCCAACAGGAAGGTTGGCGAGAGTGAAAATCCAAGTAGGTCAGTGTTGACCAGACTTGGTGGTGAAAGTCCAAGTGTGATCTTGGCAAAAGGAAAGTCCTCGTAAGGAGCCAGGCAATTGGAAAGTCCAAGTGTGATCTTGGCAAAGGTTGAAAGTCCAAGCATGTGGTCTTGGCAAGGTAAGTCCTAGTGTGATTTGGCTAGGAGAACCCGACAACTAGGATGAGGCCAATGGAAGCTCCAGAAGGCAAAGCATAAAGGATAGGGAGATATCTGAGGGACGTAAGGTTGATGGAGGAGGCTAGAAGGCTAGTTCGAGGTTGGTCGGGAGTAGCCAAATACTAGGCGTACAAACCCAACAGGTCATGGTTGACCGAGAGTTGGGTTTGGGAAGCTGGACTTGAGTTTGAGTCAAGTCCAGGGTGTTCAATCAATCGGGTGATTGATTGAACAACTCCAATCGATCAGCCGATCGATTGGGGTTAGGAAATCACGAGCACAGAATCTCTCCAAATTGATCGGGTGATCGATTGGGAGCTGCCAATCAATCAATCGATCGATTGGGCAGCTAAACCTCTCGCACGGACGCGAGAGCACAGAATGGTCCTGAATCGATCAAGCGATCGATTCAGGTAGTCCCAATCGATCAGTGGATCGATTGGGATTCGACTGTTGCGCAGGTTGAAGGTGGTGGATGACTGGGATTGTCTGGATGTGACGTGCCAATCGATTGGGGATGAATTCGATCGATTGGAGCTACTGTATAAAGCCCAGGCAGAGCTTTTTCTCAGTAGATCTCTTACGATCTTTTGCATCGTTCTTCAGCGATTCACAGTGAGCTTCTTCGATCTACTCATGCCAGTTCTTGAAGGCACTTGGGGAGTTTCTCCAAAGTTCAAGAGGCGACGACAAGCACAAGTAAGCAAGAAGAGGAGTGTGTTGCGTTGTATTTTTGTTTCCTCTTGTTGTATTTGTGTTGTGTTGTGTGTGAGTGTTGTACGAGGCTTCTCCGCCTCTAGTTGCGACCGAGAAGGAGGTTTTCATAGTGGAGTGAGCGTGTCATGTGGATCCTTGGATTAGTCACCTCATCTTGAGGTGGATATCAAGTAAACCTTAGGTGTTAACATTGGTTGTTTTTGTCTTTGTATTCCGCTGCACATCATCAAGACGCAACCGACGAACACACGACGAGACGCTATTCACCCCCCTTCTAGCGGACATCAAGGTCCCAACAGGTACCATGGATTTTTTATGTTTTAGATTTTTTTTGGTAAACTATGTCTTCAAAATACTTGCATTTTTAACTCATCATACATTCCTTCAAACAATACGCACTCCACAAGTTAGCATTGATGCTTAAGATTATGTTGGACTTGCTCCTTGTTACTCTCTTATTAATTGAGGTGTGATGTGTATTTTTATTAATAATAATTGTTATTTATGGATACAAATGTTTAATTTACATTACATTTCTTTTGATACATTGAATCATAGCTAGTTGACTGTAACAATCATCCAGTTCCTTGTTCTAGGACATTTTCTAATTAAGCTTGCTAGATTATAGATGCCTCAGATTATTGTCATATTTAGTTGTTGCTTCAATTGTCTTTATTTCTAGATGCACCATTGATGCAAAAATCTATCCTTGGATAAGATAACTACTCGAGATAAATCTATGTCATAACTATATTGTGTAAAGAACTAAACTCTCTTTTATTTATAGAGCAAGAAACTTACCGAGCGCACTGGCTATAAGGGAATTGACCTGAAGGATTGCATCTAACCTCAAGGGTGTGACTGGCAAGTACTTCGACAATTGTAATGAGGAGGATACAAGTAACCATGCCAAGTATGAAGAACTAGCAAGAAAGCTTTAGGATTTAAGTGAGAAGATGGTTAAATCCAATGAGAAAAAAAACATTCAAGGCAAGGGGATAAGTAGCATCTACCAAGATTCTTTAAGTTCATGCATGCAATAAGATGTAGTCGAGAAGAGTAGTTTTGAGTGTCTACTAATTAAAATTTCTTTATGTATGAGTAATTATATTTGTTATAGAAGTGAAAAGGATGATAATTTTTATACTTATATTGATTGTTTATTTAATAATATGTTGTTTATTGAAGTAGATTTGATTTTCATTCATCTTCTATTTGTCTATGGTATTAAAAGATAATAGTTTAAAATCATTGTAGAACTATTGTATATTTCATTTAAAAGACAATGTTTTTTAAACTTTGCCAAATTGTTATTGTTGGTATTAAAAGATAATAGTTTAAAAACCATTGTCATTGAGGGTACCTTTAACAACACCATCAGTTACAACGGCTGTGGAGTTTCAACGACAATGAATTTTATCTGTTGTGTTTTAACTCTTTTGTAGTAGTGTTGTGTCATATCAGAGGTTCACCGGAGGTGGCCGACTCCGAGGGTACCGCGATCGACAGCATTGAAGGTCGATCGGGAGGATGGTCAGCTGTGGCAGCCGTGACATTGCTAGCCGCTGCTTGAGTTGCTCCAACCTCGCTCGCAGGCACGTGGCTCCCTCCCACCCCATCGGTTGGATCATCGGATTGCTCGACCGACTGCAAGCCACGACTCTCTAGCTCGACGATGCTTGCGGCGTTAATCTCCACATCCGCGAGCTTGCTCTTGTAACTCAGACGCTCCCTCAGCATGATTTGAGCTGCAAAAAATGAAGAAAAATTAGATAGATTCAAAGATGAGGATCAGATAGAGCATACCTAGGGTCATGGGCAGTCGCGTGTTGATCGGGCTTAGCCTAAACACGTAAAGGACACTCTCCAACAGCAGCCGGTGGATGTGATACTTCTGACCGACCAACTGGAGGATGCTTAGAGATAGTCGGATTAGCTTCGATATCTCCCGAATGACGGAGGCTTCATTACTTCTATCTGTCGGCCGATTGAGAAGTTTGACCGAGCGAGAAAGCGAACGAAAAAATAGTGCTCTCTCCGGTGCTTATTGGAGGTCAACATTTTTTCAAAAATGATAGAACCCACCGGGCTTGGAACAAAAAGGTCCCTGGTTCGGATAATTTAGGATAGTAAAAGTAGTGGAATACTTGGGGGACTAAGAGGATGCCTTGCAGACGGAATAGCATGACCACCCCGCACAGTAATATGAAGGAATTAGGCACCAATTGGTGCAGGGATATATAGAAGTATTTACATACGATCGAGAAGAAAGGGTGAACGGGGAACCAAAGATCAGCTTAGAACTGATCCTTAAAAAAGGGTAAAAAACTATCGGGAGGTAAATGAGGTCGGTCATAGGGTGAAGGTATAGCAATTTGCTAATCAAAAGGGAAATGATATGTGAGCTTCATCAGGTCAATTTCATCACCATTGAACTTAGACTCGGTTGAGGTATACCATAACCTGGGAACAGGCAGAGGAGATTGAGGGGAGAAGGCCATAAGAAATCAAGAAAGAAGCGGAGCACAAATTCAACCAAGGAAAGAAAAGAGAGGTGTTTTTCTGGACTCCACCATAGAAGCTTAGTATATGGCAAGCCTCTGAGGTAGCCATAAAAGTTGAATGACTCAATAACCTCAAGATAGACTTAGATATGATTTCTAGTTTGTCCAAAGATTATTACAATTTATTGTAATAATATTGGTGCAGTAGCAAACTTGAAGAAACCATAAGTCTATAAGGTAAGTAAACACAATAGAGCGCAAGTACCACCCAATACGAGAAATTGTATAAACGAGGAGAAGTTGTTGCCGCCTAGATTGCATCAGGTGATGACCTATAGATCCTTTCACTAAGGTCCTTAAGGCAAGAGCTTTTGATGGGCATGTTGAAGTGTTGGGAATCAGATGTATGGTAGCAGATATGGCAGCTTAGTCTTTTAGTATAAGTGGGAGATTGTTAGGATGTATACTAAAAGCCTAGCTTTTAGTATAAACATTTATCTAGAAATAAGAATCACATTGGTCAAATGTCTACATTTGTTTGTAGTTGTTTAATTAATTTATATTGTAGATAACATAGTATGTAGTGTCACATGCAGAAGATGATGTTATCAGTACCTTATAAATTATAAACAGTAGCTCACGACCAAAATGGAAAGGAACAAACCATTAGAAGGTCGTAGTGTAATTAGGTATTAGTTTATCTTGACTATATAATTATACTAGTACACTCAGAGTGTATTGAGTAGGACCATTTGAGGTCGTTTCTTTTATACTGACTTTATAAAGGAACAAAAACCTCAGTTATTATGGAAGTGTGTGCTCTTAATCCTAATATAATAACAAGCACATATATTTGATATTTATTTCTTTAATTTATCAATGGGTGAGATTTAGTTCGATGAATCAATAAGCCCGATAAGTTGGGAAATGATATCACTTATAGTGTGTGTTGTTGATTATAGAAGGAAATTATGTCCAAGAGATACTAGGTTGATAATGTCCCCAAGAGGAGCTCATAAGGATTGTCATGTTAAACCCTGCAGGTGGACTTAGTCCGACATGACGATAAGGTTGAGTGTGGTACTACTCTTGGACTAAGATATTAATTAAATGAGTTGTCAGTAACTCACTTAATTAGTGGACATTCGATATCTTAAACACAGGGAGACTAACACACTCATAATAAGAAGGAGCCCAAAAATGTAATTTGGGATTGGTGCAGTAGTTCAATAATAGTTCTCTAGTGGAATGAATTATTATTGATAAAATTAAGTTGTGTGTTCGGGGCGAACACGGGATGCTTAATTTTATCGGGAGACCAAAATCAATTCCTCCTCTCGGTCCCTATCGTAGCCTCTTATTTATAGAGTACTATACCCACCTATACCCACCTTCTATACCCACCTAAAGGGGGCCGACCAAGCTAGCTTGGGAATCAAGCTAGGGCTGGCCTAAGCTTGGTTTATGGGTGGCCGACCCTAGCTTGAACCCAAGCTAGAGAGGGCCGGCCATAATAAAATTAAAAAGAATTTTAATTTTAATTTTTATTATGTGGAAGATATAATTTATTAAAGAGAATTAAAATAAAAATATCTCTCTTAAAAGGATCTACAAAATATTAAAGAAAAAGATTAGATCTCTTTCCTTATTTGTAGATTGGAAAGATATTTTATTTTCTCTTTGAAAATTATTCACATGTTGAAAAATTAAAATTATAGAAATTTCTTTTTATCAACCATGAAGGGATTTTTGAAGAGAAATTTTATTTTTAAAATTTCCGGAAACAAATTAGGAAGTTTTAATTTGTTGATTGAAACTTGTCTAATTTGTCTCTCTATGATGTGGCCGGCCATTATAAGTTTAATTGGGAAATTTTATTTTATTTTTCTCAATTAATTCATGTCAAGAAAAATTAAGGAAATTTTATTGTAATTAAATTTCCTAATTTACCAAGGCTAAGGAATATAAAAGAGGGGGTTGGGGTGCCTTCATGAGTTACAACCTCTATTATTTTTCTCCCTCTCTATTCCTTGGTGTGGCCGGCCAACCTCTCTTCCCCTCTTCTTCTTTGTGGTGGCCGAACCTTTCTCTTGGCTTGGAGCTCTTGTGGTGGCCGAATACTACTTGGAGAAGAAGAAGAAGAAGGAGAGAAAGCTTGCATCCCTTGGAGCTTGGTTGGTGTTTTTTTCTTCTTCCTTGGTGAAGCTTTCTTGTTTTGGCCGAACCTAGCTAGGAGGAGAAGAAGGTGTTTGGTGGTTTCTCATCTCGGAAGATCATTGCCCACACAACATCCGAGGTTAGAAGAGGAATACGGTAGAAGATCAAGAGGTCTTTCTATAAAATATAACTAGTAATTTTTCTTTCCGCATCATACTAGTTATTTTTGGAAATAATATCAAATACAAGAGGCTTACGATTCTAGGATTTCGAATATGTTTTTCGATGTTGTGTTCTTTTGTTGTTTCTTTTCCTTGTGATTTGATTGTTCCTTTCGGTTAACCTAAAGTTATTTTAGGAAATTAAATATTAGTTTTCCATAAAAGGTTTTGTCTAGTCGGTGGTGGTTGCTCCCATATCCAAGAAGGTCATGTGCCTCGCCACGTCAGTATTGGGAACCAATTATGGAAATTAATATTTAATGGAATTAATAACTTAAGGTGACTTGGGTCGAACGTGTTAAGTTCCGCAGGAGATCCAAGTCAAAACCTAAAAGAACAAATAGATTAAGTTTTGGATCAAACGTGTTAAGTTCCGCAGGCGATCCAAAATTTAATTTAAAAGAACACATGGTAGCTAGGAAAAGGTTCAGACTTTTGTACAAAATTTTTGTACAGTGGAACCTCTAGGTTTTCCGAGTAGCAACCAACAATTGGTATCAGAGCTAGGGTTTTGCCTCTGTGTATTTGGTATTAGTTTAATTATGCACATGTCATACATAATTTAGGCAGGTTAATAGTAGGATGTGCTAACTTTGTGGATGCAGGATCCAACTATTATGACTTATAGTTTTTATGTGTGTGATTGGACCCTTGGACATGTCAAGGGCAATTATATGTGTGTGTATGATTGTATTATAAAATACAGCAGGAGCTGTATTTAGTTTTATTAGGATTTTATTTTTGATCTAGATACATGTACTTTCCTTTTATGGAATATAGGATCGATGGATGTAAATTTTTTATTTTATGTTCGATCTAGTTTACATGTACATTCCTTCGAGGAATATAGGATCGAAAAATGTAAAATCCTATTTATGTCGCGGATCGAATCTTGCAAGGCGTGGAACCTTTTGAGGACCAGAGGCGCAGCGGAACAAGGAGCAAGATGGTTGCGACAGCTAGATCCGGTGGCGGTGGCCAAAAATGGCAGCAGCTTGGGATGACAACACACGGAGGACAACATAGATAAAAGCCATAATAGTTGAAAATTAGATTTTCTATTTATTGCTTTTATATTGTGCTGTGTGTGCTTGTTAGTATGCATGTTAAGTAAGCTAGCATAGTAAAAAATTCCTCACTTTAAATAACTAAGTGGGAGAGGAATTTATTTTTAAATAAATTCCACGGTCTCCATTACTGGTTTATAAGTGATGCAACAAGCTTGCGCGTTGGCTCTGAGTGTCTTCCTCCATATCGGATGAGCTTGTTTGCGGATCACTAGATTAAACTTCCATTTTGGATGACTATAGGAAGTTAATTAAGAGCGTGTGATCTTCCCCATCGGAAGGGGCATAATCTTATTAATGGACTAAGTGTCAAGTAATGGTATACACTTAGGCACGTCTAATAGTATCCTCCCCATCGGAGTCACTGCTATTATTTGTGTGACCGAAGAAAACCAACTATTAATTTGTCAAAAAGATAAGTTAACAGAATAATAAAATTAAAACCCTTTCTTATAAATGTTGAGTTTTTGTATACGTCCACACTATCGTGACATACAAAAATTCACGGTGCATGAGGTAATTTTATTTGTCAGGTTGACGAGAAAATAAAATTAATGGGAAAACCTCCTCTTACAAATGTTTAATTTTGTATACGTCCACACTATCGTGGCATACAAAATTTACGGTGTTTGAGGTAATTTTATTTGTCATAAAGATTTATTGACAAGATAATTAATGGGTGAACCCCTCCTCTTACAAATGTTTAATTTTGTATACGTCCACACTATCGTGGCATGTAAAATTCATGGTGTTTGAGGTGTTGGTGAATTTAAATAATATTGTTTGAGGAATCAATGTTATTTAAAATTCAAAAGTTTTGACCAGATATTTGATCAACGACATATCAACTATTAATTTTATTCGTCATAAAGTAAAGTTGACGAGATAATAAAATTAATAAATAAAATCTTCTTTTTGATTTTGTATACGTCCACACTATCGTGGCATACAAAATTCATGGGGATTTTAAGGAGTTGATCTTGACCAAATATTTTTGTGATTCTTAGGATTTAAAATGTTTGTCAAATCCCTAGTTGTTATACTATAGAAAAGACTTAGTAGTCCCAATTGAAATGATTGGAAATAGGACTTGGACATTAAGGTAGACTGTCCTCTTAGAATTAAGAACAAGATAGGTGTATTTTATTCATTAGTTGATACATGTTTAGTGGTATTATCTACCGGTACCTGGTGTGTAGATACAGGAGCCACTGATCATGTCTGCAATTCATTGCAGGGGTTCCAGGAAACCCGATAACTATATGAAAGGTAAATCACCGTCCACATGGGCACTACTGTAAAAGTAGTAGCTGTTGCAGTGGGAGATGTTTATCTTTTGATAAGAATAAAATATGAATTTTAAGTAATTGTCTTTACGTACCAAGTTTAGAAAGAACTAGTTTTCAGTTTCTAAACTATTCAAAGAACTTGATATTCTGCCTCTTTTAATAACAATGTTGTTATTAAGAAAAAGAGAGAAGTTATCTGTTCTGGTATGTTGGTTGGCAATTTATAAATCCAATAACTTCCACGATGCAACAAATGGAAATTAGTAACACATCTTCTAACTTTAAGAGAAAGGAACCTTCGGAAATGAACCAATTATATCTTTGGCATCTAAGGCTAGGTTATATTAACTTGAGTAGGATTCATTGGTAGCTGATGAACTTTTGGGTTCATTAGCAGTGGAAATCTTTCCAAACCTACGAGTCTTACTTGGAAGGAAAAATAACCATGAAGCTTTTAAGACGAAGGGGTATGGAGCCAAAGATATGTTGGAATTGGTTCATTCTGATTTGTGTAATCCTATGACTATCTAGACAAGAGGTAGTATCGAATATTTCGTCTATTTTATAGACAACTATTCAAGATACAAATACATTTACTTAATGTGCCGCAAGACTAAGTGCTTTCATTAGTTCAAAGAGTACAAGGCTGATGCGGAGAAATGTTAAGGTAAAAAGTCACTATGGAAGATCGTAGTGGCAAGTACCTCTTGGGAGATTTTAGGAGTCACTTATCAGAAGTTGGGATTCAATCCCAACTAACTGCACCTGGTACACCCCAACAGAATTGTGTAGTAGAAAGAAGGTATAGGACTCTTATAGAATAATTAGATAGATGATGAGTTATTCAGAAAATTACCAAGTTCGTTTTAAGGATATACTCTGGAAAAGAAAGTGAACAAAGTACCTTCTAAAGTCAGAACTCTCTACTCATATAGAATTGCTGAATAGGCGTAAGCCTATTTTGAAGCATATTTGGATTCGGGAAGTCCATCACATATGCTGAAGAGAGACAATGATAAGCTGGATAGGAATTCACTTATTTATGGGTTATCCTAGAGAAACGAAAGTAGGCTTATAGTCTTAAAAATCAGAAGGTCATTGTTAGCATCAATGACTGATTTTTAGAAAAGGACTATATAATGAACCACAAGCTCATAAGTGAATTTGTTCTTACAGAAATAATAAAGGACATGTCTAACCTAGTACCAACTGTACAAGATGAAATATCACAAGAAACTACAACACGTATCACAAATGATACACAATTGCAGAAGGTGTCTCGTCATAGTGGGAGTGTTGTTAGGCAATCTTAAAAGATTCATGTTTTGGGAGAGTTTTTGGACTCGATCCCTGGAGGACATGAACCTGATCTCCGGACATATGACGAAGCACTCTAAGATAAAGATGCAGCATCTTGGCAAAGAGTAATGAATAATAGAATTAGAATATATATATTCTAATAAAATCTGGAAGCTTGTAGAACCACCAAATGGTGTAAAAGCCTTTGGGTGTAAAAAGCTCTATAGACAGGAAGGTAGAAACTTTCAAAGCAAGGCTTGATGAAAAAGGAAACTTTTTCATTGGTAGCCATGCTTAAGTCTATCTGGATTCTTTTATCTATTTGGCAAGTGGATGTCAAGACAATATTCCTTAATGGAAGTCTTGAAGAAAGCATCCATATAAAGCAACCAGAAGGGTTCATTGCAAAGGGCTAAGAGCATCTTGTGTGCAAGCTCAATCAGTCTATGGACTGAGGCAAAGCTTCAAAAGTCTTGGAACGTCCGGTTTATCAAAGTAATCCAGACCTATGGATTTATTTAGTAACCGGATAAGTCTTGTGTATACAAAAGGTGTGATGGAAACGTGGTGGTATTTCTTGTACTATACGTAGATAATATTTTTGGTAGTTGGAAACAATATCAAAATGTTGTCAGAAGTAAGGGTATGGTTCTCCAAACAATTCGATATAAGGACTTCGGAGAATGTATATATTCTTGAGATCAAAGTAATAAGGGATCGCAAGAAAAGAATATTTTACTTATCCCAAGCTTCATATATCAGAAAAATCCTTGCTCATTTTAAGCATGCAGAACTCGAAGAAAGGTTTCTTACATTTTAGGCATGGAGTAGCTTTATCTAAAGAGATGTCTCTGAAGACATTAAAGGAGATAAAGGACATGAAGGCAGTTCCTTATGCTTCGGCTCTGTGAAGCCTAATGTATGCAATGCTGTGTACGAGGCAGGATATCTATTTTGCCGTGGGCATGGTTAGCAGATATCAAAATAACCCTAGACAAGGACATTAGTCTGCAGTAAAGCATATATTGAAGTACTTTAGAGGCACTAGAGATTATATGCTAGCTTACAAGACAACTATTTTGGTCCCTGTGGGTTGCATGGATTTTGACTTCCAATCGGATAAAGACAATAATAAGTCAACCTCGGGGTTTTGTGTTTACTTTAGGAGGTAAAGTCATAACTATGGAAGAGTGATAAGCATAGGTGTTTTTCTGGACTCCACCATAGAAGCTTAGTATATGGCAAGCCTCTGAGGTAGCCATAAAAGCTGAATGACTCAATAACCTCAAGATAGACTTAGATATAATTTCTAGTTTGTCCAAAGATTATTACAATTTATTGTAATAATATTGGTGCAGTAGCAAACTTGAAGAAACCATAAGTCTATAAGGCAAGTAAACACAATAGAGCGCAAGTACCACCCAATACGAGAAATCGTATAAACAAGGAGAAGTTGTTGCCGCCTAGATTGCATCAGGTGATGACCTATAGATCCTTTCACTAAGGCCCTTAAGGCAAGAGCTTTTGATGGGCATGTTGAAGGGTTGGGAATCAGATGTATGGTAGCAGATATGACAGCTTAGTCTTTTAGTATAAGTGGGAGATTGTTAGGATGTATACTAAAAGCCTAGCTTTTGGTATAAACATTTATCTAGAAATAAGAATCACATTGGTCAAATGTCTACATTTGTTTGTAGTTGTTCAATTAATTTATATTATAGATAACATAGTATGTGGTTTATTCCCTTTCTTTAAGATTCACGGCAGTAACTCCAACTATTATGAAATCAGAAATCCAATCGATCGACCGATCGATTGGAGGCTTCTCAATCGATCAGCCGATCGATTGAGAAGTTCGTATCGCGAACAGTAAGCTCCTAGATCGATCAGGCGATCGATCCGGATGCCTTCGGTCGTGAACAGAAAGCCCTGGGATCGATCACTGGATCGATTGGCCAGTCTGGATCGATCAGCCAATCGATCCAGAATATTGCCCGAGCACAGTAGCGTGCTGAATCGATCACTGGATCGATCCAACCTAAGTTTCGCATACAGTAGCATGCTGGGTCGATCACTGGATCGATTAGACCATTCCAATCGATCCACCGATCGATTGGGAAGCCTGATAGCAGCGGGAAACCCCTTATTCTAGTTCCTTGACCATGGGGAATGTAATATATGACATGAATAGTTTGATTACACCCCTTAGCACATATAGAATAAAGAAATGATAATAGTTTAGCCAAGTTTTAATTAGTACAGCTTCCGCACCGAGACTTAGTGATGGTCATGGATATAGCTTAGCACAGCATATTGTGACGGTCCGGCCTTACAGCCTAGCCAGTAGAAGGCGGGTCGTTACAGAGTGGTATCAGAGCAGTTTCCATACTTCCTACACACACATCAGCATTGAACCTGTCGCTTCCAAGTAAGAACATCTCTCACTTTGTTTATATTTCTTGTTTTCATGTTAGAGATAAATGAAGCATGTTTATTTATGATAGTACCTAACATGATAACCATAGATATGCAATTATGATTGTATCAGTTATGTATGTCCTCTATGTCTCTAGAAATGGCACGAGGACGCCCAGCTAGAAGGGCACCAGCCACTGAGCCCCAGTACGAGGCAGGCAGTTCAGTGCCTCCTCCAGACGTTACAGCATTAGTGGCTCAGTTACAGCAGCAGCTAGTTGAACAGCAACAGGAGATAGCTACCTTAAAGGCTAATCAGCAGAATACTCCCACAGTCACCCCGGAACCAAACATAGCAACCCCAGTAGTTATAGAGGTTCCCCCAGTCCAGCCTACAGCACCAGTAGGCCCAGCAGTAGAGGAAAAGAGAGAAGCCTATCTGATCCAGTGGCAGAGAGTCAAGCCCGAGAACTTTTCAGGCACCTGTGAACTATGGGATGCTCAAGCTTGGTTTAAGACACTGGAGAGTACGATGGAGCTTCTAGACTGGCCAGAACAGGAGAAGGTGAAATGTGCCTCCTTCTGCTTGACAGGAGATGCACGTATGTGGTGGGAGAGAATCAGAGCGAAGCGTCTAGTAAACCAGATGACATGGGCTGACTTTGAGAAAGAATTCTTCGAGGAGTTCTTTCACATGCGGGTCACAAACCGCCACTACGACGAGTTCACTGAGTTTCGCCAGGGCAACCTTTCAGTGGAGGAAGCCGTGAAGAAGTTCAACAGATTGGCTCGTCTATGCCCTGAACTAGTCAGCACAGAAAAAGAAAGAGTCCGGTTGATGCTCAAGATGCTGAGGCCGGAAATAGCAATGAACGTGACTGACGGCGTTCATAGGCCGCAAACCACTGAAGAACTAGTCAGCAGTGCTCTCACCACTGAGCACTACCAGAACAATATCAAGCAGCAGAAGCAAGTCCTCTCAGAGTCCAAAGGGCAAGGAGGCTCAGGTACTCAGAAACAACAGAGCCACAACTCTAACTGGAAAGGGAACTCTAGCAACAAGCGCAAACCAGGGAGTTACCCAAAAGGAGGACCAGCTAGTAAGCAGCCCAGCTATCCCAAGTGTGCTATTTGTGGGAAATTCCACCCTGGAGTTTGTCGTAAGGGCACCCGAGGATGCTTTGAGTGTGGACAGGAAGGGCATATGGCTAAGCAGTGCCCAAACAAGACAATTCTTCCTCAACCACAGTCGATTCAGTACGGAGGCCAGCCAGCTCAGTTACATCAGATGCAGGTCGTTCTAGATGGTCCACACATCAGCCAGGGCCGATTAGAAGCCCCTCCAGCTACGACCAATGCGAGGATCTACTCACTCACCAGAGAGGATGTAGCAAATGCCTCGACAGTTGTCACAGGTCAGATTAGTATTTTACAGCAAAGTACAACTGTCTTGTTCGATATTGGGGCAACCCATTCTTATATATCCAGGATGTTTTTCGAAAAGTTAGCGATACCCCCAGAGGTACTCAGTAGTCAGTTTCTGACGACATTACCTTCAAGAGAAACTATGGCATCCACGTACTGGCTCAGAGCGGTGCCAGTCATTATAGCAGACCGAGAACTCTTTTGTGATCTGATAGTGCTAGACATGACTGATTATGATGTCATCTTTGGTATGGATTTCCTAATCAGATACGGTGCCTCTATAGAGTGCCGTAAATAGAAAGTCATATTCCAACCCGAAGCAGAAGTACAGTTTGAATACGTCGGAGAACCAAAGAGAAAAGCCAAAAAGTTTCTCTCAGCTCTGAAAGCACAGAAGTTAATGGATACAGGATGTACGGGATTTTTAGCGCATGTAGTCAATGTCGGTCAGGACAAGGACCAACAGCTAGCAGAGGTCCGAGTCGTATGTGACTACCTAGCATTCTTCCCTGAAGAGTTACCAGGCCTAGCACCAGACAGGGAGATTGAATTTGAGATAGAGCTCATTCCCGGTACCAATCCTATTTCCAAAGCGTCGTACCGCATGGCTCCAGCAGAACTGAAGGAACTTCATGAGCAATTACAGGAGCTGCTTGACAAGGGCTTCATACGTCCTAGTCACTCACCATGGGGAGCACTGGTATTGTTCGTGAAGAAGAAGGACGGGAGCATGCGCCTGTGTATAGACTACCGAGCGCTGAACCAAGTCACTATCAAGAACAGGTATCCCCTTCCCAGAATAGATGACCTGTTTGATCAGCTAAAGGGAGCAACAGTCTTCTCTAAGATAGACCTCAGATCAGGATATCATCAGGTGAAAGTTAAAGAAGGGGATATACCTAAGACAGCATTCAGGACCAGATACGGACATTACGAGTTCGTAGTCATGCCCTTTGACGTGACCAATGCTCCAGCTACTTTCATGGACCTCATGAACAGGGTATTCAAAGAATACTTAGATAAGTTCATTATCGTGTTCATCGATGACATCCTTATCTATTCAGGAACTCAGGAAGAACACGTAGAGCACCTGAAAATAGTATTGCAGACCCTTCAGCAGAACCAGTTATACGCCAAGTTCACAAAGTGTGAATTCTGGCTAAATCAGGTGTCCTTCCTGGGTCACATCATCTCAAAGGATGGTATCATGGTAGACCCCAGTAAGATAGAAGCTGTGAGTAATTGGAAAAGACCCAAGAACGCTAGTGAGATCAAAAGCTTTCTGGGATTAGCAGGGTATTATAGAAAATTCGTAGAGGACTTCTCCAGGATAACCTCCCCACTGACAGCTCTCACCAGGAAGAACAGAAAATTTCAGTGGACAGAGGACTGTGAGAATAGCTTCAGCGAGCTAAAAAGAAGATTGACCAGTGCACCTATTCTGACTCTACCAGAAAACACAGACATCTTTGATATATATAGTGATGCCTCTAAGTTGGGACTAGGAGCAGTGCTGATGCAAGATGGCAAGGTAATCGCCTACGCCTCCAGAAAACTCAAGGACTATAAGAGGAATTATCCTACTCATGACCTCGAGCTTGCAGCGGTAGTCTTCGCTCTCAAAATTTGGAGACATTACTTGTATGGAGCTCAGTGCAGAGTGTATACAGATCATCAGAGTCTGAAGTACTTCTTCACTCAAAAGGATCTGAATATGCGGCAGCGCAGATGGCTAGAGCTGGTCAAAGACTACGATATAGACATCCTCTACCACCCAGGGAAAGTCAATAGGGTAGCAGACGCACTTAGTAGAAAGTCCAGTACTACCTTATTATCGCTAGCAGCCATGTCACCGCCCCTACAGAGAGAGATCACAGATTTTGGTCTTGAACTCATAGTTGGACAGCTCTCTACGATGACATTAGAGTCTATCTTGCTTGGTGACATCCAGACAGCTCAGGAACAGGATCCTGAAATTCAGAAGATCAAGCAAGGGATAGCAGAATCAGAAGGTAGAGAGTTTAGAGTGTCCACTAGCGGGGTGTTGTATTTTGGCGACAGACTTTGTGTTCCAGATCAGGAGGAACTAAAGAGGAAGATTTTAGATGAGGCTCACAGGACTCCTTATGCGATGCATCCAGGCTCCACCAAGATGTATCAGGACCTAAAGAAACATTTTTGGTGGCCTGGGATGAAAAGAGACATCGCTAGATACGTTAGCACCTGTCTGACTTGCCAGAGAGTCAAGGCAGAACACCAGAGACCTGGAGGAGTTCTGCAACCTATCCAGATCCCAGAATGGAAGTGGGAAGACATTTCTATGAATTTCATAGTGGGATTACCCAGAACCACGAATGGTTTTGATACCATCTGGGTAATAGTTGACAGGTTAACTAAATCAGCCCACTTCTTAGCTATCAGGATATCCTACTCCATGGAACAGCTAGCTCAGTTATATCTCAAGGAGATCGTCAGACTACATGGAGTCCCACGGACCATTATTTCAGACAGAGACAATAGGTTCACCTCTCACTTCTGGGAGTGTGTACAGTCGGCATTGGGCACGAAGTTAAAATTCAGCACAGCTTTCCATCCTCAGACAGATGGTCAGACGCAGCGAGTAAATCAGGTACTCGAAGATATGCTTCGAGCATGCGCCCTAGATTTCAAGGGTAGTTGGTGCAAATATTTGAGTTTAGCAGAATTTGCATACAACAACAGCTATCAGGCCACCATCGGCATGTCACCTTACGAGGCTCTCTATGGGCGGAGGTGTAGATCTCCAATCTGCTGGTATGAGAGTGGTGAACAGAAGGAACTAGAGCTTCAGACAGATCTAGTAGCAGATACCACAGCAGCTATACAGCAGATCCGCCAGAGGATAGAGACAGCTCAGAGCCGCCAGAAAAGCTATGCTGATACACGGCGTAGACCCTTAGAATTTTCAGTTGAGAATTCAGTGTTCCTCAGAGTAGCTCCCATGAAGGGAGTAATGCGTTTTGGGAAGAAAGGCAAACTAAGTCCCAGATATGTGGGACCATACCTTATCAGCAGGAGAGTTGGCAAGGTAGCATATGAGCTAGAGCTACCACAGGAGATGTCAGCCATCCATAATGTATTTCATGTCTCTATGCTGAAGAAGCATATCCCAGATGCCACCCAGGTGATTGAGCCCCAGCTGGTACAAGTCCGCGAAGATCTCAGCTATGACAGTCGACCTACTCAGATAGTAGATCGAACAGTTAAGAAATTGCGGAATAAGGAAGTACCATTAGTAAAGGTCATTTGGCAAAGTCACACAGCAGAAGAGGCAACTTGGGAGACAAAAGCCAGTATGAGACAGAAGTACCCAGAGTTATTCTAAGTTCGAGGATGAACTTTTTATAAGGTATGGGGGATTGTAATGCCCAAAAATTCTCAAAATGATTTTTAGAAATATTCTATGATTTTTTTTTTGGAATTTTAGAATATTTTTAGAGAAATTTTAGAGTAGCGGAAGTAGCAAAAATAAATGGAGTCGTAAAATAGCCTACGCGGGTTTTGAACCCGAGACCTATTGGATCCTACGACTTATAGCGGACTTTAGTAACCAAGTGAACCCAGCAGGGTCGTGCTGAAAGGGAAGGGAAACACTTATATTTATATTTGAGTTGGGTGAATTTAACCACTTAATATAAATAGGAAATTAAAAGAGGAGTTATTAGATTTTATTCGTGACTTTCCTCCTCCTCACCCGAATCTCACGCCGCCCCCTCCCTCCTCTTCCTCTCTCGGCGCACCAAGCAAAGGCTAGGGTTCCGCCCCTAGGCTCTAGGAGCACCTTCCGGCGATGACCCTGACACGAGGACGCTTCCCTTCGCGAAAGGAACACGTGGACGCGGGAAAATCGTCGAGAAAATCGTCTCCACCGGGAATTTAGCGATTAGAATCGTAAGAAACCTAGCACAGGAGATAAGAAACCCCTCACCTGCAGTATAAGTAGCTTTCGTATGAATTTTAAGCTTCAGTTTAGTAGTATGTAGACTTTCGGCACAAAGGATGCGAACTAGCGCATACCAAGTGTTCGAATAAATTGTTGGCACAGTTAAAATGCAACTTAGGCATTTTATTAGCTTAGATAAATGCAATAGAAGCATTTTCACAGCTTATTTAGTCTTGCTACAGCTCTTATAGGACTAGATGTCCAATGAGTGGGCTCCCATAGTTGCCTCTAGGTTCAGACAACCTAGCTCTAGGTTCAGGTAACCTAGAAAGAGCAAGACAAGTAATAATTAGCTATGTTCAGTATTTTACTTTCTCGGTGGCACTGTACTGGATTAGATATCCATTGGGTTGGGCTCCCATAGTCGTCCCTAGGTTCAGCTAACCTAGTAAACCCTACTAGATTCGGAATTTGCAACCCCGGGTTTAGTTAGGGATGCGCGCGCAGCAAGTACAATTGTCGGGCCCAAACATCAGCATGATTATGTATTTTCACTTATTATATATAGTTTTCAAACTCTCACAAGATTGTTATGTGAATGCAGTATCGCCTCAACATTAGTCTAGCATTAGCTTAGCTCAGCTTTTTGTATCAGATTAGTTTTCCTATTGATACAATGTGATAGTTATGATTAGCTTTATTGCCATGATTAGTTCGATTTCTATGTGTTGTATGCCATGCCATGCTTAGCATATTCAGTATACATATATTTCAAATAGCATATTTTCAAAGCATAAATTGCATCGTATGCATGTTTTGTGAGGTAGATTGTTTCTTACTAAGCATAAAGCTTACAGATACTCTTTCCTTATACTGCAGATAAAGGTAAAGGAAAGATGGACTAGCGGAGGCTGGAGGGCAATGCGATGAAGATGTGTGT
The DNA here is from genome assembly GCF_018446385.1 of Zingiber officinale. Lineage (NCBI taxonomy): Eukaryota > Viridiplantae > Streptophyta > Magnoliopsida > Zingiberales > Zingiberaceae > Zingiber > Zingiber officinale. The sequence goes on from NC_055992.1 coordinate 135,674,550, forward strand.
GGATGGAACTTGGAATAAAGACCTTGGAGAAACTAGAAATAAATCTGAAACTTTAGCATTTTATTAAGTTGTTACTTACCTTATTTCAGTTATTTTAATGCTATGAATCATGAAAGACCTGGTTAGATTGTTAGTGTTCCTGCTTAGAATGTCAGTTAGTGTTATTGGGATGTTTATGGTCATGTTAGAACTTGTGTGTGTGAATTTGGGACGAAACAGTGCTGAAATCAGACTGGTGGTACGAAATCAGAAACCTCAATCGATCGGCCGATCGATTGGAGGCTTCTTAATCGATCAGCCGATCGATTGAGAAGTTCGTACCACGAACAGTAAGCTCCTGGATCGATCAGCCGATCGATCCGGATGCCTTCGGTCGCGAACAGAAAGCCCTGGGATCGATCACTGGATTGATTGGCTAGTCTGGATCGATCAGCCAATTGATCTAGAATATTGCCCGAGCACAGTAGCGTGCTGAATCAATCACTGGATCGATCCAACCTAAGTTCCGCATACAGTAGCATGCTGGGTCGATCACTGGATCGATTAGACCATTCCAATCGATCCACCGATCGATTGGGAAGCCTGATAGCAGCGGGAAACCCCTTATTCCAGTTCCTTGATCATGGGGAATGTATTATATGACATGAATAGTTTGATTACACCCCTTAGCACATATAGAATACAGAAATGATAATAGTTTAGCCAAGTTTTAATTAGTACAGCTTCCGCACCGAGACTTAGTGATGGTCATGGATATAGCTTAGCACAGCATATTGTGACAGTCCGGCCTTACAGCCTAGCAGTAGAAGGCGGGTCGTTACAATTCCTTAATGGAAGTCTTGAAGAAAGCATCCATATAAAGCAACCAGAAGAGTTCATTGCAAAGGGCAAAGAGCATCTTGTGTGCAAGTTCAATCAGTCTATGGACTGAGGTAAAGCTTCAAGGTCTTGGAACATCCGGTTTATCAAAGTAATCCAGACCTATGGATTTATTTGGTAACCGGATAAGTCTTGTGTATACAAAAAGTGTGATGGAAACGTGGTGGTATTTCTTGTACTATACGTAGATAACATTTTTAGTAGTTGGAAACAATATCAAAGTGTTGTCAGAAATAAGGGTATGGTTGTCCAAACAATTCGATATGAAGGACTTGGGAGAATGTATATATTCTTGGGATCAAAGTAATAAGGGATCGCAAGAAAAGAATATTTTACTTATCCCAAGCTTCGTATATCGGAAAAAAAAATCCTTGCTCGTTTTAAGCATGCAGAACTCCAAGAAAGGTTTCTTACCTTTTTGGCTTGGAGTAGCTTTATCTAAAGAGATGTCTCCGAAGACATCAAAGGAGATAGAGGAAATGAAGGCAGTTCTTTATGCTTCGGCTGTCAGAAGCCTAATGTATGCTATGCACGAGATCAGAAATATGTTTTGCCAAGGGCATAGTTAGCAGATATCAAAGTAACCCTGAACAAGGACATTGAACTGCAGTAAAGCATATATTGAAGTACCTTAAAGGCACTAGAGATTATATGCTAGCTTACAAGGCAGTTAATTTGGTCCCTTTGGGTTGCACGAATTTTGACTTCCAATCGGATAGGGACAATATTAAGTCAACCTCGGGGTTTTGTGTTTACTTTAGGAGGTAAAGTCATAATTATGGAAGAGTGATAAGCATAGGTGTTTTTCTGGACTCCACCATAGAAGCTGAGTATATGGCAAGCCTCTGAGGTAGCCATAAAAGTTGAATGACTCAATAACCTCAAGATAGACTTAGATATGATTTCTGATTTATCCAAAGATTATTACAATTTATTGTAATAATAGTGGTGCAGTAGCAAACTCGAAGAAACCATGAGTCTATAAGGCAAGTAAACACAATAGAGCGCAAGTACCACCCAATACGAGAAATCGTATAAATGAGGAGAAGTTGTTGCTGCCTAGATTGCATCAGATGATGACTTATAGATCTTTTCACTAAGGCCCTTAAGGTAAGAGCTTTTGATGGGCATGTTGAAGGGTTGAGATTCAGATGTATGGCAGCAGATATAGCAGCTTAGTCTTTTAGTATAAGTGGGAAATTGTTAGGATGTATACTAAAAGTCTAGCTTTTGGTATGAACATTTATCTAGAAATAAGAATCACATTGGTCAAATATCTATATTTATGATAAATGTAGTTGTTCAATTAATTTATATTGTAGATAACATGGTGTGTGGTGTCACACACAGAGGATCATGTTATCAGTACCTTATAAATTATAAACAGTAGCTCACAATCAAGATGGAAAGGAACAAACCATTGGAAGATCGTAGTGTAATTATGTATTAGTTTGTCTTAACTATATAATTACACTAGTACACTTAGGTGTATTGAGTAGGACCATTAGAGGTCGACTCTTTTATACTGACTTTATAAAGGGACAAAGACCTCAGTTATTATGGAAGTGTGTGCTCTTAATCCTAATATAATAACAAGCACATATATTTGATATTTATTTCTTTAATTTATCAATGGGTGAGATTTAGTTTGATAAATCAATAAGTCTGATAAGTTGGGAAATGATATCACTTATAGTGTGTGTTGTTGATTATAGAAGGAAACTGTGTCCTAGTAATCTAGGTTGATAATGTCCCCAAGAGGAGCTCATAAGGATTTTTATGTTAAACCCTGCAGGTGGACTTAGTCCGACATGACGATGAGGTTGAGTGGTACTACTCTTGGACTAAGATATTAATTAAGTGAGTTGTCAGTAACTCATTTAATTAGTTGACATTCGACATCTTAAACTCATAATAAGAAGGAGCCCAAAATGTAATTTGGGATTGGTGCGGTAGTTCAATAATAGTTCTTTAGTAGATTGAATTATTATTGATGAAATTAAGTTGTGTGTTCGGGGCGAACATGGGAAGCTTAATTTCATTGGGAGACCAAAACCAATTCCTCCTCTCGGTCTCTATCGTAGCCTCTTGTATATAGAGATTTATATCCACCACATACCCACCTTCTTACCCATCCAATGGGGCCGACCAAGCTAGCTTGGAACCCAAGCTAGGGCCGGCCAAGACCAAGTGGATTAGCCAAGTTGGTGGCCGGCCAAAGCTTGGGTTCCAAGCTTAGGTGGCCGGCCACTAGAATATTAAAAAGGATTTTTATTAAAATTATTTCTTATGTGGATATCATGTTTTTAAAAGAGAGTTTAAAAATTAAAAATTTCCTTTTATAGTGTTTTATAAAAGATTAAGAGAAGAGATTAATCTCTTTCCTTATTTGTAGATTAAAAGGATGATTTTAATTTTTCATAAAAACTTTCCTTATATGTAAATCATCCACATGTTTAAAAGAAAGTTTAAAATTTGAAATCTTTCCTTATTTGTTGAAAAGGTGGATTTTAAATTTTAAGAAAACTTTCCTTTTTTAACCATGTTCATGATTTAAAAGAGAGTTTAAAAAATTAAATATTTTCTTTTATAAGTTTCTACAAAAGATTAAGAAAAGATTTGATATCTTTCCTTATTTGTAGATTAAAAGAGATTTTAATTTTTAGAGATAACTTTCTTTTTATCCACATGTTAAAAAGAAAGATTTTAATTTCCTTTTTATTAACCAATCATGAAGGGATGAAAATTATTGAAGAATTTTTTTTTAAAATTTTCGGAGATAAATTAGGAAGTTTTAATTAATTAAAACTCTCCTTGTTTGTAGCTTTAATATGGTCGACCATTATAATTGATGAGAAGAAAATTGTTTTTAATTAAATAAATTTTCCTTTTCAATGGCAAAAGAATTAAGGAAGTTTTTATTAAATTTTCCTTATTTGCCAAGACCAAGGATTATAAAAGAGGGGGTAGAGGAGGCTTCATGGCTAACGACTCTATTCTATTTTCTCTCTCTTTTCTTCCTTGGTGTGGCCGGCCCTTCTCCTTTTCTCTCTTCCTCTTATATGGCCGAAATCCTTTATCTCTTGGAGCTTGGAGGAGGTGGCCGGATCTAGCTTGAGGAAGAAGGAGAGAAAGCTTGCATCCCTTGGAGCTTGGTTGGTGAAAAAAGTTCTTCATCCTTTAGAAGATATGCTTGGCCGAAACTTGAAGGAAAGAAGAAGAAGGTGCCTTGGTGGTTCTCGTCTCGGAAGATCGTTGCCCACACAACGTCCAGGATTAGAAGAGGAATACGGTAGAAGACCTAGAGGTTTTTGTTTGCAAAAGAAAAGGTATACTAGTATTTAATTACCGTATCATACTAGTTTTATTTCTTTGTAAAATACCAAATACAAGAGGCATGCGATTCTAGGATTTCGAATTAGTTTTTGATGTTATGTTCTTTTATTTTTCTTTTCTTTGTAATTTGATTGTTCTTTTTGGTTGACCTAAAGTTATTTAAGGAAATTAAATATTAGCTTTCCTTAAAAGGCTTTGTCTAGGCGGTGGTGGTTGTTCCCATATCCAAGAAGGCCATGTGCCTCGCCATGTAGTCCTGGAAGCCAATTTTGGAAATTAATATTTAATGGAATTAATAACCTAGGTGATTTGGATCGAACGTGTTAAGTTCCGCAGGAGATCCAAGTCTAAATCTAAAAGAACAAATAAATTAAACTTTGGATCAAACGTGTTAAGTTCCGCAGGCGATGCAAGTTTAATTTAAAAGAACACATGGTAGCTAGGAAAAGGTTGAGACCTTTGTACAAAATTTTTGTACAGTGGAACTATTAGGTTTTCCGAGTAGCAACCAACAGTGGAGACATTTCTTTAGCATCGAGACATGAAACACATTATGTATTGCTGACATGTCTTGTGGTAAGTCCAGCTTACATGCTACTTTCCCAATCCTTTCTGTGATCAGGTAGGGTCCTACGTAGCGAGGACTTAACTTGCCCTTCTTGCCAAATCTCATCACTCCCTTCATCGGAGCAACTTTGAGAAAGACTGAATCCCCTACTTGGAATTCAAGTGGCCTACGGCGTGTGTCAGCATAACTTTTCTGTCTACTCTAGGCAGTCTCAATTCTCTGTCTGATCTTCTGGATAGCCTGAGTGGTCTCATCTATCATCTCTGTTTGGATGCCCAACTCTACTTCCATTTCTTTTCTTTCACCTGCTTCTTGCCAGCAAATGGGTGATCTGCACTTCCTGCCATACAACGCCTCATAAGGTGTCATCTTGATGATGGCCTGATAGCTATTGTTGTAGGCAAACTCAGCTAAGCATAGATACTTGCACCAACTTCCCTTGAAATCTAGTGCACAAGCTCTGAGCATATCTTCTAAAATCTGATTTACTCGCTCTGTCTGTCCATCAGTCTGAGGATGGAAGGCTGTGCTGAACTTGAGTTTGGTGCCCAATGCATTCTGAACACACTCCCAAAAATGAGAGGTGAAGCGCCCATCTCTGTCAGAAACGATAGACTTCGGGACTTGATATACCCTAATTTTGTCGTGAAATGGGTATCAAAAGAATTAAGTGACTGAATTCATTCTACACTAATGTAGCATAAAGATGACTCGGGTTGTCTCCCAACGAATGTAAACAGTAGGATGATAGTCTTAGGATCGATTATTGTTGGCTTGGGGTTTTCTGGATAATTTGGAAATTTCAGAATTGACTCTTGAACAAAGAGAAGAAGTAAGGACCTAAAACTATGCTACATTTGTAAATTCAACTCATGGAAATTAACAAACAAAGAAGCTAACTAATCTAAACTACTGCATTGGGAGAAATGGTAAACAAGAATAACCTAATGCAACAATTAAGCAAATCTAAATTATGTAGACATCAAGAATCAAGAGCATTGGTATTAATCAAAGGTTCCAAACTAATAGCAAGGGAATTTGAATCAACTATGCCATGATAAACTACAACAGAACAACAATTCAAATAGAGATAAGAAAACTAGCATCCAAAAGATTCTCACTAATCAAACTAAGAAACCCTAGCTTAGATTCGGTGTTCATCGGATGAAGAACTCAGCGATAAAGGTAACAGAGAATGTAAACTCAGCTAGAATGGAACAGGATCAGAGGGAAGGACAGAAATGGTTGCGGAGCTTCAAGAAAGGAAGATCACCGGCCGGAAAACGAAGAGATCGACTCAAACCACCGAATTGTTTCACCTTCTTTGATTCTTCCTCCTTGCACGAAGTCGCGGCTACAGTTGCAGTCAGATCTGGAACAGGAGGATGAAGTGGCATCGCCGATTGATTTCGGACGGATCTCAATTGGAGGAAGGGTCGCCCTTGACCTCGTAGATCACCGACGGTGGAAGATCAGAATCCCGATCGCTGGCGCGCGCCTTTGTTTTTGACGCGAGGAGAAGAGGAGTTGACACAATCACTGTAGCTTCTCATCCCTTTAAATCTGATCAAGATTAGAACGGGCGGCTGTGGTTTCTCCTGATCAATCCAACGGTGGAAGTTGCTCCAAATCTTATCCAAATCTTCATATCTTAATCAATGGTTGTGATATACTTCCCCTTGGCTTGGATGGTCTATATAATGATAGATGGCTCAGATCTCCTCAAGTCTTGAATGAACGGTCTATATTGCTTCAGAGTTTGATCCCTTCAATTAGCCCTAGATTTGAGCCCAAATTTGGTTTGATCTGATCTAATCCTTTGCCCCTTCAATATCCTACAAGACCACATTCAAATGATTAACCATAATTCCACAAATAGATGATATATTGCATCAAAGATCAAAATCAATTCATACTCTTAACATGTGATATAAATGTGGATTTAAACACACAATCAACTCAAAAGCATGAGTTTAGAATCCTAAACAATGTGATAAAATAATGGTTATCAGGACTCCATGAAGTCTGATCACTTCCTTAACATATAGTTGTGCCAACTGCTCTATTGAGTGGGACACCTTGATGGCTAGAAAATGAACAAACTTGGTCAATTTGTCCACTATTACCCATATCACATCATATTCGTTCATGGTTCTTGGAAGACCTATTATAAAGTCCATGGATATGTCTTCCCACTTCCATTCTGGTATTCGGAGGGGTTGCAGGTGTTGGTGCGGGAAGCATCCGACGATCAAACCTATGTTTTGATTATGTCAAAGGGTTCAAAGTTAAGGTGTTTTGGTTTCTAATATGTTGAACAAGTTTGCAGAAAAGTCCTAAGTGTACTTAGGCAAAAGTCCTAGCTGCAGTTAGGCAGGTGGAAAACCCTAGGGGGTAGTAACCCTATGCGGAAAGTCTTGGCCGGTCGAGAGCTTCAGGCAAAAGTCCTATGGGGGGTAACCCTAGGTGGAAAGTCCTGGTGTCGCGAACCAGGTGGAAGACTGGACCAGCCGGGAAGCGGAAGTCCAGCAGAAAGTCCGGAAGCTTCGAACGCTGAGCAAAGGTCCAGTCGATCTGGAGGATCGCACTGGCAACAGGTAAATCTCCTGAGTGGAGTAGGTGAGGACGCGCTCCCCGTAGAGGGAACAGTAGGCGTCGGGTCGACCTAGGGTTTTCGCTCGGAAATCTGAAGTCAGACCCGGACAGTCCGGAGACTGTCATCATATTCTATTATCATATCTATATTGTTTTGTGCTAACTTGATTTTGCAGGGTATGTGTTTGGGACTAACACTTTTTGCAGGACCAAAGGAGCACAACTTAGCCTCGGATAAACAGTGTCTGAGGCGCCTCCATGGAGCTTGGAGGCGCCTCGGATGCAAAGCTGAGCTGTCCACGAAGCAAGCTTGGAGGCGCCTTGAAGGAAACTCAAGGCGACTTGGACTGGTGGATGAAGGCGCCTTGGAGAGCACAGAAGGCGCCTTGAAGGGATAAGTCACGACCAGTTCAGGCTTGATCCACGCGGGCGACTCGGCTAGTTTAAGGCACCTTGGATGGGCTTTAGGGCGCCTTGAGCACTATTTAAAAGGGGGTTTCGAGCAGCACCTTGACACAACGAACTCCAAGCAACCTTTCTTCAACGTGCTATCAACGAGACGACCCAGAAGTGCTGCGACTACTTCCCGACAACCCGGAGCTCCAAATTTGATATTCCTAAGTGTCGTTGGTATTTTTAATTACTGTTTTAAATTGTATTTAGCTTGTAATAATTTCGTGCTTATAGTTGTTGCCCACGGAAAGCGATCAAGGATCGCGGGCCTTCTAGTAGGAGTCGCCACAGGCTCCGAACGAAGTAAATCCCTTGCGTCTTTCTGTTTGTGTGTTTATATTTCCATTGCGTTTATTTACTCGATTGTTTTTACGATTCTGAAACGAACGAAATAGCCGTGAGCACTATTCACCCTCCCTCTAGCGCTTCTCGATCCAACAGCAGGACTCCTCCTGGTCTCTGGTGCTCTGCTTTGACTCTCTGGCATGTCAGGCAGGTACTGACATATTTCGCAACATCTCTTTTGAGTCCAGACCACCAGAACCTTTGTTTCACGTCCTGATATATTTTGGTGGAACCAGGATGCATGGAGTAAGGTGTACTATGAGCTTCTTCTAAAATTTTCTTTCTTAACTCTTCATCATTTGGGACACAAAGGCGGCTCCCCTGATAAAGAATTCCACTGTTTGATACTCGAAACTCTGAATTGTCTTCTTCTTGTATCCCTTGCTTGATTTTCTAGATGTCTGGATTTTCACTTTGCTTTCTCTGTATATCCTCAAGCAAGGTTGACTCTAAGGTCAATGCAGAGAGTTGCCCATAAATAATTTCCATTCCAAAGTCTGACAACTCCTTCTGCAGTGGTAGGGCTAATGATGACAAAGACATCAAGGATGCACTGGATTTTCTGCTTAGTGCATCTGCCACTTTGTTAGCTTTGCCTGGGTGGTAGAGGATTTCACAGTCATAGTCTTTGACCAACTCTAGCCACCTGCCCTGTCTCATGTTTAAGTCTTTTTGGATGAAGAAATACTTTAAACTCTGATGGTCTGTGAAGATTCTGCACTGGACTCCATACAAGTAGTGTCACCAGAGTTTCAGTGCAAAGACCACGGCTGCCAGCTCAAGATCATGAGTGGGGTAATTCTTCTCATAGTCTTTGAGTTGTCTGGAAGCATAAGCTATAACTTTTCCTTCTTGCATGAGTACAGCTCCTAAGCCCATCTTGGAAGCATCAAGCATCAAGCATCACTGTAGATGTCAAAACTCTTGTCACTTTCTGGAACTATCAGGATGGGAGCACTGGTCAGTCTCTTCTTTAGCTCTTGGAAACTCTGCTCATATTTGTCTGACCATTTGAACTTCTTGTCCTTCCTCGTTAGGGCTGTTAGTGGAGAGGCTATCTTGGAAAAGTCCACAAATTTTCTGTAATACCCAGCTAAACCAAGGAAACTTCTGATCTCTTTAACGTTCTTGGGCCTATGCCAATTATTGACTGCCTCTATCTTGGCAGGATCCACTTGGATGCCTTCTTTAGAAATAATGTGACCTAGAAACGCCACCTGATTTAACCAGAACTCGCACTTCGAGAATTTGACATAAAGGTGTTTCTGTTGTAGGGTCTGCAGGACTATTCTCAAGTGCGTGTCATGCTCCTCTGGGGTTCTGGAATAGACTAGAATGTCGTCGATGAACACGATGACAAATTTGTCAAGGTATTCTCTGAACACTCTGTTCATCAAGTCCATGAAGACTGCAGGTGCATTAGTCACACCAAAAGGCATGACTACGAACTCATAGTGCCCGTATCTGGTCCTGAAAGTTGTTCTGGGTATATCACTTTCCTTCACTTTCAACTGATAGTGCCCAGAGCGCAGGTCTATCTTGGAGAACACTGTTGCCCTCTTTAGCTAATCAAATAGATCATCTATTCTCGGAAGAGGGTACTTGTCCTTAATTGTTTCTTGTTCAGCGTTCTAAAATCCATGCACATCTGCATAGATCTGTCTTTCTCCTTAACAAACAACACAGGAGCTCCCCATGGTGAATGACTAGGGCGGATGAAGCCTTTGTCAAGCAGCTCCTGGGGTTGTTCTTGTAACTCTTTCAACTCTGCTGGAGACATGCAGTATGAAGCTTTTGAAATTGGACTAGTACCAGGAACCAATTCAATTTCAAACTCCACTTCTCTATTGGGAGGTAGTCCAAGTAGCTCTTCTGGAAATACCTCTAGATACTCGCAGACTATCCGAACTTCCTCCTGCTTGGGTCTTTCTTGTTCTTCTGTACTCACAATGAATGCAAGAAAACCAGCACACCCTTTAGCTAACATTTGGTGAGCTGTCAGAGAAGAGAGAAGCTTCTGGGTCCTCCTCCTTGGCACTCCTGTGAATTCAAAGGTTGGTTCACCTTCCGAATTCTATAAACTCTTCATAATGTTTATTGGTAATCCGTCGGTGGAAGAATTCTTCGTAAAAACTCTGTCTCGAAGTCAGCCCAGCTCATTTGGTTGACTGCTCTCTTGCTCTTAACTCTCTCTCACTACATACGAGCATCTCCAGATAGGCAGAAAGAGGCACACTTAACATTCTCGACTTCTGGCCAGTCAAGAAGCTCCATCATGCTCTCTAATGTCTTGAACCAAGCATGGGCATCCCAGAGCTCAGTCGTGCTTGAGAAGTTTTCTGGCTTCAGCTTCAGCCATTGTATCAGGTATGCTTCTTGTCTTCTAGGTGCTGTGGGGACTTCCAGGGCGGCTGGTGGAACCTCAGTCACCACTGGAGTCTCCACATTGATAGTTGGAGGAGTGGGAGGGATTGGCTGCTGATTTGCTATCAGATTGACGATCACTTGTTGCTGCTCCGCCACTTGTCTCTAGAGTTGAGCAACAACTTCAGAAAGATTAGGCTCAGTTGTTCTGGGCTCTTCGTTCTCCTGAGCTCGGTCCTCAGTACGAGTGGTACGAGGACGTCCTCTTCTTGACATCTCGTCATGCAGAGGGAAAACTTGAAATCATCACTATACTTTCTAGATATATCTTACTTAAGCATGATTCTTGACTTTAAACACATATGAGTAGGTACTTCTAAACATTTCTCTATACTACAAGCACTAAAGGAAAAACATAAAAGAAAGTATAAATACATTCTTACTTGAAGACGGCAAGGCTGGTGCTGATGTGTGATGTTGGAGAATGGGAACTGCTCTGATACCAACTGTAACGACCACCCTTCTCACTACTCTCTAAAGGTGTCCGTTACGTAACTACTATGGATTTTTTACTTAACTAATATAACAATCTGTACTTATTTTTTTCTAAAAAACCTAAAATTTTGGCAGAGTATATGCAGTTCAACAGGACTAAAATACAATACAATACTTTAAAAATGAACGTGCACATATATCTCATAATAACAGAAACATATAAAACTATATCTCCATGCAAACACCAAAGGTACATACTTACTAAACTGAGTTCATCTTAGCATACAATCTAAAATAAACATAATCTCAAATAACATGAAACTTAAAGTACAATCTCCAAAAGTTTCTTAATCACTAAAACACGGAAACATAATAACGCCCAAGTCTCTCCCATAGTCCAAGCATCACACATATCATCAAACACCTCCTTGTCGCCTTCCTTTGCTATAGCTTTTCCTTTCCTTTATCTACAGTAAGAGGAAATGCAAACTATAAGCAAAATTACTTAGTAAGCGCTATCTAACTCACAAAAACTCAAGTATGCATGTAAGCTGAAAGAAATCTGGAAACTGAAGGCTCAAAAGAAGATATTACTCATGCTCATCTAATAGCAAAAGAAACATACTGAAATGCTAAACATGTAAAGTAAATCTAAACAATCATGCTAGCATAAAGAACTACACTTGCTGAATTTTAAACACTTTCTGAATCTTATTTCACTTATTTGAAAACTTATACCTTAATACTTTAAAATAATAATCAACTTCTCTTGAGCTCAGCCGTAGTAACAAAGCGCGCTCCCTAATAGAGAGTGTGGTAGCTAGTCACAAGTCCTACGAGGGTAAAGACCTTGGTCTTACCAGGGCCAAGACCTTGGAATTGGTCACCTGGATTTGTTTAACGACAACCTTGGAAGTCGGGTACTAGCCTCTTCAAAGTAAAATATCTTAATTACTTCTTCTTTAAATATCTTGACATTTTAACAAGCACCTTGTGTGCCAAAATCCCTAAAGTCTTGACTTTGGGATCTACTTAAGGCCTTGGCTTTTTTCTTTCTTTTCTTTATCTTTCTTATACTTGTTAATACCTCTAATAAAAGGATGTCTCATACCAAAACTGCACTAAAATGCTTATTAACATTGCACTGAAATGCTTAACAGAATTGCATGGAAATACTTAATAAAACTGTACTGAAATGCTTAACAGAATTACATGGAAATACTTAATAAAACTGTACTGAAATGCTTAACAGAATTGCATGGAAATACTTAATAAAAATGTACTGAAATGCTTATTAAAACTGCACTAAAACTAAATCTGCATATAAGCTTAATCAATATTCTGCATACTATGCTACAAAATTCTGCATACTATAAGCTTTAACAAAATCTGCATACTAAGCTAATCAAAATTCTGCATATTGAGGTAACAAGAAAACTCAAATCTTTATGCTTGAAGTAAATGGTAGCAAGGAAGCATATCTAAACCCAAACCAAGTTAGGCTTACTGTTTTTATTTTAAAGACCTACATAAGACTTGTTCACAGCCTATGCTTTAATAGAGCAACAAATCCCTCACACACTATGCCACGACAATGAGGCTAAAAGAAAACTAAGGTTGTTCATCTCAAATGCTTAGCACAAACAAGAAACCCAAGACCTGCCGAAGTTAAAAACCCATGTAATCTGGTTCAGAACTTATACCTTACAGAACAACCGAAATCTTGTAGCATACTACAGCAGAAATGCAAACCTTTAGAGCAATAGGAAACAAGTCTGCAGGTCTATTTACACTACTAAAAGATCTAACTGAATACTCCCAAAACACTAAGTCATCTACTATAAGTGAGGACATTTCATCCTTTAGTAAAGACAAGTCAGTTAGCTAAGCAAAAATACTATCTGCTAAAAATTTCATTACTAAAAGAAAAAAGATGTTGTTGCTATCAAAGAGTGAATACGTGCATATGATGACATACCAGAACATGCACTTAATAGACTTACAGTACCCCTTTGATTCCTTTAAAGAGCTTACACATTCTAAATTACTTCCAACAAAGCAAAGCATGTCTGTACATATAAAGCAAGTTATTCCTCTTCAATTGCCAACTAAAAATGAAGTATGAAACCGAAAAAAAGAAAATCAAAGCTCGAAACTACTCTTACCGTAGGTGAGTAGTAACTTTCCGAGGTGTTCTTGGACTTACAACCGAAGAAGAAGGACTTCTAATGCTTTTAGGGTTTCAGATAGTTTGGAATCTTGGCAACTTCTTCACATCTACCGTTCCTTCTTGATGAGAGGAGCTCAGATCCGAGAAGAGCTCGCGGAGTTCCCTTTGGTCAGCCGCCGGAGAAGCCCTAGCTCCCTGCTGCGTTTTCGCCCGAGAGGAGCCGCGCCGTCGGGAGAGGAAGATAGGGAAAATATTTTTCCCGAAATCACTTAAGTTCTCTCTTTTATAATACCTAGGGTTCTTGTTCAATGCTATCCCTTAAATATATCTCACTCTTTCCTTAATTAGCAACGTCTGCTTGGGCACTTGGTCGGCCAGATTCGCTTAAGGTTTGGATCGGGCTGGAGCTCGTGGGTTCGAATCTCGGCTTGAACATTATTTTTGTCGAAACTTCTTTCGTTTAGTAAAAATACCAAATGACCTCCAAAAATTACATAAAAATGCTCTAAAAAATTTTAAAAATCTATAGAATATTTCTATAGCATTTTCAAATATTTTTAAACCACAATTAGAACTCTAAATGAGGAAATTCGGATTGTTACATCATTATATGGCTTGAAACAAGCTCTAAAGTAATGGCATGACAAGTTTGACACTGCCATGAAGGAAAGTGGATTTCAGAATGAATGTGATAAATGTGTCTACATGAAAACTACAGGAAATGACTATGTCATATTATGTCTATATGTAGATGGCATCCTTATCATTGGGAGTAATGATAAGATAATTAAATCCACTAAAGTTATGTTGAACTCAAGATTTGATATGAAAGACATGAGCTTACTTGATGTGATTCTAGGGATTCAAATTCTTAGAACACCAAAAGAACTCATCTTAAGTCAGTCCCATTATGTGTGGACAAAATTTTTGAGAAATTCAACAAGAGTGATACTGCATTGACATTGACTCCGATAGATATGAGTCAACATCGATCAAAAAATTAAGATGAGAGTATCTCTCAAATAGAGTACTCCAGGGTGATTGGAAATCTGATGTATTTAATGAGTTGTATATAACCAGACTTAGTCGACGTAGTAAGCAAGCTCAATAGATACACGAGTAATTCTGATATTGAGCACTGGAAAGGGATAATAAGAGTACTAAGGTACTTGCGGTATACTCATGATTATGTACTACACTACACGAGATATCCTACTGTGATCGAAGGATACAACAACATAAATTGGATATCAAATATGAAAGACTCTAAGTCCATAAGTAGATATGTCTTCACTTTGGGAAGTATGACCATTTCATGGAAATAGTCTAAGCAACCCATAATAACGATATCCACAATGTATTAGAGCAACCAGTGTGATCCTAGGTTTTTGATGTTTGGGCAAAGATTTAAATTAGGTTATTTGTTGTATTTGATATGCACTGTTAAGTATGAAGGTGGCAGGTACAACAAGAAAAATCCAAGTGTGGTCTTGGCATAGGAAAAGTCTAAGTGTGATCTTGACAAATGTAAGTCCAAGTGTGATCTTGGCAACGTAAGTCCAGGTGTAATTGGCAAGGATGAAGTCCAGAAGCAAGGAGCTCTTGGAAAGGATGAAGTCCCGGGGTGAGGAGCTCTTGGCAAGGTTGAAATTCTTAAGGTGAGGAGCCTCTTAGTAATGGAAGACTTGACAACAAGGACAAGGCCAAAGGAAATTTTTCAAAGTATAGCGTAAAGGATGGGGAAATATTTGAGGGATGCAAGGCTGATGGAGAAGGCTAGAAAGCAAAGTCAAATTCTCCAAACGAGGACGAGTGTTGAGTAATTGTACACAGGGTAAAAACCTTATTGTTGGGGTTTACCAGTCAATTGGTATGTGTCCCAGTCGACTGGTGGTTGAGAAACAACAAGTGTGAGCTTCTGTTTGCTCTACCTAAGATGACCGGTCGACTAGTATGTTCATTAGTTGACTGAGAGAGAGAAGAATATTTCTGTTCTCTCAATTAAAGTGGACTAGTCGACTGGTGTCTTCATTAGTTGACTGGTTTCGAGCCGTTGGGGTGTAATGATCGATTTTTCATAGAGGTCAGTTGACTTGTAGCGGAAAAATAGCTTGGATGTTTTCTCCCAAGCTCTATAAAATAGAGTTTGGGATGATTGGCTTGAGTGACGAAATTAGAGGTGGTTAACCCCTAATTAGAGTCTCCAAGCTCTCGAGATCCAAGTGTGCCTGATCAAGATTGTGCGAGGTTTACTCCATCGAGAAGGAGCTCATACTAGCTGGAGGTTCCTGGGGCTTGATCCATTGAAGGATCACAGGGATCGTCCAACTTACGGGCAACTTTATCTTCAAACTATTGGTGCAGGAAGCACCATACAATCGAACCTGAGTTTTGATTATGTCAAAGAGTCCAAAGTCAAGTTGTCTTGTGATCTAACAAGGTTGATTGAGCTTGTAGGAAAATCCTAAGTTGTTTTAGACAAAAGTCCTAGTGGATTTTAGGCAGGTGGAAAACCTTAGGGGGTGGTAACCCTAGGTCCTAGGGGGCGGTAACCCTAGGTGATGGAAAGTCCTAACTACGGTTAGGTAGGTGGAAAACCGTAGGGGGTAGTAACCCTAGGTCCTAGAGGGTGGTAACCCTAGGTGGAAAGTCTTGACGGGTCGAGCGCTTTGGGCAAAATCCTAGAGTCGGGGACTCTAAGTGAAAACCCTAATGGTCGCGGACCAGATAGAAGTCTGGACAGGTGTTGGAACCCCATGGTAGTTTTGATGTGATCAATCAGGTTAAGTTAGATCCTGTTGTGTTTGATTCTTGTGTCTAAGTGTGTAGGAGCTTAGGAACACAAGAAGTCGAGTGGAAGATGCAGCTAGCGAGAAGGATGGAAAGAGAAGGGAGCCGACAGGCTTGGTGCATCCGAGGGACGAGGTGCTGTGGAAGAGTACACCGGTGGACGAGAAGGACGTGTGCGATGTTTCGAGGGACGAGAAGCCAGAGCGGAAGCCTCGAGGAGAAGGCCGAAAAATAGATCTGGGTGAGCCCTATTTCGGATGTCTGCGATCACCCAGGCAATCGGAGCAGCAGAAGAGCGAAAGGAGGTTGGAATTACTACTAGAAGGGCCTTCAAAGTGAATTGAAGGTGCCCCCGAACCTTCACTGTGGAAGGCGCCTTCATGGTGAAACAGAACAAATTTATATTAATTAGGAAAAACTTGATCTAGCATACAAACAACAAATTGACGAAAAATTTAAACTTTATTACCAATGAAAATGGTGAAACAGAACAATTTGGCTCTGATACCAATTAATAGGTCTTGTAAAAACCTAAACCGTATGAATTCTAAAATATAAAGAACTCACATATAGGAAACATAAGAATAAGAAGATCTAGTTTCATCAATTAAACATGACATAAGAAAAATCAATACATAAACAAATATGATAAGGAACTTGATTGAAGAGTCATCCTTGTCTTTAGTATCATCCAAAAATAATCCCTACGGAAGAGGATGCAACAGAAAGAAAAGAAAGGTCTTCTAAGGGGCTTAGGGGTGATGACGCTAAAAAGCTTTAGATCAACGGGGAACTAAAAATTCTGTCAAGATTGAACCCTAAACTCTTAGGGACCAGCCCTATATATAGTGGACATCTATTATCAGTCCATAAATGATAATAAATACGTGACTATAAATTTTACACATACAATATCTACATCTAATAATCAAAACCCAATAAATCTAAATTAAATCATTTTAATAGATTAAGTACTCATATACAACTTATAATTAAATCTATTAATTAGAGATAGACATAACATAATTAAGTAAGTCGTGGTGTACGAACAAGGAGACATCACAACCCAAATATCCAATCTCGTGAGGGTTTGTTTAACATTCCATTTAATGAGAAGGTAACGACTAAACTTTAAATAGTCGAGGAAAATTAATTTATCTATATGAAAAATAATTTACCATTTGCTTTAAAAAATAATTTATCTATATGAAAAATTAACATGATAAATGATGTGGATTAAATGATCATAAATATGTAAACATTAAATTTTATAATAAATTATACTATAGCTGAAATATATGGCTAAGTCGAAAATTAAGTGGTAGCCATAATGTGGAGGTGAGTGAATGTTCCTAAGTCCTACTTAATTTTTGTCGCCTTCTTCAATGTTAACCATTGGGCTGTTATTGGCCAAGAATTGCAAGGGATAATAGAGGACCACGAAGGGATTGAGGGCCATGGTTAATTATGGTCTATAACTTCGATAACAACTACAATAGTCGAATAAGGAGCTCGACATAGAGAGCTTTGAGAGTCGGTAGATGAGAACTCGATAATCTTTGAGTGCTAGCTCAAAGGTGGACTAGATTGGAGAGCTTAGACAACTCAAATCACAAAGCTTGAGGAACTGATCAACCGATAACATCTACTTAGCTCCAAATAGATGCCAATATGAGGATCTCACCCAAGGACTTTAAACACATAAGTGGTTAATAAAAAGGTCTATTTTTAAAAAATTCATAATAGATTTATTAAAAATTATAAAATACCTTTCAGTTATTTTTAGAAACCCTATATATATTCAATATTCCCTTTCAATAATTAGAATAAATAAGATTTAATGAATAAACACTACAAAATTAAATTGCGTGGTAGGTAGAAACTAATAATTATTTCAGACAATGAGTTAACGAATGACTATAATTATCATACTTCTAAACTTTACTTTGTATCTATATCACTATTATTATTATTTCTTTTGGGATACATGATTAATGCAATTGAATGTGACAACTAATTTAGTTGCACAAAAGATTCATATCAAATCTAATTTCATCACTTGATGGAGTTTAGCCTCTCTTTTTTCTCCCCTTTATTTTTTTTCTTATTTATTTTGAAAATATGTATTTATTTTTTTTATAATCAAGGTATCCAAGGTTTGCCTGACTAATTTGAAAGTAGATGGTCTTCCTCTTGATTTACTTGTGGATAAATCCAAAGTATAGTTTAAACACACTAAAAGCTGACCTCCAAAATATTCATCTATATTACACTACAAAAAACACACACATTTGGGGATAAAAGTTTGGAACGAAAAATATTCGTCCCAAAATTGGGACAACTTTACCAACGAAAATAAATTTCGACCCAAATAACCAACAAATTTTA
The DNA here is from genome assembly GCF_018446385.1 of Zingiber officinale. Classification (NCBI taxonomy): domain Eukaryota; kingdom Viridiplantae; phylum Streptophyta; class Magnoliopsida; order Zingiberales; family Zingiberaceae; genus Zingiber; species Zingiber officinale. The sequence goes on from NC_055992.1 coordinate 135,692,933, forward strand.
CAACAAAAAAATTTCATTTCAAGTTTGCAACAGGAAAAATATTCATTGCTAAATTCGTCCTGAAATCTGGAACGAATCCAGAATTCGTCCCAAATTTAGGGACAAATCCTGGATTCGTCCCAGATTTTGGAACGAATCGAGGATTCATCCCAAATTCTGGAACGAATCGAGGATTCGTCCCAAATTCTGGGACGAATCCAGAATTCGTCCCAAAAATGAAATTATTTTTTAAAAAAAGACAATCAAACACCGAAGGCTTATATCTTGACCTAGAGACATCAAAATTTCATAAAAAAAAAATTCTATACATTCGTATCATTGACCTGATCGTAAATATATCATCATCCATAATATTTAATTAATATTTTCAGTGATTCAAATTTTCAACACCAAATTAGGTCAAATTGGGATTAAAAAATTCCAAAAATAAATAAATTTGGTCAAAAATATTTTTATGGATATATTTACGATCAGGACAACGATACGAACACATAGAAATTTGTTTCATCAAATTCCTATGTCTCTAGGTCCGTATTTAAGGCGTCCCATTTTGTTCTATTTTTTTTTAAATAATTAAATTTTTGGGACGAATTTCTAGATTCGTCCCAAAATTTGGGGTGAATCCAGGATTCGTCCCAAAACTGAAAATAATTTTTAAAAAATAAAATCAAATACAGAAGGCTCATATCTTGACATAGAGACATCGAAATTTCATGAAACAAGTTTTTATGCGTTCGTATCGTTGACCTGATCGTAAATATATCATCATCCATAATTTTTAATTAATATTTTCAGTGATTCAAATTTTTAACACCAAATTAGGTCAAATTGGGATTAAAAAATTCCAAAAATAAATATATTTGGTCAAAAATATTTTTATGGATATATTTACGGAGTGGGGCGAGAGCAAAAGCAGTCAAGGTTGGAATTAATATTTATTTTATCTTAATATATGGTTTAAATTTAATTAGTTACGTACCATTACTATCTTAATATTATATGTGTTTCTATTATATCTAATCAATATCGTATGTGTTTTACAAAACAGGAAAAATATGATCAACTCGAGCTAGCCCAAACATGCTCACAAGCTGGTATCGATAGTCAGGGGTCTGAGGAGTCTGTTGGCAATAATTTGAGTTTATGGTTAGAGGCCAGTTGAGGACCAAAAGGGGGAAGGATATTGGGGATGAGTTCCTTGAGTAGAACCCAAAGATTAGTTGGAACATCTTCCTCCACATCAGCACTTACGAGCCAAATAAATACCTTGACTGATGAGGTTAGCAATTTGAAGGAAATAATATCGCAAAGAGACCAATAAAGGGTGCAAAGAGACCTAGAATGGGCTAATTTAGAGAAAGATATTAGAGATATGCGCCGACAACAAGAATTAATCATGCAACACCTTCAGTTGAGCTCCGCTCAAAGTCAGAATCCTCCCAATGACGATGATGATAATGCCTACGATGATAACGATGATGGTGGTGATGGTTTTTGATGATTTTAATTATGTATGATGATTATTTGTCTCATGTTTATTTTTTTACACATTAATCAATGGCTTGTTAACTTTTCTAATTTTTATTTTAATTAATATTGTCAATTTGTTTTTAACAGGGTTGGTGAGGTGAACTAAAGGTCGGAGAAAAAAAAGTAAGTATTAAGTAACATGTTAAACTTTTAATTTTATTTATTTATTTATTTTTTTCTAATTCCTTTTAATTTATTTAAATTTATTACTACTGCATTATTAGTTCAAATTCCAAATTATGATTACAGTTTACCTAACAACCAAGTAACTATGAGTACTAAAAGACTAGTATCACCAAATTAAACTTAACTAGTTTGTGTTTTCTTCATTTGAGCTATTTTCATATGTTAGGAAATTTTAAGATTACCCTTCATTCTCTCCATGTCACATGGACATAGAATATTTGTAGCTATTGATTGATATGGTGAAATAGGAATTATCATAACAATTTCAATAGTTAAAACTCATTGTCATTGTAAGAAAATTGTTATCTATTTACAATATTTAAGATAACAATTAAACATAAAAAAAAACCAATTGAAAATAAAATATTTACTACATTCAATCCATCGCTATATTATGTTCAAAATCTCAAAATTATTTATACACATTTGAATTGTAAGATAATATAGCTATGTAAAAGAAACAAAAAAATATACCAATTAAGATTTTCAAAATTAATTGTACACATCTGAATTTAGAACTATCAAACCATAAATCTGTTAGTGATCGGTGGCCGGCTTGAAGGGGGGTTGGATAGATGGCACCCCCAAATACTCGCTTCCTACGTATTTGTTAGCACAGCGGAATACAAACAATACAAATACAAATACGAAAGCTAAAGACTAAGAATGAGAAAGACAAGCAAACCAATTGACACGTTCGTTTACGTGGTTCGGAGATAACTTGCTCCTACTCCACGGCGTGTCCGTAAGGTGGACGATCCCTCAATCCGTCGGTGGATTAATCCCCAGAAACTCCGGCTAGCACAATCCTCCTTGTCGGTGGAGAAACCTCGCCACAACTCGATCAAGAGCACTTGGATTGCTAGGGCACTAGTTGACTACTAATTAGAGGTTACCCACCACTAATTTCCTCAGCGATAACCAAGCTTCCAAGCCTTGGTTATATAGGCCGCGGGTTGAAAACCCCGCCTACCAGTTGACTGCCAAAACATGCAGTCGACTGCCCTCTGTGGAAATTCGACCGTTACATCCCAACGTCTCGATTCCACACTAACCGAGCGAACAGAGACATTCTGTTCGCTGCCAGTCGACTGCACCAGTCGACTTCTAAAACATGCAGTCGACTGCTACAGTAGCACTACTGTACTGCTACAGTACTGCTATAGTAAAACCCTAAAACTAGGATTTTACTCCGAGTACAATCTCTCATGCACTCGTACCCTCACCCTTATGACTCATTTGACGCTTCATTTGCAGCTTTGACCTCTTGCCTTCAAGCCTACTTCCTTTGGCTCTCGTCCCTCGGATGCATTCAAGCTCGCGGCTCATCCCCAATGCCATCCTTCGCGTATGCCTCGAAGTCGCTTCCCTCGGCCCTTGTCCTCGCTGCCTTGTCCACGGTCCCTCGGATGCTCCATCCTTCACCGGACCCGAAGCCATCAACCTGAGTCACATGTGTATCCTGCAAACCTGCACAACTCAAATACACATATCAAATACAAGGGTGAACCTAACTTAAACCCTTTGCCCAAACACCAAAACACATGGTCCCGCGGACCATTGGGATTGCTCCAACAATCTCCCCCTTTTTGGTGTTTGGCAATACGTTTAAGTTAGGGAAAACATATAGCAAATAAATATGCTAAAACAAATGGGCTTACGTTGCCAAGGCTATACACTTGGACTTACATCGCCGAATGGACTTACGTTGCCAAAGCTACACACTTGGACTTACACTGCCGAATGGACTTACGATGCCAAGGCTACACACTTGGACTTACAACGCCGAATGGACTTACGTTGCCAAGGCTACACACTTGGCAACCGCCGTAACAATGCATCATGCATTGGAACCTATCCCAAGGCTCCCCCTACACCTACGCTCCCTATGAGCTAAGATTTTTACAACGGGCTTTTTAAGAACCTATCCCAAGGCTCCCCCTACACAAAGGTACTTTCAGGTTTTCCCAACTAAACCTTACTTCTCCCCCTTTGCCTAACATCCAAAAAGTTCTCCAACAATATCCCAATTATTGAAAACTTGTCATCCAAATGACCCTAAACTCATGTATGTATCCCCCATGGATCTCATACATCTATATGAGCTGACCCGGTCAAAAACCAGTGCTGAAAACACTTTCAGACTGGTATCAGTCGACTGCAAGAAGTACCAGTCGACTGCCCCCATGAAAACGAGCTTACAGAGATATTCTGTGCTCGTGAACAGTGTTACCAATCGACTGGTAACTGTACCAGTCGACTGGTACACTATTCATGAAAAAATCAGCCTTTTCTGGCCAACTTCAGAAATGCGCCAGAAATTCCACAGACCTCCAAAAATCCCCAAATTTTGTAGAGAGGTCTATTATATCAATATCTAATTGGGAAATATATATAAAAAATATATCTATCACCAATCCCAAGATTGACACAAAACACAAAACTAGCTAAAAAGTTCAATTGAACCTTGACCTAAAGTCCTAGTTTTGGCTTCCTCTTGATGTATTTGCCCATACTAACCCACAATGCATCCCTAGCATTGGTTTATATGGCATCTATACATCCAAAACTAATTTTCATGCTATATGACCCCAATTGTCATATTTCTTGCATGAAACATAAACCAATTGTGCTAAAACCCTAGGTTTAAGACTCAAGTCCGTCTCCAAACCACTTGGCACATTCCATGGCTTGTCTAGACTTCCAAGTAAAATTCCCTTGAGATCCATTGGCCATGGGTCCCAAATTGACTCTTTGAGCTTCCCCTAGAGCTCTTAACCTTAGTCACCTCCCTAGGTGACTCATCTACAATGGCTAGACCACATTGGTGCACCCCCGGTGACACTTGGCCTATAAATCTAACCTTTTTAACCTTGGTTAGTTTCTCCTTACCTTTAAATGGCTTTCCCTTGCCATTTATTGGCTTCTCCTTACTATAGTCATATGAAACCCTAGCATAAGACTTTCCCTTAGCCTTGGAGACACTAGATCGGTATCCCAAACCCGATCTATCATTGTTGGGTCTTTGGCTACCCAACACCATACCTAAACCCTTAGATCCAACATTGAATCTTTCTAGGGTTTTCTCCAACTTATCAAGCTTTGCCTTCAAAGCTTGATTTTCCCTTTCTAAGTTCCTAAACCTAGAGTCAACATGTCCACCATGGACATTCCTAGACCTACCCTTTCTAGGCATGTGTCTCCCCTTCTTGGGATTAATGCCTTGGGTCTCCTTAGGTCTACTATTTCTTTGTTTATCATGCATTGATCTTCTAGGATTTTGATCTACAATTATCCTACTCCTATCTGTAGGATCGAAAAGAATTTAGATATCTCCACAATGACATGATATTGTCCACTTTGGGCCTAAGCCCTCATGGTTTTACTCTTGGGCTCTACCCAAAAGGCCTCATGCCAATGGAGATATCTTTTTCTTATAAACCCATGATCTTTTCCATGTGTTTTCAATATGGGACTATGTTTGCAACCTTGCAACCCCAACAATCCCCCCCTCAAACAAAGGACCATGGGCTTCCCACGTCCGATCCTCGACCCACCAGGTCTTCCTGCCCCTCGGTCTACTCGACCTACTAGGACTTCCTGCCCCTCGGTCTACCCGACCTACTAGGACTTCCTGCCCCTCGGTCTACCCGACCTACTAGGACTTCCTTGCCTAGCCGCAACTAGGACTTCATGCCCTTCGGTCCACCCGACCTACTAGGACTTCCTGCCTGGTGTCTGGTCCTCTTGATCCGAACATAGGAGCCCCCACTTTCTTTGTTCGAGGTCAATATTGTACTCACATGGTTCAATCAGACCATAGCTCTTGTGCACAGTCGGTGGTTAAACCTTCTGGCAGTCCGGACTCTGATACCAATTGTAGGATCGAAAATAATTTAGATATCTCCACAATGACATGATATTGTCCACTTTGGGCCTAAGCCCTCATGGTTTTGCTCTTGGGCTCTACCCAAAAGGCCTCATGCCAATGGAGATATCTTTTTCTTATAAACCCATGATCTTTTCCATGTGTTTTCAATATGAGACTATGTTTGCAACCTTGCAACCCCAACACTATCATGATATTTAAATCCAAAATTTTTCATTGCTACATGATGATAATTATTATTTCTAGCATGCATGGAAGAATGAAAATTTGAATTAAATTTCAAATTAAGATGTACCTCCCTTACCCTTGAGGCTCCCCCTTTACTCGAGATCCTCTTCTTCTCCCATTTCTTTAGATGTGCTAGCTTCTTAATTTCCCCCTTCTTGGGATATTTGGTGTGGTAGTGACCCTTCTCCCCACACGTGAAGCACACAATGCGCAATCTCCTCCTATGGGCTTCTTCTTTCCTACAACCCTTGTTAGTGTTTAAATTAACTTGAATGGGTTTAGGATTTACCTTCTTCTTACCCAATGGACATCTACTCTTGTAGTGTCCCTTCTCATTGCACCCGAAGCAAATGATGTCATCTCTTGATTTTGCTTCAGTGGAGGTGCTCACTAGGTTGACCACTTCCAAGACCTCCTCTTTATTCTCTTCACTTGTCTTGGATTTTTCTTCAACCTTTGCGGATGTCTCCTCATCCACACTAGTGGATGACATTTCTTCATCCTTCTCCTCTTTCTCCTCGGAAGTTGAGTGCTCTTCACCTTCCGGTTGCTCCTCCTCTACTTGAGCTTCTTCATTCGTTTCTTCGGATTTTTCTTCTTCTTGTGTAAGCATAGGTTCTTCCCATTGAGCCTTCTTTATCTTGCTCCACAAATCATGAGCATTCTTGTATTTTCCTACAAGGCTCATTACGTCATTAGACAAAATATCAATTAATATAGATATTACCTTGTCGTTTGCCTTTGATCGTGTGGTTTGCTCCTCCGTCCAATGTCGTGGTTGGAGCTTCTTTCCCTTCTTGTCCTTCGGGACCTCGAACGGCTCTTTGACCACCATCATGGTGTCCCAATCCGTGTTGAAGAAGACCTCCCCATCTTCATCATCCAATACGTGATGTCCCACAAGCCTCTACCTTCAAGCTTTGGTGGTTCAATTAAGCCAGTCATCTTTGCTTCCTTGGCGGTTAGTCCAATGGAGAGCGGCCTCGCTTTGATACCACTTGTTAGTGATCGGTGGCCGGCTTGAAGGGGGGTTGGATAGACGGCACCCCCAAATACTCGCTTCGTACGTATTTTTTAGCACAACGGAATACAAACAATACAAATACAAATACAAATACGAAAGCTAAAGACTAAGAATGAGAAAGACAAGCAAACCAATTGACACGTTCGTTTATGTGGTTCGGAGATAACTTGCTCCTATTCCACGGCGTGTCCGTAAGATGGGCGATCCCTCAATCCGTCGGTGGATTAATCCCCGGAAACTCCGGCTAGCACAATCCTCCTTGTCGGTGGAGACACCTCGCCACAACTCGATCAAGAGCACTTGGATTGCTAGGGCACTAGTTGACTACTAATTAGAGGTTACCCACCACTAATTTCGTCAGCGATAACCAAGCTTCCAAGCCTTGGTTATATAGGCCGCGGGTTGAAAACCCCGCCTACCAGTCGACTGCCAAAACATGCAGTCGACTGCCCTCTGTGGAAATTCGACCGTTACATCCCAACGGCTCGATTCCACACTAACCGAGCGAACAGAGACATTCTGTTTGCTGCCAGTCGACTGCTAAAACATGCAGTCGACTGCTACAGTACTGCTACAGTAGCTCTACAGTACTGCTACAGTAAAACCCTAAAACTAGGATTTTACTCCGAGTACAATCTCTCATGCACTCGTACCCTCACCCTTATGACTCATTTGACGCTTCATTTGCAGCTTTGACCTCTTGTCTTCAAGCCTACTTCCTTTGGCTCTCGTCCCTCGGATGCATTCAAGCCCGCGGCTCATCCCCAATGTCATCCTTCGCGTATGCCTCGAAGTCGCTTCCCTCGGCCCTTGTCCTCGCTGCCTTGTCCACGGTCCCTCGGATGCTCCATCCTTCACCGGACCCGAAGCCATCAACCTGAGTCACATGTGTATCCTGCAAACCTGCACAACTCAAATACACATATCAAATACAAGGATGAACCTAACTTAAACCCTTTGTCCAAACACCAAAACACATGGTCCCGCGGACCATTGGAATTGCTCCAACAAAATCAACTTTTTTTCATGATATGCATCTTTTCCGTATTAAAAGACAATCTAATTGAAACAAAGCCAAGTCCTTGCATCTCTCTTATCCCCTCAAAAAAAGATATATATATCAACTAAGATTTATAAAATCCATACACTTGAAACAAAAATCCACATGTTAACTATGCTTTTAAGATTGTTACATGTATGTTTAAACCACAGAAGCATGACTATTATTTTATGCATCAGTGAGTTTTCAAGAATCATCCAGAACATAAAATAAGCAAAAGTGTGCAAGGTTAAAAAAAATTCTAAATCTAGAAAAATACCACAAGACATTATCAAAATTGGTACCAAAGATGTTGGCATTCCTAGTGAAAATATTATTGAACTGATTCAACCCACTTTATTATCTAAAAGTTCTGAATTTGATTTATGTACAGTCTCAAAACTATATAGATACATAAAAGTTCTATATTTCATCTAGAATTATATCACCCCATTCTAAAATTCTTTACTAGATAACGATGCATCCTCCTACCTTAATATTTTGCAAAGAGTTGTTAAAGATGTGCTAAAGCTAATCATATGAAATTGTCAACTAGTTAACACAATGAAAGGAACAATTATTTTAAACATTTTTTAGTTTACATTTTACACCAAAACACAACCAAACCAAGGACAAAACTATAAATTCAGCAAATTAAAATGAATAATAAAGTGAACAAAGTGAGGAAATTTGAACCCTAATACCATACTACACAATATATCTCTCTCTCTCTATATATGATGTACCAATTATATTAGGTTGTATCATAGTTACGATACTTATACTTAGCTTCAAGATAATTCTTATAATTTATTTACCGTTGCTATGACATGGATGGTTCATATCGTTGGTAAATAGGGCATTTATTTGAATGTTTAAGGAATTTCACAGTTATGTCTTATTTCTAATCGTTCTTGTTACATGGCCATATCGTATCATATTTACAATCTTTCTAGTTACACATGATCTGGTTTATTTGTTTGTTGTTATGTAGGCAAAGGAGATTTGATGGGGAGCAAAGCTTTTGTGACAGACAAAGGTGACTTGATGTATTCTTAGTTTATTTACCTTCTTGGATGGATGATGGACTTATATAACATTGGGTTGTTGAACTTTGTATAATATTTTCTAGAAGCTTGAACAAGATAGATCTTGTAAAATTTGTTGAGATCTTTATATTTGTTGAATTATCAGTTGAGTTCAATTATTAATATTGTATGTGAAATTAGGATGCGTTGAATGTATATTATCTGTTATTTGAATTTGATGTTTTATGTATCTATGGATTGAATTGCAGAAATAAATTGAATCTGGAAAAAAAATATTTAATATAGGGACGAATTTGGCGACGAAAATGATTTGTCCCCATTCTATCGTAATTAGGGACAAATTTATTTTCGTCCCAGAATCTGGGACGAATCTGTGGATTCGTGGACGAATCCACAAAATTCGTCCTAGAATCTGGGACGAATTCTGGGACGAAAATTTATTTATTAATTGAATTAGTATTTTTGTTGCCAAATTCGTCGCAAATGCTTATGAAATTTATCAACGAATTTGGCAACGAAAATTTAAATCGTTGGCAATTTTTGTTGCCAAATTCGTTGCAATATTAGGGACAAACTTGGCAACAAAAAATAATTTGTCACCGAATTCGTCCCCAAATTTGTTGCAAAAATAGAGACAAATTTGACAACAAAAATTATGTGAATTCGTCCCCAAATTCGTTGCTAAGTTTGCAACAAAAAAATTATTCGTTGCAAATTTGTATGTTTTTTTTGCAACGAAGTTGGGGACGAAAATTTTATTCGTCGCCAATTTCGTCCCCAAATTCGTTGCCCAATTTGCAACAAAAAATTAGTGAATTCATCCCCAAATTCGTTGCTAAGTTTGCAACAAAAAAATTATTCATTACAAATTTGTATGCTTTTTTGCAATGAAGTTGGGGATGAAAATTTTATTCGTCGCCAATTTCGTCCCCAAATTCGTTGCCAAATTTGCAACAAACCATTATGAGAATTCGTCCCTAAATTCGTTGCTAAGTTTGCAACAAAAAAATTTTTCGTTGCAAATTTGTATGCTTTTTTGGAACGAATTTGGGGACGAAAATTTTATTCGTCGCCAATTTCGTCCCCAAATTCGTTGTCAAATTTGCAACAAATCTTAATTCGTTCCAAAAGTTGGTATCAACCATTTTGGGACGAAAAAATTTTCGTCCCTGATTTCGTCCCAAAAAATTTTACAACGAATTTTTTTTTTAAATTCATCCCAAAATTTGTCCTCAAAAGCCTTATTTTTTGTAGTAGGATTCAAACTCTAATCCTTTTATTTATTCTCCTATGTACTTTACCACTATACCACACTTATGGAAGTTTGAAAATATGTATTTGGATCAATGTTTTCTATTTTACTTTATTCAAAGTTTGAGTTACATTTATTTAGGGAAAACTCCGTCTCTAAGAGATACATTAAGGCTGCGTTTGGTAGGATGTAATCTGTCTTGTAATGTAATCCAGATTACATTACAAGACTGATTATTTTGTTTGGTTTGATTTTTAACTTGTAATTTAATGTAATCTGGATTACAAAATGTAATGAAGTTTTGTAATCTGGATTACAAAACAAACATATTGTAATCCGGTTACATTATGAGATCACCTTTTAACAAAAATTTGAATATCAAATATACCCCTAGTCTGTCGCCGCCCAACTTTGTCCGTCGTCACTGCCACCACCCACCACCGCCCCCCAGCAGATGACGACCGGCGTGCGCCGGCGGTCGGCGATCGACGACCGCCGGCGGCCAGCGACCGTCGACCGCCGGCGACTGGCCGGCGACCGGCAGCGGCCGGCGGTCGGCGATCTGCGACCGCCGGCGGCCAGCGACCGTCGACCGCCGGCGACCTGCGACTGGTCGGCGACCGGCAACGGCCGGCGACCGGCGACCGGAAGCGGCCGGCGACCGGCTGCGGCCGGCGACTGGCCAGCGACCGGCGGCGGCCGGCGACCGGCGACCGGCGGCGACCGGCGACTGGCGACCGGCGGCGACCGGCGACCGACGGCGGCCGGCGACCGGCGGCGGCCGACGACCAGTGACGACCGATGACCGGCGATGCCAGGCTATGGCCGGCGACCGACGGCAGTGACCACCGCAAGCTCCGACAGAGATGTAGCACCTGCCGGTAGAAGTCGTAGGATATTTTTATCATTTTATAATAATACGAATTACATTCCTTATAAAAATAATAGACATCAAACAAAAGAATGTAATCACCTTTATAATCAAAGATTATATATATTTTATTACCAAACGTAGTAATGTAATCAAGATTACATTACATTACATTACATTACAAATTTGATTACATTACAAGCTCAATTACATTACGTCTAACCAAACGTAGCCTAAGATGATACAGATATATACTTAGTCGATCAATAAATATTTTAATTAAGCAATATAAAATTATGATAAATACACATCAAATAAGGAAAAGAAGGATAAACTTTTTTAATTAGTTATAATAAAATAAGATTAAATTTATTTAAATATAAATAATAATATAATAGAGGTAAAATTGAATGACATATATATATATATAGATATATATATATATATATATATATATATATATATATATATATATATATATATATATATATATATATATATATATATATATATATATATATATATATATATATATATATATATATATATATTTGATTGTTGTATTATTTAATATTTTTTAATAGTATCAAACATTATTACTCTCAACTAATTAATTCATGTGACATTAATTTTAATCCAATTCATATTGTTTTTTCTCTCTCACCAAATATATATTTATATATATTCTTCGCAAGATGTTTTTAATATGATTTGACATAAAATAGTAAAGAATATAATTTTAAATTTCTAAAAATATTAAAAATGATTATCTATTTATTTTTCTCTATTAATTTGAGAGAGGCTCTTTTTAAAAAGAAATCAAAGAATGCTCAACTTTTTTTGATTTAAAAATCTCCGTAGGTTAAGTTAAACTCCTTCTAATCGGCCCCTGATATATATTAGTCGGATGGTTTAGTGAAATAGTAAATTGGCATTAGTTGTATTCTTTATTTGGTTGTTAGGGATGTGACCAAAAGTGAACTATCAGGTTAAACTATAAAGAAAGACAATTAATGAATGGATCGATTTTAATAATGAGCCACACTTCCTTCAACTAATTTGTCCATCAAATGCCTTTAGAACACTCGATCATATGAATGAATGTTGATTCTGTCCGAACCAGGAGTCAACGAACGCTGGGGATATAGCGCTTCCTGCTGAATCCTCGAGTGCTCCGGCGAACCTACAACAAAACCGAGCCGGGAGGGGTGTCCCGGCGACGGCCCTCCGACGCTCAAGTCAGGCGAGGAATAACAAAGAGGTGGCTTCAGAGATTCAGACCAGCGTACCTCCGGTGAAGAAATGGAGACCTTATATAGACCTCTCGAAGGAGCCTGGGCGCGCCAATCAAAGCAATCACCTGCTTTCGACCATGCCTAGGTATGAGTCTGTCAGAAGGGCATCCATAAGGCCATACCGCTACTGTATCGACCTCTCCATGATGTGACGGCAAGACCCTCTATCGTGAAATCTTGTGTACGGCATAATCATCAGACATGTCTTTGCTGACATCCCATATCCCGAGCCGAACGAATAGGTCGCCGCTAACCTTGTATCTCGCTTATCCCGCCGAACGGACCACCCGCCTTCTTCGGTTCCAGGCAGACACCCGCCACCATTCGGCCCTCCCGCCTTGGCGTGAAACCCAAGCCTATGGCTAGATTATCTCCGCCCGCCGACCGCTCAATCGCTGACGCGCCATTACCCGCTTAGTCGCCCTCCATCCGCCCTCGGCCGACCCTTCGTGAAGTGGGTCCCCATTTTACCGGATCACTTGCCTCCCTTCAAGTCTAGTCGAAGGAGGCGTGAGTCCGATCGACTGGACTGTGTCCGAAGCGGCCGTCGCCTTATCGCTGCTGCTAATATCCCTTGAGCCGCTCGGCTCTTCGCTTTAGATGTCTTGGCGCTCAACGTGGATGTTTGTTTGTCTGTTTTAAAATCACGCAAATCCTTTTCATTAAGTCGAAGCATGCGCGGTATGGGCGCATTAATTGCGCCTGGTGACAGAGCGCCACGTGGCTCTTCTCGGGTGGTGGTGACGATCCGTACGAGAGACGCTTACTTTCCACTGGCGGCCCGATGATGTTGACTTGTTTTCCTCGAAATCGTTTAGCGCTTGGCTATCTGTTTGCATTCATGAATGCAGTATTGGCAAACTGATGGCCGATCGGACTTAATCAATTTAGTACTTGCGAACGCCGTTATTTGGCGCCCTTAGTTTCGCCCAGAAGCTCACGATGCGGGTTCGACTCGATCTTTAACGACGAGCTCGTCGGCGTGGATATTTATAGCCGCGGCCTCGATCTTTAACGACGGAGCTCGTCGGCGGTGATATTTATAGCCGGTCGGCGGTCTCGATCTTTAACGACGGATCTCGTCGGTTTGTCCGCTGGCGCGGCTATCGATCTTTAACGACGGAGCTCGCCGGCGCAGATATTTATAGCCGGCCGGCCTCGATCTTTAACGACGGAGCTCGTTGGGATTTTACGGTCGGCGTGGCTCACGATCTTTAACGACGGAGCTCGTCGGCCGGATATTTATCGGCGCGGCTCTCGATCTTTAACGACGGAGCTCGTCGATATTTACCGCTCGCGGCTCTCGATCTTTAACGACGGAGCTCCGGCGGATATTTATAGCCGGCGGGCGCGGCTCTCGATCTTTAACGACGGGCCTCGTCGGCGCGGATATTTATAATCGGCGCGGCTCTCGATCTTTAACGACGGAGCTCGTCGGCGCGGATATTTATCGGCGCGGCTCTCGATCTTTAACGACGGAGCTCGTCGACGCGGATATTTATAGCCGGCGGGGCTCTCGATCTTTAACGACAGAGCTCGCCGGCGGATATTTATAGCCGGTCGATCTTTAACGACGAGCTCGCCGGCGCAGATATTTATAGCCGGTCGCCCTCGATCTTTAACGACGGAGCTCGTCGGCGCGATATTTATAGCCGGTCGGCGCGGCTCGATCTTTAACGACGGAGCTCGTCGGCGCGGATATTTATAGCCGCGGCCCTCGATCTTTAACGACGGAGCTCGCAGCTTTCCGCTGGTCGGCGCGGCCCTCGATCTTTAACGACGGAGCTCGTCCGCGGGATATTTCGGTCGGCGCGGCTCTCAATCTTTAACGACGGAGCTCGCCGGCCGGATATTTATACTCGGCTCTCGATCTTTAACGACGAGCTCGCCGGCGCGGATATTTATCGGCGCGGCTCTCGATCTTTAACGACGGAGCTCGCCGGCACGGATATTTATACTGCTCGATCTTTAACGACGGAGCTCGCCGCGCAGATATTTAGCGGTCGGCGCGCCTCTCGATCTTTAACGACGGAGCTCGCCGGATATTCTAGCTCGGCTCTCGATCTTTAACGACGGAGCTCGTCGCGGATATTTATAGCTGGTCGGCTCTCAATCTTTAACGACGGAGCTCGCCGGTATTTATAGGTCGCTGCGGCTCTCGATCTTTAACGACGGAGTTCGTGGATATTTATAGCCGGCCGGCTCGATCTTTAACGCGGGTCCGACGTGGATATTTATAGCCGGCCTCGATCTTTAACGATGGAGCCTGCCGGATATTTATAGCTGGTCCGCGGCTCGATCTTTAACGACGGAGCTCGTCGGCGCGGATATTTATAGCCTGGCGCGACTCTCGATCTTTAACGACGGAGCTCGTCGGCGGATATTTAGCCGGCTCGTCCCTCGATCTTTAACGACGGAGCTCGTCGGGCTTTTAAGCCTAATTTGGACAACGTTACTGGCCGATCGGCACGGGGTCTTCGAATCGAGCCTTGGGCTCGTACAATATACCTCCTACCGAGCACCGGGCCTTCGTCGAGTGCTTGGCTCGATAATTTACTCTCCTACCGAGGCACGGGGCCTTCAAGAACTAACCGCTTGCTATGAACACGTAATGCCTTGGGAATAATTTGTTTCCCGATCCGTGGAGTTCGTTCGCTGCTGGATTCGGCTCGGACCATTTCCACATAGCATTTCCGAGCGGCCAACTGATCTCCTCGTACTTCACCGATCTTGTCCTCGACCGGGAATTTGATCTTCTGGTAGAACGTCGACACAACAGCTCGGAATTCGCTTAACGCCGGTCGCCCCAGTATCACGTTGTAGGATGAAGGGGAGTCGACCACCACAAAGTTTGTTGTCCTTGTTCTCCGGAGCGGTTCTTCCCCTAAGGAGATAGCCAGTCTTACCTGTCCGACCGGGAGAACCTCGTTGCCCGTAAACCCGTAGAGGGGGGTTGTCATGGGCAGCAGCTCGGCTTGATCGATTTGTAGTTGATCAAAGGCCTTTCTGAAGATGATGTTGACCGAGCTGCCAGTATCAATGAAGATACGATGGATGGTGTAGTTGGCTATCACCGCTTTGATGATAAGGGCATCATCATGCGACACTTCAACTCCCTCAAGATCCTTGGGTCCGAAACTGATCTCGGGCCCGCTCGCCTTTTCTTGACTGCAACCCACCTCATGGATTCTGAGTTGCCGGGCGCTTGCCTTTCTTGCCCTGTGTGAATCTCCTCCGGTCGGCCCACCCGCAATAATATTGATTTCTCCCCGGGAGGTGTTGTTTCTGTTCTCCTCTTCCCGAGCGGACTGCCTAGGTCGCTCATTGGACCGAGAACGATCTTCATGCCTTGGAGGGAAGCGCTGTTCGGGAGATCTCCTATATGTTCGCCGACCGGACTCTTGATGCCGCTGCCGGCGGTCGGGCGAAGGCGGTCGACGCGGGCCACCCCGTCGTACGGGATGGGTGATTGAAGGCAGGCCCCGACAGTCGCGGGTGTTGTGGGAGTCAGTATTATGGAAAGAGCAAAACATTGGGGTCCATACCCTCTTTTTCTTCATCTTTGACCGCTCGGCCGCTACCTCTTGGACCACCGGGGACTTCGCATGATGTGCCCGGGATGCCTCAACTCTTGGTCCTCTTGGTGGCGGATTGGCGGCGGGCGGCGTCCGTTCGACATGGGTTCCCTTCCGTCGGGCAGCCTCCGCCTCTTCCACGTTTATATACTCATTCGCCCGGTGTAGCATGTGGTCGTAGTCTCTGGGCGGTTTGCGAATGAGCGCGCGGAAGAAGTCCCCTTCCACGAGGCCTTGCGTGAAGGCGTTTACCATTGTCTCCGAGGTGGCTGTGGGGATGTCCACCGCTACCTGATTAAATCGCTGTATATACGCCCGGAGAGATTCTCTTGGTTCTTGTTTGATGGTGAACAGGCTGACGCTTGTCCTTTGATAACGTCGGCAAAGTGATGAAGAAATGTCGTTCGGAACTCCTGGAAACTAGTGATAGAGCCGTCCGGCAACCTCCGAAACCACCTATGTGCAGATTCCGATAGAGTGGTGAGAAATACCCGGCACTTTACGCCATCAGAGTACTGATGCAAGGTGGCGATGCTGTCGAACTTCCCCAAATGATCGTCGGGGTCGGTCGTCCCATTGTAAGCTCCGATCGGCGGTGGTGTGTAGTATTTTGGTAACGGATCCCGATGTATGGCTTCAGAGAACTGTCGGTGAACCTGCTCGGGCGGTGCGTTCGCTCGGGGAGCTTTGCCCTTCCTATGATCCCGAACGGGAGGCTCATCAGATGAAGATCCTTGCTCCCCGTGAGCGGGCGCGATTTATGGGGGAGTACGGAAGAGTGCCTGAGGGAACCCTCCTGTTGAAACATATTCCGGGCGGTCTGCTTGCGCCGCCCGGCCTGCTGAAGCCGAGGTTGTTTGCTGTTGCGCTCGATCATCTTGTGCTCTCTCCTTTTGCTGCGC
The DNA here is from genome assembly GCF_018446385.1 of Zingiber officinale. NCBI lineage: Eukaryota > Viridiplantae > Streptophyta > Magnoliopsida > Zingiberales > Zingiberaceae > Zingiber > Zingiber officinale. Next base: position 135,709,773 of record NC_055992.1, read on the forward strand.
CACTATCTTGGCTGCCCTCGCCTCGACTATAGCGTCCAACTCTTCTTGTGAGAGTACCACGGTATGTAGTCTTCCAGCCTCGTCCATTGCCTCTGCTCGGATGCAAGTGCGTTCCCACAGACGGCGCCAAATTGATCCTGTCCGAACTAGGAGTCAACGGACGCTGGGGATGTGGCGCTCCCTGCTGGATCCTCGAGTGCTCCGGCGAACCTGCAACAAAACCGAGCCGGGAGGGGTGTCACGGCGACGGCCCTCCGACGCTCAAGTCAGGCGAGGAATAACAAAGAGGTGGCTTCAGAGATTCAGACCAGCGTACCTCCGGTGAAGAAATGGAGACCTTATATAGACCTCTCGAAGGAGCCTGGGCGCGCCAATCAAAGCAATCACCTGCTTTCGACCATGCATGGGTCTGTCAGAAGGGCATCCATAAGGCCATACCGCTACTGTATCAACCTCTCCATGATGTGACGGCAAGACCCTCTATCGTGAAATCTTGTGTACGGCATAATCATCAGACATGCCTTTGCTGACATCCCATATCCCGAGCCGAACGAATAGGCCGCTCGGCTAATCTTTGTATCCTCGCCCTTATCCTGGCCGAACGGACCACCCGCTCGGCCCTTCGGTTCCAGTCGGGCAGACACCCGCTCGGCCATTCAGTCCTCCCGCCTTGGCGTCGGAAACCCAAGCCTATGGCTAGGTTATCTCTGGCTCCGCTCGGACCTGTTCAACTGCTTGACGCGGCCATTACCCGCTTAGTCAGCCCTCCATCCGTCCTCAGGCTGGGACCCTTCAGGAAGTGGGTCCCACATTCTTACCGCCGAATCAAATGCTATGGAAATTCAGTGAGGAACAAGATGATATATCTTATCATCATGATCGTAATTATTTCTTCTTTGATGATTTGTATTTTAAATCATTACTTTTTTATAATGGAGATTTTCTTAATCATGAATGTTGGTACTGAGAATACAACATTAAATTCAAAGTTTTAATGTATGACTATGATTAAAGTTAGATTTGTTGAGATCTAACAAGTTAATGTTAAGTGTGCAGGAGCAAGTTATTTGGTAGTGATAAAGTCCTGATTGAAAACTAGACAATAACTAAGTTCTAGTAGAACTAGACAACTGAAGTTCTGTTTGAAAACCAGGTAGGGAGCTAAGTCTTGGTTGTGAACTAAGCAAGTCCTAGTTAGGAACTAGATGGATCAAGTTCAGGTGGAGTCAATTAGGAGCTGAAGGTTTGACAGAAAAATTCAAATGGAGTCAGGTAAGTATGGACAATAAACAAGTCTAAGTGGAATCAGCTAGAACTATAGCTTGGTAACTCAGTCTGGATGGGTCAGTTGGGAGCTGAACATTTAGAATCAAAGTAAGTGCGAGTAACTTACAATCTTATATCATATTCATTACGTGTAACCATTGTAGGGAAGCGAAGTTTGACGATTCTAGGAAATCGGGGGGAGACAAACAAAGTCGGAGAGTCCAAGTGACCGTAGTCGGGGCGACCGGAGTGTACGAACGATTTCTAGGCGATTGGTAAAAGACATTATCCAGGGATCCAGGCGAGTCGGGTCAAGATCAAGGTTGGCTTTTCTCCAAGTGACAGAAGAGCCTCAGATTGACCTGAGAACGCGAACAACATTGTCGACTAGATAGACGTTACAACCACGTTAACACCCTCTAGGTGAACAGGGAGGCTCAGGTCGATCGGAGGATGCCACGCCAACAATAGAAGAGGGGTTATATAAAAGGTCTCAGGATAGAGATTTCAATACGCTCAATTCCTTACATTCTCATGATATTATGGTTGTGCTCTAGTGCTCTCGTGCTTTCTGTATTGCAACACGTTGCAACTTTGAGCTTCAATTTTGATCTACAACACCTATCATAATCTTTCATTTTTTTTTCCTTGTGTTGTCATATTTATTTTATTTGTGTGCTTAATTTTTTAGATTTTTTTTCTCTAAGATTTTTCCACATTTCTAAAGGTTTTTTGGAAATGAGAAATTAAGAAATAAGAACTATTTTTTATTATTGGTACGGTGTCTATCTTTGCTTTCATTGATTAATTGCTCAACAAGTTTTGCATGCTTAGATTTTTTTGGTGCTTTTGATTAAATTGGTATCAAGTTAATATTTCAATCATTTATGTTGTGCTATGTTATTAGTTATTTTTGAAAATACTAGCTCATAAAATTTATAATGTTATTCACCCTTTCTAGTGTTGAGTTCGATCCTATTTTCTAAATCAAAAGTTATAGCAATCATATAAATTCGAAAGGAAAACATGCATGTTTTCTTTATAGAGGATGAACACCACATAGACATGCAATTATAAAATTTAGTTAACATCACATAGATGATAAACTTGAATGTAGTAAATTTGTCATTGTCTCAGTTAAGGATGTAGCCAGGATTCAAAATTATCTAGAATGACCACTAACTATAATGATACAATAAATTAATTAATTAAAAAATATAAATAAAATAAAAAAGTATGCTGATATTAATTTTCTAAAAATATGTAATAAAATTATTTAATATATATAATATAATCAAAATCATGATTCAAAAATTAAAGTTGTGCTCTTCAATTTTACTTATAATTAATTAATCATAGAATAAAACTTATTAATTATTATATTGTTATCAATTTGTTTAACTAACTCTTGTTCAGGGCCGACTTAAGCTTATTTATATTTCCAGGTGAAAAAAAATTTAAGCTTTTGACATTGTTATAAAAAAATTTCTCTCACCCTTTTTCATTCGCACTTAAGACTAATAACTGTGGATTTAATTTTTTTAGCAAATTAAATAATTATTTTTAAAAAAATGTATATAAAATATAATTTTTTATTTTTTTTGAGATGTGAAATTATTAATTAAAATTTATATTCAAATTTTGAAAATATTTTTTTTAATTAATAAAAATTATGGGATCAGATTATAGCCAACCGCCATAAGCATGGGCCCGTTAGGAATTTGACCCCTTATCCAAAAAACTTCTTTCCACTGAAGCTACCCTAATAGATATGATCATTAATATTCCATAAGCTATCCATGCATTTGGAAAAAAAAATTAATTTTTTTTATAAGATTAAATACTTCAAGTGATGTTTTTAATTTTGAATTTATTATTTATTTTAAAACTTTTAATTCTAAAAATAAATCTAAACCATCAATGACATATCATATGTAAAAATGTTTTTAAGATTTAAACATTTTTTTAAAAATCATTATCAAACAATTTTTACTTTTTTAGTAATGCAAAATTAAAATTATCTCCGTATATTTTAAATTATTCAAATATACTTTAAAGTGAAGAAATATTATATATCAGTAATATAGTTAAAGTAATTGATTTTCACCTCGCATTCTCGTCAAATCTTTATTTCTTCTAATTACATGTTTTTCATGAAATTTTTTATTTTATATTCATTTCATTTGTAATTTCTTTGATAGAAATCATAGCATATATGAATTCATTTTCTCTATAATCATTAAAAAAAAAAGTAAAACCTTTTAACTGATCTATGCAATAACAATGTTGAAATTTTTATATTATGAAAATTTAATAACATTATTAAATGTGAATAATATATCATACCAAATAATCATACCTAATAAAAATTTAAAATTTTTAATCTCACTTGTTGCTAAAGAAATTGCTTCACCTTTGTTATAGGATCATCATTAGTTTGCAAGTTTATATAAATCTTCTCTTATTTATGAAGTTTGATATTTTATTCCTTTAACACTTTCAAGATGACTTTTCTAGCATGTTTGTGATAATGATTTAAGAGTTAATTTAGAAACATGATCTCGTAAAATTTTTCATCTTTTTTAGAAAAATAAAATAATAATTAAATATGTTGTATTACATCAAAAAATATTATAGCACTAGGACAAGACTTAGCCATATCACATAGTACTAAATTAAGAGTATGACAACCACTTTGTGTATAAAAAGCTCTAGAATTTATATCTAGTAATCCATTTTACGTACTTGTGTTAGGACCAAAAGAATTCACATATAATATAATATTATCCACTATGCCCTAGTGCTCTTGTGCTTTCTGTACTATAACACGTTGCAACCTTGAGCTTCAATTTTGATCGACAGAACCTAGCATAATCTTTCATTTTTTTCCTTGTGTTGTCATATTTATTTTATTTGTGTGCTTAATTTTTAGATTTTTTTTCTCTAAGATTTTTCCAAATTTCTAAAGGTTTTTTGGAAATGAGAAATTAAGAAATAAGAATTATTTTTATTATTGTTACGGTGTCTATCTTTGCTTTCATTGATTAATTGCTCAACAAGTTTTGCATGATTACATTGTTTTGATGTTTTTGATTAAATGAGTATCAAGTTAATATTTCAATCATTTCTGTTGTGCTATGTTATTAGTTATTTCTGAAAATACTAGCTCATAAATTTTATAATGTTATTCACCCTTTCTAGTGTTATTCACCCTTTCTAGTGTTGAGTCGCATACTGAATTCTAAATCAAAAGTTATAACAATCATATAAATTTGAAAGGAAAACATGCATATTTTCTTTATAGACGATGAACAACACATACACATGCAATCATAAGATCTAGTTAACATCACATAGATGATAAACGTGAATGTAGTAAATTTGTCATTGCCTTAGTTAGAGGTGTAGTCAGGATTTAAAATTACCTAGTACTGATCGCTAACTATAATGGATACAATAAATTAATTAATTAAAAATATAAATAAAATATAAAAGTATGTTAATATTAATTTTCTAAAAATATGTAATAAAAGTATTTAATATATATAATATATTCAAAAGCATGATTCAAAAATTGAAGTTGTGCGCTTCAATTTTACTTATAATTAAATAATTTTAGAATAAAACTTATTAATTATTATATCGTATCAACTAACTCTTGTTCAGGGTCAACTCAAGCTTATTTAGATTTCCAAGTGAAAAAAAATTTAGGATTTTGACATTGTTATAAAAAAGTTTCCCTCACCCTTTTGCATTCGCACTTAAGACTAATAACTGTGGATTTAATTTTTTAACAAATTAAATAATAATTTTTTAAAAAAATGTATATAAAATATATTTTTTATTTTTTTTGAGATGTGAAATTATTAATTAAAATTTATATTCAAATTTTGATAATAATTTTTTTTAATTAATAAAAATCATGGGGTCAGTTATAAACGACCGCCAAGAGCATGAACCCGTTAGGAATTTGACCCCTTATCCAAAAAATTGTTGGATCGTGAATTTCGATAGGGGGTGAATATCGAAAAACGTTCGAAAATAGTAAATGCAACGGAAAAGTAAAGTAGAAAAGAGCAAGGCTAACACAGGTTCTTTTTACTTGGTTCGGAGCCTGTGTCGACTCCTACTCCAAGGTCCGCACTCGTCGAGTGCTTTCGTTGGACAACCCACTAGCAATTCGAATAATTGATTACAAGAATTAAGTACAGAAAAGCTAGAAATAAAATACCGATAAATATAAAACAATAGGAAAGGAGCAGAGCTTTATTGGAGTAGCTGTTAGTGTGTGCACTTATGTGCCAAGACACTCCTTATGTATTTTGTGGATAATTATTTAATAAAGGCAAGAATTTATCATTAATTAATTACTTTTCTGTACGTATATGATTAATGATAAAGTCCCACAGATTAATGAGTATATTAATCTGAAAATAGTCCTTGATCAGATAGATATCTAGAGGGGACATGGATATCTAGATCAACGCTGAGTATGAGTAGGCCGAGATAGACTGGAGGGATGGATATTCAAGTTGTACTTGGGGGTGCCTTGAGTTTAGAGGTACACTGGACACGACCCGCTTAAAAGGAGACCACATATTAAGCATCATTGGTCTTTCCTTTTATGAACGAGTGTAACTGATCTTTTGACTTGAGACCTTCATTTATTCTATGCGTGGAGTTATGTGCTTTGACGCTGTTAAAAGCAGTATTTAATCGGATTGTGATTAATACGGTAGTTGGGTGTATGACAAAGCGTAGAGAGAATAGTGTTGAGTCAATAGAGGATTCATCGCTCTCTTAGATTAGGAGTTAGCATCCTGGCCGCTTGATAGAGATATTAGTGACTCAAAATCCATGGCCATGGGAGGAATGATTTATCATTCAAGAGAAGTCTATTATATCTTGGAAATCAAGTAAAACAATTAATTTGGTAATGATGCATAATGTATCAAATTAATTGGGATGTAGGCTTAGATGAAGAGATTGAATTACACAGTAATCGGTTCATAGTGGTTTACAGTTTATGACTGATATTAATTTTATCGCGTTGGGTGGCTAAAAACTGTTGCTAGACGGTTACCTTAGTCTGTGTATGGATTTACACTGCCTTCGTGTATAAAACCTAGAGGGTCGCACGCATAGCACGTAGACATGAACAAGAGTATCGGAAGCGAGTCGAGATCAAGATCAAATATGGATTTATTTGATACAAAGAAGAGAGAATTCGAATAGTCATAATCATGATGATTAATGGAGAATTCGAAAAGTCATCATAATGATAATTAATGAAGAATTTGAAGAGTTATCATAATAAAGGTCATAAATGAAGAATTTATGGAGCCTATAACTCTTCATCTTCCTTATTAATGAAGATCATAAATGATGAATTAATTGAAGACTTAACTCTTCGTATTCCGAGAAGCTATAAATAGCCATCCTCGGAAAGATTCAAAAGAAGGATTTCATTCTCTCCATTTCTCCTTCGTCAACTTCGTCTTCCACTGGAAGAGATCGGTAGTGCTTCCAAGACTTTGTCCATCCAAGTGGCTAGCACCTAACGGATCGTATCAAGTTCGTGATCTAGTGCGCGTGGATACCGCTAGAGGAGTCACACGTGGGGCTCTTATCTGTCTATCTGTCTGTGATATCATTCACACCTATCGAGGACTCGAGGTATGTTTTATATTGTTTTGTGTAAAACTATATGTACCACGAAAGATCCATGATTCAATATATGTCTTCCGCTGCGCTCCGAACCCAACAATGGTATCAGAGCAATTCGTGGTTGGATCATATAGTACGAAGCAGATTCTTCAAAATTTATTTGAGGAATCAGTGTTTCGAGAGATTTCAAAGAAATCTTAATTTCTTTATTTCAAGTTATATGCTGTAGCATTTCATGATAGAAATTAATTTTATCTAAAAACATGTGAAGTAATTCATGTTGTAATTTAGATATAAATTCCTTGTGGCATAAGTAGATTAACATGTTAAAAATCTCCGAGACCTATTTGTCTTAAAAGACTATAAGGAATAATGGAGATAAATCCCGTAATGAGATTGTGCAAATGCACAAGTAGTTAATTATGATGGGACATTTTAACAATTACAAAAAATCCCTTAAATATATTAAAGTCAAGATTTGTTAAAAGCCCTCCACTAATAACTATGATGATAGTTAGAGTTTTTACATAAGTCGGTACAGCTCAGCTGTGGGCTTGTGTCAAAACATCTATAATTTATCATAATTATTAGTGGGTCGACTTAACTCAAATTCGTTGACTTGTTTAGCTCAGCTAAGGTTAATTGATTTGAGGGGCGAGAGTTGAGAATATAAGGTTCGACAAGAATATACCGAAAGTCACATAGATTTGTGATTGGCAAGTTAAGGCCTACTTGATGAATGTAGCATGTAGGTACAGCTCAGCTGTGTGCATTCTATATGATTCAGGGTTTCGGTCCTATTAGGAATTATTACCAACTAATTCTCGATTCTGACAGTGAGGGTTGTTGGACTTGAATAAAATAATAGGAGTTATAAAAGACCTTTATTAAATAATTCCACAAATACTAAAACTCTGCTTTAAATTTTAGATGGAAAACACAAGTACCTTATCGCTGCAAAGCATTCTCGAGAAAGAGAATATCCTCCTCGGTTCCAACTACCTAGATTGGTATAGGAAACTGAAAATCGTCTTAAGACATGAGAGAAAAATTTATGTGCTAGAAGACGAACCACTGAAAGAGCCTACACCCGATGCTTCAGAGGAAGATCAGTCATATTATTCACAATATATGGAAGATGCACTGGATGTGCAATGCATCATGCTATCTTCTATGTCTCCCGAGTTGCAGAGACAGCATGAGAACATGAGTGTTAGGGAGATTGATCAGCACTTGCGTGAGCTCTTCCAAGAGAGTGCGAGAGTAGAGAGGTATGAAACCTCTCGAGCACTATTTCGTACCATGCTGGAGGAAGGAAACCAAGTTGGGTCTCATGTACTCAAGATGATCGGGTACATAGAGAGGCTCGAGAGCTTAGGTTCTAAGTTGGACCAAGACTTGGCTGTTGACCTAATCTTGTCGTCACTACCTCCATCATTTTCTCAGTTTGTGTTGAATTTCAACATGAACAGCATGGACAAGAGTTTGACTGATCTGATGGTAATGTTGAAAACCGCTAAGAAGGATATGAAGGTAAATCCTTCACTGCATGCAATGATGGTCAGAAAAACCAACAAGCGCTCTGGCACCGGGAAGTTTAATCCTAAGGCTAATGCAGTGAAGAATCCTAAATATCAAGCTCAAAAGAAGCTTAAGAAAGGGATGCAGGTACCCCAATCCGATGAGAAGTAGGCCATGTGCTTCCATTATGGCAAGAAAGGTCACTGGAAGAAAAACTGCTATATTTTCATGAAGAAGAATGCCAGTGGAGCGAACGCTTCAGGTATCTTTATGATAGAGTGCAATCTTTCTGTTTCTTCATCATGGGGTCATAGATTCTGGAAGTAGTTCTCACATTTGTGCGAACATGCAGGGTCTAAGTGACTGCAGACGGTTGTCTAAGGGCGAAATGGACTTACGAGTAGCTAATGGAGCGAGAGTTGCTGCGTTAGCTGTAGGAACATATTCAATAAATTTGCCAAGCGGACTTGTTTTGAATTTAGAAAATTGTTATTTTGTTCCTAGTTTCTCAAAGAATATCATTTCGGTGTCAAGTTTAGACACCAAGGGATTTGTATTTCAATTCAAGGACAAGTTATGTTCCTTTTATTTGAATAATGTATTCTATGGGAATGGTTCATTGAATAATGGTCTTTATGTTCTTAACTTAGATGAACCGATCTATTGTATTGAAAGTAAGAAACAGAAATTACATGACTCAAACTTAACATATCTCTGGCACTGTAGACTTGGTCATATAACCCAAAAACGCATCGCAAGATTACTCAATAATGGGTATTTGGACTCTTTTGAATTAGAGCCCATAGATACATGCGAAGCATGTTTACAAGGAAAAATGACCAAGAAGCCTTTCACCAAGATAGGTGAATGGGCAAAGGAACCACTAGAACTCATACATAGTGATGTTTGTGGGCCATTGCAAGTTCAGGTTAGAGGAGCGTATACCTACTTCGTGACTTTTACTGACGATTTAAGTAGATATGGATATGTCTACTTAATGAGACATAAGTCTGAAACTCTAGATAAGTTTAAAGAGTTCAAGAATGAAGTAGAAAATCAATGTGGCAAGAAGATTAAGGCCCTTCGGAGTGATCGAGGTGGCGAGTATCTAAGTCAAGAGTTCATTGATTACCTAAAAGAGTGTGGGATAATTTCCCAACTTACACCTCCTAGAACACCGGAGTGGAATGGTGTTTCGGAAAGGAGAAATCGCACACTCATGGATATGGTTAGATCAATGATGAGTCATGCAAGTCTTCCAATGTCATTTTGGGGCTATGCCTTAGAAACAGCAGCATACACACTTAACCGAGTTCCAACCAAGACAGTAGATAAGACTCCTTATGAATTATGGTTTGGAAAGAAACCAAATTTATCTTATCTTAAGATATGGGGTTGTGATGCTTACGTGAAGAATGAAAATTCTAATAAGCTTGCAGCAAGATCCATAAAATGTACGTTTGTAGGTTATCCCAAAGCTACAATGGGATATTATTTTTATCTCCCAAGTGAGCACAAAGTTATTGTTGCACGATATGCTACTTTCTTAGAAAAGGAATTTATTTCTAAAGAAAATAGTGGAAGTAAAGTAAGTCTTGAAGAAATTATAGACTCTACAAACAGGTTGGAAGATGAACAGTTGGACAATGAGATAGTGCCACAAGTACAAGTGTCTCATTCATCCGGTACTGCTCAAGAAACGCGAGATCAACGTAAGTCTACAAGAATACACCGAGAGCCAAACAGATATGGTTGGCTGGTAACCCAAGATGAGGAAGTACTACTCATCGAAGAAGATGAACCGTCGACTTACGAGGAAGCAGTTGCTTCAAATGATTCTGAGAAATGGCTGGAAGCCATGAAATATGAAATGGACTCCATGTATACCAATCGAGTTTGGGAGTTGGTTGATGTGCCAGTTGGGGTAAAACCCATAGGGTGCAAATGGATCTTCAAGAAAAGATTGACATGGATGGGAACATCAGTACCTATAAAGCTAGGCTTGTGGCAAAGGGTTTCAATCAACGTCAAGGAATAGACTATGATGAAACATTTTCGCCCATTGCAATGCTTAAGTCCATTAGAATTTTGCTAGCTATAGCAGCTTACAAGGACTATGAAATTTGGCAAATGGATGTTAAAACTGCTTTCCTAAATGGAAGGTTACAGGAGGACGTATATATGGTACAACCTCCCGGTTTTATAAAATCCGAGAACGCCAATAAAGTATCTAAGCTCAAGAAGTCCATTTATGGACTAAAGCAAGCATCTCGGAGTTGGAATCTGCGATTTGACGAAGCCATTAAAGATTTTTCTTTCGTCAAGAATCCAGAAGAACCTTGCGTTTACAAGAAGGTTAGTGGGAGTAAGATTACATTCCTAGTGTTGTACGTTGATGATATACTTCTTATAGGCAATGACATCCCTAGCCTAGAATCTACCAAGACTTGGTTGGGAGAGTGTTTCTCAATAAAAGATCTTGGAGATGCAACCTATGTCTTAGGTATTAGAATATACCGAGATAGACAAAGCAGGTTACTAGGATTGAGTCAAGGTGTATACATTGATAAAATACTGAATAGATTCGATATGCAGGACTCCAAAAGAGGATATTTACCAGTGTCACATGGTGTGCATCTTTCCAAAGCTATGTGTCCAGGAACACAAGAGGAAAGAAGTAGAATGGACAAGATACCTTATGCTTCGGCTATAGGGTCCATAATGTATGCTATGATATGCACTCGACCAGATGTCTCGTATGCATTAAGCATGACGAGTAGATATCAGTCAGATCCTAGAGAGGGTCATTGGACTGCGGTAAAGACTATCCTCAAATATCTTAGAAGAACAAAGAACATGTTCTTAGTTTTCGGAGGAGACGAGGAATTAGTCGTCAGAGGATATACTAACGCAAGTTTTCAAACAGATCGGGATGATCTGAAGTCGCAACAAGGATATGTGTTTTGTCTGAATGGTGTAGCTGTTTGCTGGAGGAGTTCCAAGCAGGAGACAGTTGCAGATTCAATAGCTGAGTCCGAGTATTTAGCAGCTTTAGAGGCAGCAAAGGAAGCTGTGTGGATCAAGAACTTCATAGTGGAGCTTGAAGTGGTTCATAGCATTGTTGATCCAGTTGTGCTATACTGTGACAATAATGCGGCCATAGCACAGGCAAAGGAGCCAAGGTCTCACCAACGATCCAAGCATGTACTAAGGAAGTATCACCTCCTTAGGGAGATTGTTCATAGGGGTGATGTGTTGGTTAGCAGAGTAGATACCAGCAAGAATAACGCAGACCCACTCACAAAGGCCTTACCTCTACAGAAACATGAGACCCATGTGAGGAGCCTAGGACTGAGAGTCCGTAGTGTTTTGCAATAGTGCAAGTGGGAGATTGTTAGTGTGTGCACTTATGTGCCAAGACACTCCTTATGTATTTTGTGGATAATTATTTAATAAAGGAAAGAATTTATCATTAATTAATTACTTTTCTGTACGTATATGATTAATGATAAAATCCCACAGATTAATGAGTATATTAATCTGAAAATAGTCCTTGATCAGATAGATATCTAGAGGGGACATGGATATCTAGATCAACGCTGAGTATGAGTAGGCCGAGATAGACCGGAGGGATGGATATCCAAGTTGTACTTGGGGGTGCCTTGAGTTTAGAGGTACACTGGACACGACCCGCTTAAAAGGAGACCACATATTAAGCATCATTGGTCTTTCCTTTTATGAACGAGTGTAACTAATCTTTTGACTTGAGACCTTCATTTATTCTATGCGTGGAGTTATGTGCTTTGACGCCGTTAAAAGCAGTCTTTAATTGGATTGTGATTAATATGGTAGTTGGGTGTATGACAAAGCGTAGAGAGAATAGTGTTGAGTCAATAGAGGATTCATCGCTCTCTTAGATTAGGAGTTAGCATCCTGGCCGCTTGATAGAGATATTAGTGACTCAAAATCCATGGCCATGGGAGGAATGATTTATCATTCAAGAGGAGTCTATTATATCTTGGAAATCAAGTAAAATAATTAATTTGGTAATGATGCATAATGTATCAAATTAATTGGGATGTAGGCTTAGATGAAGAGATTGAATTACACAGTAATCGGTTCATAGTGGTTTACAGTTTATGACTGATATTAATTTTATCGCGTTGGGTGGCTAAAAACTGTTGCTAGACGGTTACCTTAGTCTGTGTATGGATTTACACTGCCTTCGTGTATAAAACCTAGAGGGTCGCACGCATAGCACGTAGACATGAACAAGAGTATCGGAAGCGAGTCGAGATCAAGATCAAATATGGATTTATTTGATACAAAGAAAAGATAATTCGAATAGCCATAATCATGATGATTAATGGAGAATTCAAAAAGTCATCATAATGATAATTAATGAAGAATTTGAAAAATTATCATAATGAAGGTCATAAATGAAGAATTTATGGAGCCTATAACTCTTCATCTTCCTTATTAATGAAGATCATAAATGATGAATTAATTGAAGACTTAACTCTTCGTATTCCGAGAAGCTATAAATAGTCATCCTCGGAAAGATTCAAAAGAAGAATTTCATTCTCTCCATTTCTCCTTCGTCAACTTCGTCTTCCACCGGAAGAGATCGGTAGTGCTTCCAAGACTTTGTCGATCCAAGTGGCTAGCACCTAACGGATCGTATCAAGTTCGTGATCTAGTGCGCGTGGATACCGCTAGAGGAGTCACACGTGGGGCTCTTATCTGTCTATCTGTCTGTGATATCATTCACACCTATCGAGGACTCGAGGTATGTTTTATATTGTTTTTGTGTAAAACTATATGTAACACGAAAGATCCATGATTCAATATATGTCTTCCGCTGCGCTCCGAACCCAACAGTAGCGTCGCAACGTCGCAGGAGCGCAGGAGAGCAGTGTTAGGATCTTCGGATGGCTAGAGAGGGGGGATGTGAATAGCCTCCTCTTAACACTTAAGGAATTTCTTCCTACAAATCGTTAGCGCAGCGAAAATATGCAAACAAAAATGTAATACATGAAAAAGAAAGACAAGCACCACTAACACTAGTATGTACGAGGTTCGGGGATAACTTGCCCCTACTCCTCGACGTGTCCGTAAGGTGGACGATTCTTTGATCTTTCGGTAGATCACACCCCGGATAGATTCCGGCTAAGGATTTCCTCCTTCTCGGTGGAGTAACCTCTCCACAAAGTCTTCAGAGATATGTAAATGAAGCACAAGACTTACAGCAATCAGTGGCTAGAAAGAATGAAGAATATGCTCACAGCCACACGAAGACGACAGCAGAGCGCAAGAAGGAAAACAATAGCTTCTCAGCCAAGAGCTCAAAAAAACCTTTTCACTTGCTTGATCGATTTCTGTTCTTCTATTATCTTCCTTCTTCTTATGCCTCTGTTTTTCCACTGCGTTCAACCTGTACAGAATCACTGTCAACCTGCACCGAATCGCTGCTGCAAGCTAAGGCGTCTCCAATCACTCTTCCTCCTCATCTGATTCTATGAACTCACACCAATAGAACCCATGTTCTTCACAGGTGTCTCTGAGCTCGAACCAATAAGCAAGAGTCAAGCTGACTGTCAACTGATCGCAGCTAGTGAACGTTGATGCTCCAATTGCACCACTTGCAGCGAAACACAGTAGAAAGAAACCTTTGTATTATTCTCCTGATGGAGTTTAATTTGAATTTAAGCATTGGCATGATACCTGCAACCTGCAAATTAAAAAGCTCACAGCAGATGGTTAAATAAGACGAATCAGAAGTTGAAGAGAAACAACAGAAACTACAGACATTATCGTGGATCGGTCAGCAGACCGATCCACAACCTTGCTGACCGATCAGGCCATAGCCTGATCGGTCCAGGAAGGCTCTGATCGGTCTGTGGACCGATCAGGCTATAGGTGGATCGGTCCACAGACCGATTCACTATCCTTTCTTCGAAATCCGTTGCCTCCTGATCGGTCACCAGACCGATCAGTAATTCTCACAGAGAGTTACTGATTGGTTACTGATCGGTCACCAGACCGATCAATAATACTCATAGAGAGTTACTGATTGGTTACTGATCGGTCTGGTGACCGATCAGATAACCATAGTATCACTGGATCGGTCAACAGACCGATCCAATGCCTATGTAGGTTTAGAGCTTCCCAGCCCTAAACCCTAAAGCCTTCCTGGTCTAGAGAACGAGCTACCGAGCCCTCTCTGACCTAGTCCGGAGAACGAGCTACCGAGCCCTCTCCGACTTCCACGTCCAGTCCAGAGAACGAGCTACCGAGCCCTCTCTGACCTAGTCCGGAGAACGAGCTGCCGAGCCCTCTCCGACTCCGTCCGGTCCAGAGAACGAGCTACCGAGCCCTCTCTGACCTAGTCCAGAGAACAAGCTACCGAGCCCTCTATGACTCCGTCCGATCCAGAGAACGAGCTACCAAGCCCTCTCTGACCTAGTCCAGAGAACGAGCTACCGAACCCTCTCCGACTCCGCGTGCCAAGTTTCCATACTTGGACTTTTCCCTTCCATCTGATCAACCTTGATCAGTAATCAATCTGAGTTTAATTAATATCTGATACAAACTTAAATCAGTGTCAACATCAAAACAACAGCAAGGTCAGACTGTATCAACAATCTCCCCCTTTTTGTTGTTTGACAACACGATTTAAGTTTAGATCAGAAATGCTCATCTTCCATAATTTTAGGGGAATCAAGATCCTCCCCCTAAGACGGATACAACACTATGTAAGGAAGTCAATAATCCTCAAGGTTATCCTCTCCCCTAAAATCAAAACTTCATTCATCTCTAAACTTAGTTATCTTCTCCCCCTTTGTCAAACACCGAAAATGTGCAAATTAGGTAATAGGACTTAAAGAACTCCCCCTTAACTCATACTGTCTCTTTCTTAATCCACATAGAATTCTTTCTAAGTGTACAATCAAGATATGGCATATGAAAAGTATATAAATAGCCAATAAGAACTGAAACATAAAGAGAAGCAAGTAATAGAAAAACGAGTAGCATAAATATATGAAAACAGCTAATATCCAGGTCAAACACATGTATCTATCAAACAGTATCCGAAACATGGACAATCAAAATGACCAACATAAAACAAAGTGTATCAATCAACATCCTCAATGTGAGGAGCATCATCATCATCAGCTGGAGGAATGAGTCCCTGAGGCGGCAAGCTGCTGCTCGAGGGTGGATAGCACGAGAAATACTGCGGAGGTGGGTAGCTGGCCATCCATCCCAAGATCATCGTAACGCTGGTCAATCCGAACGCGCAGCCCATGGAGCTCAGCGGCCAGCAGCTGATCATGCTAATCGATGCGGCTCTCCAGCTCAGCGATCTGCCAGCGCAAATCAGGATCTGCCTCTCCATACTCAGCAGCAGCAGGAGGAGGAGCAGCAACAGGAGCAGCATCAACCTGTCATGGAGGTGCCCGTGGTAACTCACCCAGTGCTCTCCCGTCCTTCCAACGAACCTCCCCAAATTGTCCTATGATGCCAGACTTGGAAAATGCACGTTTTCCAAGTCTGCAGTCCTGCCTCACCATCTTGACTATCCTTCCCTTGGAGACATCAATATGTAAGGTCTCGAGCCAATCCGTAATTATATGCCCATAAGGCCTATAAACGGTGAAGCTGTTAGGCTCACTATAGGAGATGATAGACGAATAAATGCTTGACATGATGTCAAAATCAAGACGCCGACGCAATCCATAAAGCATCAAGCAGTGATATGGTCGGATCTCTGACAAGGGTTTAGATGTGATTGGTAGAAGGCAATTTGTCACAACCTTAAAGAGAATGTAATCTGGGGCAGATAATCTCAGGGCTGCAAAGGTAGGAAAATCAACATCTAACTCATCTTGTCCACCCGGTCTTGGATGGGCGAAGAAATACTCATAAATGGAGTCAGATGAGACATCAAAAGGAGAAGGTAAGGGATCTGGTAAATCAGGGTATATGGAAAAGACATTTCCTGAACACCTCCGGCAAGCTAGATAATCAAAGAAGGTCGAGAAATTGAAATCAATAGTCTGCTTAGCAACTCTAGTTTTATAATTAACATCATTAGTTTGATGAAGATTATTATAAAACTCAGATACTAAGTCGTAATTGATGTCCCGTTCTAAATAGACTAGAGAATCAAGTTTGTAATAGGCAAGTATTTCCGACACAGATGGACAAAATTCATCCATGAATTTTTGATCCACAGACCTACACGGAAGCAGTTTGAAGGTTCTTTGTTGAAAGGCTTGTTCAAAGTGATGGTTTGGAAATCTTCCAGAAACAGATGGTTGAGGTCGGGAGGGAGCCTTAGGTTTAGATTTCTTAGTTGATGACTTAGAAGGTCCCTCACCAACTTGTTTCTTTCTAAAAGTTAAAAATGGGACACGAACGGGGGTAAGTAGGTGAGCACGGAAGCCACCAACAACCGAGAACTAAGCCAAATTACACAGATCTGGTGAGAAATGAAAATGAAGTGCCAAAATGAGTAGAGCTTGGGGAGAATGAAGTTACCTTGGTGCCATCTATGTATCTTTCGAAGAACGGAGAGAAGAGTTGAGTCGTAGGAGGGTGCCGGCTAGGGTTTCGGCGTGTAATGGGAAGAGAAAGGATCGGGAAGAGTTAAGAGGGATGGGTGATCATGATCGGACAGCCGTCCGATCATAAGAGATCCTGACCGATCAGGGAACCTCCTGATCGGTCAGGGAATACCCTGATCGGTCGACGGATCGATCAGGGAACCTCCTGATCGGTCCGTGGACCGATCAGGAAGCCTCCTTGTGTGCCAGAATAACCTGATGGTCTCTGGACCGATCAGTAAACAAACAGAGAGTTCTGGATCGGTCGATAGACCGATCCAGCCTCTTCGGGCTATGGGCCGATCAGTGTCTGACAAATTGAAATTTCAGTAACTGAATTTCGTAGAAATTTTCTATCGAAAATTCTGAAGATTCAGAACTGAAAAAGTTCAGAAACTTCCAAATTCAGAACCTAGAACCTGAAGAATCTACAAACATAAATATTTCCGAAAGATGAGCTCTTACGATCTGAAATTGTTCAGAATCGGAAAGTTCCAAACATTTAAAAACTCAGACCAACTCCAAACGCATAGAGTTCAGACATTTTGAACCTTAAGGTTTCAAAACCAGAGAAACTTCTGAAACTATGATCTATAGTGAACCAAGGTATTAATCAAAACTCATGCTTTTTATTACCTGGTTCAAAACACATCCTTGCTATGATCAGTTTCAAGTTTGTCAAAATATATCCAAATTGCTATCATTACCTCAATAGCTTGTCTTATTTTCAATCAAAATCATGAAAGGTATCGATCAAAAATATCAATCAACACATTAACCAAAGTTAGATAAATTCTAGGTAAATGTCCAACCAAGTTTCCTTGGTTGGAATATATGAGTAAGATCTAGGAACCAACTACATATGAATTATGCAATGGTCTTCCCCATACTCAATTTATGTCTCTTCAACCTAATTATTCAAAGGATGCATGATACATTTTGAATAATTTGGCTGATCCTAGCATCTCACCCCATTTCTAGCAAACAAAAATAATTTGTTAAACCTTATAGTTTGTGTGAGATGTCACCAAGTTGCCCAAATTAATTTCTCAATTTCTCTTGTCGTGCTAATTGTCCTTATTGATCATGATGAAGTCCAAATGACCTATTGAGCCAAACACATCCCCAATTCTCAACTTAAGTGACTAAATTCATTTTCTGGAAGAGGTTTGGTGAAAATATCGGCTAGGTTTGACTTTGACTCAACATATGTGAGCGCAATGTCTCCCCTAGCTACGTGATCTCTAATGAAGTGATGACGCACTTCAATGCGTTTGGTCCTTGAATGATGGACTGGATTTTTCGTTAGGTTTATTGTGCTAATGTTGTCACACAACACTTGCACTCCCTTATACGAAAGCCCATAATCTTCTAGGGTGTGGATCATCCACAACAATTGTGAAACACTCTCTCCTATGGCAATGTATTCAGCCTCGGTCGTGGAGAGAGCAACACAATATTGCTTCCGACTTGACCAACTAACCAATGATGAACCTAAAAATTGGCAACCCCTACTAGTGCTTTTCCGATCCAATTTGCACCCAGCATAATCGGAGTCGGTATAACCTATCAAATCAAAAGACTCAGTACGAGGGTACCAGATACCTACTCTAATTGTGCCCTTAAGGTATCTCAGGATTCTCTTAACTGCAATTAAATGAGATTCCTTGGCACAGACTTGATATCTAGCGCACATGCCCATAGCAAAAAGTATGTCCGGTCGACTAGCTGTGAGATATAGAAGACTACCGATCATGCTTCTATATTGCGTTAGATCAACTGGTTTTCCATTCTCATCATTGTCAAGGCGAGTGTTTGTCGCCATTGGAGTGGATACTTCCTTAGAGTCACTCATTTTGAATTTCTTGAGCATCTCTTGAGTGTATTTTGTCTGATGGACATAAATACCATCTCGAGTTTGTTTGATTTCAAGTCCAAGGATGTCAATTCTCCCACCAGACTCATCTCAAACTCACTTTCCATGTGAGTGATAAATTCATTCAAATAGCCCTTGTTATTTGAGCCACAAATTATGTCATCGAGATACACCTGGGCTACAAATATATTTTCACCATCTCTACGCATAAATAGTGTTGGATCTATTTGACCTCTTACAAAGCCCTTCTCTAGTAGGTAAGTTGACAACCTTTCGTACCAAGCTCGAGGTGCTTGTTTAAGCCCATAAAGAGCTTTCTTGAACTTGTACACGTGGTTTGGAGCTTCGGTATTCACAAACCCCGGTGGTTGTTCAACAAAGACCTCTTCTTTAATGAAACCGTTTAAGAAGGCCGATTTAACGTCCATTTGATAGAGCTTGAAGCCTCTATGTGCAGCAAAAGCTAGCATTAAACGAATGGACTCTAATCGGGCCACGGGAGCATAAGTCTCATCATAATCGAGGCCTTCGACTTGACTATAGCCCTTGGCTACAAGTTTTGCCTTGTTTTCTTACGACTTCTCCCTTTTGGTTTAACTTATTTTTGAAGACCCATTTGGTTCCAATAATGGTGGTCTTCTTAGGTCTAGGAACTAAGTCCCACACTTAGCTCCTTTCAAATTGACCTAACTCATCTTGCATAGCTATGATCCAGTCAGGATCGTGCAATGCCTCATCAACTAATTTTGGTTCGATTTCTGAGATCAAGGCGACCTCATTAGACTCATTTCTAAAGAATGATCTGGTCATAACCCCTTGTTGGATGTCTCCAACAATCTGGTCTTGGGGATGACTAGATGCTATCCTAGATTGCCTTGGTGTTGGCGGTGTCTCATGAGTGGTCTCACTGGACACAGGCAAGGACTCAGTATCAGGCAAAGGATTAGCCTGAGCCCTTTGTTGCCTTTGTTCATCATCATCGGAGTTAACTTCGACTCTTTCTATGTTTTGATCATTCAAACTTAGACTTCTAAGTTCAAATTGAATTTCTCCTACATCCCTCGATTGATCATTTGATTTAGGGATTTCTTCAAATGCTACATCCGAGGACTCTTCAATCAATTTAGTCCTATTGTTGTAGACTCGATAGGCTTTGCTGGTGAGAGAGTACCCGACCAATATCCCTTCATCAGCCTTAGCCGTGAACTTTCCAAGATGATCCTTGGTGTTCAAGATAAACACCTTACAACCAAACACCTTAAGATGTTTAATTGTAGGGGGTTTCCCAAACCAAAGTTCATGGGGAGTCTTTCCTAAAAACCTATGTATCAAGACTCGGTTGTGCACATAGCAAGCTGTATTTACAGCTTCAGCCCATAAGTAGCTCGGTAGTGAGTACTCATTGAGCATGCTTCGTGCAACCTCTTGCAAGACTCGGTTCTTTCTCTCCACAATCCCATTTTGCTGTGGGGTCCTTGGAGTAGAGAACTCATGCCTATATCCTTTTTCTTGACAAAATTCTAAAAATCTATGGTTTTGAAATTCTCCACCATGATCACTTCTAATTGTTTTAATTGTTGTTGATTTTTCATTTTCAGTTCTTCTATAAAAAGAAACAAAAATATCTATAGTTTGATCCTTATTTTTCAAAAAGAAAGTCCATGTATATCTAGTAAAATCATCAATGATCACTAAGTAGTATCTACTTCCATTCAATGAAATGACATTACTGCAATCAAATAAATCCATATGCAATAAATCTAAAGCAGTAGATGTACTTACAGCGCTTTTACCTTTATGAGGCGCTTTTGTTTGCTTACCTTTTTGACATGCATCACATAATTTTATCTTTTGGTACTTGATGCTTAGTAGGCCTCGCACTAATCCTTTGTTGGCCAGCTTTCGAATATTCTTCATGTTCACATGGGCCAACCTCCTATGCCAAAGCCATGATTCTTCTTCTTTTGACATGAAACACTTAGCAGAGGCATTAGTAGCACTTTTAAAAGATACTTGATAAATGTCAACTACCCTTGTGCCTACTAGTACCGTGTCAAGTGTGTCAATGTGTTTGACCAGACATTGACTTGAATGAAACTCAATTGTGTAACCCGTATCACACAATTGGCTGACACTTAGGAGATTAAAGGTCATCCCCTTGACTAGAAGGGCATTCTTGATTTGGAGACATTCGGATATATGAATGTCTCCAACTCCTATAACCTTAAGAGTACCATTATTACCAAACGATACATTACCTCTATTTTTGTTTTGAAGGGTAGTAAAGAGTGACTTGTCCCCGGTCATGTGCTTGGAGCATCCACTATCAACAAACCAAGTTGATAGATGCTCCCCCTTGACCAATGCCTACAAAACACGAAAGATAGACGTTTTAGGTACCCAAATCTTGGGACCTAATGCATCTACAATGAAAGACCTAGGAACCCATGCCTTGGTCACAACCTTCCTAGTCTCATGAACCCTAGAAGTATGTGATCTATGAAATTGGGTTCTAGATACAAGCGAAATGAAACTAGACTCCTTAGGTTGATATCCTAACCCAGCCTTGTTGTAGACCGCCCTTTGGGCATTTAGAATCATATCTAAAGTCTTAGAGCTAGTTGAGAATTTTTCAAGCATTTTCTTGAGTTTCTCAACTTCACCCTTTAAGGCTTTGTTTTCATCCTCAAGGGCCTCTTAATGTAGGTCATCAATCTCATTTTCCCTAAGGGCCCTCAAGAGTTCTACTTCATCTTTTAATGATTTAATTTGAGTTTTTGATTTCTTAAGCAAAGTAGATAAATGTGCAATGGTTTTATAACATTTTTTCTAAATGAGGAGAAGTTACCACTTCATCATCCGAAGATGATGAACTCGCGGCTGAGGTATCACTCGTGTCACCATCACTCCTGGAATCCGGTTCCTCCCTTGCCATGAACACTAATTGATGTGTGATTTTCTCCTTCTTTTCTTCCTCCGATGAGCTTGAGGAGGATTCATCCCAAGTAGCTTTGAGAGATTTCTTCTTCTTGGCCCTTTCCTCCTTCTTCTTGAGTTTTGGACACTCGCTCCGATAGTGTCCTTTCTTACTACACTCAAAACAAGTGACATTAGTTTTATCAACATTTTGATCGATAGATTTACCTTTCCCTTTGTATCTCCGGCTCCTTCTCATGATTCTCCTTACAAAGTTGGCCATCTCGCTTGATGATGATCCACCTTCATCATCGGACTCGGAGGAGGATGAGGATGAAGGAATCTCTTTTTCCTTCTTCTTTTCTTTCTTCCTTCTTCCATCTTTGCTCTTTTCTCCTGCAACTAAGGCAATACCTTTCTCTTTTTGATCCTTGTTAGCAAATTCATGGAGTTCCATTTCACAAAAAAATTCATCTAATTTAACAATTGAAAGGTCCTTGGAGACCTTGTAGGCATCTACCATAGATGACCACAAGGCATTCCTCGGAAAGGCTTTGAGAATATACCTTACAAGATCGCGATTCTCTACGCGTTCATCTACGGAATGAAGACCATTGATAATTTCTTTGAACCTTCCGTGTAGTTCACTTACCGTCTCGTTCTCCTTCATGGTGAGGTTTTGTAATTGATTTAAGAACAAATCTCTCTTGGTGATCCGAGAGTCTCGAGTTCCTTCTTGGAGTTTAATGAGCTTGTTCCACAAGTCTTTTGCGCTCATGAATGGACCTACCTTGACGAGTTGGTCCTTGGCTATCCCACATTGTAGAGTGACCACTGCCTTGGCATCGGCTTGTCCTTTGCGAGTTTGCTCGGCGGACCACCTTGATGAGTCTAGTTCCTTACCTTCTTCGTCCTTCGGAGGTGTAAACCCTTCCTTGATGGAGAACCACATTGAGATGTCGGTCTTGAGATAATATTCTATGCGGCTCTTCCAATATTGAAAGTCTGCTCCGTCGAAGTAGGGTGGACGATTGGTGCTAAACCCTTCCTTTATAGCCATCTTCTTGCTCTTTAGGGTGTTAATCTGGATGAAGAGAACCTCGCTCTGATACCACTTGTTAGGAACTTCGGATGCTAGAGAGGGGGGTGTGAATAGCCTCCTCTTAACGCTTAAGGAATTTCTTCTTACAAATCGTTAGCGCAGCGGAAATATGCAAACAAAAATGTAATACACGAAAAAGAAAGACAAGCACCACTAACACCAGTATGTACGAGGTCCGGGGATAACTTGCCCCTACTCCTCGGCGTGTCCGTAAGGTGAACGATTCCTTGATCTTTCGGTAGATCACACCCCGGATAGATTCCGGCTAAGGATTTCCTCCTTCTTGGTGGAGTAACCTCTCCACAAAGTCTTCAGAGATATGTAAATGAAGCACAAGACTTACAGCAATCAGTGGCTAGAAAGAATGAAGAATACGCTCACAGCCACACGAAGACGACAGCAGAGCGCAAGAAGGAAAACAACAGCTTCTCAGCCAAGAGCTCAAAAAAACCTTTTCACTTGCTTGATCGATTTCTGTTCTTCTATTATATTCCTTCTTCTTATGCCTCTGTTTTTCCACTGCGTTCAACCTGTACAGAATCACTGTCAACCTGCACCGAATCGCTGCTGCAAGCTAAGGCGTCGCCAATCACTCTTCCTCCTCATCTGATTCTCTGAACTCACACCAATAGAACCCATGTTCTTCAAAGGTGTCTCTGAGCTCGAACCAATAAGCAAGAGTCAAGCTGACTGTCAACTGATCGCAGCCAGATCGCAGCCAGTGAACGTTGATGCTCCAATTGCACCACTTGCAGCGAAACACAGTAGAAAGAAACCTTTGTTTTATTCTCCTGATGGAGTTTAAATTGAATTTAAGCATTGGCATGATACCTGCAACCTGCAAATTAAAAAGCTCACAGCAGATGGTTAAATCAGACGAATCAGAAGTTGCAGAGAAACAGCAGAAACTACAGGCATTATCGTGGATCGGTCAGCAGACCAATCCACAACCTTTCTGACTGATCAGGCCATAGCCTGATCGGTCCAGGAAGGCTCTGATCGGTCTGTGGACCGATCAGGCTATAGGTGGATCGGTCCACAGACCGATCCCCTATCCTTTCTTCGAAGTCCGTTGCCTCCTGATCGGTCACCAGACCGATCATTAATTCTCACAGAGAGTTACTGATTGGTTACTGATCAGTCACCAGACCGATCAATAATTCTCACAGAGAGTTACTGATTGGTTACTGATCGGTCTGGTGACCGATCAGATAACCATAGTATCACTGGATCGGTCAACAGACCGATCCAATGCCTATGTAGGTTTAGAGCTTCCCAGCCCTAAATCCTAAAGCCTTCCTGGTCTAGAGAACGAGCTACCGAGCCCTCTCTGACCTAGTCCGGAGAACGAGCTACCGAGCCCTCTCCGACTTCCACGTCCAGTCCAGAGAACGAGCTACCGAGCCCTCTCTGACCTAGTCCGGAGAACGAGCTGCCGAGCCCTCTCCGACTCCGTCCGGTCCAGAGAACGAGCTACCGAGCCCTCTCTGACCTAGTCCAGAGAACGAGCTACCGAGCCCTCTCCGACTCCGCGTCCAGAGAACGAGCTACCGAGCCCTCTCTGACCTAGTCCGGAGAACGAGCTGCCGAGCCCTCTCCGACTCCGTCCGGTCCAGAGAACGAGCTACCAAGCCCTCTCTGACCTAGTCCGGAGAACGAGCTACCGAGCCCTCTCCGACTCCGTCCGGTCCAGAGAACGAGCTACCAAGCCCTCTCTGACCTAGTCCAGAGAACGAGCTACCGAGCCCTCTCCGACTCCGCGTGCCAAGTTTCCATACTTGGACTTTTCCCTTCCATCTGATCAACCTTGATCAGTAATCAATCTGAGTTTAATTAATATCTGATACAAACTTAAATCAGTGTCAACATCAAAACAACAGCCAGGTCAGACTGTATCAACAAGCAGATCGTCAATTCTAAGTTGTTGTTGAAGCTTTAGCCTTGACCCTCCTTATATAGGAGGGTTCGGGGCGCCTGGAACCTTCAGGGCGCCTCGATCATGACGTGACTGACCCAACCAGCGAGCTCCACGTGTCGACGCCGTGATCAGGATAAAACTTGCCTCCGGGCGCCCGGACCACCTTTCTTCAGAAAACATCTTCTCCTGCAAGACAAGATTAGTCCGAGACAAATAAATAATGTATATCCTGCAAAACAAAGTATTGACACAGTTTATAATTAGACAGAAGGAGTATGACTTAGATTCCATCTCTTCGAGACTGGAATCTAGTCAAGATCTCGACTTAGAGTTCCGAAATGGTTCTAAGTCGGATCGGCGCCTAAGTTCCCTTCCCAAGAACACATCCTCACAGTCACTCCCTTCCAGTAACTTATCTTTACTCACCTGTCAGACGTCCGGTCATCCCTTCGACCCGTCTGGACTTCTCGCCAGCTATCCGGTCAGCCCGTCGACCCGCTTGGACTTCTTGCCAGCTATCCGGTCGGTCCATTGACCTAGCTGGGCATCGTGCCAGACATCCGGTCAACCCGTCGACCTGTCTAGATTTCGCCTGCACACTCGATCAGAGTGTTAGACAACGACAAACCTAACTTAACCTAATTTGTCATTCATCAAAACCTGAGTTAGACTGTTAGTGCTAACCGCACCAACAAAAACTTCTTTCTGCTGAAACTACACTAATAGATATGGTCCTTAATATTCTATAAGCTATCCATGCATTTGGGAAAAAATAATTTTTTTATAAGATTCAATACTTCAAGTGATGTTTTTAATTTTTAATTTATTATTTATTTTAAAACTTTTAATTCTAAAAATAAATCTAAACCATCAATAACATGTGACATATCATGTGTTAAAAAGATTTTAAGATTTAAACATTTTTTTAAAAAAAATCATTATCAAACAATTTTTACTTTTTAAAGTAATGCAAAATTAAAATTACCTTCGTATATTTTAAATTATTCAAATATACTTTAAAGTGAAGAAATATTATATATCAGTAATATAGTTAAAGTAATTGATTTTCACCTCGCATTCTCATCAAATCGTTTATTTCTTCTAATTACATGTTTTTCATGAAATTTTGATTTTATATTCATTTCAATTGCAATTTCTTTGATAGAAATGATAGCATATATGAATCCATTTTCTCTATAATCATTAAAAAAAGAAACAAAACTTTTTAACTGATCTATGTAATAACAATGTTGAAATCTTCATATTATAAAATTTACTAACATTATTAAATGTGAATAATATATCATACCCAATAATCATACCTAATAAAAATTTAAAATTTTCAATCAAATATGTTGCTAAAGAAATTGCTTAACCTTTTGTTATAGGATCATCATTAGTTTACAAGTTTATATAAAACTTCTCTTATTTATGTAGTTTGATATTTTATTTATTTAACACTTTCAAGATTATACTTTTCCAGCGTGTTTGTTATAATGATATAAGAGTTAATTTAGAAACATGATCTAGTAAAATTTTCCATCTTTTTTAGAAAAATAAAATAATGATTAAATATATTGTATCACACCAAAAAATGTTATAGCACTAGGACAAGACTTAGCCATATCACATAGTACTAAATTAAGAGTATGACAACCACTTGGTATATAAAAAGCTCTAGAATTTATATCTAACAATCCTTTTTGTGCACTTGTGTTAGGACCAAAAGAATTCACATATGATATGATATTGTCAACTTTGAGCCCAAGTGCTCATGATTTATTTTTTGGCTTTATCTAAAAGGTCTCATACCAATGAAGATATCTTTTATCTTTTAAATCTCTAATATTTTTCATATTTTTTTAATGTGTGACTTTGATTGTATTCCTAATAATCCTCTCCTCAAACGAAGAATCATCATTACTCTCATGGTCTAGCCCGCCTCTCAAGTATTTGGTCACTCTTGACTTGTTTTGGGTTTTCCCTCAAACATCAAGTCACTTTTAACCTACTCTGGGTCTCCTTGTAAGCATCTGGTCATTCTTGACCTACTTTGGATCTCCTCACAAGCATCCGGTCACTTTTGACTTGCTTCGGGCCTCCCGTAAGTATTTGATCACTTTTGATTTACTTCAGGTCTCTCTATAAGCATTTGATTGTTCTTGACTTACTTTAGGCCTCCCCACAAGCATCGAATCACTCTTGACTTGCTCTGCGCCTCCCCTCAACTTCTTTCAAGGTAACCAATTGGTACGGATTGTGACTCTAATACCACTTGTTAGGACCAAATAATTCATATATCTCCATAATTGTATGATATTATCCACTCCTCATGGATTTATTTTTGGACTCTACCCAAAAAGTCTCATACAAATGAAGATATTTTTCATCTTTTAAACTCATAATCTTTTCCATATAACTCATAATCTTTTCCATATATTTTTAATATGGAATTTTGATTATATTCCTAACACCTTATTGTTTGCCTTTCGTATTAGACTCATTATCATATCCTTATCCTCTTATGTCATTGATATCAAGTTCAATTTTCTTTATTATACTAATAAGCGTATCAAAGAGACCTTTTCCTGATGTATCATTTACTTTTAAAAATTTTATAAAATATTTTTTTATTTTGATTGGACTTGTTGAAATATATATCCACACATTTTAATATAAGAGACATTTATTCTTGATGAAGTACAATCAATTATAACTAAAACATATTTTGTTTTAATTATAATATTTTTATTTCTATTCCTAATATATTTATTAACTTATTTTGTATATTATGACAAAGATAATGATTATAAATTTTACTATTTTGAATACGGTTTTTTTTGCATTATATGATCAAATTTTGCAATCATTTCAATTAAATGTATCATTTACTTTTAAATATTCTATAAAATATTTTTCTATTTTGATTGGACTTGTTGAAATATATATCCACACATTTTAATATAAGAGGCATTTATTCTTAATGACTATATTTGAAGTACAATCAATTATAACTAAAACATATTTTGCTTTCTTTATTTTTTTTATTATAATATTTTTATTTCTATTCCTAATATATTTATTAACTTATTTTGTATATTATGACGAAGATAATGATTATAAATTTTACTATTTTGAATACGTTTGAGGTTTTCTTGCATTACATGATCAAATTTTGTAATCATTTCAATTAAATCTAAATTTTTTTTTATTGTTATCTTGATAAATCTTCTCATGTACCACAAAATGCTAAATTATAATTATAACAATAGTTCTTATTAATACATTCTCTAATGTTCTTTTACCTTATTTATCTCTTTTTGTGAATTTTGATCAATGGTTTTATTTTTAAGCAATCTCATTTTAATATCAAACCAAATATTCATATATATATATATATATATATATATATATATATATATATAATATGTTCACTACTTGTTTATGACTTTTAAGATTGACACTAAGATTTTTTTCACTCTCAACAATCAACATCCTTCATTTGCTAATTGAATTGAAATGGTTTTTTACTAAATAATTTACAATAAAAGTAAAATACTTTATTTATTTTTTAATATATTAACCATGTTTTTTCTTCATTTGATAATTTTCAAATATAATGAATTTCCCTAATTAGACCTTTGTCAACTAATAAGTCTATTAATTTTGTATTTATATTTTTTTCATTGTGTTGGATTATAATAGTTTTGTAGGATCGTTGTCAGTGACAGGGGGGGTGGTGAATCACGTGTATTTTAAAATTTTTTATTTTTTTTTGTTTTATAAAACAAAGTGCGTAGCGGAATAAATGAAAAAACACAAATCGAAGAACACAAGGATTTTTTACTTGGTTCAGAGCATTTGACAACTCCTACTTCAAGACCCAAGTCCCTTGGACCTTTCCAACGAGCAATCCACTAAATTCTCTACCGATAAACTCCTGGTAGAGTAATCAAATACAAACAGAGAGGAAAGTGTAGCAATCCTACACTTTCCTTAACAATAAAGTAAATAATTGTAAATTAAAGCTTACCAACAAGAATTGGAAATCTGGATGCACTCGTGTATTGGTGTCAATCTTCCAACAATGATCGGACGTAGTAGAGCAGTAGTATGGCTGCAGTGTAAAGATGAAGTAGCAAAATGATCATTTGAACTCGTACATAAGATGATGTCTTGTGGTGGCCAAACAGGTCTTTTAAGGAGTGTTGAGGGATCCTCCAACATTATCCGAGACGCCTTCAACCCTAAACTTCATCTCGTAATCTTTGGCCTCTATTAGCTCCGATGCCTACCATTTCTATTTGTGCAAGGGAGCCTCCAAATGCTCTGAGGCATCTGCAATACTCTCCGAGGTGTCTCTAATGCGCTCCAAGGTGCCTTCCTGTAGTAAACTTTTATCCCCGAAATTTCTCTACTGGAGACTACCTTCGCCCTATCTAGGGCACCTTCATTCGAGCTCTGAGGTGCCTCCCCATAGCTCCAAGGCGCCTCCCCGTTGCTTCGAATTTCCTTATATATTGTTCATCCGAGATGAACTTTTGCTAACTAACTCATGCAAGACACATTAATCCAAATACAAAATATAACTTGTAAAATAGAGTTAGCACAATATAAATAGCATTATTAATTAGATCATATCTTACCAAGATTAGGATATAGTCATGATCTCAGCTTAAACTTTGAAAATGACTCTAAGCTGAACCAGTATCTACAGTCTCATTAGAGCTCGCTCTTACTGGATTACTCTCTTCCATTGACTTATCTTCATTTTTCATTTGCATACACTTGACTTGCCACTTAACCCACCAGGTTTTCCTACTAGTTGTCAGGTCTATAAACCTAACTAGACTTCAACTAGCTGTCAGGCCCCCACAAACCCAGATGGACTTTCTATCAGATATTGGGTCACTCCTTGACTTATCTGGACTTCGTGCCAATTATCAGGTCTTCAGACCTAATTAGGCTTCAGCCTAGTGTCAGGTCCTCTAGACTCATCAATTTCTACACACTTGATAAAAATGTTAAACAGTATAACATTTAACTTTAAACTATTTGTTATTCATCAAAACCTAAGTTTGACCACTAGTGCTAACTGCACCAACAAGTTTAACCAGTCTTATTTAAAAAATTATTTTCAAGATATATTGATTCATCTTCTTCTAGATTAGTATTATCTTCTTCAGTAATATTAAATCACACGAGTAAAATCAGGGACAGACCCAAGAATTAGAGGTGGGTTAGGCCTGGGCTGATCCCGAGTTGGTTGAGTCTGCCAAAGACGAGTTCACTTCACGCAAGCATGTTACCATTCTCATCTTTTCCTATATTTTATAGAATTTTAAATTTTTATTGAATGTTTTTTTCATTATTTATGAAATTGTTAAGTAAATTTATTGGTAATGGTATCTAATTCGTAAATGTTGAAAATTTTGGACACACTAAAGGGCGTTTAGCTCCTTGCTTAGAGCTAGTTTCTTGAGCTCCCTATAAAACTTGGGCCCTGGAGCTCCCTTTCTAATTCGATATCCCGAGTTCTCTAGGTAGTTCGAGTGTATCATATGAATTTTTTTAATACTTGAAATATTTTTTTTTGGATAATCCAAGTTTTCAATTGTTAGAATCGATTAATCTGATCTGGCTCTACGAAAGTTTCTTATCGACCACTACAATAAATTCATGAGGTACTCTTATTGAAGACCACCAGTAGCCAATTACTGTTGCACCATACTCTAGGGAAATACTTTAGAACACATTATTAATTTTTAAAGTCCAAGTGTCTAGCTATATCTACCTTTCATTCACATGGAGGTAGCTGACTTGACCTCCGGATAAATTCGAGAAGCGAAGATGGTTCACAGGGGGCAACCCAGCACCACAAGTGGTTTGAGTGTCATAGGCGCTTATTTACAGTGTGTGGAAATCGAACCCTCATTGCTTGGGAAACTCGTTCGTTCACTTAGTATCGCATCAAGCCCCAGAGGGCTAATACTTTAGAACACATTTTTTTACTAGGTATCTAGATTTTAAAATTCGACTAATCTTGGGGTAGATGATCTGGTCTCATATTTCGCTCACCAAATAAATTCAGGAAGTGCAGTGGCTCCTAACGTGACACCCTAGCTACACCAATATTTCAATTATTGTAGGTGTGTCTTACGTGAAAATTAAACTCTGGTTGCTTGAGAAATACATCCTGCCTTTTACTACCACACATGGGGGGCTAATGCTTTAGAGCATTTTTTGATAATACAAGTATCCATCTATTTGAACCGACTAATTGTGGATATGACTAGCCTGGACCCATAAAATTTTTTCACAAACTACCAGGGTGTATCAGGAGAAGCACTTGCGGAGGTTCATCCAAGCGATTAGCATTCTTAGATTTATTATCCCATTGAAAAAAATCTCTACAATACGCTATAGCTGAAATTCAAATCTTAAATACAAAATTAATTATTTAGAGGACCAAACTGTTTCACCTTAGTCCGGATAATACATTAGAACACATGATCAATATGAATGAGTACCTTGTAAATTTAATTCGGTAGCAAACAAGATGTCTATCATCATATCATCATGATTGCCGCTATTTTATTTTAGTTTACTGTAACCCTTCTTTTATGATTGGTATTTGGAATCATTATGGATCGTAGTCTCTAGTTACATTAACTGCTTGTTTATTTGGAATGAGAATGAGAATTGTTAAAAAAATATCTACGTTGGAAAATTTTCCTTTTTTACTTTGTCAAAACAGAGACCAAAAATTATGATCGTAGTCCCTAGACCGTAACTATAACTATATATACATTTAGATCTAATGACATCATTATCATTAAGATAATGTATTACTACATTAATTATTTACCAAATTTAGTATATATATATATATATTCCAAATAATAATTTGGATTTATTGAGTTGGTGCGAAAATCCATCAGTGCCAACTCCCGCATGGAGTCACTGGGTGTGCGGGTGGGTACGCCGTCTCCGACTCGGACGGTGGAGGCGGCCCCACCGTCGTTTTTATACCGCCGTAGGGTGTACCGTCCCTTTCCCATAAGCGCACCCACTATTTTTTGATGGACGGCTCCAGATCACCAACGTGACTCCGACACCTCAACTCCTTCGGCTTGATTGTCGGTGGTTTAACCCGGTTTTCCCGTTTTATCCCGAAGCCTCTCGCCCCGTTACGACGACTCTGCTCGTGACATATATATCTAAATTTCCATAAGGAAATTTCACTTTGCTCCTCTGAAGTTCTAATATTTTCATCTTACAGCCCACAAAAATTTAATAGAATTGCATTTTACTTGAGAATCTTAAAAACTATTTCACCTTAACATCGACCCCTAAGACACGGCTCCTTAGTTGGAGAGAATTATGAGGCATAAGAGCTCGTCTTTCATGTTATAAATGAGTCTAAGCCAAATTAAATTTTATATGATATAAGATTATTTAGTAAGATAATTGTGCTAAGTGAAGTTTAAAATCAATTAAACAGTTGAAATAGTTATTTAACCTTGGCTTGGCTTGAACATTATTCTAATAGCGATAAATTTTAATAGAGATGAATATTTTAACGATTAACTTTCAAGTGTACATATGTTGTATTTATTCAGTATGTGAA
This sequence comes from Zingiber officinale, assembly GCF_018446385.1. NCBI lineage: Eukaryota > Viridiplantae > Streptophyta > Magnoliopsida > Zingiberales > Zingiberaceae > Zingiber > Zingiber officinale. The sequence goes on from NC_055992.1 coordinate 135,742,278, forward strand.
TTAAGGAGAAGGTAGTATACTTCCAGATTAGTTGAGCAAAATCTGAATATTTGGATTATTAAAAAAAATATAAATAAAAGTCCAGCAAAACACAATTTGTTGAAATTTTTGTGGGTAAATAAAAAGCTTTAAGACTCCAGGGCTTAAGTAGAAATTATCTCACCAGGTCCAACTAAACACGAGCAAGAATGCGATGCTCAATGCCAGCGAAGAAAAAATAAAATAAAACAAATCGTGTGAAAAATATATTTTTAATTTTAAAAAATTATAATTGGAAGCGAAATTAATCGTCCTGGAATTTCATATATAAATCCGCCGGATCGCTTGTACTCTTCGACAATTCGGAGATCCCCACCCGGAGGCGGAATGCCGGCGAGGAGTAGCCTCGGAGCCGCGGGGGCGGCTGTTGCTGCGGCGGAGGAGAAGGATGCAGAGCTGGAGGTGACTCCCGGCGGAATGGTGGTCCAGAAGCGCGATCCCGACGCCGCGCCTCCGGCCGCCGTCGTGCCGACCATCCGCCTCAAGGTGAAGCACGGATCCGCCTACCACGAGATCTACATCAGCTCCCAGGCCACGTTCGGTGAGTGAGAACGATGATGAGCTCAATCATTGCTAGTGTTTGGCTGCTGATTTTGTCGGCGTGGATGAATCGGAAGGGGATTTGAAGAAGATGGTCGCGGAGCGCGTGGGAATGCACCCGCTGGACCAGAGGATCATTTACAAGGATAAGGAGCGGGACTCCGCCACCTTCCTAGACACCGCCGGCGTGAAGGACCGGTCGAAGTTGGTGGTGGAGGAGGATGCCACGGCGAAGGCCAAGCGGCTGCTGGAGATACGGAAGAACCACAAGATGGAGAAGGCCGCCAAAGCCATCGCCGCCATCGCGCGTGACGTCGACAAGCTCGCCTCCAAGGTAACCCTAATCGATCCCCTTCTTCTTTTTTTTTTTTTTTTGATAAAAATCGCACATTACTAGGTTTCGGCATTGGAGACGATCGTGAACAAAGGTGGGAGAGTGGTGGAGGAGGACGTGATTCGATTGATCGAACTGTTGATGAACGAGTTGATCAAATTGGACAGCGTCGTCGCCGATGGCGACGCTAAGCAACAGAGAAGAAACCAGGTTTCAGCTTCTTTAGTCGTCGATTCCTTGCTTGAATTCTTCAAATCGGCAATCAATGCACCAAGCAATTCTCCCTTAATCTTGCGCAGGTGAACAGAGTGCAGGCATACGTCGAAACCCTAGACCGAATCAAGATCAAGAACTCAGCTCCGAAAGGCAATGCCCAACCCAAACAACAACAGAACAGAGAACCAAAACCTCAGCGGCGAGTCCAATTTCAGCAGCAGCAGCAGCAGCAGCCAGTAATCGTGACAACAAACTGGGAGACATTCGATTCCTTACTCATCCCATCCACCTCCACCGCCACAATCACCGTTGCGCCGCCCGCAACCACCACAAGGCTTGATTGGGAGCTGTTTTGAAAGAAGAAGAAGAGGAAGAAGAAGAAGAACCTTAAAACCAAAACAGTATGTGTGATTAAACTTCCTCTCAATCTGAATTCAAAATCACATCTTGCTGCCCTTCCATTATTATTTTTGTGTGCATATCTTCACATAATACTTGAGATCCATGAAACAATAAGATTATTGTACCTACTACCATCACTGCTATGAGAATTTTGTCTACAATATTGTAGATTGCCAAAAAGTTGTTTTTTTGTGTGTGTTTTTTTAGATTGAAATGATTGCACATGGAAAGTAGAGGATTATTAATGGAGAATTGGGTGGATTCCAAGTTCTTGTTCTTCTGTTTTCCTGTGTCCTCTGCTCTTAGATTTGTACATCAAATAAGTCATGAACTTGTTTGCTCAGAGTCAGATGATTGGTTCAGAATACCACACCATTTTGATTGCTTGATCGGTCTCTCTTGTTTGTCCTTTTTTTTATCATGGATGACTAATTTGTTCAAAATGCTTATTTGGGCAAAAATAAAAAAAGGTGATCTTAATTATCAGAAGTTTAATTCATCGTATTTTTCATACTGAAGATACCTTTAGTTTTTATGGATGAGCAAAAGTTCGATTAAATCGAATTAACTGACCGAAATTAAAAGTTCGGTTCGGTTAATTCGGAAATTTAATTTTTTTTTTTTTAAATATTGGTTATATCAGTTCGGTTTCGATTTTGAAAATCAAAATTCGGTTAAACCGATTAAGCCGATATTTTGAGTTGAACCGAATCAAATCGGAGTCAAATTTAATCAAATTGGAATTAAATCGAATCAATATTATGAGTTGAATTGAATCAAACTGGAATCAAACCTAATCAAACCATATCAAATTGAAAATTTTGATTATTTCAATAAAACCAAATTAACCGATATTTTATCGGTTTGGCTGGTTCAATTTTTTTGAAAAGTTCGGTCGGGTTGGTTGGTTTAAAAAATGTTCGATCAATTCAATTTTAAATTTTAATCAGTTCAATCGGTACGATTTGAACCGATTGTACATCCTTATTTATTTCCGTGCTACTATAATGTGTACAAATAAATTAATTTAGCTTAGTTAAACAATATATACATAGAACCCTTTTATACCCAACAAAAATCTTTACCATTTTAGTTAAAGTTGTTAAAATTTGATCAAAGTCACTTCAACATAATCCAATTCATTGTGAAAATATTGTAGCAGTCATTAATTGCTTGCTACAACTTTAATTATTGTTACAATAATTTTATGATGAATTTGATCATGTTAAAGCGATTTTGATCAAATTTGAATCATGGAAAGGATGCTCTTAATTATCAAAATCAAAAGTATTCTATTATATTTCTCATATAGAAAATACTCTTATTCCTTTTCTAGCATTTATGGATTAGTTGATACAAAGTGAACAAATAATTTAACTTAAAAATTATACCCAAAATTGCTCAACTCTATCAAAATAGCTTTAATATGATCAATTGCTACGACAAAAAGCTTTATTATGTAAAAAAATTACATTAAAGACTAATTAATTGCTAATACTGTAACAGACAATTAATTGTTGTTACAATAGTTTTATGATAAATTTGACCATGTTGAAATAATTTTGACTAAATTGGTAAAGATTGTTTTTTTTTATATATAAAAGTGTTTTGTATAGATTTTTTTTTTTTTTACATGGTGTAGCTGTAGGAATAAAACACAAGGTGCTCATTTAATGATGGTAATTTAAAGTAAATTTGACCATGTTGAAATAATTTTGAACAAATTTGAGCAATTTGATCTAGAGAATTTGATCTAATTTTGTCTAATGTCAATTTCACATATATGGAGAGATGTTATACGTCTGGAGCTATAGAAACTATTTTATAATTGTTACATAATATTAAAATAAGAGTATCTTCTGTATGAGGAATATGATAGGGGGTGTTCCTTTAACGATTAGGATAATTAGGATTTTGACTTTTGCATTTAAATCAAATCGCTCCAACATAGTCAAATCCACTGTAAAAATATTATACAACCACGAATTGATTGCTACAGTTTTGTAACAACTAATTAATTATTGTTACAATAGTTTACATAGTCAAATTCACGGTTAAAGTAATTTTGATCAAGCTGACCAAATTAATAAAAACCTCTCTATCTATAATTTTTTTTTAATCAATTTGAATTAATTTAGTTTTTATACATGCTAGCAACTCTATAGTTGCTGCAACAATGTTAGAATAAGAGCCTCTTTGATCTGAGAAATGTGATAGGATGTTCCTTTAATGATTAAGACAATGAGGGTTTTGATTTTTGCCCTACTCAAATTGTATTGGTGGCTTAAATGTACGACAGAGAACATGGAGGGGGGAGAGGTTTCAGTCAATGATTTGAATGGTTGTTAGAGAGGCATGCAATGCAATTGGTAGTGGTCATACTTAGCTAGCTGGTAATGGGCCCATGGCTCGCGCCTCACTTTAGGGGAATCGCACAGCTTGCTTCTTGTCTTCCTCAAGCAGCTCACATGTCCTATAATTAATTGCAGTGTGGAACAGATGGTCCTTCCAAGTACACTTGTGCTAGCTCCATGTCCATGCTCTTGTACTGCAACATTAAAGTAAAATATCCTCCGTAATTTATGTATCTGTATTTTACCATGAGATTGATAATATTAGACCGTTTAAGATGAACGATATCATCTTTTACTCGAATGTCCATGGCTCTTGTATACTTTCAGTCGTCAAGCTGTGTTTGTTCAAGCTATTTGAGTTGTAGATATATAAGAGAGAGTTAAAACAAATTCTAGCACTTTTCTTATTAGTGATTAATGTTCTAACAATTTCTCATTAGCTACAACTTGGGTTAATCCCATGTATTTTAAATCAATTAAATATTTTTTTATTATATTGATTTGTGTTATAGTCAAGTACACATGGATTTGACTAATTATTATTTATCGTCCAAGTTGGTACTTTAGATATATTTAAATACTGAATATTTAATCGGCTATGAGTTCAAATGTGCCAAACTGAAGGAAAAAAAACACCCTTATTTTTATTATTATCAAAAATATATATTAAAAGAATTTAAGTTAATATTGCTCTAAGCAATTATGATCAATTGCTTATTCTATGCCATAGCAATTTTGATCTGTTTTATGGTGTAGTAATTTTGACAAAAAATATTCTAATAATATTTAATTAAATTTGATTAAGTTGGATCAATTTTATCAATTTGGAATATTTTTAATTAATATTAAAATAATTTGTAATTATAATTACTTGATAATTTTGATTATGCTCAAGTAGCATTGATCATTTTATTTTAAGAATGTTAAATAAGAATTTTTTTAATATATTAGTCATCCCATAAATTGGACTTAGTAAAAATATGTCAGATCCATATAGCATTGCAACATAATTGTGGCTTTATTTCATAAAATAGATACTATACTTGCTTTTAATCAAAGATCGAGAAAAATATATTTTTTAATGTCATAGGCTTAAAATATTTATTCTAAGTTCAAATTGTGCTTAAATATATAGATTGTAATCCATTATTATCTATATTAGAAAGTGATAAACTTCGTTTTTATAGGTAAAATATTTTAAAAAATAAATATGAGAATCAGAATTCAAATCTACTAAATAATATTGAAAGTTGTTTATTGGATGAAAGATACAAGAATCTCATAAGTAGAGATATATTTGCCTAATAACTATCATTAAATAGCAAGTATAACATTTGCTAAATATTTTTTTTATTCTCACGTGAAAATTATGCGCCAAGGAAATTCATAGGAAGTAGGCATTGTTCTGTCTTATAGAGACATCCTCAATGAATGAGGGGCCCAACCATGGCCCCACATAAATCACATACACCTACTAAACTTGTCTCTTAATTTAAAAATATATTACAAGTAATGTCAAAGTATAAATTTTATAATATATATCTTATTTTTATATATTTAAATATAAAATAAAAAATGAAATCATATTCAAATTTATATAAATTAATAAACTATTTTATTTATGAATGAAAAAATAACGCAAACTTAGTTGGTTGGAAGAAATGTATAAGGTAATAAGTAGCCGATAGGGATTCAATCGGACTGCTTCATATTAACAAGTTTGGATTTGTTTGGGGGTATAAATAAGTCAAATTGGTCGGGACTTATTTAGGTCTCAATTTAAAAAAAAGTTCATTCGAATTCGTTCGATTAAGTTAACGAGCAGAGCTTGAGCCTGATTTCAAGCTCGAAAATATTATCGAGCTAAGCTCGAGTTTAACAATATTTGACCTGTGGGCTCACGAACATTGTTCATCTAGAGGCTCGCGAACGTGTTCGTTAAGAAACTCACGAACATGTTCATTAAAAAGTTTATATATATATATTACTTTTAGCCAGGAAAAAGCTATCCATTCAATAGAATCAGGATGTATTTTTTACTTATAAAAAAAATCTAATTTCATGTTAAATTTTGAATACCATTTAGAATGTTGTATTTTATTTAAAAGTTTGTCTTTATATGAGATTTTGTATCCATCTTCTTGACAGTTATCATTTAACCTTTTGTAATTAAAAATCATTCTTGACTATCCATGTTTTTGTTCTACCCCTTTGTTGACTATAAATGCTGGGTTTCTATGTCTGGAGGTAGATCTTTGAATGACCCCAAGATGTAATAATTGTTGGATATGCATCTTACATTCTTTAGTTTTCCAATTGGTATATTTTAAATCTTGGGCATTAATTGTTAGGTCTGAGTTAATGATTTTCAGTTTGCAGTATACTTTGTCGCTATTCCAATATTTGAGTTGATTTTTACCAATAATTTCTAGTTTTTCTAATCTAGAGATTAGAGAATCTAAATCGGGTTGATGAGTAGTAATCATCTGAAGTAACTGTGTTGGGCTTATTAGGTCAGTAAGAGTATCCCATGTAGAAAAATCATCACTTGGAGGGCTTGATCAACCAAGTGTTTCTAGTTTTCTTGAAATTCAGAAAAAGCTAACGCACAAATTTGAAGAGTAGTACTTGTTTGTTGTTGTTTTCAAGAGCTTGTCGGGGAACATTGATAGGTAAGTTTCTTTGAATTATGAGGATGATTGCTAGGTGAAGGTGAAATGGTAAGTGGGTGAACAACTGAGGGATAATCTAATACAATAGGTGAGATTATTGGTGTGGAAAAGAAAAGAACATAATGCTCCTTAGTGAGAAGAAAAGCGCGATCTGGTGCTATAAGAAAATTAAGATCTAATATTAGATGTATGTTAGGATGTAATAATGATTTGTCCCATAATTTAGAGAGTGTGAGAGGAGGACTGTAAGTACCACAATTATTGTAAAATCTTAAGCATATGTTTGTTACAAATTGTGTACACGCTAATCGTTGTTCATCAAATTGGGTACTAATTAAGGGTTGAGAGGCTTTTTTTATAAAAGTTTTTGGCAATATTGAGACCAAGGTTGCCTCATCTATGGTGGAATTAGTGGTCCCACTGTCTAAAAAGACATGTAGTGTAAACTCATGGTCATGTATATTAACAAGACATTTAACTCTAATATCAAGGGTTTTCCGTGTGTTACAAATACTAGAGGCTTTAATAAAAACTATGTCTGTTTCTAGAGATCTCATGGAAACTTGTAGGTCTTTGCCTTTATCAAATGGTTGTGGTAATAGTTTTTCTAGTTGGGTTATAATAACATCTAGATGGGCTTCCATTTGGTTTAATCGAGTTTCCAAGGTAGATACTCTTATTTCAAGGAGAATATTTCTAGTACTACTCCTAGGGTGTTGAGTTGTAGGTATTGTAATAGTAAAATATTTTTGGAGGCAAATATTACAAGCCTGTTTTCTGCATAAAGTGCAGGTGCCTCGTTTTTCAATGGAGAGGTAATAACTATAAAGATAGCAAGGGATATTATTTGTTCCTGTTTTTAATAGTCAGTCATGTGTACAATTAGATTCTTGGCTTCCTGTGTTAAGTTGAGTGAACATTAGATTCATTTATTTAGGAAAGTCTTCCTAGAATATCGAATCAGCGTTTAAGGGCATATAATCAGGGAAATCAATGTTAGGATAATAATGTGATGACTGTAGAAAATAATTTACTAAGCTATAATAAGAGGAGGGAGGAACTTCTTCTACATCATCTACAGAGATAATAGAATAAATAGAAGAAGTATCCGAAACGTCTGACTGTATTTCTACTAAAGCAAGATTAGTACAGGTAACTAGTTGTTGGAGATCTAGTGACCAGCTAGAAGGGGGGTTGAATAGCTTGGACATCCCTAAGTTGATTACTTCTCTACAACAAGGTTAGTGTGTAGAGGAATATACTAAACAAAAACAATTAGAGTAAATAAGAAAGAACACAAACGCTAACACGATTCCTTAATGTGGTTCGGAGATTGCTTGCTCCTACTTCACGGCTTGTCCTTGAGGTGGACAAATCCTTAATCCTTCAGTGGATTAGTCCCCGGCAATCTCCGGCTAGATCTTATTCCTTCTCGGTGGAGTACAACCTCTCACAAGGCTCTCTTCCTCTTACAAGATGAAACTTAGGTTTAGGAAGAAGAGAAAGACTTGGAAGCTTTGGACAGAGACTTAAGAGTTATTCAATGAGCATGAGTAACCTCCTTCATGTCCCAAAGCTCCTCTTAAATAAGAGGAGAGAGTTGATCACAGTATCAACTCATCTCGGCATCAGTCGATTGGTATTTCCACCAGTCGACTGGTGCTACCGTTGGGTGTGGCCAACGACTACATCGCAGACTACCAATGGTCACAAACGACCACTTACTAGTCGACTGGTCTCTGTTCGCTCCCAATCAACTGAGCAGTCGACTGGGCTAAACTTCCATTAGTAGACTGGTCCCGGTTACACACTCACACTCATCCTATCTGGAGTTGCCCTTGAAGCCCTCTTCGTCGGCCTTCGTCCCTCAGATGCACCCGAACTCGCAGCTCCTCTCCGTGCCATCCTTCACGTTCCCTTGAAGTTCGCTTCCCTCGGCTTAACTCCATTGCTCCTCGTTCGGCGATCCCTTGGATGTCTTCCACATCATCCTTCACCGTCTCAAGGACCCGAGCCCTAAGATGAGCTTCCCAAGCTTAGTCGTACCAAGCTCCTCATGTGTATTTCATCAAGTTCTGCATGACTCAAACATACATCAAATCAATATAAAAGCCTAACTTAAACTCTCTGACACATACATCAAAACCATGATTGTACCGATCAAATTTAGGTCGATTGCATCAACAATCTCCTTCTTTTTGATGTGTGATAATATGTTTAAGTTAGATACAAATAATAACAACTTGAAAATTACAAACATAGTATAAATATGAAGCATAAAACCCAAGCTTCCCCTTAACATATGCTCTATCACTCAATTTTTCAAGTTTTGCACAAAATAGAGAAATAAAAGTTTCTAACTTAAACCTTCCCATTTTTTCCTTTTTTACACCATCAAAAAGATTGCATCTATCTTCCAAGTACACTATGGTATTAATGTTGACTGATCCTATCCGAGAGTCGAGTTGACGGACGCTAGGGACGTGACGCTCGCTGCTGTCTTCAGATGACTTCTAAGATGATGTGGATCTCCGACGAACCTGCAACCAAGCCGAGCCAGGAAGGGGTTCCCGGCGACGACCCTCCGACGCTCAAGTCAGGCACCGGTGAAATAAAGTGGAAGCAGAGTAACGAAACTGTAGCTATAGTGAATAATCGCGCATACCTCCGTCGAAGTCTGGGGGTCCTTATATAGGATCCCGGGGGGCGCGTGCACGCTTCCCGATGCATGCACGCTCCTCAAAAGCATACCTCAAAATGGGCGTGTCAGAAAAGTGTGTCTGACGCCATACCGCAACCGTCCGAGCATATCTCTGACATGACAGTAGAAACTTCCATCGTATGATCTTCTATCCGGTCTGGTCGCCGACCATGCTGTCTATCGGTGGTGCATGTCTCGAGAAGGATATCGCCAGCTATCTATTTTGTCCTCTTCTCTCATCTGTTACTAGGCCGAGCGGGTGAGCCGCTCGGTCGCATACTCGGACGGGTATGCAGCCTTAGTCGTTCGATAGCTCGGCCGAGCGGACTTGCTGGTCGGCGCCTCGCCTCTTTTATACGAAACCCCCTGAGCATCGGAAATCCGACCTGTGATCGAGTTGTCTTCGCGTCGGCCTGGGCGTTATTAAGGCTGATCGGCGAGGTGACCTCCCTGCTCGGCCAAAACATGGGTCTACTCATCTTAACTTTGATTTCCACGTGTCGTTGACCACTGTACTGTTGGATCGAGAAGCGCTAGAGGGGGGGTGAATAGCGCTCGCGGCTATTTCGTTCGATTATTGAAAAACTATCGGAGTAAAATACGCAGCGGAAATGTAAATAAACACAAACACAGAGACACAGTCGTTTACTTCGTTGCGTATTTCCGTGGGCAATAACTATAAGCTCGTATGAATATTACAATCTAATTACAAATGTAACTGCAATTTAAAATTATACCGACAACAGTAGTAGGAAAGAAATATGAGCTCCGGGTCGTCGGAATGTTGCAACAGCACTTCAGAAGCAATACTTGAGCAGAAAACAGCGGAATGGAAGTTTGGAAGTTGTTGTTCTTCAATGCTGCTCGAAGTCCCCTTATAAAGGGCATCCAAGGCGCCTTGGAAGCCTCCGAAGGCGCCTTCATAGCTCTGAGTCCACCGTGCAGATGAGCGCTGACCAGTTTGCGCTTATCACCTTTGAGGGCGCCTTCAAGGGTCTTTAAGGCGCCTTCTGTAAAGCCCGAAAAATTCCCGAATTTATTTTAGAATTATTCTATGATTTTTGTGGAATTTTTAGATATTTTTCCGGAATTTTACGAGTATCGGAAGTAGCAAAAAGAATTGGAAACGAAAACGGCCTAAGCGGGAGTCGAACCCGAGACCTATGGTTTAAGGGATAATGTTAGTAACCAGTGAACCCAGCAGGGTCGTGCTGAGAGAAAGGAGAAACATTTATATTTATATTAGAGTTGGACCGGAATTACCACATGATATAAATAGGAGGTTTAAGTGGGTTGGTTTATTTCTAATTGGTTCGTGACCTTCTCCAAACCCTCACCGAGACCTTCTCCCTCTCCCGTTTCTTTCTCTCGGCGCAGCAAAACAAAGCAAGGGAAACCTAGGGTTCCTTCCCTAGGATCGTGTGTTCACTTTCCAGCGACAACACCCGTACGAAGTCGGTTCTTCTCCGCGAGAGGAACGCGAGGACGTAAGCGGTTCATCGAACGGAGCAGTTTTCCGGAAAAACCTAGCGGATAAATCGTAAGAAAACCTTGCGATTGAGGTAAGAAACCCCTCACCTGCAGTATAATTGCTCTCGCTTGTTAGTTTTGGCATTAGTTCAGTAATTTTACAGTTTTCGGTTTTAGGGTGTGCTTTTAGTGCACACCAAGCGTTCGGTAGAATGCTCAGTTCCGAAGGATGCACCAATAGGCGTCCTAACAGCATGTAAAATGAATTAGAAACATTTTACTCAGTTTATTATCAGATATTACAGCTAATGGATCAGATATCCATTGGGTGGGCTCCCACAGTAGCCTCTAGGTTCAGATAACCTAGCTCTAGGTTCAGATAACCTAGAACAGCAAAGTAAAATAAAACAGTATTCAGTATTTTACTTTTATTCAGTTGGCACTTTACTTGGATCAGATATCCATGGGCTGGACTCCCACAGTCGTCCCTAGGTTCAGATAACCTAGTAACCCTGCTGGATTCGGAACTTGCAATCCCGGGTCTCGTAGGGATGCGCGCACAGTAAGTACAGTTGCCAGGGCCCAACAGCATGTTTAGTATTTTCATCTATTATATGTATAGTTTTCAAATTTGAAACCAGTGATGAGAACACTAATTTAGCATTCAGTTCAGTTCAGGTTCAGTTTACATGATTTGAGTTCGTGTACAAATTTAGATATATGCATGACTAGTTTAATTTCAGGTTCAGTTTATATGTTATGCCATGCTTTGTGTGATACCATGCCATGCCATGCTTGCATGCTCAGTTTAGGTTTCAAACAGCATGTTTTAAAAACATAATTGCATCGTTGCATGTTTTTGTGAGGTAGATGGTTTCTTACTAAGCTTATTGGCTTACAGATACTATTTTTCTTATACTGCAGATACCGGTAAAAGAAAAGTGGACTAGTGGAGGCTGGAGGACGATGCTACGATGATGTGTGTGTGCAAGGGGTCTGGAATAAAGATCCTTGGGATCTATACGCTGTTATTTCAGTTTTAGCACTTAACATGTCTAGTTTCATACTTAGTCTTGTTACTAATTGTTCTAGCTTAGTAACTATGTCTTGTTTAGTTTATCATGTTTAGAACATTAGTACTTACATGCTAGAATGTATCTCCATTGTTTTAGAACTGTTGTGTGATGTTTTGGCACGCCAAAGTGCTGAAATCAGAACTCTCGAGTGAAATCAGACACTGATCGGTCCCCAGACCGATCAGGGTCTGAGCTGTACCACTGGATCGGTCAGCCGACCGATCTAGCGAGATACAGAATGCTACTGTATCCTCCTGGATCGGTCAGCCGATACAGTAGCCTCGGAGAAGATTTCCAGGTGCCTGGATCGGTCAGCCGACCGATCCAGCATCGAAAGGTAGGCATCTCAGCGCCTCCAGGTGCCTGGATCGGTCTGCAGACCGATCCAGACACACCTGGATCGGTCTTGCCGACCGATCCAGCCTCTGCTGGATCGGTCCGTAGACCGATCCAGCAGGGCACAGAATCACGGCAAGTTTGATCGGTCCGTGGATCGAACAGCAGCTAGCTGGGAAGTTAGCTTTGAGTTCTAGCTCAGATGGGAGGTCAAGTATCCTCCTTAGCACATATACCCCTACCGGAAAGGTCTTGAACCCTTCCTTATAACAGCATGGGTGTATCAGTTGTCAGTTTAATAGAGTCAGTTAGAGAAATTTTATTTTACCCAGTTTTCCGCACAGTACGGCACAACAGTTTCAGTAGTTAATGTAGCGATCCGGCTCACAGCTTAGTACCCAGGAGTTGGGTCGTTACAGAGTGGTATCAGAGCAGTGTTCCTTACTTCCTACACACACATCAACATTGTGCCTACAGCTTCCAAGTAAGAGTATCTCTCACTCAGTTTTGTTTTCAGCTTTCATATCAGTTATATGTGCTTTCATGTTTGCTCTCATGTTGGTAGTTAATTAATTCATGTTTACAGTAATAGTATTTGACATTTTACCAGTAGTTAACTATGACATGATAGCCTAGTTATATTTATGTGTTCTCTGCTATTTAGAAAATGGTACGGGGACGTCCAGCTAAGAAAGCATCAGCGGCTGAGCCCCAGCATGAGGCAGGCAGTTCAGTGCCTCCCCCAGACCTTACAGCACTAGTGGCTCAGCTACAGCAGCAGGAGATAGCCTCCTTAAAGACTACTCCCCCAGTCACTCCAGTACCAAACCTCACGACTCCAGTAATCATAGAGGTAGTACCAGCTCAGCCTGCAGTACCAGTCCCAGTAGCCCCAGTAGCAGGGACTAAGAAAGAAGCTTACCTTATCCAGTGGCAAAGAATTAAGCCCGAGAATTTCTCAGGCACCAGCGAACCATGGGATGCTCAGGCATGGTTTAAAACACTGGAAAGCACGATGGAACTTCTAGACTGGCCAGAGCACGAAAAGGTGAAGTGTGCCTCCTTCTGTTTAACAGGAGATGTACGCATGTGGTGGGAGTGGATTAAATCGAAGTGGCCAGTAAACCAGATGACATGGGCCAACTTCGAGAAAGAGTTCTTCGAGGAATTCTTTCACATGCAAGTCATGAACCGACACTATGACGAGTTTACAGAGTTTCGTCAGGGCAACCTATCAGTTCAGGAGGCCGTGAAGAAATTCAACAGGTTGGCCCGTCTGTCGAACTAGTCACCGTCGAGGAACGGCAGATGCGGTTGATCTTGAAGATGCTCGGACCGAGATCGCAATGAATGTGGCTGGTGGCGTTCATAGGCCACAAACCACGGAGGAGCTAGTGAGTAGTGCTCGATCACCGAGCACTATCAAGAGCAATCATCAAGGCAGGTTTTCACAGAGCCCAAGGGCAAGCGGGCTCAGTACTCAGCAGAACAACAGGAACAGCTCCAACAGGAAGCGTAAAGCAGGAGGTGACCCAAAAGGAGGACCACCGGAAAACATTCCAGACATCCAAGTGTACTACTTGTGGGAAACATCATCCAGGAGTTTGCCGCAAGGGTACGCGGGGTTGTTTTGAATGTGGACAGGAAGGGCACATGGCTAAGCAGTGCCCGAACAAGAACAGTCTTCCTCAGCCTCAGCCAATACAGTATGGAGCTCAGCCAGCGCAGCTACACCAGATGTATGCTGCCTTAGATGGTCCACAGATCAGTCAGGGCAGATTAGAAGCCCCCACAGCTACCACGAATGCCAGGATTTTCTCACTGACCAGAGAGGACGTAGCAAATGCCTCGACAGTTGTCACAGGTCAGATCAGTATTTTACAGCATGATGCAACTGTCTTATTCGATACTGGGGCAACCCACTCTTATGTATCCAGGGCGTTTGCCGAAAAATTAGCAACACCTCCAGAAGTACTCAATAGTCAGTTTCTGACAACACTACCCTCAGGAGACATTATGGCATCTACACACTGGCTCAGAGCAGTGCCAGTCATTATAGCAGACAGAGAACTTTTTGGTGATCTGATAGTGCTAGAAATGACTGACTACGATGTCATCTTTGGGATGGATTTTCTAATCAGATACGGCGCTTTTATAGAGTGCCGTAAACAAAAGGTTATATTCCAACCTGAAGAAGGAGTACAGTTTGAGTACATAGGAAAACCAAAGAGAAAAGCCAGAAAGTTTCTCTCAGCACTGAAAGTACAGCAGCTAATGGATTCAGGATGCATGGGATTTTTAGCAAATGTAGTCATCACCAGCCAGGATAAGAACCAACAGCTATCAGAGGTTCGAGTCGTTTATGACTACCCAGCAGTCTTCCCTGAAGAGTTACCATGCTTAGCACCAGACAGGGAGATTGAATTTGAGATAGAGCTCATTCCCGGCACCAATCCAATTTCCAAGGCACCGTACCGCATGGCTCCAGCTGAATTGAAGGAACTTCAGGAGCAATTGCAGGAGCTTCTTGACAAGGGTTTCATACGCCCTAGTCACTCACCATGGGGAGCACCTGTGTTGTTCGTGAAGAAGAAGGATGGAAGCATGCGACTATGCATAGACTACCGTGCCTTGAACCAGGTCACAATTAAAAACAGGTACCCTCTCCCCAGGATAGATGACCTGTTTGACCAGCTAAAGGAAGCCACGGTGTTCTCTAAAATTGACCTCAGATCAGGATATCACCATGTTAGAGTCAAGGAAGGTGATATACCTAAAACGGCTTTCAGGACCAGATACGGACATTATGAGTTCGTAGTCATGCCTTTCGGCGTGACAAATGCTCCAGCTACTTTCATAGACCTCATGAACAGAGTATTCAGAGAATACTTAGACAAGTTTGTCATCGTGTTCATCGATAACATTCTTATCTATTCAGGCACTCAGGAGGATCATGTAGAGCATCTGAAGACAGTTTTGCAGATCCTTCAGCAGAACCAGCTGTACGCCAAATTCACGAAATGTGAATTTTGGCTGGACCAGGTAGCCTTCCTAGGTCACATCATCTCCAAGGATGGTGTTATGGTAGATCCCAACAAGATAGAAGCAGTAAGTAACTGGAAGAGACCCAGGAACGCCAGTGAAATCAGAAGCTTTCTGGGATTAGCAGGCTACTACAGGAAATTCGTAGAGGACTTCTCCAGGATAGCCTCCCCACTGACAGCTCTCACCAGGAAGAACAAGAAATTTCAGTGGACAGAGGACTGCGAGAACAGCTTCAGCGAACTGAAACGGAGATTGACCAGTGCTCCTATTTTAGCTATACCAGAAAACACAGACAGCTTCGACATCTACAGTGACGCCTCTAAATTGGGATTAGGAGCAGTACTGATGCAGCAGGGCAAGGTGATCGCCTATGCCTCCAGACAACTCAAGGATTATGAGAGGAACTATCCTACTCACGACCTTGAGCTTGCAGCAGTGGTGTTCGCTCTCAAGATTTGGAGACATTATTTGTACGGAGCTCAGTGCAGAGTGTATACAGATCATCAAAGTCTGAAGTATTTCTTTACTCAGAAGGATCTGAATATGTGACAGCGCAGATGGTTAGAGCTGGTCAAGGATTATGACATAGATATCCTCTACCATCCAGGGAAAGCTAATAAGGTAGCAGACGCACTCAGCAGGAAGTCCAACGCTACCTTATTATCTTTAGCAGCTATGTCACCACCCCTAAGGAAGGAGATTACAGATTTTAGTCTCGAGCTTATGGTCGGGCAGCTTTCCACTATGTCCTTAGCATCTACCTTGCTTGATGATATCCAGACAGCTCAGGAGCAGGATCCTGAAATCCAGAAAATCAAGTAAGGGTTAGCAGAATCAGAAAGTGGAGAGTTCAGAGTGTCCGCCAGTGGGGTAGTGTATTTTGGTGACAAACTCTGTGTTCCAGATCAGGAGGAGCTACGGAGACAGATTCTAGACGAGGCTCACAGGACTCCCTATGCGATGCATCCTGGTTCCACCAAAATGTATCAGGATCTAAGGAAATGATTTTGGTGGCCTGGGATGAAGCGAGATATCGCCAGATACGTCAGCATCTGTCTAACCTGTCAGAGGGTTAAGGCAGAACATCAGCGACCAGGAGGAGTTTTGCAGCCGATCCAGATTCCAGAATGGAAGTGGGAGGATATCTCTATGGACTTCATAGTGGGATTACCCAGAACCACGAATGGTTTTGATGCCATCTGGGTAATAGTCGACAGGTTGACTAAATCAGCCCACTTCTTAGCTATCAGAATATCCTATTCCATGGAGCAGCTAGCTCAGTTATATCTCAAGGAGATTGTCAGGCTGCATGGAGTCCCACGAACCATTATATCAGACAGAGACAGCAGATTTACATCACACTTCTGGAAGTGTGTACATATGGGCACCCAGTTAAAATTCAGCACAACCTTCCATCCTCAGACAGATGGTCAGACGGAGCGAGTAAATCAGGTACTCGAAGATATGCTCCGGGCTTGTGCCCTAGATTTCAAGGGAAGTTGGTGCAAATATCTGAGTCTAGCAGAATTTGCATACAACAACAGTTATCAGGCCACTATCGGCATGGCACCTTATGAGGCACTCTATGGGCGGAGGTGCAGATCACCAATCTGCTGGTATGAGAGTGGTGAACAGAAGGAACTAGAGCTTCAGACAGATCTAGTAGCAGATACCACAGCAGCCATACAACAGATTCGCCAGAGGATAGAGACAGCACAGAGCCGTCAGAAGAGCTATGCCGATACACGACGCAGACCCCTAGAGTTTTCAGTTGGGGATACAGTTTTCCTCAGAGTAGCTCCCATGAAGGGAGTCATGCGTTTTGGGAAGAAGGGCAAGCTAGCTCCCAGATATGTGGGACCATACCTTATCACGAAGAGAGTGGGCAAGGTAGCATATGAGCTAGAGTTACCTCAGGAGATGTCAGCTGTCCACAATGTATTTCATGTCTCCATGCTGAAGAAGCATATTCGAGACGCCACCAGGTGATTGAGCCCGTTGGTACAGTCCGTGATGATCTCAGCTATGACGATCGGCCTATTCGGATAATAGACCGAGCGGAAAAAAGTTATGGAACAAGGAGGTACCATTAGTCAAAGTCAATTGGCAAAATCACACAACAGAAGAGGCGATGAGACAGAAGTACCCAGAATTGTTTTAAGTTCGGGGACGAACTTTTATAAGGTATGGGGATTGTAAAGCCCAAAAATTCCAATTTATTTTAGAATTATTCTATGATTTTGTGGAATTTTTAGATATTTTTCGGAATTTTACGAGTATCGGAAGTAGCAAAGAATTGGAAGCAACGGCCTAAGCGGAGTCGAACCCGAGACCTATGGTTTAAGGGATAATGTTAGTAACCAGTGAACCCAGCAGGGCCGTGCTGAGAGAAAGGAGAAACATTTATATTTATATTAGAGTTGGACCGGAATTACCACATGATATAAATAGGAGGGTTAAGTGGGTTGGTTTATTTCTAATTGGTTCGTGACCTTCTCCAAACCCTCACCGAGACCCTCTCCCTCTCCCGTTTCTTTCTCTCGGCGCAGCAAAACAAAGCAAGGGAAACCTAGGGTTCCTTCCCTAGGATCGTGTGTTCACTTTCCAGCGACAACACCCGTACGAAGTCGGTTCTTCTCCGCGAGAGGAACGCGAGGACGTAAGCGGTTCGTCGAACGGAGCAGTTTTCCGGAAAACCTAGCGGATAAATCGTAAGAAAACCTTGCGATTGAGGTAAGAAACCCCTCACCTGCAGTATAATTGCTCTCGCTTGTTAGTTTTGGCATTAGTTCAGTAATTTTACAGTTTTCGGTTTTAGGGTGTGCTTTTAGTGCACACCAAGCGTTCGGTAGAATGCTCAGTTCCGAAGGATGCACCAATAGGCGTCCTAACAGCATGTAAAATGAATTAGAAACATTTTACTCAGTTTATTATCAGATATTACAGCTAATGGATCAGATATCCATTGGGTGGGCTCCTAGATGGCCTCTAGGTTGAGATAACCTAGCTCTAGGTTGAGATAACCTAGAAACAGCAAAATAAAATATTTTACTTTTATTCAGTTGGCACTGTACTTGGATCAGATATCCATGGTCTGGACTCCACAGTCGTCCCTAGGTTCGGATAACCTAGTAACCCTGCTGGATTTGGGATGCGTGCATAGTAAGTACAGATGCCAGGGCCCCACCAACATGTTTAGTATTTTCATCTATTATATGTATAGTTTTCAAATTTGAAACCAGTGATGAGAACACTAATTTAGCATTCAGTTCAGTTCAGGTTCAGTTTACATGATTTGAGTTCGTGTACAAATTTAGATATATGCATGACTAGTTCAATTTCAGGTTCAGTTTATATGTTATGCCATGCTTTGTGTGATACCATGTCATGCCATGCTTGCATGCTCAGTTTAGGTTTCAAACAGCATGTTTTAAAAACATAATTGCATCGTTGCATGTTATTGTGAGGTAGATGGTTTCTTACTAAGCTTATTGGCTTACAGATACTATTTTTCTTATACTGCAGATACCGGTAAAAGAAAAGTGGACTAGTGGAGGCTGGAGGACGATGCTACGATGATGTGTGTGTGCAAGGGGTCTGGAATAAAGATCCTTGGGATCTATACGCTGTTATTTCAGTTTTAGCACTTAACATGTCTAGTTTCATACTTAGTCTTGTTACTAATTGTTCTAGCTTAGTAACTATGTCTTGTTTAGTTTATCATGTTTAGAACATTAGTACTTACATGCTAGAATGTATCTCCATTGTTTTAGAACTGTTGTGTGATGTTTTGGCACGCCAAAGTGCTGAAATCAGAACTCTCGAGTGAAATCAGACACTGATCGGTCCCCAGACCGATCAGGGTGCTAGGGGAGGTGTTTACAACTAATAATAAACTTCGGATCGGTCCACCGACCGATCTACTGATACTGGTACGGTAGGAACCTCCGGATCGGTCAACCGACCGATCCATAACTAGGCTGCAATTCTGTACGCTGCTGGATCGATCTGCCGACCGATCCGGCTGGTCCCTGATCGGTCAGTGAGACCGATCAGTGGCTTACTGATCGATCCAGCAGGGCACAGAATCACGGCAAGTTTGATCGGTCCGTGGATCGAACAGCAGCTAGCTGGGAAGTTAGCTTTGAGTTCTAGCTCAGATGGGAGGTCAAGTATCCTCCTTAGCACATATACCCCTACCGGAAAGGTCTTGAACCCTTCCTTATAACAGCATGGGTGTACCAGTTGTCAGTTTAATAGAGTCAGTTAGAGAAATTTTATTTTACCCAGTTTTCCGCACAGTACGGCACAGCAGTTTCAGTAGTTAATGTAGCGATCCGGCTCACAGCTTAGTACCCAGGAGTTGGGTCGTTACACCTTCCAAGGCGCCTTCCAAGGCGCCTCCAGAGCCAGCTGAGGCGCCTTCAACCTTGTTTCGCGGCCAGGTCAGCTTTTGTACCCGAGGCGCCTCCAAGCTCCATGGAGGTGCCTCGGACACTGTTCATCCGAGGAGAACTTCATTTCTTTGTACCTGCAAGATGTGTTAGTCCCAAATAATATCCTGCAAACACAAAGTTAGCATAAACAACAGTATGAATATGATAAAAAGATTTTGACAGTCTCCAGACTGTCCGGATCTGACTTCGGATTTCCAACCGGAAACCCTAGGTCGACCCGACACCTACTGTTCCCTCTACGGGGAACGCGCCCTCACCTACTCCACTCAGGAGATTTACCTGTTGCCAGTCGATCCTCCAGATCGACTGGACTTTTGCTCAGCACTCGACGCTTTCGGACTTTCTGCTGGACATCCGCTTCCCGGCTAGTCCAGTCTTTCACCTGGTTCGCAACACCAGGACTTTCCACCTAGGGTTACCACCCCCTAGGACTTTTGCCTGAAGTCATCGACCTGCCAAGACTTTCCGCATAGGGTTACCACCCCCTATGACGTAGGGTTACCACCCCCTAGGGTTTTCCCTTTGCCTAACCGCAGCTAGGACTTTCCTGAAACCCTCAAGCAGACTTGTTAGATTACAAAATACCTTAACTTTGAATCTTTTGCCATTATCAAAACACGAGTTCGATCGTCAGATGCTTCCCGCACCAACATGTACGGCCGGGCCCCCTCCTTCACCACCGGATCATTGACCTAAAAATACCCAAAACCAGCTTATGAAAGTGCTGGAAAATACCTACTAGTCGACTGATAACTATTATAGTCGACTGGCACAAAGCCAATTCGAATTTCAACATTCTGAAGCTAATTTCAGAAATACATAAAAAATTTCAAAAAATGTGAAAAATCATAAAATTTTGAACACATATTTCTTATAATGTCCTTTAACTAGGAAAAATATGCATTCATGAAAATTGATTATATTTTTAAAGTTTTGATAAAAACTCAAAAACCTTGAAAACAACTCAAATTTGTATCACTTTAAAACATGGTTTTGCAATCATATGTTTCAAAATAGCTATACCACAGTAAATAAAACATAGAATTATTTTCAAAACATTTAAAATGTCCAACTATGTTCTATGGACAAGATGTCCATTAATTAAATATTTCCTTTCCCTATAGTTGGCCTATGATCACTAAAAATTGATACATTTCATAATTCATCAAAATGCCATAAGCACATATGAATTATGAGTATCATTCTATCATCTCACATTTATGTTTAGAAATAGAATACAATTCATTGTGAGATGTGATAAAGGTAACCTCTACTTAGCTTACATGAGGTTATATTCAAGGCTAAGTGCTCCCCCTTAAGGTCTCAAGTCAACCACATAGAAAAAAATTGGAATTATGACTTCCATGGTTGACTTGTCCCTAAAATTCTCTAACCCTTGAGGATTGATTTTGGTACCTAATAGAAGTTCTTTCTAATTGGATTGACCAAATGCTCCTTGGGAATCCATTTCCTATCTATGGTCTTTGTTTTTGATTGCCCCCTAACAAATAAACAATGGTAGGTTTTCTCATTTTTGGGCTCATTGTATCCTAGCCCATTTTTGTTAAAGCTTGCCCTTTGGCTCCCAATAATCATGCTTAGGGTATTTGAACCAATTTCAAATTTTCTAAAGGTTTATCTAAGGTATTCTACCTTTTCCCTTAATTTCCTATTTTCTTCTTTTAGACATAAATCATTTGAATTTGTAGAAGAAGCATGCTTATCATTATTCTTAATAGACATTGATTCTAATTTTTTCTTAAGCATGCAAATATCATTTTTCAAAGATTTGTTCTTTCTTTTTATCTTAAATAAATCATCATTTGTATTTGAAATAATTTTAATTAAAACATGAGGAGGAAGATTGTATACCTCACTTACCGAGACGTCCGAATCTGATGTTTGACCTCCTCCTTCACTTGAGCTCCCTTTTTCATCTTTACTTGAGCTCTTTCCCTCTTCATTTTCGGATGAGGTGGAGGCAACATCATCAATTCTCATTAGAGCAAAATGGGAGACAAGGTGTTCTTCTCCCTCTAATGATGATGATGGATCATCCCATGTTGCGAATAAACTTTTGACCTTCTTCCCTTTGTCCTTAGTCTTCTTCTCTTCTTCTCTTCTTCCTTCTTCTTTTCTTCCTTCTTCTTCAAAAGGAGGCATTCATGTTGGAGGATCTTGCGGCCGACTAGAAGGGGGGTTGAATGGACAACGCCCCCAAATCCTTGCTTCCTACGATGTTAGCGCAACGGAATACAAACGAACACAAATAGAAAGCTAAACACCAAATACAAGAATGGAAATGCAAACCGCTAACACGTTACGGCTATCTACCAATCGACTGGTCACAGGACCAGTCGACTGATCCCAACCATTACGGGCACAGAGAGCTTCTGTGCTCACCACCAGTCGACTGGTACAACCCTAAACCTAGGGTTTCCCATCCCGAGTACATTTCTCTCGCATTCGGACCCTCACGACTCACTTGACTCTTCTTCGTAGCTTTGACCTCTTGCCTTCAAGCCTACTTCCTTTGGCTCTCGTCCCTCGGATGCATCCAAGCCCACGGCTCATCCCCAATGTCATCCTTCGCGTATGCCTCAAAGTCGCTTCCATCGGCCCTTGTCCTTGCTGCCTTGTCCACGGTCCCTCGGATGCTCCATCCTTCACCGGACCCGAAGCCGTCAACCTGAGTCACATGTGTCACCTGCAGTCCTGCACAACTCAAGTACACATATCAAATAACGAGAGTAATCCTAACTTAAACCCTTTGCCCAAACACCAAAATACATGGTCCCGCGGACCATTGGGATTGCTCCAACAATTCATCCTTTATGTGTCCTTCTCCTTGGCAATTGTAGCATTTTAGCTTCCTTCTTCTACTCTTGCCCCTTGAACTTCTCCTATCATATGATTTGTTAGAATTAAAATTCTTAAATATTTTTCTCATCTTCCTTACCATATATGTCTTGATCGCTATCCATTAAGGCACTTGAATTTTTGGAGTCGGAGGATGATGGGGATGAAGACTTCTTCTTCTTACCCTTTCCCTTGTTTGCCACAAGGGCTACTCCTCTTGATCAATGGGCTTCTTCATCTAGCCCTTCCACTCTAGTTTCGTGGAGCTCCATTATTGAGAAGAATTCATCTAAAGAAGACTTCTTTAGATTCTTTGAAATGTAGAACGAGTCTATAATTGAGCTCCATGTCGAGGTTCTTGGGAAAGCATTGATGGTTTTCATCATAATGTCCCGATTGGAGAGTTTCTCACCTACACTTGTTAGTCCACTTAAAATTTCTTTAATTTTAGCATGAAGTGAAGATACCTTTCCTCCTTTTTCAAGTTTGATGTTGTTGAGTTGAGTTCGAAGAAGGTCTCTTCTTGCTAACTTTGCCTCCAATGTGCTTTCATGAAGCTCAATGAGCTTTTCCCACAAATCCTTGGCACTTGTGTGTTGTAATGTATACTAAAACCCTAGCTTTTTGTATAAACATTTACTTAGAAATAAGAATCATATTAGTCAAATATCTATATTTATAGGTTAAGTGTAGTTGTTCGATTAATTTATATTGTAGATAACATGGTATGTGGTGTCACACACAGAAGATCATATTATCAGTTCTTTATAAATTATAAATAGTTACTCACGACTGAGATGGAAAGGAACAAACCATTGGCATAGTCGTAGTGTAATTAGGTATTAGTTTATCTTGACTGATAAATTACACTAATACACTCTGAGTGTATTGAGCAGGACCATTTGAGGTAGTTTCTTTTTATACTAACTAAATAAAAGAACCATACCTATGTTATTATGGAAGTGTGTGCTCTTAATCCTAATATAATAACAAGCACATATACTTAATATTTATTTCTTTGATTTATCAAAGGGTACGATTTAGCTCGATAATTCAATAGGTCTGATAAGTTGGGAAATGATATTACTTATAGTGTGTGTTGTTGATTATAGAAAGAAACTGTGTCCTAGAAATCTAGGTTGATAATGTCCCCAAGAGGAGCTCATAAGGATTGTCATATTAAACTCTGCAGGTGGACTTAGTCCGACATGACAATAACGTTGAGTGGTACTACTCTTGGACTAAGATATTAATTAAAGTGAGTTGTCAGTAACTCATTTAATTAGTAGACATTTAACATCTTAAACACAAGGAGATTAACACACTCATAATAAGAAGGAACTCAAAATGTAATTTGGGATTGGTGCGGTAGTTCAATAATAATTCTTTAGTGGTATGAATTATTATTGATGAATTAAGTTGGGTGTTCGGGGCGAACACGGGAAGCTTAATTTCATCGGGAGACTAAAACCAATTTCTCCTCTCAGTCCCTATCGTAGCCTCTTGTATATAAAGAATTATACCCACCTATACCCACCTCCTTACCCAACCTAAAGGGGTCGGCCAAGCAAGGTTGGAGTCCAAGCTTGGGCTGGCCAAGTAAAGGGTTGAGCCAAGTTGGAAGTGGTCGGCCCTAGCTTGGAGCCCAAGCTTGGTGGCCGACCATATAAAAAATTAAAAGGATTTTATTTTAAAATCTTTTCTTATGTGGATATCATGGTTTTAAAAGAGAGAGTTTAAAATTTAAATCTTTCCTTTTATAGTTTTCTACAAAAGATTAAGTGAAAGATTTTATATCTTTCCTTATTTGTAGTTAAAAGGAAGATTCTAATTTTTTGATAAAATTTTCCTTTTTTGTAACCATGCTCATAATTTAAAAAGAGAGTTTTAAAATTAAATATTTCTTTTTATAAGTTTCTACAAAAGATTAAGAAAAGATTTGATATCTTTCCTTATTTGTAGATTGAAAAGAAGATTTTAATTTTAGAGAAAACTTTCCTTTTTGGAAATCATCCACATGTTTTAATAGAGAGATTTTAATTTATAAAATTTCCTTTTATAACCAACCAAAAAATTATTAGAGAAATTTTTATTTAAAATTTTCGGAAACAAATTAGGAAGTTTTAATTCTTATGTTGTTAAATCTTTCCTTGTTTGGAGCTATGAGGTGGCCGACCATATTGTTTAAGAAAAGGAAATTGGTTTTAATCAATTAAAATTTTTCTTTTCATGGCAAATAAATAAGGAAGGTTTTATTTAAATTTTTCTTATTTGCCAAGACCAAGGATTATAAAAGAGGGGGTAGGGGTGCCTTCATGAGACATAACTCTATTCTATTTTCCTCCCTCTCTTCCTTAGTGGTGGTCAGCCCTAGACCTTGCTCTTCTCCTCTTCTCTTCTTCTTTAGTGGCCGGTTTCATCCCTCTCTTGGAGCTCTTATTGGTGGTCGGTTCTAGCTAGGAGAAGAATGAGAGAAAGGAGGTTTTGTTTCTAGCATCCCTTGGAGCTTGGTGGTGGTGGCCGAAATTCTTCATCTCAAGGAGAGGAGCTTGGCCGAAACTTGCAAGGAGGAAGAAGAAGGGTTTGGGTGGTTCTCATCTCAGTATATCATTGCCCACACAACGTCCGAGATAAGAAGAGGAATACGGTAGAAGACCAAGAGGTTATTGCTTACAAAGGAAGGTATAACTAGTAATTGTTTTCCGCATCATACTAGTTTTCTTTATATGAATTCCAAACACAAGAGGCTAGTGATTCTAGATTTTCGGATTAGATATTCGAAGTTGTGTTTCTTTTGTTTTGTTTTTCAAATTTGTGATTCGATTGTTCCTTTTGGATAAACCTAAGGTTATATAAGAAAATTAAATATTAGATTTCATTGAAAGGCTTTGTCTAGGAAGTGGTGGTTGCTCCCATATCTAAGAAGGCCTAGTGTCTATCCATGTTTAACCTGGAAGCCGATTTTTTAAATTAATATTTAATTGAATTTATAACATAGGTGGATTTGGATCAATAATGTTAAGCATCGTTTGCGATCCAAGTTTAAACCATTAAGAACAGATAAGTTAAATTTGAAATCAATAATGTTAAGTTCTGTTTGCGATTCCTAATTTAATTTCTAAAGAACACAATAGGTTGTTAGGAAAGGTTCGACACTTGTACAAAATTTTTGTATAATGGAACCAGTACGATCTTCCTAGGACCAACCAACATTGTGTAGTTCCCAATCTGAGTTACTTCTTGTTAGGGAAGAACACTTAAGAGATAATGCATTGCTCTTGAGTTTGCTACGTGCTCTTCCCTTTGCTTCTTGCTCCATCTTACTTTCTCGATTAACTCATTATTTTGATCCTTAGGCATCTCAAAATAATTTTCTATGATTAGCATAATATCAAATTTGGTTTCAAAAAATATCTCCATTTTTTTTTTCCACCAAGAAAAATCTCCTTCGAATTTTGGTGGTTGAATGTGTGAGCCAACCATTTGATGATGTTGCTCTTCTTGGCGATTAGTCCATTGAAGGACGTCCTTGCTCTGATACTATTTTGTTGGAGATCTAGTGACCGGCTAGAAGGGGGTTGAATAGCTTGGACACCCCCAAGTCAATTACTTCTCTACAAGAAGGTTAGTGCATAGCGGAATATACTAAACAAAAATAATGAGAGCAAACAAGAAAGAACACAAACGCTAACACGATTCCTTTACATGGTTTAGAGATTGCTTGCTCCTACTCCATGACTTGTCCTTGAGGTGGACAAACCCTTAATCTTTCGGTGGATTAGTCCCCGACAATCTCCGGCTAGATCTTATTCCTTCTCAATGGAGTACAACATCTCACAAGGCTCTCTTCCTCTTACAAGATGGAACTTAGGTTTAGGAGGATGAGTGGAAGCTTTGGACAGAGACTTAGGAGTTATTCAATGAGCATGAGTAACCTCCTTCATGTCTCAAAGCTCCTCTTAAATAAGAGGAGAGAGTTAATCACAGTATCAACTCATCTCGGTATCAGTCGACTAGTATTTCCACTAGTCGACTGATGCTATCGTTGGGTGTGGCCAACGGCTACATCGCAGACTACCAACAGTCACAAATGACCACTTACCAGTCGGCTGATAAAAGTACCAGTCGATTGATAAAAGTACCAGTTAACTGGTCTCTATTGGCTGAGTGAACAGAATGTTTCTGTTCACTCCCAATCGACTGAGCAGTTGACTGGACCAAACTTCAATTAGTCAACTGATCCCGGTTACACACTCACACTTATCCTCTCCGGAGTCGCCCTTGAAGTCATCTTTCTCAGCCTTCATCCCTTAGATACATCCGAACCTGCGACTCCTCTTCGTGCCATCCTTCACGTTACCTTGAAGTCCGCTTCCCTTGGCTCAACTCCATTGCTCCTCGTCCGGAAGTCCCTCGGATGTCTTCCACATCATTGTTCACCATCTCAAGGACTCGAGCCCTAGGATGAGCTTCCCAAGCTTAGCCACACCAAGCTCCTCATGTGTGTTTCACCAAGTCCTGCATAAATTAAACACATATATCAAACCAATATGAAAGTCTAACTTAAACTCTTTGACACACACACACACACACACATCAAAATCATGATTGTACCGATCAAACTTAGGTCGATTGCACCAACACTAGTTTGGCCTCACGTGTATATAAATTTTTCTTGTTTGGGCAGGCTAAGGATAAATGGCTTGACTCATTATAGGCAAAACAAGTAATCGTATTGGCATAAGTTTTCTTTCGTTTGAATTTTCTTACATGTATTTCCTTATTTAGATAAGGTTTCTTTTCTCTACTTTTTCTAACATAGTATGTTTTTCTTGGTCTGACTTTTATAGGTTTTGTAACATATTGTTTTGAAGTTCGATTGTTCTTATAAGGTCATGATCTTGAGCGGTTTAAGCCATACTGCTGAGGCATATAAATTTGACTACAAAATCCATATTTTTTATTTTAAGTTATTTTTGTATGTGTATGTAAGTACATTTCTTTTTTAAAACAAAAATGATGTGTTATATTCTTACTCTAATATTATTATATTGTGGTGCTATGTTCATATCTGTTCAGGCCTTATGTATTTATTTTTCTAGGTCTCCTGGGAGTTTACTAAATAATCGTTCTCCTAATTCAGGTTTACAGTAATTTCCTGAAATTGCTGTTAGGGCTAGAAAATTATTATAAAAGAGTTTAATCTCATTCCAACTGAACAACTGTAATTGTTCTAAGTCTCTCATAGCTTCTTTTTGTCTAATATCTAAACCTGTGTTTGCATCTTAGGCTATAAAAAGTCTATGAATAGTATAGCAGAAATTAAGTATATTATTTCCTTGAGAAGTAATTCTGGCTACTTCTTCCAGATGGGTAGTTTTATAGGATTCCCATGCTGCTCTGGCAACATCTCCTAAGTAATTCTCTCCTATTCTTATCATGGTGTCCACTGATTCTATATCTAGTTCGTGTTTAGCTTGATAATCTCGTTTAATAGAGACTATCCATTGTTCTAAGTATGCATCATACATTTGGGGATCATCACATTCCCCAATATTAAGTAAAATAGAGTTTTTCCCAAAATACGTTATCTCTGGTGGTCTTCTTTTGCCTATGGTTCTTAATAAGGGATTATTATTTGTGTAGGAATGAATTTGTGTTCTTGGAGAATGCCCTTCTCCATAGTTCATAGTTCGCATAGAACTTTTTGGGTATCTTACTTGTAAGGGTTGTAGCTTAGATGTACTAGTGACACTAGATTCAGCAGGGTTCATTAAGTTGATATTGGAGAAATAGTGTTTCTTTTTAGCAATAATGTTATGGTCTTCATCAAAATATAACATCCAGTTTATGTCTAACTTATGTTGTAAAAGATCAAATGTTTCTACTTCTTTAATATCTTCATTAGTAAAATAGGTAGCTATTTTAAATGGTAGGTATACGTACTCATTTAAATCATCATAAAATAAATAGTTAGGTTCTAGTCCTAGGTTAGTGCATTCTTTATTCATTAAGTTCATACTAGGTTGGGTTTCTTGATCTTCTTCCTGTGACGTTGAAGATTTGTAATTATGGAATCTTACTAGGGATTTACAATGTCTGTCTTTATATATAATAGATTCGGTTGGTTGTAACGTTTGTGATTTCATGCTTAAGTCTAGATTAAAATTCCAATCTAGCCAGCAAGTAGATTAGAAGAGAAATCTTTAGGTTTCATAAAATAAATTTTCTTTGTGGTAAGAGTCTCAATAATATTATTGATTTGGACTTTAAAACTATTATTGATATTAGTCATAGTTTTGCCTAGAAAAATAATATCTATCTGAATATTATATTTTTGAAAATCGCTATATCCCCTGATTTGAACGGAGATTTTAATATGTTCAATAAAGTATAGAATAGTCATATTAAAATTTGGACATAAATAGGTAATTCCTAAGTTGCTATTCATATCAACTTCAATTAGTCCAATAACTGCTTTGTCATTATCAGAAAATCTGGAGTCATAAAGTACTAAAAATACCTTAGCTTCTATGCTTTCTCTAGTAAGTCCTCTTAATCCAAACATAATTAATCTTAAGTGGATGTAATTATGTTTACATTGTAATAATGTATTAGCAGATTTTTCATTCATAAGTGCAAATCTTTCCTCTCCTCCGTTTGGTAGGTGGAGTGATTATGTTATGTGATGTCTATAAAGTGTTGTAGAAAAGGATAATAAACCTTGGTTATATATTCTTTTTGGGTGTAGTGTATTTAATTATTTATTTGAAAATGTGTCTAAATTTTGTTCAATGTCTATGAGTTCTTCTAATTGATATGTGACAATATTAGATGTGGTCCTTCTAGGTACCATAACTAAGTTTCTATTGGGTTGTCTTAAAGTGTGTGATAATCCAGAAAAACTTTCAGTTTATGTTTTTGTTCGTAGGGCCATCAAAAGGGATGTCTGTTGGTGCAGCGAGGTTGACAAGAGGGGGGTGAATTGCCTGAAAAAAATATATCCTCCTTGTACTTTCAACTCAAAAATGCAACAATAAGAATAAGATAAATCAGTAATAAAAGTAAAGCAGAGAAAAGAGAACTCAATATTTTACTTGGTTACAACCTAGATGGTTGTTAATCCAAGGTAAAAAAAAAACACTACGAATCTCTTTCATTGTAGGAGGAGAAGCCTTTTTACACACTATGAGAGCTCACAAGTTGCTAGGAATTTGTTACAGAGTTGAAGGATTAATTTCCTACCTCCAGGGGCCTTTATATAGCTCCTAGAAATCTTATCCCGAGTGTTGAAGGCGCCTCCAAGAGGGTTGAGGGTGCCTCCAAGCAGTTTGAGCGGATAAAGCTCTATCCGATTGCAAACGGTCACGAAGACTGGGTCTGAGGCACCTCCAATGCCCTTGAAGGTGCCTCAGACCAAGGCGCCTCAGACTGGTCTGAGGCGCCTTCAAGGTGATAGAGGCACCTCGAACTGGTCTGAGACGCCTCGGACTGTAGGACCGTTAGATTCGATAGAGGGGGGGTGAATATCGATTCGAAAAATAAAAGTATAAATACGCAGCGGAAAAGTAAATGAACACAGTTGTTTTTTACTTCGTTCGGAGCCTGTGACGACTCCTACTCGAAGGCCCGTGGTCCTTGACCACTTTCGTTGGGCAATCACTAGCAATTCGAATATAGTTACAAGATGAATACAGAAAATGCTAATGAAACAAAGTAATACCGACAAAGAAGTAAACTAAAAACCGAATGAGCACTTTGTCGTAGCTTTATCAGCGTCGCAGGAACGTAGAGCAGCAAGACCAGCAGTAGAAGAGTTCTCAGATTGATTCATTGATTCTGAAGCTCCTGTCTGGGGCTTCTTTTATATGCTGTTCCAGGCGCTTGGATCCCTTCCGGGCGCCTGGAATGTGACGTAGCTGCACAAACCATGATGCTCCACGTGGCGACGACTCGGCTGGATAAAATTCGCCTTCCGGGCGCCCGGATCCCTTCCGGGCGCCCAGAAAACTCCCTTTTCCTGCAAAACAAAGTTAGTCCGAGGCAAATGTATATCCTGTAATACAGATTGTCAGCACAGTTAAAGTTCAACAGATAAATAAAAAGAGTATGACTTAGATTCCGTCTTTCCGAGACCGGAATCTAGTCACGATCTCGACTTAGACATCCGAAATGGTTCTAAGCCGGATCGACGCCTAATGTTCCCTTCCCGGGAACGCGTCCTCGCAGTCACTCCCCTCCAATGACTTACCTCACTTACCTGCCAGACGTCCGGTCAGCCCGTCGACCCGTCTGGACTTCTCGCCAAGCGTCCGGTCAGCCCGTCGACCCGCTTGGACTTCTCGCCAAGCGTCCGGTCAGCCCGTCGACCCGCTTGGACTTCTCGCCAGCTATCCGGTCAGCCCGTCGACCTAGCTGGACTTCTCGCCAAGCGTCCGGTCAGCCCGTCGACCCGCTTGGACTTCTCGCCAGCTATCCGGTCAGCCCGTCGACCTAGCTGGACTTCGTGCCAGACATCCGGTCAGCCCGTCGACCTGTCTGGACTTCTCCTGCACACTCGATCAAAGTGTCAGACAAAAACAAACTAACTTAACCTGATTTGTCATTCATCAAAACCTGGGTTAAATCGTTAGTGCTAACCGCACCAACAATCTCCCCCTTTTTGATGGAATGACAACTTGGTTAAGTTAGTGAAAACATATGCAAGAACCATGCATTTATGTGGTTTTTAAGTTAGTTTGAATTTTCAGTTAGGTTCAGCTAACTTAACCTAACTTAACCACCTAACCCTCCCCCTTTGGCATTCATCAAAAATAAGCATAGATTAAGTAATTATAGACTTCAGACAAAAAAATGTCAAGTTAATCTGGGGGAGTTTAAGCTTTTGGAAATTTGTTTAAAGCATTAGCTTTTAGCTTTTAGAACGCTAGCTAAGTTTAGATAGTTTCATTTTCAAACATAAGTTTTCAAAAATCAAAATTCCAAAACTAAGTTTGAAAAATTTATTTTTCCAAAGACTGATTTATTTTTCAACACTAAGTTTGTAAACGATTTAATTTAAAACTTAAGTTTTGACAATGATTTAAGTTTGAAAAATCTAACTTTCATAATTTTCAACACTGAGTTTTTGCAAATCAAATTTCAGTTTGTAAATATTGATTTTGAACTTTACTTTTAGTTTTCAAAGGAGTTTGGTAGAACTAATTTTGATAAAGTAAAATAATTAAATCTAATTTTCAAAAATCAAAATTTTAAAGTTTAAAAGTAGTACTAGTTTCAAAACCATGGTTTAAAATACTTGAAAAGTTGAGTTTTCAAAAACTAAGTAAAAAGGATAAAAAGTTTGTGATTTAAAAGAAACAATTTTGAGTTGATTTAAAAAATTTTCACAATTTTAAGCAAGTTGATTTTGAAAATTGATTTTTAAACTTTGATTTTCAAAATTAAGGAAAATGATTTTGAGAAGCTTAGTTTGTAAACTTAAGTTTTGAAAAATCTAATTTCCACAATTTTCAAAACTAAGTTAAATCTAATTTTCAAAATCAATTTTCAATAAAAAGTAAAATCCAATTCTTAAAAACAACTTAGTTTTATAAGAGTTAGTTTTCAAAAGTAGGTTTAAGAAATTTTTTAAGAAAATATTTTTCAAACAAAATTTAAAATATTTTATATAAAGGAAAATTTTTAATTAATTCCCCCCCTGAACCTGACATACAATTTGAAAATATTTGCTAAAAATATTCAAAGTAGATATATATTTATTTTTTAAATTGAGGTAGAATTTTCTAGAGAGATTTTAAAGGGAAGATTAAAAAATAACACTTCAGGAGATAATTAAAAAATAAACCTCCCCCTTAATTTGATACTCCTTTAATTTATAAAATTTTACAACCGTAACATATTTTTGTACCTAGGTGTTTTAGACGATTGTAAAATTATCTTTATAAAATTGTTCATTTAAATTTGACTAACCGTAATTAATGTTAGATTAAGTTGAAATAAATTAACCTTTAGTGTAATGTTAAGTAAGATAAGTTGTTATTAATTCAATAATTGATCAATATTAATAATTTATTGATTAAATTTTGCTATAATCTAAATTTTGTATTAATTGATGAAGGTGTTAGTTATAATTTAACTTTTCATTTACTTCCTTTTAAGTTGGATTGACTTAGTTTAAAGTTGGTGGTAATTTGAAGTTAAACTCGTTATTAAACAAGGTTAAGTAAGGTTCAATTTAAGTCAAACTTTAATTATGTTTTAATAAAAATAATTAATATTTTAAAGGTTGATTAAGAAAAATGACTTAGAGTAATTTTAATATTTTTACTAAGGTTAAACCTAGGTTCTAATCAAATCAAGCTTAGTTCTCAAATAAAGTTAAACTTAAATAGTTAAGTTCTACTTATTAATTACATAATTAAGTTTAAAGTTGAAGTTAACGGAATTTAAGTTTTTAAGTTAGGTGTCTAAGTTTTAAATGAATTTAAAAGAATTATAATAATTATTATTTTTAAGGGATTTCTAACAGGAATTTAATGACAATTAATATACGTTCAATTCAGTTTTGATTTTAGATTAAAATTAATATCAATGATTAATTTAGCTTTAAGTTTTAAGTTTTAAGTTTAAGTTAAATTTTTAAGTTTTAATTTTCAGTTAGGTTAAATTAAAAAATAATTTTAAGGTTAAAATGATGTTTAAGATTAAAAATGAGTTTAAAGTCAAAATAATAATTTTTAAAGTGAAAATAGTCTATAGAAATAATTTATTATTATTACTATTTTTTTAAGTTAAAAGAATTTTATTATAGTGAAAAAATAAGAAGAATTTTTCAAAATGATACATAATTTTTAAACTAGTTTTTAAATGATTTTTAAAAGTTTTTAAAATAATTTTTGAAATAATTTTTAAGTTAAAATAATTTAAAAATATAATTTTTAGATTAAAATAATTTTAAGTTAAAATAATTTTTAAGTTAAAATAATTTTTATGTTAAAATAATTTTTAAAATAACAATAATTTTGAAAAGGTTTTAAAAGAATTTTTAAAAGAATTTTTTAAAGTTTTTGAAAATGATTTTTAAAAGAGTTTTTAAAAATAATTTTTAAAATGTTTTAAAAGAATTTTTAAAAGAATTTTTTAAAGTTTTTAAAATGATTTTTAAAATAGTTTTTTTAAAATAATTTTTAAAGTTTTTAAAATGATTTAAAATAGTTTTTAAAATAATTTTTAAAATGTTTTAAAAGAATTTTTTAAAGTTTTTAAAATGATTTTTAAAATAGTTTTTTTTTTAAATAATTTTTAAAAGAATTTTTTAAAGTTTTTTAAAATGATTTTTAAAATAGTTTTTAAAATTTTTAAAATAGTTTTTAAAATAATTTTTAAAATGTTTTAAAAGAATTTTTTAAAGTTTTTAAAATGACTTTTAAAATAGTTTTTAAAATAATTTTTAAAATGTTTTAAAAGAATTTTTTAAAGTTTTTAAAATGATTTTTAAAATAGTTTTTAAAATAATTTTTAAAATAGTTTTTAAAATAATTTTTAAAATGTTTTAAAATAATTTTTTAAAGTGTTTAAAATGATTTTTAAAATAGTTTTTAAAATAATTTTTAAAATAGTTTTTAAAATAATTTTTAAAATGTTTTAAAAGAATTTTTAAAATTTTTAAGTTAAATATAAAATTTTTAAAGTTAAATTTAAAATTATTTTTTTTAAAGTTAATTTTTGTTTTAA
Source organism: Zingiber officinale (assembly GCF_018446385.1). Lineage (NCBI taxonomy): Eukaryota > Viridiplantae > Streptophyta > Magnoliopsida > Zingiberales > Zingiberaceae > Zingiber > Zingiber officinale. The sequence goes on from NC_055992.1 coordinate 135,776,515, forward strand.
ATAATTTTTTAAAGTTAATTTAATTTTTAAAATAATTTTTAAAGTTAATTTAATATATATATATTTTTAAAATTAATTTAGTTTTAATTCGAAATTTAATTTTAATTAATTCAAAATTTAATTTTAATTTGAAATTCAAAATTTAATTTTAATTAATTTTAATTTAATTTGAAATTTGAAATTTAATTTTAATTTGAAATTCAATTTGAAATTTGAAATTGAATTTCAATTTAAAATTTAATTTTAGTTAATTTTAATTTAATTTGAAAATTAATTTGATCCTTATTCATCTCACCCGATCTAGATTATCTATCAGGGAATCCTATAATTTTGTGAGATGAATTAGATTTAATTACAGAGTTTGGTTTAACTTTTGTTAGATTCAGGTTTAGCTTTGGTCTCAACAAATAGGCATTCTTCGGATAAACTTCTAAGCTTGGTGAGTCACTTGGACGTCATTAGAAGTAGCCAACCTTTCGAGGTTTTCCGAATAGTCCTATCCACGGAGCTTAGTATTAAACCTTGGTCTAACTAGTTAGGATTCATTTAAGGGTAGCTTCGGTCAGTTCCACTTGGCCAAATGCACCAGATCGAAGCCATATATTTCTAGACATGCGATGCCCAAGCTTCCCTAACGTACTATCATCCAAAAACTTCACCAATACCATGATTCAAGTTAAACTTGGTCTCTTTTTAACTAATCCTAATTACCCTGCCGGGTTAGTTTGTTTGGGTTACCCTGTCGGGTAAGTTAGTTTTAGAGGTGCCAGCTATTCTGGAGCCTCCCCCTAAATCATTGGTCTTTAATTTAAGATTTTTGTATAATTAGAGTTGGTTTTAGTTAAGTTGTAATGTTTAATTTGTAATTTAAATTTAAGTTTTTAATTTTGAATTAATTAAATTGGTCAAATTATCTTTCTTTAAGAGAGTGTATTTAATATTTGAATGTTCTTTCAATTTCAATTTTATTGGGTTAATTGAATTATCTTTCTTTAATAGCTTATTTTTAAAGTTTAAGTTTTTATTTATTTTTAAATTTGAATTAACTAAACTGTTTGAATTATATTTTCTTAATGGTTTATCTTTTAGCTTTTTATTAATTGTTAATTTTGAAATTTCTAGATTATTTTTGTTTAATATGTTATCTTTAACATTTAATTTTAAGTTTGTTAAATTCTGTTTTGATTTTATCAAAGTGTTTGATTTTATCCTTATATTTTCTTTGCCTTTTAAATTGATATGGTTAATTGAATTTATTAGATTAGTTTTATCTTTAAAGTTTAATTTCTTATTAATTAAATTATCTTGGTTTTGGATAGAATTTTCTAGATTAATATTGTCTAGATTAAATAATTTATTAATTTTATCTAGATCAATATTGACCTTGTCATCTTTTTTGTTTGAATTTTCAAATTTGTTTAGGTTTAAATTCAAATTTTTAGATTTATTAATTATTTTCAGATTTTCTATATTTTCTAAATTAATTATATTTGTTTTATCAGAAAATATCCTAGAGGTATTTTTGCAAGTATTGTCATGTACACTATGTTCACATATACTTTCAGACATATCCAAATTAACAGTCGCATATTTTAAACTACTACTAGCAAGGGTGTTTTGGTAAATATTACTAACCTTGAGCGCAACCCCTAATTCAGCAGGCTTCTCCGTTGGATCTGACTCGAGTCCGGATTCGACTTTAACTTGATCTTCTAGCTCCATCGGCATCTCGTGAAGCTTGATCAACTGGGTCCACAGCTCATATGCATTCTTGTACTTTTCTAATCTGCATAAAATATTGTTAGGTAAAACATTACAAATAATGTTACTTACCTTTTTGTTCAGTTCCGAGTTTTGAGAAGGTTTCCTCAAAATTAGCATATAATCGATGTCTACGCTTCCTAAGAAGCATTCCATTAATCGCTTCCAGTAGTTGAAGTCTTTATGATCGTATGGTGGCGGTTCGCAGGGGTTCCGTCCTTCTAGAAGAGTCATAATTTCTTGCACACAGAGAAACAAACAAAAGATCCCAAGACTTGGTCTTGGATTAGCAGTGCCGAAAAAAAAATAATATTTCACTATTTTCGAAAAAAGATTAATAAAATATTATTAAAATATTAATAAAAAAATATTATTTCAAATTTTTGAAAATGTAATATCTTGTCAATACTAAGCAATGGTGAAGAGATGGCGATGTGTTTTTCAAAAACAGTTTTGGAGGGAAAAAAACGAAAGGCGTAGGACCGTTTTATTTTAAAGACAAACGATATCTAATTTTTCTTTCAAAAAGTCCTCCCTTTGCCTGATTGGTGGTTGCACCAAATCAGAGCGGTACCTGCTCTGATACCACTTGTAGGACCGTTAGATTCGATAGAGGGGGGGTGAATATCGATTCGAAAAACAAAAGTATAAATACGCAGCGGAAAAGTAAATGAACACAGTTGTTTTTTACTTCGTTCGGAGCCTATGACGACTCCTACTCGAAGGTCCGTGGTCCTTGACCACTTTCGTTGGGCAATCACTAGCAATTCGAATATAGTTACAAGATGAATACAGAAAATGCTAATGAAACAAAGTAATACCGACAAAGAAGTAAACTAAAAACCGAATGAGCACTTTGTCGTAGCTTTATCAGCGTCGTAGGAACGTAGAGCAGCAAGACCAGCAGTAGAAGAGTTCTCAGATTGATTCATTGATTCTGAAGCTCCTGTCTGGGGCTTCTTTTATATGCTGTTCCAGGCGCCTGGATCCCTTCCGGGCGCCTGGAATGTGACGTAGCTGCACAAACCATGATGCTCCACGTGGCGACGACTCGGCTGGATAAAATTCGCCTTCCGGGCGCCCGGATCCCTTCCGGGCGCCCGGACCTCCGGGCGCCCGGACCACCTTGTTCCAGAAAACTCCCTTTTCCTGCAAAACAAAGTCGGTTCGAGGCAAATGTATATCCTGTAATACAGATTGTCAGCACAGTTAAAGTTCAACAGATAAATAAAAAGAGTATGACTTAGATTCCGTCTTTCCGAGACCGGAATCTAGTCACGATCTCGACTTAGACATCCGAAATGGTTCTAAGCCGGATCGACGCCTAATGTTCCCTTCCTGGGAACGCGTCCTCGCAGTCACTTCCCTCCAGTGACTTACCTCACTTACCTGCCAGACGTCCGGTCAGCCCGTCGACCCGTCTGGACTTCTCGCCAAGCGTCCGGTCAGCCCGTCGACCCGCTTGGACTTCTCGCCAAGCGTCCGGTCAACCCGTCGACCCGCTTGGACTTCTCGCCAGCTATCCGGTCAGCCCGTCGACCTAGCTGGACTTCGTGCCAGGCGTCCGGTCAGCCCGTCGACCCGCTTGGACTTCTCGCCAGCTATCCGGTCAGCCCGTCGACCTAGCTGGACTTCGTGCCAGACATCCGGTCAGCCCGTCGACCTGTCTGGACTTCTCCTACACACTCGATCAAAGTGTCAGACATAAACAAACTAACTTAACCTGATTTGTCATTCATCAAAACCTGGGTTAAATCGTTAGTGCTAACCGCACCAACACGGACTACATGGTATAAATACTGCATGGTATAAATAGTTTCCAGCTTATCTTTTTCCTCTTCTCCCGAAGCTCCGATCGCTTGGGTAATTTCGGCCAACCGAAATAGGGCTCACCCGAACCCAATTTCTAGCCTTCTCCTCAATCAGGCTTCTGACCCGGCTTCTCATCCCTCGAATGTCGCGCACGTTCTTCTCGTCGACCGATGTACTCTTCCGCAGCTCTTTCATCCTTCGGACGCACCGAACCCGTCAGCTCCCTTCTCGTGTCGTCCTTCTCGCTAGCTGCGTCTTCCGCTCGACTTCCTGCATTCCTAAGTTCCTGCACACTTAGACACAGGGATCAAATAACAAGAAGGACCTAACCTAACTTGGTTGATCACATCAAAACACCCATGGGGTCCAACAATCTCTCCCTTTTTGATGTGCATCAACCCAAGTTCAAGTTAGGGAAACAAACAAGTAATAATTTAAAGAAATGATTAAACTACCAGTTTAAGCATAAATTTGCAATTAAAATAAATTTCAACATTAAATTTAGTTCTATCTGACACCAATTTTTGAAAAGAATATCATTTTACAAAAATTCAAATTGAATGTGAAATATTTCTAACTCCCTCTTAACTTGTGTCTATCTCTCCCCCTTTGATCACAGCAAAAACGAGGTATAAAACATGTTCAAACTAAATTCTAAGTCTTTTGAAAGAATTTCAAAAAAAAAATTAAGAATTTTTCTAAGTAAAACTTAGGAAAGATAATTTTCTGAAAAAAAATTTCTAATTTCAGAAGAAATTTTAACTTAAAAAAATATATTATTTAAGAATTTTCCTAAGTAAAAAATTTTATACAAGAAATATTTTTCTAAATTGAAAAATATTTTTGTTGAATTAAAAAAATGTTAAAGAAAAACTTTCTAAAGCATTATTTAATTCTAATTTTAATGCTTTTCCAGAAAGTTAATTAAATATTTTATTTCAATATTTTGGCTTCCAGATCGTGGCGAGGTACTAGGCCTTCTTGGTTATTGGAGCAACAATCACTTCCTTAGACAAAGCCTCATAAAGAAACTCATTGTTTAATTTTTTCGCTGTAAGCTCTAAAAAAATATTTAGTCTAGAAATGATTTTGGAACCTAGTAAAGGTTCCTTCCTACTGGATTAATTAAGAACTTAGGGGTACATTGTTTCTAGGAACTTTTCTAAGTTGTCTCTGATGCTTTTTAATATACCAATTTAATTTTACATAAACTCTAAGTTTTGATTTTGGAAATTTATTTAAGCATGCTTGATTATTTTTTAATTTTTCAATTTCAAATTTCAATTTCTCATTTTCTAATTTTAAAATATCATACATTTCTAGTAGACATACTTTTTGTTAATTTTAATTTCAATTCAACATTTTCTTTTTCTAATTTTGCTAGATCTTTTGTAAGTACTTTGATAAATTCAAAAGATTGAGTAGGGGTGAGTTCACGTACCTTACTTACCTTACTTGGTGATACTCCCCTTCATCGCAACTTTCTTCTTCTTCTAATGATCCTCCCCCTTCATCTATGCTCATCTTCGAGTTGGTTTCTTCGAAAAGATGGTTGACCATCAATGCTAATCCCGAGAAGGCTTCGACTTCGAATTCCGAGGATGATGATTCATCCCATGTAGCCTTCAGACTTTTGCGCTTCAAGGGAGTCGGTCTTCGAGACTTTTCTTTGTCCTTTTTCTTTAATTCAGGGCAGTCATCCTTGATTTACCCTTCTTCATTGCAGTTGTAACACCGGACCGTCCTTCTGTTGTGCTGATGCTTTCTCGGCTGCGATCGAAATTTATTAGTTTTAAGAAATTTATTGAAACGTCTTAGTAGTAGCGCCGCTTCAGTTTCGTCGATCGATGCTTCGGAGTCGGGATCGTCCTTTTCAGCTGGTAGGGAAATGTTGAGGTTTGACTTCTCTACTTGTTTAGGCTTTGCAAGTCGAGACTCGTGAAGTTCGAAAGTAGAAAATAAACTTTCTAAACTACTTACCTCAAAGTTCTTAGAGATGTAGTAAGCATCTACTAAGGACGCCCATTCAGGAGTTGAGCGCGTATCGGATCGAATCTCGATTCGTTACCGATTCTCCGAGGTTGTTGAGTTGAGTTATTAGCTCCTTGATCCTCGCTTGAAGTTGAGCTACCTTCTCACTATTATTCATCCGGAGGTTCGTTAGCTGAGTCCGGAGGATGTCCCGCCTTACCAATTTTGCTTCTGAGGTACCTTCATGAAGCTCCAGGAATTTTTCCCAGAGGTCTTTGGCGGAGTCGTAATTTCCGATCCGACTTACCTCCTAGGGCGGCAGAACGCTGAGCAGGTGGAATTTCGCCTTTCCGTTGGCCATAAAATATGCTTGCTCCTTCTTCGTCCAGTTGTATTCTTCCTTGTTTTTAGGTGCTGTAAAATCATATTTCATAATAAGAAGAATATCAAACTCTATTTTGAAGAATACCTCCATTCGACGTTTCCACGTAGCGAAGTCTCCATCGAACTTCGGGGGGTGAATGCTTGTTCCGGCCATTGTCTTGATCTTCATGCTTCAGTCGACGGTTAGTCCTTCTAAGGTTGTCGGGCTTTGATACCACTTGTTGGTGCAGCGGGGTCGGTAAGAGGGGGGGGTGAATTGCTTGAAAAAAAAGTATACCCTCCTCGTACTTTCAACTCAAAAATGCAACAAAAAGAATAAGATAAATCAGTAATAAAAGTAAAGCAGAGAAAAGAAGACTCAGTATTTTACTTGGTTACAACCTAGATGGTTGTTAATTCAAGGCAAGAAAAAGAGCACTACGAATCTCCTTCACTGTAGGCGGAGAAGCCTTTTTACACACTAAGAGAGCTCACAAATTGCTAGGAATTTGTTATAGAGTTGAATGATTAATTTCCTAGCTCCAGGGGCCTTTATATAGCTCCTAGAAATCTTATCCCGAGTGTTGAAGGCGCCTCCAAGAGGGTTGAGGGCGCCTCCAAGTAGTTTGATCGGATAAAGCTCTATCCGATTGCAAACGGTCACGAAGACTAGATCTGAGGTGCCTCTAATACCCTTGAAGGTGCCTCAGACTGGTCTGAGGCACCTTCAAGGTGATGGAGGCGCCTCGGACTGGTCTGAGGCGCCTCGGACTATATGGTATAAATACTGCATGGTATAAATAATTTCCAGCTTCTCTTTTTCCTCTTCTTCCGAAGCTCCGATCGCTTGGGTGATTTCGGCCAACCGAAATAGGTCTCACTCGAACCCAATTTTCGGCCTTCTCCTCGAGCAGGCTTCTGACCCGGCTTCTCATCCCTCGAACGCTGTGCACGTTCTTCTCGTCCACCGGTGTACTCTTCCGCAGCTCTTTCGTCCTTCGGACACACCGAGCCCGTCGGCTCCCTTCCCGTGTCGTCCATCTCTCTAGCTCCGTCTTCCGCTCGACTTCCTGCGTTCCTAAGTTCCTGCACACTTAGACACAGAGGATCAAATAACAAGCAGGACCTAACCTAACTTGGTTGATCACATCAAAACACCCACGGGGTCCAACAATGTCTTGGATTTTTAGGAATTTATAGGAATTGGGTGGTTGTCTACTTATAGTTTTTCCTAAAGAGAGCTTACTTGGACCCTCAGCTCTCTTAAATTAAAATCCTCAACTCCCTTAAGGAGCACTCATAAAAGTTTACTATTTACTTTATTATTTTACTGTCACTTAAAATCCCCAGCTCTCTTAAATTAAAATCCCTAACTCCCTTAAGGAACACTCATAAAAGTTTGGAATCAGAGCCATAAGATCTTTGGACCTGTTGGTGCGGTTAGCACTAACGGTCTAACCCAGGTTTTGATGAATGACAAAATAGGTTAAGTTAGTTTTGTTGTTGATCTAACACTTTGATCGAGTGTGCAGGAGAAGTCCAGATAGGTTGACGGGCTGACCGGATGTCTGACACGAAGCCCAGCTAGGTCGATGGGCCGACCGGATAGCTAGCACGAAATCCAAACGGGTCGACGGGCTGACCGGACGTTTGGCACGAAGTCCAGCTAGGTCCATGGGCTGACCGGATAGCTGACGCGAAGTCCAGACAGGTCGAAGGGCTGACCGGACGTCTGGTAGGTAGGTGAAGGTAAGTCACTGGAGTTGAGTGACTGTGAGGACGCGTTCCCGGGAAGGGAACTTAGGCGCCATCCAACTTAGAATCATCTCAGAACTCTAAGTCGAGATCTTGACTAGATTCCGGTCTCAGAGAGACGGAATCTAATTACTATTTTTCTTATCTATAAAACTGTGCTAACAATCTGTGTTGCAGGGTATAATTACCTCGGACTAAAGTTTTTCTTGCAGGAAGGAGTCTGCTGGAAAACTTGGGTCCGGGCGCCCGGGAGGTACCAGGGCGCTCGGATGCAAATTTTATCATCTTCGCGTTGTTGCCACGTGGAGCCTCCTGGTTGGGTCGACTACGTCACACCAGGGTGCCCTGAAGGTTCCAGGCACCTCGAGCCTCCTATATAAGGAGGGTCAAAGGTGGAGCTTCAACAACAACTCTGAATTCGATCTCTGGTGCTCCTGCGATGCTGCGAAAAGCTCTCCGACAAAGTTCTAGTTCACTCTTTCTTTACTAATTGTCGGTTTTTATCTTTCCTAATTAATTCTGTACTTAGTCTTGTAATAATCTTTTGAATTAATTAGTGATTGCCCATCGAAAGCACCCTTGTGTGCAAGCCTTGGAGTAGGAGTCGACATAGACTCCGAACCAAGTAAATCGAACAGTGTCAGTATTGTTCTTTTCGCTTATTCTTTTTCCGCTGCTTAACTCTTTACGAAAGTTTTTCGATATTCATCCTCCCCCCCTCTATCGAATGATCACGATCCAATAGGACCTAATACTGTATAAACAAAATCCAATTTACAAACATTCATTACGAGGAGGTCCTTGATTCTTCTCAACAATTTGCTAAAAACAATAACCTTTGCTACAGTAACTCTACTCTAATAAGTCAAGGAGATCAAATCCTAGTATAACAAAATAATACCATATTAACTTTATTAACATCTTTACATTATCGCCTTACAATCTTAGAAACTCAACTCCTTACTCTTGAAAACCATATACATAAAAATAATCAGACAAAAGCTATAAAAGAAACCTTAGACACTTTAAACAAAGATCTAAGTAAGTTCTCTTTAGGAAAAACCTTAGACACTTTGAACAAAGATCTATGTAAGCTCTCTAAGAAGATCTAAATGATATTCAAAATTTGACATGAAATCAAGTTTTTGGAAAGTAAAAATGTATCCTGACTCTATTGAATGGATAGTTTTTTCCTGCCCAAAAGGCTATTTCGAATGACTAGTTATGCCCTTTGGCCTTAAAATAGGCCCTCAAGTTTTTCAAAGAAAAATGGATGATATCTTTCGACCTATTTCCATGTGTAGATATGTATATATTGATGATATTCTAGTATTCTCGAAAACTAAACCAGAACATTACGCTCATTTACATATCATTTTTAATTTATTTGAACGACTTGGCCTTATTATTTTCTGTAAAAAAAATAAAATTAGCAGAAACACATATAGAATTCCTAGGAGCAGAAATAAGCCAAGGATAAATTACATTACAACCTCATATCTTAGCAAAACTTCTAGCTTTCCTTGATAAAATGAAAGATACTAAGACTTTACGTTCTTTTTAGGCCTCCTAAACTATGCAAGACCTTATCTCAAAGACATAGGAAAAATTAGTGGACCTCTATATAATAAAACTTCCTTGACTAGACAAAGGCATTTTAATCAACAAGATATAGCCCTAGTTCAGCAAATTAAACATTTGGTCAAAACTATTCCAAAATTAACCTTACCTCTTGACACAGACTACTTAGTCATTGAAACAAACAGATGTGAAATTGGATGGGGTGGTATTCTCTATTGCAAAACATCTAAATATAAACCCAAGACAACTGAAATCTTATGCCAGTATGCCTCTAGCAAATATCAAGAAAAAGGACATCTAACTTCACTTGATTATGAAATCTTAGCAGTTATATATTGCTTAGAAGCCTTCAGATTATTTATTTGCAACAAACAAGAAATTAAATCACTATCAGTACAGATTATGAAGTCATTGTCAAATATAGTCAACAAACCAAAAACATCAAAAAAAGCCTTGGTACTAAGCGATGGCTAAAATTTACAGATACTATAATTAACAAAGGCCTAAGAATACAATGGGAACATATAAAGGAGTTAATAACTCCCTAGGAGATACTTTATCTAAACTATTGCATTAATTAACTCTTATGACTCTTTATAGGATTATGGACATACCATAGAAGGTTCGTACTTTCTCTACACAAATTATGTGATTTGGTAACCAAGACTTATAATTATTTACACAACCAGATGATCAGTTTCGCTTTTTTGCCAGAGACAAACTAGACCACATTCAAAATTGTCTCCTGGACAACATTTGGCATATCCCCACTTTATCTGGAAGCTCGGGACATAAAATTACGATCATTAATGCACTTTCCAACTACTTCCTGACTACTATACAAAAATCAGCCAGAAAGAAGTTCTCTTGTTATGTGGTTTTCTTAGGCCCCCAGGCAGGAGTTTACTCTACCTGGGAAGAAATCAACGTGGCTATACAAGACTTGGAACATCCCTACTTTAAGGGGTTTTACTGCCTAGAAGAAGCATTTACAGTTGCTAGAGCTCAACTTGGCCCACATTTCTTCATTAGTACTCTACTTAAAACAATCCCATTACAGGTCATTGGCCCTGACACTCTACCAACTTATGCTCAAATAGTTGGAAGTAATGAAGCCGATTCTACTAACCCTCCAGACATTACTAAGCCAATTCACAGGCCCGACTACTTGACTCTAGCCCAACTAAAAGAACAAAATAAGGCTACTACCTTATAAAGGGCTTCTGAAAACCGCTTAGCAGGTTTTCCATGTTGGGATGTATACTATAAGCCTAGCTTTTATATGAACATCTATTTTGAAATATTTTGAAATGAGAATCACTTTGGTCAAATGTTTGCATTTTATATTTATATATATGTCAATGCAGTTGTCCATTTAATTTATATTATAGATAACATGGCGTGTGGTGCCACATAGAAGATCATGTTATCGGTTCCTTATAAATTATAAATAGTAGCTCACAACCAAGATGAATTGAGACAAACCATTGGATCGGTTGTAGTATAATTTGGGACTAGTCTGTCTTGGCTAAAAAATTACACTAGTACACTATGTGTGTATTGAGCAGGATCATTTGAGGTTGTTCGATTTGTACTGACTACATAAAAGAACAGAACCTCTGTTATTATGGATGTGCGTCCTCTTAATCCCTATATAATAACAAGCCCATATACTTAGTATTTATTTCTTTAACTTATCAATGAGTGAGATTTATTCGTTAAATCAATAGGTCCGATGAGTTGGGAGATAGTATTATTTATATGGTGTGTTGTTGATTATAGAAGGAATATGTGTTCTAATTATTTAAGCTGCTGATATCCCCTTGAGAAGCTCATAAGGATTATCATGTAAACCCTGCAAGTGGACTTAGTCTGACATGATAATAAAGTTAAGTGATACTATTATTGGAATCAGACGTTAATTAATTGGGTTGTTAGTAACTCAATTAATTAACGGACATACGATATCTTAAACACGGGGATTAACGCACTCATGATAAGAAGGAGTCCATATTATAATATGAGATTTGTGCGGTAGTTCAATAATAACCCTTTAGTGGTATGAGTTATTATTGATAGACTTGGGTTGGGTGTTCGGGCCGAACACAAGAAGCCTAAAGAAGGCCTAAATTAATTCCTCCTCTAGGTCCCTGTTGTAGCCTCTATATAAAGCCTCGCATCCACCCATCCATAACTTAGTTTGGTTTAACCTGGTTTGGTTTAACTTAGTTATAGAAAGGGAGATTTTTTCTAAATAGAATTTTTTTATTTTTCTTTCTTTGTAACCGACAGCAAAGGTTATAAAAGGAGTAGGTGGTGCCCCCTAAAACCTAATAATAATTTTCCACAATTTCCTTCTCCCTTGCTTGTGGTCGGCGCCACCTCCTCTTCACCTAAGGCCGACGCCACCTCCACCTAGGGCCAGCGCCACCTCCACCTTGCTAAGGGCCGACACCCCCTCTACTCCTTGGTGGGTGGCAACTTGAAGAAGAGGAAGAAGATTAGAAGGTGCCCCATCCTAGAGCCTCCTTTTGTAGCCGGTGGTTTGGAAATCGAGAAAAGAAGGAGGGTGGTGTTGTCTTGGTAGATCATCGCCCATACGACGTCCAAGAAGATGAGAGGAATATGGCAGAAGATCAAGAGTTCTTTAGCTACAAAGGAAAGGTACAACTAGTTCTTTAATTCCGCTACGTAATTAGTCGAGTTTTCTTTGTATCGATTTTGAATACCAACACAAGAGGCCAACGATCTTGTACTTCGATCAAGGTGTGCTTTGATCCATCAAGAACTTGCTTGATTGATCAAACACATGTTTGATCGAATATGCGGGTTGCTAGAAATAGTTCTTTACTTGTATAATTTTTATACAGGGAAATTTAAACAAAACGGAATTCCAGCGCCCTTCATTCCAAACACTATTCTAGAAGACATTACTACATACGTAAGCAGTTTGGTCGAAAAATCAATTTTACAAACTTTTATGGACTTATGTGAAGCCCTTAAAGCTTTCACAAAACTTCCCCTGAAGGTATGACAATAGTATATGAGGTTGAGTTCAGCCCAAAACTCAAATGCCAAAAGAATGGTCTATCTTGTATTGACTCTGACAAATATGACTGTCTTTGCCAACTTATTTACTCCTTTCGAAGGGCCAATGTGGATTATGAAGCATACTCTACCACTGCCTACAAAGGACGACTTATCACTCCTTTTATGTACATTACTGGATTATGGTCTCTTGCATAAATTATGGGTCTATGACCCCGATTCCGTTAAAGATTTTTCCAAGAAATTGGGCACTATCATTTCCACAGCCTTGGAAGAAGAAGAAACCTTTGTGGTTTGCACTTTTGACAGTACTCACCAGAATAGCTAGAACTCAAGATAGAACTAGCCAGACATTTAGTCAAAATTGACATCAATGAGGTTGGTGGGTACCAAGCAGAATTAGAAGATTATCCTTCCAATTCAGACTTTGATTGGGAAGCTTCTCCCTCTTTTGCTGATCAACTTAAACATTGGTGTGCCTCTATTCAAGGGACACATTGGGGTTGGGACAAAATTGAAGACCCTGATACTTACCTTCTTGTAGGAGAATCTTTCACCAAGAAGATTTATTGGCCAAAGGAAATGAGCACCAGGTTCTTTCCTTTTAATTTCACTACCCAACATATTACGCTCTTTCAACATTATCAAAAGAAGACAGAACGAATGAGTAACAAACGACTTGCCAATTCAGCACTTTCAGCCAGAACTTACAGGGTTGCCCTTACTAGGCACAGAGCAGTGGAGCACCAATTCAAGCATCCAGCTCACAAGCACCATCTCTGGACTCCACAGGAGAACAGAATCTTGATAACATGATAGACCCCTAATCAATCTATTCCACAAAAGACCCACTACAGTAGCTCCACCCAACCACCTCTACAGTAGCTCCACGCTCCACCACCTCTACAGTAGCTCCAATAGCAACCACCTGTCCATTACCTCTCTCCGGCCCTCCTTCCTTTCTGCCATTTGTCTTCCACTCCTAAAAGCTACCACTAGGTCCTCCTCCTTTTCCACCACCTGCCTTCCATCTCCGGGCAAGCCCTCCTCTTTTTCCACCACCTGTCTTCAATCTCCAAGCAGGCCCCTTCTTTTGCAAGTAAGTCTTCCTTCTCCCTGAAGCAATCCCTCTTCTTATAAGAAGCCTCACTCTTCTGCATCCAAGGCACGGAGCATTCACTTCTTCTGGGCAATCTTTCTAAGCTTTCCTCAGCCTTAGTTTCTGTAAATTTTATTTCAACACTAGTACTTTAACATGTAAGATAAGCAGTATGTAAATTACTTTTTCTATCATCATATAATATAAGTGTCTGTAAATTAAGTTTTCTGGTATGCAAGCAGTTTTCTAGTTGTATTTTCCCTGTAAAAGATCCCTGCTTGTTTTTATAATGATCTACTGAAACTCCTTTATAATAAACTGAAATCTATTCTGCTTATCTTTTCTTGGTTCTTTTCCTCAGTTTTTATCTTAGTAACCAATAAGTGAACAATAACTGTATCAGGATAACAAAAAACATAACCATATAAGACCTGTGCTGGCTAAGTAAAAAAGGTATCTTTAACCCAAAATCTTACACATACGTCAGGGCAATGGCTACATGCTGAGATCCTGAACAGGTGAGGTTCCCTGGAAAACAAACAAGAACAAAGAATAGAATAACTAAAAAAAGTATATAAATTACCGCTTATGACCAAAATTACTGCTTACGTCAAAAGTACTACTGTTGTTCTACTGTTTACTTTGTTATTTTCGACTTCTGTTGATCTTTATTTATTACTATTATTTTTAATATTTATTTTTACTGTTTACTTTTGCTATTTACTTTGTTATTTTACTATCACTTAAAATCCCCAGCTCTCTTAAATTAAAATCCCCAACTCCCTTACCGAGCACTCATAAAAGTTTCAGTATATATATATATATATATATGGCTTTTTTCGAGCCAAGTTTAGTCAAACTCGAGCTATTTAATTTTATTACGAGCCAAATTCGAACATAAGAATTAAAGTTCGAATCGATCTCGAGCCAAGCTCAAGCTTGGGGATAATGAATCGAGCCCGAACTTAAGTCTTTTAATATTCGACTTAATTCGACTTGTTTACGGTCCTACTCACAAGTTGGATTTGGGCCGGGCTCGAATCAGGCCGAATCGACCCGGTTCGTTATGTTTAAATCCAAACCATTCACTCGACTCATTCTTGCTCTTCTCCTCCGCGCGCAATCTCCACCTCGGCGATCGGGATCGCCGGAACGGCCACGATCCACGCCGCCGCCGGATGTAACACCCCCCGCATTTCCCTTGCCTATAACCATCTAGTATTCCTCCGCCTCGATCTTTTCCTAGGGATTTCGCGGCATCGCTAACCCTCCCGAGCACTGCTCGATCTCCGCCGCTTCTGCCTCCGCCCCCTCATCCGGTAAGAGTACGTCGATATATGCCGTTCTCGCGCTGAGATCGGCACAGGGCTTCGCCTGGGGTTTCCGATGCAGCAGCCTCCGCGAAGGACGGAGTTGATCTTGGTGACTGGTGTGTGCTTTCCTTCTTTATCAAATCGAGATTCCTATTTACTCTGTGTTTTAGCAACATGGATCGAGGCCTTCTCGGCCCACTCCAGTTGGACTCAGCTCATTGTGTGCTTTGGAATGTGGAAACTTGAGTAGATCAGATTTAGTTTGCGACTTAGTTAATCCTGTTTCAGTATCTCTAACTGGTTATCTTGATGTAAACCTAGAAAAATCTATGATCATAGAATAATGATAAAAAAAAAAATAATAATGCAAAATGCTTGATTCAAGTAATTGGATGAATTGTAGAAAGCGATACATCTTCATCCATGGGATCCCAAGTTCCGGGATCAATGAAAGTTTCTGGTAACTGGATTCAGTTATAAAACTGATTATAGAGAATTTTGGAATAAGTGTAATTATTCAAATTACGAGTGATCCTGTCTAGAATATAAGTCAGACGAAGGTCGATTGAGATGTGCTGGTGTTGACGGGGAGACGACTTTGACCCACCTAGCATATGTGCCCTGGAAAAATGAACCCCCATGTGGAGCTCAAGGACAGTGGTGAAGAAATTGACAGTACTTAGACTCTGCGCACACTCAGACAAGCACACGGAGCGTTAAAGACTAGAAACCAGAGAAAAAGTCCCAGCGCAGGCCCTCCGACACTCAAGTAAGGTACTTTTTCCCCAGAAGAACAGTGTACAAAGGAAAAAAGAACTGTAGAAGACGAGTGCGAATATGCGTGCACCTGGCTAAGGGAGAGGACCTTCGTTTTTATATGACGTTGCATACCTTTAGAGCCTGCATGTTACCAGAGAATGTCGGGTGTCAGGGCCTGTCGGATGAGAGAGGGTGTGCGATGGCCTTTTATTGGTGGAAGGAAGGTTTCATTCGCAGGTGATAGTAGACCAATATTCCTTGGCGCATGACAATTATTCTCTGACAGGAGGTTACGATTCCCTGATATTGTTTGTCGCTTAGCACTTTCTGTCCTGCTCGGGTTTAGCTACGGACAGCTCGGAATGATCGTTCGGGTGTGCCTCTTGTCTTGAGTTTTGATGAGGCGGACAAGCTGTGGCAAGGGCCCCATCCTTCATGCTTGGATTGCTGAAGGGCCGACCGGGAGTTGTTTTACTGAAAGTACCAGGCCTGGCTACGCAGCCCGAGTTGAGGAAGCCCGACCAGTCAGGGCAGGCCAGACACTAATCCAGGTTGTGTCTCACGTCTCAGATCTGAGACCCTGCTCTGTCTGTACCCAACTGAGAATTATGCGGCTGATGACTGCCACGTCCCTTTGAATTCTGATCGCCTTTGACTGCCACGCCCCCTTGACTTCTGATTGTCTGGCCTTATCGAGCCCCATCTTTATACACCGTATCAATGAGCATGATAGTTAGCGTATCTTAAGTTTCTATTTGAATTTTTTGTATGTTTATTGGGCAGAAGAGAGTATTTCTTTTAGGTTTTGCTTTTTAATTTCCTTTATTTGTAGTTCATTTATCAGTAAGACTATAAATAGTGTTTTCCTCGTATACTAGTTGATTTTGATTTATTTGTGAGCAAGACTTGGAACAAGGGTATTGATACAGTAGAATTTGGATGTTTACTGCCAAGTGAGTTTATGTTCATGATCGATTGCTTCTCATCCCCGAGTAACTTTCCTGCTCAAAAAGATAACACGCAGTCAGAGGGTGCCGGACTTATCTTGGCATGACCCCTCCGATGCTTAAGTAAAAGTTGGAAAAGAGAAAATAAAGATGTGGTAGAATGAACGAGAATACCTTGAGTTAGAACTTAACCCCTCCTATGTCATTTTATAACCTCCATTAAGTAACGGTCCTAATTATGGCCCTACGATCCCCCTGCTACAACGACCACTATTACTGTCTACCCATTTGGTAACAGTTCCACTATCCCGTCCTTCGGTAAGAGTCCAACGATCCCCTCTGTTAACACTTCATGATTAGTGATTGCTAATGTTTGCCATCATTAGCCACCTTTATTGCTCGTTGCTTCCTTCTCGAATAAGATCTCATCAAACTAGACTTATGCACCTCTTTCCCGAGACCCCATCTTCAATGTCAAGTGCCCATCATTCGACTCCAAGCCCAATTCCCGAGCACCTCTTGGCTCCGATCCTAATTCTTGAGCACCTCTTGATTTTGAGTCCAATTCCCCGGGCCCAAGTGCCCATCACCTTATGTTTCCTTTCCTTTCGGGCTTGACTCGACCAGACCAGGGTCCCCACATACCTCGGTTTCTTGGCCTACCCCAACTCCTTTAATCATAGGGCGTTGGACTTATCTTGGCGTGACCCCACCGATGCTTAAGTAAAAATTGGAAAAGAGAAAATAAAGATGTGGTAGAATGAATGAGTATACCTTGAGTTAGAACTTAACCCCTCCTATGTCATTTTATAACCTCCATTAAGTAACGGTCCTAATGGCCCTAGGATCCCTTGCTACAACGGCCACCATTACTGTCTACCCATTTGGTAACAGTTCCACTATCCCCTCCTTCGGTAAGAGTCCAACGATCCCCTCTGTTAACACTTCATGATTAGTGATTGCTAACGTTCGTCATCATTGGCCACCTTTATTGCCCGTTGCTTCCTTCCCGAATAAGATCTTATTAAACCAGACTTGCGTGCCTCATTCCCGAGCCCCCACCTTCAATGTCAAGCATCATTCGACTCCAAGCCCAATTCCCGAGCACCTCCCGGCTCCAATCCTAATTCCCAAGCACCTCTTGATTTCGAGTCCAATTCCCCGAGTCCAAGTGCCCATCACCTTATGTTTCCTTTCCTTTTGGGCCCGACTAGGGTTGGTCCGACCCACATACCTTGGTTTCTTGGGCTGCCCCAACTCCTTTAATCATAGATTATTACAAAGGGATCAGGTATGATCGTTCCATTATGACTCTGGATTCTTAAGTTTGAATCATTTGACTGGTTGGTTTTGCTCCACCTCCATGTTTTAGTTGTGCACTAGCCAACTGATCTCCTCTAGAGAACTCAAACATTTCCTTAGGATTGCCACACCTTAGTTATGTTTCCCATGGCTAATAGTCAATATGACAATAAGCTTGAGTAAAAATGGATAACACTACCTGAGCTCGCACCCGCTTAATAACCAAATATTGAAATACATGAACCCTATTTATTAAATGCCCACTTTAGATGATGAATGGGTACTCACAAGAACCATACTGAGGGGGTGTTTGGTTGGTGGATTTGAGAATGAGGGAATGGAATAATAATAAAAGATAGTGTTTAGATTGTGGGTTTGAGAATGACAATTTAGGAATGATTTCCAAATTTATGGGAATCAACCAACCCATATAACTAAGTGGGTTTCATTTCCATTTCCATTTCCATTTCCATTCCACCTTATTATCTAACTCATACCCATAGTCCTACCCGTCATTTAACTAAACGCCACCTTAGATGAGTAAAATATGCAGGTGCTTATTATTTTCAACTTTAAACAAAACAGAATCTAACTTAAATTTGATTATTAAGTATATCAAATGCTCGAGCCAACTTAAATGGTTACCCACAGGCATACAGTTCTTGACCATCCATTGCCATTCCTACAAGCTATTTAGGTCATATAATGCTAGTTGTATGGTCTGCAATGAGTTCAATGTCATATTTAACATCTTTGCGCTTAAAGTAAGACTATTTAAACAAAATTAAATTAAACTAAGGTGAAAGAGACTTGACATAAATGTTTATAATTTTTATTTCTCAGTGTCATTCATGTTAACCATGCAAAAAAATTTGGTTCAAACCTCCGTTGAACTCTTATGTGAGGGTCTATCACCAATAATATTCAAATTTCTTAAATCACTTTTAATTATGTTAACTAGAGTTTTCTTAGCTTACTCCTCTTTTCAACTAATCTATTGCTTGTAATTGAATTTGTTAACTTAATTTCTCGTATTTCATGATCTATTGTAGCAACACCTAATTCTTCCCTCATAATCTATTTTATTGTATTTTTTATGGTAACGTCATAGATCCATCTTTTCATCTCTGCTACATTACATTTTGTTTTTGTGATTATTGTTTTCTAACAACCCACCTAACACACTAACCTATATCTAATTTGCTCCTACCAAGTAGGTACCTATATGCATTTCTAGGCTCTAACCTTGTGATTAACTTTACAAAATTGATGTAGTGATATTTTAATTAAACTCTTGTTGATTCTATGTCTATGAGAAATGGAGATAAGTGCATATAAATAATTTGGTTTTGGAAACTGACATGTATGAATATCAAATCTACCACAATTTTTCATGTGGCACTCCTTTGATGACATCCCATTCTGATCTTCTACATTACCACTGCAACTTGAATATGAAAGTCGAAGTGGTTTTTCTCTGACGTACGAGGTCATTAATAAGATTAGATGTGATAATGGTTCTCTGAGTCACTTGTGCTAGGCTTTACCTCATCGCACAAAATGCTCACATCATTTACAGAATTATTCCTTTTTTGTTCTTTCGTTATGCATGAGATTAGATTGGCACTATTATAGTCTAAATATGTTAATACTTTGTCATCATGCTAAGATCTACACTCCTCCACATCGACCAACATCTCCTAGCTGAACTATTGAACCTCAGTCATAGCTTAGTGGTTGTTCTTTCTTAGCTATTTTTGTCAACTAGAAGAAGCTGCCAGGTTAATTAATTTAGTTGTCAATATCACCACACTAAACTTGTAGTGCATTAGCTGATCTTGTTGGACCATGAAATCGACATCTGTTGTAACTTAGCAAGTTTCATCAGTGTAAATATATTAACTTACTCTTCTTGATTGAGGAGTTTGGAATACATGGAGACATGATGACAAAGTGTGACCAAAGGGATCTAAGAATCACTGTTAACAAGATGAAGCATCTTGCCAGCACTTCAAGAGACTTACCTTAGGTGACATATGACATCGCTCTGAAGGGAAATCATGGTGCAACGGTAAAGTCACTGCTATGTAATCTAGTGGTCTTGCAATGCAGAATAAGCCTGTGTACATAGACCCTTTTATACAAATATCCATTCAATTCATCTATGGATTTCTTAAACTTCTTGCAACTTGCTAGGCAACCAATTGTATGCTCTCCTCGGTTTTAGGAGCTGATAGAAACAAAAGGCGGCCTAGTGGTCAGGCTGAGGTTTGATTGCACTAGTCTAACTGAATATGTAATTGAAGTAAACTAAGGAGCATATCTAACCAATGAACCAAATATTTTAATTGTCTGGATATGCATCAAGATATATCTTATTCTAAATTATCCTTATGATTCATTAGATTTACAAATGTTGTTTCTTTCATTTTTTACTTTATAGTTCTGTATGTCTTCGCTATCTTTATTCGTCATGTTCTATACTTATTATGTTGCAACTTGCACTAATCGTTTACAATAGTGAATCCAGGAGCTGAGCTAATGCTCTAATACTAAATGTTAACATAGATTAATATACTAATCACAATTCTGATTGTTCATAGATATGGGTAGCTTGCGCAGACAATGAATTGTTACTTAGATCTTTAGTAACTTTAAGTCGAAATGACTCGGAATCATTACTTGATAGTGCTACTTACCAATGAGAACCAAATCAAATCTTCTGTTACTTGAATAAATACCCTTAAGTTTTTCTTATGTTCAACTGTGCTTAAGATCGGATTAATATTATAAATTGTTTTTTCCCTATCAAGTATTTTGGCTTCATAGCAACATTCTTGCTTTGCCAAATTTATTAGGACGTGCACACATGATCATGATTTAGCTTTATGCTCATCCATATCTAACACTATTTGAAGAATCTTGATTAGTTTATATTTTCCACCAAGTCAGAGAAAAAAACAGTTTCAAATTGTACTGCCTTTTTTTTTTAAAAAAAAATTATTTATCATTATTATTGTTTATTGTTTGTGCATTCCAGTTAATTGATGGATTACATCATTTGTCTCGTTCAGAATGCTCACACAAATTTTAAATAGGAGCTCAATTATAAGCTTGTCTGCTAGGTACTAAAGTAGCTGCCCTTTTTTAATGGCTATTGGATTAGAATTATTTTTGTTATTGTTAAGAGAGCATTTCATTTTGAAAAAATAAAATTAAAAAATCATCCATACTTATTTCTCACTTCAAAAATATTCTTATTTTAATATTTATTTAATAATTTTATTTGAAATTGTTATAACGTGTAGTAGTTTTGTTGGAAATTATTATAATATGTAATAGCTTTGACCAAAATTGATACACATAGCTATTTCATCAAAATTGTCATGGCACAATAGCTTTAGCAGTAGTTTTGATCAAAATTATTGTTATAATGATATTAAAGTAAATTTGATAAATTAAACAAATATATATATATATATATATATAATAGAGCATCAAATTGTCTGGCCAAATAATAGAGCATAAAACATAAAATAGGATGAAATTCTCTTATGCTCTTTTAATAATAACTACTTTTCTAGTCTTGAAATCGTACATGACAGATACAGCATAACAACCACGATGTATATCACTTAGTCACAAAACACAACAAATCAGGTGACTTAATCTATAATCATTAATATTTAGGACAAAGATTCCCCACAACAAATTAGGTGACTTAATCTATGCTTATTCGTATTTAGGACAAATATTTTGTAGGCTTCATTTATAGAGAAAAATACTATTTTTTTTTTGGATGTTTGTTCCAAACAAGTTTCTTTCAATCACCGTTGCATTCCATACATGAACCTTTCAATCTTATGACAATAAGCTCTTATAATATAAGATAAAATGATGTATAATACATCCGATCCTTATCTGAAATCCTATATATATATATATGTACACCAGTAAAATATGAGTTCAAACTTCAGTATTTTCATATTATACAATTTTGCCAATTTATTAGATATATAATATATTACAGTAGCATAGCCTTAAACATAGTAAAAACATTATTTTGACTTTTTTTAATTGTTTACTGTTGGGCCAACGGTGTGGATACAGATGAAACCGCCATCGCCACTTCAAGGCTGAGTCTCCGGCAACCGTCTGTGCCGCAGCTGTACGGTCAGAGGTGCCGCCATCTCGCAGGACAGTCGCAGCACCTCCGACTGGTCTACGCCGCCTTCCGCCGAGGCCGGCAGCCACTCGAACTCTTGAACCAGCGCTGCCACCCAGAGTTCCACGGTCGCCATGGCCAGACCTTTCCCGGGACACCCCCGCCTCCCTGCCCCGAACGGCGCCAACCGAAGGTCCGACCCCATCACTGAGAATTCAGCCGCCGGACCGTCCACGAAGCGGTCCGGGTCGAACCGGAGAGGGTTCGGCCACACGGCCGGGTCGCGCGCGATGGCCCACATGTTCACCATCGCGGTGGTCCCCGCCGGCACGATGGAGCCGCCGACGGTGACGTCTTCCATCGCCATCCGGGCCCACGACATCAGCGGGCCAGGCGGGTGCACCCGCAGCGTCTCCTTGATGACCGCCTCCAGGTACGGCACCACCATCTTCGCCTGAGCCGCCGCCGCCGCCGCATCCAGCTCTGCCTGCAGCCTCGCCTGCACCTCCCCGTCCATCACCAGGCGCGCCAGCACCCACTCTATCGTCACCGCCACGGTGTCGGTACCCCGGAATATCATCTCCTATTTAATTTCCAAATGATTTAATAATTCCAATATTGAGGGAATGGGGAGGGCGGTAAGCTTACCCACAGAATGGCGACCATGTCGGCGTCGGATAAATTTTCGGGCTCCTGCAAGGACAGCAGGACGTCGACAAAATCCCTGGGCGAGTCTACTGAATCCTCGGCCCGCGCGACGCGGTGCTCCGCGATGATGCGGGTGACGAACCGCTCGACCCGACCGACGAGCTCGGAGGAGCGGGCGCGGACTCGCTGCAGGTCGAGTCCGGCGATCGCCGGCAGGTGATCGGACCAGTTAAGCTTGCCGAGGAGATCGTAGCCTTCTTCCACTAAGCTCCGTAGCTCCCTCGTCTCTTTCGTGTCCTCCTCCACATCGTACTGCTTACCGAACACGAACCACATCACGTGGTTGAGCGCCGCCTGCTTGAGGATGCTTCGGACCTGGATGGGGCGCCGTGAGGCGGTGCGGCCACCGAGGGCGCGCACCATTTGGTCCGCGATCGCGGCGCGGTGGCCGGCGAAGGCGGCCACCTGCTTGGGAGAGAAGAGATGGGTGGCGGAGATCCGGCGGAGGGCGCGCCAGTAGTCGCCGTAAGGAGCGAAGCCGATGGAGCGGTGGAAGAGGAGGCCGTAGGCGGACTCACTCGCCGGCCGATCGGCGAAGGCGGGGCTGTTGAGGATATCCCTGGCGACGTCCGGGTCGCAGGTGACGACGGCCCGAGTCTCGCCGAGGCTGAACGCCATGAGGCGGCGGGCGCCGGGTATGGCGGCGGCCGTAGCAGCAAGCTTCCTGTGCGCGAGGCCGGACATGAGCCCCATGCTTCCGAACACAGGGAGCCCCCGCGGGCCGGGGATGGCGTGGTGCGCGCCGAAGGCCCGGCGGTGGCTCCTCCAGTAGTAGCGCCCCCAGGCGGGGCCACCGGGACATGCCCAGTGGAGGAGGAGAATGGCTAGCCAGCAGGCAGCCACCGCAGCAGCAACGGGGAGGAGGTGGGCGCGGATGGCGGTGAGATCGCTGCATTTGGCAGCGATGGAGAGCAAAACAATCGACCGACTCTCTACGACGGAATCCATTAGCAGTTGCAGAGTTACTTCTGTATGAAGGTGATAGCGTCCGGTATGCTTATATAGAACCAGGAAGCCAATCTAATTAAGCTTAAAAGATTAAAAAAACACACACCAGTAACACTAGGCACATTATTTAAATCTCTAATTACCCTAACTAATTAAGCTAAAAATGAAGTAATTAACAAAACTACCTATTTTCTTTTCTTTTATTTTACTCAAATTTTGGATATTTAATGGCTATTCAATTTAGCTAGAAGCATGCATGAATCATGCCAGTTAACTCTCTGTTTGTAAATAACTATTTGACATTGCTATCTTTCTTTATTTTTATTTTTTTTTCCTTTGGTGAACAATTTGATGTCATCATTGATCCTTACAGGTTCATCGATGAACTTTGCAAGCTTTGTTCTTTGTAAAAAGGTAAATCAGCATTAGGGATGTGATTATTCCTGCAAGAATGCTATGGCACTTATCTCAAACTTTGTTATATCTGCAGCAATTGCAGATCAATATATGAAGAAATCAGAAGGAAGTTTCTGATTCCTACAATGGTAGATGATTTTTTTTACCAAGTCAAAGGTATCACTATTCTCTGGCAGTAACGTTACTTTGAGTTTTAGTAGTCATGCCTCGAAATCTATGGCTTGTTAATTCATTTATTGAGTGACACCATCCTAAACAAACATTTAGCTTCTAGTTTCTCTGTTGAATTTTAGTAGTCATGCCTTGTCCTCATGTCTCCTTGGATATCCAGATCTATGGCTTGTTAATTCATTTATTGAGTGACACCATCCTAAACAAACATTTAGCTGCTAGTTTCTCTGTTGACTTCTAGTAGTCGTGCCTTGTCCTCATGTCTGCTAAGATATCGAAATCTATGGCTTGTTAATTCATTCATTCAGCGACACCATCCTAAATAAACATTTAGCTTCTAGTTTTGCTGTTGAATTTTAGTAGTCGTGCCTTGTCCTCGTCTCTGCTAAGGTATCAAAATTTATGGCTTGTTAAGTCATTCATTCAGTGAAACCATCCTAACTAAACATTTAGCTTCTAGTTTCTCTGTTGAATTTTAGTAGTCGTGCCTTGTCTTCATGTCTGCTAAGGTATCAAAATCTGTCTTGTTAATTCATTCATTCAGTGAAACCATCCTAACTAAACGTTTAGCTTCTAGTTTCTCTGTTGAATTTTAGTAGTCGTGCCTTGTACTCCTGTCTGCTAAGATATCGAAATCTATGGCTTGTTAATTCATTTATTGAGTGACACCATCCTAAATAAACATTTAGCTTCTAGTTTTGCTGTTGAATTTTAGTAGTCATGCCTTGTGCTCATGTCTGCTAAGATATCGAAATCTATGGATTGTTAATTCCTTCATTCAGTGACACCATCCTAAATAAACATTTAGCTTCTAGTTTTGCTGTAGTGCCAACTCATCTCCTTGATTAATTAGTGTAGAAGAGGGTGCAAGTTGCAGCATAAACAAGCTTTAATGCTCTATAATTCTTTATTCAGTGACTGCTCCATGAAGAAAACACCTTCCCTGATGCATGAGGGAGGCAGAGAAAGCTTCTTGAGATAAAGTATGGGACAGGCATCTTCCAGGAATCTAATCTAGATCAAGCTGATGGCATCGATACCCACAGAAAGATGTAATCTAAGAATAATCTAAGTGAGGGAGGATCTTGCAGCACATCCCGACAATCGAGCAGGTGCTTCTTGCTTCGACTATGTCTTTAGTTTATTTTCATTGTTTTCATATATGTCAGTATGTACCACTAGCACTAGCTTGTCTGCAATCAATAGTTTAAGGATAGCTGCTCTAGTCCCAGGATTGACAATTTAAGCTTCAATTCTTGAAGTGAATTTCCACCGAAAACCGTCACCTAAACAATCTAAGATCAAGCCTTCTTCACATGCAAAACAGATTAAGAGTTAGGCCTGAAACATCGAATCTCCTCTGGGCATCTTATGATCCTCTCTGATACTATTCTAAACATTTTTACAAAAGTTAACGGTGCCTCTCAAGTTACCATTGTAATTGTACTAGATCAGACTCTCATAATCAACATCATCAGCCTGACCTATGCCTCTGGCCTTTACCTCCACAAACTCAGGAGCAAAGGGAATTGGACAAATCCTTTTGAATGCACGTGCATATCGATTGCTAATTCATAGCCGCCAAGGTTGAATCGAACGCCAATTCGGGCCCAATCATAGCAAGGAAAGAAAGTATTTTAACTTTCGAATAGTAAGACAATGATTTCAATTTTCCTTCTAGGCCAACGGATCGATAAAGACCTCCCACCAGTCACCTAAAGTTGTATATTTTAACGAGGTATTGTTTTTTTCACAGTCACATAAGTATTCTACTTGCACAATTATGGTGTTTAAGCAACTTGGTGTCGATGGATATATACATACTCATACAAGCTAGCTAGATCGATACTGTAGTCTGTAGATGTTTCAATATTTGTTTTTGTTAAATGATGGAACCTCAATTTAAGGTCATTTTACTCAACAGTACCGTGTAGTTTATGGACTTCAAAAGCTCAATCTTGTTTCAGGGTTTAGAAGTGCAAAGCTTGAGTTGCTCAAACCCTAATAAACTGTGCATTATGCAAGTTTTGCAAGTGGTATTAAATTTAGTGGCTTGTGTCTGCTCATGATGCAAGTCTGAGGATTAAAATTTCAAGCTTGGCGAAGCAGAGAAGATAAAGACTGCAAGCTATGTATCATAAGATTAGTCAGCTGATGCAACCATTCTTTTGATTTATTACCTAAATCAGAAGGACTTTTATTCTCAGAGACTACACACGACATCAAGAGAATTAAGAAAAGGAGAGTCATCCATAGTTCAAAATTGACTACTCTCTCCGCAGTTCAAAATTGGCAGGTGAGGTTCCTGGTTGTTGTATTGATAGTGAGTGAATAATAAAATGCTGGTAGCTTCACATGCAAGGAAATGGAGATTTTATGTTAAAGCTTTAAAGTTTAAAAGAGAAATTTTATAAAATGACGGTTAGAACTGCTATGATGTATGGAACTAAATGTTCGATTATGAAGTCAGTACATAAGTAGAAAATGAGAGTTGTAGAAATAAGGATATTAAGATGGAGATACAATCATCTTAGAAAGAAAGTTGGAGTGTTTAAAATGATATATATATATATATATTCAAATTCAATTCCAAGCTCGAAAATACAAATAATTTTTGCTCAAACCTTAATTTGAGCCAAATCAAACTATAATTTGAAATAATTTAATTTCAAGTTCGGTTCGAGTTATTTGAATCTTAATTTGAGTATATTTAAATTAAAATTGTGTAAAACTAATTAGAGTTTGGTTCAAGTTTGGCTCGTGAGTGACTCGTAAATAATCAAACAAAAAATTATAATTTGAATTTGACTTTAAAAAATTATTAAACAAGTTCGAATTGGGCTTGAATTTGATAATTTTGAATATGAATCAAATATTTTTTGAGTTAGTTTGAAAAGTTTGTGAACAAACTAGATTCGTTTGCACCCCTATATCTAACTACACTCAGGGGGATAAAGACTTGATTATATTTCAAGGGAAGCAAGATTGATCATGGTAAAATTGTTGCCGTGTGACCTAGTAGTCAATGATTTGAGTTACGAAAATAATCTCTTGCAATGTAGAGTAAAATTATATACAATAGATTCAATGATTCGACCATTTGTGTTGGGGGCCACCCTAGTGTTAGTCTCCTATCTATCCATAACCTAACATTGACCATGCCAAAATGAAACGATTTGTAGGATGGTGATGTTGAGCAAATCAACTCAACCTCATCAGCAATTTACAAGGATAGATGGATGTAGCTCTCATGGCCTTCTTTTGCATGTTTGAAAGTGATGTATCATACAAGGAAGTAAAAGCTGATTTCGCTCTCTCTAAACGGTCCAATATCATTAGTCTCGTAATAAAATATAGACAGATAAATCAAGGTCCAATATCATTGGTCTCGTAATAAAATATAGACAGATAAATCAAGGTCCAATATCATTAGTCTCGTAATAAAATATAGACAGATAAATCAGGTACACAGCAAGCCCCTAGGAAGGAGGGTATTATGTGGTTGTCAGTCCCACGATTCGAACCCATGTCCAAGGAAACAATTCTGCATGTCTCCTGGGAACCAGTTGTGCTGCACCTCGGGGGCGGTGATGTATCATACAAGTTGTGAGAGCAAGTGTGTTATGTTTGAAGTTGAAGTGACTCGTAAGGTAACGAAGACGAATGGATCTCTTTTATGGACACTGATTATACATGAAAGAAGTTAATTGTATATTGACTTGTGGTTTTAAATGTAGTTCGGTATTGGTTGAAACGGTTAAAAATTGCTGATTTGGTAAGCCAGCATGGGGAGTAAACGGTTAATTCCTTTTCTTCTTCGATTCATACCTCGGAGCAAATAAAGTATAAATGAGAGAAGACGAAGTTGATGCACCACTCAGAGCACCGATGGTCGTGTAGAGGAGTGACTTATATTTGAAGGTAAACAACATCTTCCATCTTAGAATGCTTTGGAATAACATTGTCCCTTTCAAAATCAAAACTCTAAGATGATTCCAATCGCTCCGGATCGATTGGGTACTTCCAAATGATAAGATCGTACAATCCGATAGTTAAAATCGTGATTATGTAAACTATAACTGCTTCATCTCTGCTGCCATCATTTATCATTTATGTTAATTTCATACTGCTATTCTCTAAAGATGAACAATGAAGTACACCGTGCGTTTCTTGTGCCATGACAAAGACTGGGAGCTGAATCAGCTGATGATGACAGAGGGTGAGTCAGCAAACAAGTAGCCATTACTGAAATTTCTTAGAAATAAATATTTTATCATGTGGTTCTGGTACCATGCGTTGACTTACATGAAGTTTTTAGAAATAAATATTCCATTCTTTTATAATTTTATTCCACTAACCAACACCAACATCTTAATGTTTATGTCAAGGCCACGCCACTAATTTTGCAAGCACGGGTGACTACGAAAGTCCTCCCATTGCTAATTAAGAGATTTAAGATTTAAATTTTAGTTATTACAGGTAATTTTTTTTCCTTCCATGCAAATTGAGTTTAAGAATATAGGTCGCTAGATGAAACCTTTATAAGTATTTTTTATTTATTTTGATGGTTGATGAAAATTTTTTATGAAGATTATTATTTAGGTTATGTTATTTAAGTACACCGTGCGTTTCTTGTGCCATGACAAAGACTGGGAGCTGAATCAGCTGATGATGACAGAGGGTGAGTCAGCAAACAAGTAGCCATCACTGAAATTTCTTAGAAATAAATATTTTATCATGTGGTTCTGGTACCATGCGTTGACTTACATGAAATTTTTAGAAATAAATATTCTATTCTTTTATAATTTTATTCCACTAACATCTTAATGTTTATGTCAAGGCCACGCCACTAATTTTGCAAGCACGGGTGACTACGAAAGTCCTCCCATTGCTAATTAAGAGATTTAAGATTTAAATTTTAGTTATTACAGGGATTTTTTTTCTTCCATGCAAATTGAGTTTAAGAATATAGGTCGCTAGATGAAGCCTCCATAAGTATTTTTTTTAATTTATTTTGATGATTGATGAAAATTTTTTATGGAGATTATTATTTAGATTATGTTATTTAATTTTATTTGATTTAAGTAATGAGTGATCTCACATAATGAAACATGTCCTTCATATCAATAAATGAAAGGTAAAATCTGAAATATGATTATCTTAGTGTGAGATTTTATATAATTCTGGACTAATTCTAAATCCCCTAAATTAATATTCTAAAGATTTAATTAAATAATATTTTATTCCCATACAAGATTATATATAATAACTTAAATCAAACATATTCTAAATGTTAATCATGCAAGATTATATATAATAACTTAAATCAAACATATTCTAAATATTGTATATAAACTTTTGAGTTCTTCATAAAAATATCTCGATAATGGATATTTATTTATAGTTGCTAATAACGTAATATTCATCCAAGATGACATATTATAATAATTTTGAAATGTAACAACTCTACTATAATATAATATTATTAAATGTCCACACTGTATTAGGTATAAATCATTACTTTAATAACGCTAAGACTATTTTTAAAATTAAAATAAATTAAGAAGTGATGAAATATTATTTTGATGATAAATAAAAAAGAAATGTATACCATGTCATTTGAACTAAACATCCAGAAATTGGAATGCAATGGTACATTTCAAGAATATCGGAGTAGAGCAGTGTTCATCCTTCTAACTTCACATTCCACGGCGATATAGAATGCAATGTACATGTCACAGCTGAAATAGATTCTAAGACGCAGTGAGAATGATTGTAGCAGAAAATTAAGAACAAACAAAGTTCTTCCACAAACTTAAACTTGCGGTCTACAACCGCTTAGGTATCAAAAAGTATGATTTTGCTTTATTCATGGGGTAAATGTCGGAGCTCGGAAATAAACAACATATTGCAGTTCTAGCTTTTTATTCTTCAGAATGAATCTCTATTGCAAGTCATCCTCCTTGCCGTGGTTGTACACAATCTCAATCTGCAAACACAGAAAACCATTATGTTTATAAGTGACGAAAGATCTAAGTCTTTATGCACGCTACTCATATCATCGACAGAAAAGAGATACTAGCTTGCCATGTAAAGTAACACATTACTCACCCCTGGATATGGAGGTGGATTTCTACAGAACTTGGAACCGCCAGGCGCCCAAGGTACTGTAAAAACAAACAGAGAAAATGTTACCAAAGTATCAGTTTACTGTTAGCTATTAAGATACAAAGGAATCTCAACCAGTTCCATTTGTTATTTCTTTTCTTTGAGATTTTATTTACCTTTAAGAAATTCCAGAAGTTTATGGTGTGAATTCAAGTTTGTCTATTACTTTGATGGTCCCTAACATATTTCTGAAAGGTAACAAAACTTGGAGGTCACTAACTAAAGGATTCAATCTTCAGGTCTTCAGGTAAAAGATTCAACTTGAGATTAGTATTTAGAAACTGGTATTATACAACTCCTATCAGTGATTGTGGGAACAACTCAAGATTAATTGCAAAATGACCATTTTTCTCTAACAAGATTAACTACTGTCTTTTGCATGGCTAAACATGATTATGTCTAAGGCTAGTTACCATCAATAATTCATCATTATCATCATCATTCGATCGTGTTTGTCCTAATTATTTGAATTCAGCTGTATAGATCTTATTTTTCACTATTTACCAATGTTAACTCTAATAGAGACAATTCATCTCATCTATTAAATCAGCTAGTTGTTATTTGAACACGCCTATATTACCTCAAACTTTTTTAATCATTGTATCCTCAATTGGAGCTACACCTAATTGCTCTCTAGTAATGTCACACGTTCATCTACACCAATCATACATCCCTATTCAACTAATTGAATCCATGGGTTGGCTTAAGAAAGACCAATCTAGTTTGCAAATCTAAAACCGATAAAAGCATGACACTAAACTCATAGGAGAGCTACTGAAGTTGCAACTTTGCAATGATAATTACCAATGTATGGGTCTGGGTGCCGGAACTTCTCAAATCTTGCTTCTGCTTCTTCAATTAGCCTATCAATGTGGTCTAGATCCTCCTGTGAATTTGAACCATAATAGATCTTAGAATTCTTATCCGTAACTGAGAAAGTGCAATAATGACTTTAGTAGTGTAACAAAATGAATTATATGAAACCATAAAGAATAATATCACAATTACAGTAAAATCAAGTTAAATTATATATACGATAATGAGACATTCATATCTTCCTACCCTACTTCTAATATTTCAGAGGGAAAGATATAAATCAGAGTATGAAATTCACAAACATGCCAAATCATCATTCTTGAATGTCCATCTAAGTTGCCACCAAAAAAATTAACCAAAACTATCAATTAGTAAAATGAAAGATATATATCATGCAAATTAATCCCAACATAGATTACAGATCAGCCTATATAACCAGTTAAGCCGCATAATCCCGTTTATAAGATTCAGATTATTGTGAGGATTACAGCAATGAACAAACAACTATAAGAGGGGAAACGAAACATATATACACAGGTTGTCCAACTTTACAGTTGAATCGTAAGATAGAATATGTTGGTTTGCACACATATTATCTGTTCCAGCTCTACATCCGAGTTATTATTTTGGTTCAGATATTTATTACATTTAATCCAAGTTATCATAAACTTCAAACCAACCAAGACAGATATACAACGTTTTAATTTGTTGGATTGTGAATTGCCCAGGCAAACCTTTAAAATATTTTTAGAAAATTTATTATCCAAGTTCTGCAATTCTACACATTCATATATGTCATGTTCACCCTTCAAAATTAATCTATTCTACACGTTCTTTTTGTTCTGCTAGCAAATCAAGGAATGTAGAAACTAAAAAATCTACAGAAAGTTTGGTGATTCAAACAGCCAAACAAAAGGACATGTGAATAGAGAATGAATATTTTTGATGCAAAGGGCTTTTTCAACCTGCACCATTATCTGTCTAAATGTAAAAGAAAAAACATCAAATGCAAGTTCAATGATTGATCAGTCTCAAAAGTGCAATCAAAGACTGGCCACTTCATGAAATCCATAAGAAAATTTATGGAATAGCATAATCTTACTTCTCAGATTAAATATGGAAAAGCATTCTCACAACTAGAACTTGGCTAAACAAAATGAATACTTGTGAAAAATTATGAAAGAAGCAAAAAAAAAAACAGTACCACATGTTTGTTGGCTTCAAATTCTTCTCTTAGGTCTGATGCCTGAGGATGAAAATGAATTAGAAGAATACAAAATTTCATATGATCAGTAAGTAATGATAAACCATTAGTAAAATTCCAGCTGAAACAAATACAAGGCCTTACAATAACATAGAAGCACTACCACTATAGAGAATTTGACAAATATTTCCGCAAATATGCATTTTGTCAATATTAACAAGGTAAAGCATGCGATTGAGGATGAAAATGAATCTGAACAATCCAAAATTTCATATGATCAATAAGTAATGTTAAACCAACCACATACTGTCTGAAGACATTAGAAAAATTCAGAAGCATCAGCTGAAACAAAATACAAGGCTACATAGAAGCACTACAAATATGCATTTTGTTGGAGTTGTAAGGTTGTAAACGTAGTCCCACATTGAAAACACATGGGAAAGATCATGGGTTCATAAGAAAAAAATATCTCTATTGGTATGAGGCTTTTTGGGTAGAGCTCAAGAACAAAACCATGAGGGCTTAGGCCCAAAGTGGACAATATCATACCATTGTGGAGATATCATACCACGAGCTAGAGCCATGATCCAAGATCGAACAACAAATTAGGGGAGACCCTGAGCAGGTCAGTGACCTGATGCTCGAGAGGAGGCCCTGAGCAAGTCAAGAGTGACTCGATGCACGAGCGGAGGCCCTGAGCAGGTCAAGAGTGACTCGATGCTTAAGGGGACCTGTGGTCCTTTGTTTGGGGGGGGGGGGGGGGGGGGATTGATTGCAAACACAGTTCCACATTGAAAACACATGAGAAAGACCATGAGTTTATAAGAAAAAATATTTATATTAGTATGAGACTTTTTGGGTAAAGTCTAAAAGAAAAACCATGAGGACTTAGGCCCAAAGTGGACAATATCATATCTGAAATCTTTTGGTCCTAACACATTTTACAGATATTGAGAACTTGATAAATATTTCCAACAAATATGCAGTTTGTCAATACTGATAAGGTAAAGCATGCGATTGAGGATGAAAATGAATCCGAAGAATCCAAAATTTCATATCATCAGTAAGAAATGTTAAACCAACGATATATTGTTCGAAAACATTAGTAAAATTCAGAAGTATCACTGAAACAAATACAAGGCCTTACAATGACATAGAAGCACTACCAATATGCATTTTACAAGCATTGAGAACTTGATAAATATTTCCCACAAATATGCAGTTTGTCAATACTGACAAGGTAAAACATGCGATTGAGGATGAAAATGAATCCGAAGAATCCAAAATTTCATATGATCAGAAAGTAATGTTAAACCAATGATATATTGTTCGAAGACATTAGTAAAGAAGTATCAGCTGAAACAAAATACAAGGCTACATAGAAATGCATTTTACCGATATTGAGAACTTGATCAATATTTCCAACAAATATGCAGTCTGTCAATACCGATAAGGTAAAGCATGCAATTGAGGATGAAAATGGATCCGAAGAATCCAAAATTTCATATCATCAGTAAGTAATGTTAAACCAACGATATATTGTTTGAAGACATTAGTAAAATTCAGAAGTATCAGCTGAAACAAATACAAGGCCTTACAATGACATAGAAGCACTACCAATATGCATTTTACAGATATTGAGAACATGATAAATATTTCCCACAAATATGCAGTTTGTCAATACTGACAAGGTAAAGTGCGATTGAGGATGAAAATGAATTAGAAGAATCCAAATTTTCATATGATCAGTAAGTAATGTTAAACCAACGATATATTGTTCAAAGACATTAGTAAAATTCAGAAGTATCAGCTGAAATAAAATATAAGGCTACATAGAAGCACTACAAATATGCATTTTACAGATATTGAGAACTTGATAAATATTTCCCACAAATATGCAGTTTGTCAATACTGACAAGGTAAAACATGCGATTGAGGAGGAAAATGAATCCGAAGAATCCAAAATTTCAAATGATCAGTAAGTAATGTTAAACCAATGATATATTGTTCGACAGCATTAGTAAAATTCAGAAGTATCAGCTGAAACAAACAATTGAGGATACAACAATCGACGTCTCCAGATTGTGCCATCATCGAATCGGAAGGAACAACTTTTGAATATAATGCTAGAGCTAACAGGGAAATGAATGAACTTGAATGCAATTTCTTGGGGAAATAGGGAAAGAAAAGCTATGGATCAGAATCAAAGTGAGATCTGTTGTCTGCGTAAAATAAATCAGGCACAAAAACGGCCCACTCCGCTAGATCTAGCCCTAGAGCGACACAACAAACTGAATGTAAAAGAATTCACGCCAGATCAATCATCCATGCAAATGATCGTTGCCGATTTAGCCTAGAAACAAATGAGCAAAGGGGGAAGAGGAGACGGTACGCCTTGGTAGAAGAGGTGACGGTGGACGGCCCAGTTGAGGGCGTCCTTGAGCCCTCGACGGTAGAGCAGTCTCACCCGCTCCTTCTGCGCTGATCGCCGCGCCAAGTAGCTCGCCACCGCGCCTGCGCTGCTCATCTGTGCCCTTCCTTTCGCCGCCGCTCGTCTCTCCTCTGTCTCTCTCTCTCTATCGTTTCAGATCGACGGGTTTCCCACAGGGCACAGCGAAGAGTGAATAGAGCACTGCCAACGAAGATTTTCTCTAGTGCCCGGCCCATTAAAGTTTTCCTAGCATATCGGCCCATTAACATAATTGCTCAAACTACTAAGAAATAAAAGGGCCTGAATAAAATAGATAGGCCGAGTCAACTTTTTATATTATTGAAAATTATTTAATCAAGTGGCTAAAATTATTGTTTTATTTTTTTAAATTCGTCCGGAGGCCTCCGGTGATTGATAAATGGTCAAGTTACTGGGTGTCGAACGAGGATATCTTCCGGGTGGTCTCCGACCGTCTGTTCCGAATAAAATTTATAATCTGATGGAGACGGTGAATCCAAGAAAGGATCACAACCATTTGCGGTCGGATCACGACTACGATCCAACCGTAAATATGAATGACACATCCCTCAGATAACAAAAAGTGATCTAGGAGATCCTACCTCGTATCAATTGTAATCAGCTCAATTATAAATATTATATAAATTGGTTCAACATAATTAAAATTGTAACGCTTTTTAACAATTTAATTAAAATTGCTTTATCAAAATTGAAGAATTTTTTATTAATTTTAAACAATTGTAATACGTTAATAAAAAATATTTAATATAATAGTTTATATTAATAATATTATATATAGTAATTTTATTTAAAGTAAATTAATTTTATTTATATTATAGGAGATACGGCTGTGTAAACCTCTCTTACTATTCAAGCCCAAATGCCAACACGTGTCATCTGACTGCTCAGTTTTCGTGTCCGCACCACGGCACGAACATTGATGCCCAAACTCCACTTATGCGCCCTGCTCCACCTCCGCCAACCACAGCCTCACGCTGAGATACCATGTACTATTAACTCGTACTTCTTCCTCTCACCCTCCTGTGCTGTAGCCAGTTAGTATTGGGTAATGCAACATGGCCCACCGGACCTACTGAGGGGTATTCTTTGGGCAGCATTTGACCCGGAAGCCCGAACAACTTGTGGCTGAGAACCGCCCGGGTTTCTACTCCTCTCTCGAACCAGTCAAATAGGAGGCCGCCACGTGGGCCTAGGAAAAAAGATAACGAAGGGTAAATCAGTAATTTGATCTTTTCTGGAACATGTTCGACGCTTTAGCCGACGGAGGAGACTCTACCAAAAAAGGCCTCGCCGCCGTGCTCCGCTCCGCCATCGCCACCCGCCGCCGCCGCCGCCGCCTGGCGGATCCGTTCGTCTTCCTCGTATCTTCCTACGTTCGGAGGTTCTGAGCGGTGAAGAGGGAGGGAGGTGGAGGAGGAAAAGGGGGTGATTGCGTGAAAGCGGAGCGGTCGCAGGGAAATGAGACGGAGGGAAGATGCGGACTATCTGTGACGTATGCGAGAGCGCTCCGGCTGTCTTGTTCTGTGCTGCCGATGAGGCTTCCTTGTGCCGGCCATGCGATGAAAAGGTCCCTTCTTGGTCTCTATCTGTTCACTAATTTTTTCTTTGGGTGTGATGTTTGGATACTGGATTTACTGATCCATGGGTTTCAGTATTCGAGTTCATTGAGATTTTGGTTGCCTTGGGGTGAATTCATGGTATTGATACCATGTTGTCTTTGGATTGTCTGAACTCTCAAGGGCTGCAAAGTTGCAAGGTCATAGAAGAATTAACTGATTATAAGTTATGTGGAGTAGCTCTTGTTAGATGTTAGATCTGAGTTCAGGGGCCATTTTTTTGTGAGTATCTTACTTTATGGAATTTCGAAGCTTTTGCTTGGTTTGTTGGAAGGAGCTATGTAGAACATCATGTGAGAAAACAACAGATATGGTACTGAATGTGAATTCCACTAAAGAATTAAAACATTCATGAGTTTGAATGACTGTAAGTTGATGAACGCTACATTACTTCTAGCTAAGAAAGAAAAGCACCAAGTAGGCATCAGGGGTTTTCACAGGGAATTTAGTTTTTGAGCTTGGAAGGTGCATTAATTGAAAGGTGCTAGATTAGCAGATGCATTAATTTGAAGCTCCACGAAGAGGAGGCAGCTTTAACGTCATTTATTTTGTCCATGATAAGGTCTCATAGAGATTGTTGGTAGTATGTACCTGATATCTGAAAGATTGGCAGTTGCAGTGGTAGATAATGTTGACCAAATTGGCCCTGATTCTGCTTTCTTGAATATAACTTAAATGTCTCAAATCATGTTAATTTCAGGTTGAATTTGGTTGATGCAATTAGATCAATTTGGTTTTAATATCAAACTTGAACATTTGATCATGCTGCTCTTTTGCAATCCTTCAGAACATAAGTTTTCAAGATTTATGCCAGATAGGCTATGATTGAATTCTTGTTTCATGATGCAATTTTCATATTGGCGTTACCTATATTCTGAGCGTTATTCTCTAACTTTTATGCTTCAAAAAAGATTATCTCAGGGCCTGAACATTTTCAAGTTTTATCCGCTCTTGCTTGCATGCATAAACATGGTTCGTCTTCTTTCTCGTACTTAATGAGTCTGACAGAGTACTGAATACTGATTACTAGATATGTCTCATCTTCTGAGCTCCCTAGTATAACAAAACAATATTCCTTTAAAGAATCTCTGTACATGTTGGCTGACAGCCAAATCTAAACTGAGGTTGTCGTCAAAGATTCAACAGCAGACAAATGACATCCTACTTTTGGTTCTTTAAGATTGATGATGCATCTAAACCAAGGAAAGTCATGGATTATCCTATATGCTAGCTGGAACAAAACAATCAGTTTTGTGTTGCATAATTCTTTAAGTGACCAGCACTTGTAAGATTGACCTCAACTGGTTAACCCATAAAGTTTGAAGCCTGATCATATTGGGGGATGCTAATGATAATGGTGAACCATTTTGGTTATATGCACTTTGCGATCCATTTAGGTTGTGGACAATGTATGACACCATCTCCTGCTGCAGGACAATACCCATGTCACTTTGTTGTTGGGAGTATAATTGCATAATAGTTTTCATGAATAACTGGCATATGTGTTTGTTATATGATGAATGTGGTGCTAAAATTTCAGGCCTTTATTCTGAAAGCATGAAAATGTCTTAATCAATACTTACCAATAAATTGATGTGAAACTCCAATGATTAGTGATCAATAATTTACCTGAAAGCCTAAATTTGTCATGCTACAATACACGACTTGTCTTATCTATAGCAGTCAACAGCTGTTAGATACCCTAACTAAAGAGCAAAATAACAAAAACAAAATAGGGAAGAAAGATTATGGTCCTTTTGCGCTGCATGCATTCCTTCTCGATGGTTGTCCTGGCCATGTCACCCTTGTGGTTTGTGTTGAACATAAAGAATTTTATTCTCATTCAATTTGTGAGATATTTGGTGTGTTTGCTTGTATCAACTTCTTTTATATGCATGTTTGCATCTAAATGTTGATGTTCTATGTCATTGATGAATTATTTTCACTCTTTATTTGGTTTTGTCAACTTCAACATGACTCGTATGCGCACAGTTTTGTTGCTTATAACATGAATTCACGCATTCCTCCCAATGGGACAAATTCTATGGAGCTCCCCTCCATAAGTAATCTACACTGATCCTAAAGATCATTGTGCATATATCTTGTAGTAGTATTATGATTGTTAACATTCTTGTATGCCGTGTACTACTTTTTCGTAGAAACGAAACCTATGTACTGCGATTTTGGATGCCCATTTACTGCAGTTTCAGCGTTCACATACTGCAACTTTTTATCAATTACTCTGCAAACGTCAGTTTTAAATGCTCATATACTACAATTTCAAAGGCTTTATGCTTTTATGTTTGTATTAACAAAACCTATATACTGCGGTTTTAAATGCCCGTGTACTACACTTCCAAAGGTACATTACACTTTGTATAGATGAAATCTATTTTGCTACTATTTTAAATGCCCAACTGTTTCAAAGGCCATTTAATACATTTTTTTAACTAAAAGCCATGAGAAAAAGCATCATACTCTGACCTTTCAAGTGTGTTATTGTCTGATGGAGCCACCCTCCATAAGATCACTTATGGAAGGTGGGCTTAGCTGAGTTGGTAAGTGGCAGGTTGATTGCCACATGAGGTATTGGGGTCGAATCTCGGGACTGGCAAAGCGTAAATCCCTACAACCTGTGTAAACTCACCCCACCTGCCACTTGCCTTCTCAGTCATCGTGATTTACCTCCTCCGTGTTGGTCCTAGGGTGTGCTGGCGGGGGCGCTGGGGCGAGCGTACTCGCCTTTTGCCACTAATGGAAGGTGGCGGCTATAGAATTCATGTCCTTACCTATGCTCAACTTTTTTCGTATCTAATAATGTAATTTTATTTTAAAAACTTGAAATTTATGTTAGATTAAAATGATGTGAGATTTACAGGTCCATATGTGTAACAAGCTTGCTAACCGGCATGTACGAGTAGGACTTGCTGACCCCAGTGAAGTTCCTCGTTGTGACATATGTGAAAATGCACCTGGTATTCTTATTGCATTAGTTGGCATACCTTAGTATGTTTTGACTCTAACTTGATCACTCGATATCCATGTAGCCTTCTTTTATTGT
The DNA here is from genome assembly GCF_018446385.1 of Zingiber officinale. NCBI lineage: Eukaryota > Viridiplantae > Streptophyta > Magnoliopsida > Zingiberales > Zingiberaceae > Zingiber > Zingiber officinale. The sequence continues at coordinate 135,815,970 of NC_055992.1, forward strand.
GAGATAGATGGAAGCTCCTTGTGCTTGCAGTGTGATATGATTGTACATGTAGGAGGAAAGCGAACCCATGCAAGATATCTAATGCTGAGGCAAAGGGTTCAGGTCAGGCTCAGTTAAACTTTTCCAAAAATATTCGGATAGATGAAATCTGAGGATGAGTGTTTGTGCATGTAGTTTCCAGGTGACAAGAGTGGTCATGTCGAAAATTCCACAACCAAGGCAAAAGACCCAGTGGAATATGGGAGGGATCACAGAATGGTGATGAGGGAGAAAACACCAAATCACAAGTCATCGTCTGCGCCTGCCTCAGACGCTAACAATGAACCTAATGGCAAAGCAGATTCTGAAATGATCGATCTCAATTCTCGTCCTGCTCGAACTCACGGGCAAGCTTCCAATAGCCAGGTATGGATCTCGAAATGTTTTTCTTTTGGCCTGGTTTGCCAATGAACAAATTTAAGTCTGGACCCCTTATTCGAAAACCCAATTCAAATTTTTGAACATGAAACAACTCTTAATAGACAATATCTTGTATAAAATTGTGTCAAAATCCACCAATACACTCTTTCAGTGTATTAATATCAAGTTTGATACGAAGTATCCTTCATCTTGGTGAAGGAGTTTGATGGATTGAACATTTGCCAATTTCTTATCCGTTCATCTTTTGTCGAGTTGTTTGTTAAAACAACTTGACGATAAAAAGGTGAGAGGAGAAATTTCCAAATAAGGTGCCCAGATTAGAAATTCTTTCATTAACAATCTGGGTAATTTCACTGACATTGATTTCTTTCTTGCTCCTCGAAGACTCAACAAATGGATCTCGCAAACAATAATAACAACAACAATCATGGCATGCTGGGCATTGGTTTGGTTCCCACTGGTCCACCCAACGCATAGAGCCAACGGCGATATGTTTCGACAGCTTGCTCGTGTATATTATGCTTTAATTTTTGTTCTTGGTTTCCTACTATTGTCAGCTGAACCATAGCCACCTCAAACTCTAATCTCTGTCTAAAGAACATGCTCAGGCATTTGCAATTGCTGCTAGTTTTCTCTTGTATCCTAACTGTGATGCTGTTTTCGCAAAATATGGGATTTCATCGAGTTCAATCTGTCGAACCGCATGCTATTTTCACTATCCATCGACTGTCTTTATTTACGGAAATTAGAAATGTTTTTTTTTTGGTTTTGTTTCTTGATTTTTTTTGTTAGTTTACCATCGTTTTTAATAGTGTATTTTGAGTTTCATCTCTTCTTGTGTGTGTATGTGTATGTATAATTGTTGGAAATGTAAATGCAAATAGAGGCCGATGAGAATGGTCTCTTAAGTGCATGGGAGCTTAGTCCCCACATTGGGGTGTTTGTGTTTTGTGGTTGATTTATATTGTATCACAAACATTGATGTTGTGAATATATATATATATACACACGAGAGTTTAATCTCACGCATTGGCTTGAGGGTGCAAATATAGAGTTTGGAATATATTGAATCAAGTTGGCTCGTGTGCGTGTGTGTGTCGAATGTTGGATTGATCTGACTTAAGAGATTTGGCAGCTTGGGCACTCGGCGTTCCTCTCTTGAGTCCTTGGTTGACTCGGAGATTCAGCTGCTTAGACACTCGGTAGCTTGATCATACAAGAGCTCAACCTTTTTAAGGGAGTATTTGGGAGAATTTGTACTTATTTAAAAGTAATTCTTATAGAGATTATTTGAAGTTAATGAGAAATTAAAATATGAAGTGTTTGAAAATAGAAGTCTAAAATTAATACAAGATAAAGTTGGAGTGCTTGATAAATAATTACTTTCGAGCTTAAGTTTTAGTTAAATGACAACAATATCTTTAAACTATATAAATTAATCTTTTTTTAATTATCTAAATATAACTTTGATACACTATTTGTTTATATAATAATTATTATATTTTAAATATTGTATCAAAATTAATTTTTTAATAAAAATTATATAAAATTAATAAAAAAAATTATATAAATATAAAAAAATTTGTATAAGAAATTCTAGAAATATAAATTATATAAAATTATAAAATATTATTTAAAAAATAAATATCGTAAAAGTGTGGTGACAATTATATAAAATAATAAATTTATTAAGGTAAAAAATATGATGATAATTATGTAAAATGTTAAATTTATTAAGGATATAAATATCAACTTTTAATTTTAAATCATAAATAAAAAATAAAAATAAGAAGAAAAAGTATTAAATTCTTGCTTTCAATTTTTAAATAAAAGTTATAGAAATCAAAGTAAAGTTGACATTCACCGACAATTAAAAGTGTTTCTATATAATTAGAATCTAAAAAGTGTTTTAGTAGAAATTCCACCCAACACTCCTTAAATAGCTCATCTTTCCTTCCTTGATAATTTGAGATATTCGATCAAGTCATTCTATAAGTCTGAATTATTTTAATTCAAAATATTTTCCGGTAATCCCGGGAAGGATTGTCCTATACAATAATAACTATTTAATTAGAAGGAAGATGATTAAAGTGAAGTAAAAGTAATAATAAATCAAAGAATAAAAGTGAAATCGAATAATATTAACGTGAAGCAAAGTTTACAAGGATCTGTATTTGCACTTTTATTACAAAGTTTTTTTTGTTTGAACAAAAAAAACGTTGATGAAAAATATTTTTTTTATTCTGTAATTTCTGGTTGTTGTGACAAATAGGAAATTAAAAATAGAAATTCAATAATCTTGAAAATAAAAAAATTATGGGCAAAAATTAAAACAATCTCATTTGATATTTTATCTCAGGAATATCCTTACGTTACGGTTTTTTTATCAGCTATTATATATAGCAGTTATAGAGTAATTATTACGTTATAAAATCAGTTATTTTATATTAATCAAAATTACTATACCCAAAATAATATCTCACACGTGAAGAAAGAAGAATAGAAGAAGAAGCTAATTCAAATGAAATCTTATAAGATTACAATAATAAATCTTATTTTATTGTCTTTTTACTTGAAATCATCTCTTGATGAATTTGAAAATGTATAAGTACTTCACTTTAAGTCTCCAAGAATTTACCATGTGTGATTAAAAAACTGTGAGCGAGAGTTTTTTTTTTTTGAAATGTCCATGAAAACCCTTTTCTAGGATTTTTATGCCTCCCAATCGATTCAATTTTTTCCTAATTGACTGCCACAACATCCGCCTGTCCAACACTTACAGAACGGTTCTTTTTTCAAACCCTAATCGATTAGTGAGTCATCCCAATCAATTCTGCTACTCTTTGTTCACTCGCAAAAAGACCTTAATTTATTAGTCCAGTCAATTAAGTCTTGCCTCAATCAATTCCCTCTTCTCACGATAAAGCACTTCCTAATCGATTGACCCAATCGATTAGAAGTGGTTGAATCTATTGAACCAATCGATTCAACCTTGTTTTCGTGAATTTTTCTTCATGAATCTCCTGGCCCTAATTGATTGGTTCAATCAATTAGAATCGTCCAAATGATTGACCAATCGAATCAAGCTTTTTCTGTGTTCTCGCAAGAACCTCCTAATCGATTACTTAATTGATTAGCTTAGGGTCAATTAATTACTCCAATCGGCTACCCAATCATAATTTGTTTAATTCAAGTATAAGGTTCTCTTTCCCAATATTAAGTCAATCGTGACCTGTTGGAACTTCTTCGCCAAATATCCAATCAATTCTTTGACCCACTTGGACTTTTCTCCTCGTGCCAAATATCTGATCCTTCATGACCTACTTAGACTTCCAAACACCAGGTGTCCGGTCAACCTTTGACCCACTTAGACTTTTCTTCTCATGCCAAGTGTCCAGTCCTCCATAACCCACTTGAACTTTCAAACACTAGGTATCTAGTCAACTTTTGACCCACCTGGATTTTCCAATACATGTCTTCACTCACCAAGACTTTTCTCCACCTAGCTTCACTCACTAGGATTTTTCCACTTGGCTTCATTCACCAGGGTTTTTTTACTGCCTAGCTTCACTCACTAGGACTTCCCAATTGTCTGGCTTCACTCATCAAGACGTCCCAATTGCTTGGCTTCACTCACCATGACTTTCTCACTGCCTAGCTTCACTCACCAGGACTTTCCAATTGTCTAGCTTCACTCACTAGGGCTTTCCAACTATCTAGCTTCACTCATTAAGACTTTCTATCTGCCTACTTTACTCACCAAAACTTTTCATCTGTCTATCTTCACTCATCAAGACTTTCTTCACTGTCTGACTTCACTCATCGGGACTGTAGGATCAAAAGGAATTTAGATATCTCCACAATGGTATGATATTGCCCACTTTGGGCCAAAACCCTCATGGTTTTACTCTTGGACTCTACCCAAAAGGCCTCATACCTATTGGTGCAATATCCTTTAGGTCAAGGTTGACCTGGTTGACCAAGCTTGAGTCTTGGTTTGAGTTTCGATGTTTGACAATATATTGGGTTTAGATGATATGGACAATGCAGGTGCAGTTGTTCATTTGGGGAGATTGTTGATACAATTCCCGCTTGGTCGAGGTTGACCAGTTGAGATGTGAAGGAAAGTCAAGTAGGTCGAGGTTGACCGGATACCTGACTCGAAAGTCCTGGTGAGTGAAGTTAGGCAGAAGAGAAATCCTAGTGAGTGAAGCTAGGTGAAAGTCCTGGTGAGTGAAGCCAGGCAGAGGAAAGTCCTGGTGAGTGAAGTCAGGCAGAGAAAAATCCTGGTGAGTGAAGCCAGGTGAAAATCCTAGTGAGTGAAGCTAGGTGAAAGACCTAGTGAGTGAAGCTAGGCAGAAGGGAAGTCCTAGTGAGTGAAGCTAGGCAGAAGAGAAGTCCTGGTGAGTGAAGCCAGGCACGGGAGAAATCCAGATGGGTCAAGGTTGACCAGACATCTGGTGAAAGTCCAAGCAGGTCAAAGGGATTGACCGGATACTTGGCAAGAGGAGAAAAGTCCAAGTGGGTCAAAGGGATTGACCAGACACTTGGTGAGAGAATTCTAGCTGGTCAAGGGTGACCAGATGCTAGGTTTTATGTACCAACAAGTCATGGTTGACTGGATGTTGGTTTAAGGGGCTTTGGATTTGGTTTGGGCGAAAACTAAGATCTGGATCGATCAGCTGATCGATTGGATCATGCCCAATCAATCGGCCGATCGATCGGGTGAGTCCCCGCGACAAAGCTCCTCCCAATCGACCAGTGGATCGATTGGGGAGAAGCATCGTGCGAACAGAACACCTCTGGATCGATCAGCCGATCGATCCAGAGCTCCCAATCAATCAGTGAATCGATTGGGAGGCGCGACTTCGCTCGATAAGCCCTGGATCGATCAGCTGATCGATCCAGGCATTTTTCCAGAGCACAGAGGCGCTCTGGATCGATCATCCGATCGATCCAAAGCCTCCCCGATCGATTGGGAGCAATCCAATCGATCGGGATTCGACCGTCGGCATCGTTTATAACTGCAGGCGCTCAATTCCTTCAGTACAACTCATACGATTCATCTCCGATCTTCACCAGCGACTCCACAACATCTCTTGAGGTTCAGATCGCCAGTTCTTGAAGGATCTTGGAGAGACATCCAAGTCAAGAGGCGAGAACACAAGAAGAAGGAAAAGTTAGGATTAGGGTTTTTAGCTGTAAAACCTGTAAGATTTCTTGTATTTGTTGTTCCCTTTGCTTTCTTCTTGTATTGAGAGATTGTAGGGCTTCTCCGCCTTTGGTAGTTACCATAAAGGAGTGTTATTCATAGTGGAGGGTGTGTGAGTGTGTAGATTATTGGATTAGTCACCTCCTTTGGAAGTGGATACCAAGTAAATCTACTTGTTAGCGTTGTGTGAGTTGTTTCTTGTTCATTTCCGCTGCACATCATTGAAGAAACAAGCAACGCCGACCACGAAGATTGCACTGAGCTATTCACCCCTCCCTCTAGCTACATTTTGGTCCTAACAATACCAATGGATATATCTTTTTCTCTTATAAACTCATGATCTTTTCCATGTGTTTTCAATGTGGGACTATGTTTGCAACCTTGCAGCCCTAATAATCCCCCCTTAAACAAAGGATCATAAGCTTCCCACGTCCGATCCTCGATCCACCAGGTCTTCCTGCCCCTCGGTCCACCTGATCTACTAGGACTTCCTTGCCTAGCCACAACTATGACTTCCTACCTAGCCGCAACTATGACTTTCTGCCTGGTGTCTGGTCCTCTTGATCCGATCATCCGAACATAGGAGACCCCACTTTCTTTGTTCGATGTCAATATTGTACTCACATGCCTCAATCAGACCATAGCTCCTGTGCACAGTCGACGGTTAAACATTTTGGCAGTCCGGGCTCTGATACCAATTGTAGGATCAAAAGGAATTTAGATATCTCCACAATGGTATGATATTGTCCGCTTTGAACCTATGCCCTCATGGTTTTACTCTTGGGCTCTACCCAAAATGCCTCATACCAATGGAGATATCTTTTTCTCTTATAAACTCATGATCTTTCCCATGTGTTTTGAATGTGGGACTATGTTTGCAACCTTGCAACCCCAATAGGGACTTCTCACACCAAGTGTCCGGTCCTCCATGACCCACTTGGTTTTTCTTTTTCTGTCAACTATCCCATTAATCTTGCCCTTGCCTAACCTCCAGTTAGGGCATTCCCAATCAAGTATCTAGTCAATCTTGACCTACTTAACTACTCTATCATATCAAACTAGTCAACCTTTGACTAATGGAGAATTATACCAATAATCTCCCAAATGGACAATTGCACCAATTATACTAATTGTCTAGCTCCACTCACCGAGACTTTCCAACTGTCTGACTTTACTCACTAAGACTTTTCCATCTACCTGTTTCATTGATCAGGATTTTCCATCTGCCTGTTTTCACTCACCAGGACTTTCTTCACTATCTGACTTTACTCACCAGGATTCCTTACCCAAGTGTTCGACCCTCAATGACCCACTTGATTTTTCTTCTTCTGCCAACTATCTCATTGGTCTTGTCCTTGTCTAATCTCTAGTTAGGACTTTCTCAATTAAGTAGCTAGTCAACCTTGACCTACTTAACTAATCTATCATATCAAACTAGTTAACCTTTGACCAATAGAGAATTGTACCAATAATCTCCTAAATGGATAATTGCACATGCAATCTCCATATATTATTAAACATCAAAACTCAATCTTGAGTCAAATTGGTCAACTTTGACCTAGGGACAATTGCACCAACAATCTCTCTCTTTTTGATATGTAACAATACATTTAAGTTAGGCTAACCCATATTAGCCCAAGTCCAACTTTATCCCATACTTGAAGCATGAATGTGAGTTTCTAACTTAAATCCCACATTTTCTCTCCCTTTGACAAACATTAAAAACTGTTCCCCTTAAGTGTTAATTTAATCAAAGTAATTCAATGAAAGTCTCATACTCTTCATTTAATCATATGCTCATCCTTAACCATATATTGTATACTCACCCTAGAGCATTCATTTGTTTCAATGAAGATTTCCAATCTTCCATTTAAAAAAAACATCTAAATACTTATAAATGCATTTTAGAGGACTAGGGATGATTAACTCGACTAAACATGGTTTAATGGGCTAAAATTAGACCATTTAAACTAAAATCAGACTCCCTAATCGATTAGTTTCAGATACTAATCAATTGAAGTTGGGTTTTAATCTATTACAGTCTTACAATCAATCAACTGAACGATTCTGTGAGTCCTTGTGCTCGCAGAAATTCACTTCAATCGATTTTCCTAATCAATAATGATAATCGATTGATCCAATCGATTACCATAACTGAATTTCTGATTTCGATTTCAGATCGAATTTTAGAAATACATAAATAATTCTATAAAATTTTAAAAATCATAAAACTTTGGATAGACATTACTTATGTCATATACTATTAGGGAAAAATAATTTTCTATGAAAACAACCCTAATTTTCAAAGATTGACACGTAATTGAAAATTATTGAAAACTTTAATGTTTCTCTCAAGTTTGTGTCCAACTATTCAATGGTGATTGCTATCAACAAATAGTCTTCACTAAGATTTTCAAAAATATTTTTGAAATCATTTTTAAAATCAATTTCCAATATTAATATTTGGGCTAAATGCACATGACTTGCACACTTGCTTTCCCCATGATTGGATAACACACAATCTATGTGTTTTGATGAAATGAAAATTCAATTAGATGCACTAAATCAACATCTTGAGTTTTATTCATTCTCCTAACATCTCACTTGTATCTATATGCATCCAAGCATATACAAGCCAACTTATTGTTCTTGTGAGATGTAGATATTGATTTTCCCTAATCTAAGAGATCATGCCTTTCTAATTAAGCATTTTAAATTTTGATCATCCACCTAGGATGTTATTTGATAATTATACTATTGTCCTTAATTACAAAAAAATAAAATAATGCATGAATATTATCATGACATATACCACATGCATACTTTCCAAAAAATCAATCTAAATATATTATAAATGGAATGATGCATGTATGAGAAGTATCAAAAATATCATGACATTTTTCATAATGAAATATGAATATCAAATATGATGTCATGATAGCATGACATATGATAGGATAAACAAAGCATGACAATTTAGTATAAATAAGAATACCTAAATTTTCATCTAAGTTTTGTCCTTAATCTATTTTTGCTAAGTTAAGCATAATTTGACCTAAAAGCCCCTTTTTTCTTTAAATGTGCCAAAATCCCAACTTTGCACATTTTCCCTTCTATCCTAGTTATGTTAATTTAATTAAGCTCAATTCCTTAAATATTTTAATTGACACATTTACTCTTCAAGAGTAAAAAAATCAAAGTTTCATTTTCAAAGTGTTACAACACATTGAAAATGCCCTAAAATATCAACTTTTTCATGGTTAGGTTAACTATCATTCTAATTAGTGTTGTCATCCTCTAAACTCATTTAGGGTGTAGAAAATACACTCTTAGGAACCCAAAATCTATTGGTGCTCCTTGGGTGTTCTAGGTATTCATTAAGGATAATTTCCCTTGATACCTTCTTGATGACCTTCCTAGGCTTCTTAGAAACTTTGGTCACACTAGCTAGTCTCCTCAAAGTCAACTCTAAGGATTATTTCCCTAGTAACTTTGACTTGACTCCTAGACCTAGGGCTAGTTCCATAACTATAAGGAACTTTATGGTATGAAGGCACATCCTTCTTGACTTTAGGTTTGTATCCCTAACCCCTCCTACCATTGGATGGTCCTTGCCTATTTTGACCTAGGTTTTTGTTCTTAGACCCTTTTTTTCATTTGTCATTTTCTTAAAAGTCCTCTCTGTTAGGACCTTTGTGCTCGCTAGAGGGGGTGAATAGCGGTTCGTCGCGCGCTTGTGTCGTTTGCTTCGTCTTGATGGTTTGCAGCGGAATATAAATCGAAGACAAACTATACAATGCTAACACCTAGGGTTTACTTGGTATCCACCTCAAGAAGAGGTGACTAATCCAAGGATCCACACACTCGAGCACTCTCCACTAGTAAACAACTCCTTCTCGGTCACAGCCGGAGGCGGAGAAGCCTCGTGCAAACCCAAACACACAAATACAACTCACACAAGAAGAGAAATATAAAAATACAAGTGAAAACACACTCTTCTTGCTTACTTGCTGTGTGTTGTTGGTGGTGGTGCAGCGTAGACCGGCATGAGGGGGGTGAATTGCTGAAAACAAAAATAAAAATACCCTCCTCGAATTTCAACTCAGAAATAAGTGCAGCAATAAAAATAACTAGCAACTATATAAAATTAAAGACAGAAATAAAACGGGAGACCGAGGTTTAACCTGGTTACAACCAAGGAGGTTGTTAATCCAGGACAATCGAAGATCGCACTAGCAGAGTCTCCTTCACTGTAGGCGGAGAAGCCTTTTTACACACTTAATGAACTCACAAGTTGCTAGGAATTGAAAGCTTGAATGAATGAGTTGTTGTTGAATTCCAAGCTCCAGGGGCCTTTTTATAGCTCCTAGAAAGTCTATCCCGAGGGTCTAAGGCGCCTCCAACAAGGTTCAAGGCGCCTCCAGCTCGGTCAGCGGATAAAACTTTATTCGCAGCATAAACGGTCAAATTTGACTTGTTGAAGGCGCCTTCAACAGGGTTGAAGGCACCTTCATGATGGAGGCGCCTCCATGCCTGCTGGAGGCGCCTCCAAGCTGGCAGCACTATTTCCAGCTTGGTTTTTCCAGCTTCCGACGCTCCGTTCTTTTGGGTGATTGTGGCCAACCGGAATAGGGCTCACCCGAACCCAATTCCCGGTCTTCTCCTCGAGCAGCCTTCCGCCCCGGCTTAACATCCCTCGAACTCTGCGCACGCTCTTCACGCCCACCGGAGTACTCTTCCGCAGCTCTCTCGTCCTTCGGACGCACCGAGCCCGTCGGCTCCCTTCCCGTGCCGTCCTTCTCGCTAGCTGCGTCTTCCGCTCGACTTCCTGTGCTCCTAAGCTCCTGCACACTCAGACACAGGGATCAAACACGGCAGGACCTAACCAACTTGGTTGATCACATCAAAACTACCACGGGGTCCAACAATCTCCCCCTTTTTGATGTGCATCAACCCAAGTTCAAGTTAGGGTTAAAATAGCTAGACATAAAGAGTAATTTTAAAGAAGAAATTACTAAACTAACAAGTTAAGCATAATTTCTACAATTAGTAAAATTGCAATAAAAAAATTTTAAATTTAATTCTAACTCCCCCTAAACTTATACTTTTCCCTAAACTTGTACTTTTCTCTAAACCGTACTTTTCTCTCCCCCTTTGATCACAGTAAAAATGGGGTCTTAAGAATATTCAAGTAAGATTGAAGTTTTTTGAAAATTTTCTAAGTTAAAAATGAATTTTTTTAAAAAAATTGCTAAGTTAAAATAAATTTTCCAAAAAAAAATTTCTAAGAAAAAAAAAATCCTAAGTAAATGTTCAAATGTTCCCCAAAAAAATTTCTAAGTTAAGTGAATGAACTTTTAGAATTTTCCAGAAGAAAATTTCTAACCAAAAAATTAAGTTAGAATTTTTTTTTTTTTAATTTCTTAGGAATTTTTGTTTATTTTAACAAATATACTTTCAAAGCATTATTTAATTCTTGTTTAATGCTTTTTCAGAAAGTTAATTAAACATTTTCTTTCAATATTTTAGCTTCCAGGTCGTGGCGAGGCACTAGGCCTTCTTGGTTATTGGAGCAACAACCACTTCCTTAGACAAAGCTTCCATAAAGAATTTCAATGTTTAATTTTTTCACTGTAAGCTTTTTAATTTTTGAAAAATTAATTAAGCACAGATTTTGGAACCCAATAGAGGTTTCTTCCTACAAGATTTTTCAAAAATCTAGGGGGTACATATTTTCTTGGTATTTTCCTAAATTGACCTTGATGCCTCCTTATATACCAATTTAATTTACCATAAATTCTTAATTTTGAATTTGGAAATTGATTTAAGCATGCATCATTTTTCAATTTTTCAATTTCTAATTTTAAATTTTCATTTTCTGATTTCAAATTTTCATTTTCTTTTTCTAATTTATCTAATTCTCTAGAAAGAGCTTTAATAAATCTAAAAAATTGATTCGGGGTTAGATTGCGTACCTTACTTACCTGATCTGGTGACGCTCCCCCTTCACTACAGCTTTCTTCTGACGTTCCTCCCCCTTCGTCGATGCTCATCTCTGAGCTGGACATTTCTTCTAGCTGATGGTTGGCCATTAGTGCTAGTCCCGAAAATTCTTCGACTTCCGATTCGGAGGATGACGAATCATCCCACGTGGCCTTTAGGTTCTTGTGTTTACAGGATTCTGGCTTCTTGTACTTTACCCTTTCTTTCTCCTTTCTCTTTAGCTTTGGGCAGTCATCTTTGATGTGCCCCTCTTCGTTGCAGTTGTAGCAATGAACCGTCCTCTTCTTTCGATGATGCCTCTGCGATTTAAATTTGTTAGTACTAAAAAACTTATTGAAGTGTCTTACCAGTAGTGCCGCTTCGGACTCGTCGACTGAGGCTTCGGAGTCAGAACTGTTCATCTTTGCCTTTAAGGCAATGTTCTGACTTGTCTTCTCTGCTCTGTTGTGTTCTGAAACTCGAGATTCGTGAAGTTCAAAAGTGGAAAATAATTGTTCTAAAGTACTTACCTCGAGGTCCTTAGAGATGTAATACGCATCTACTAAGGAGGCCCACTCTGGAGTTCTCGGGAAGGCATTGAGCGCGTATCGGATGGAATCCCGATTGGTTACCTCTTCTCCAAGGTTCGTTAGTTGCATTATGAGCTCCTTGATTCTTGCTTGGAGTTGTGCTACCTTCTCACCTTGGTTCATCCGGAGGTTCGTTAACTGGTTCTGGAGGATATCGCGCTTCGCTAGCTTCGCTTCGGAAGTACCTTCGTGAAGCTCTAGGAATTTTTCCCAGAGATCTTTCGCAAAGTCGTAGCTTCCGATCCGATTTACCTCCTGCGGCGGTAGAACGCTGAGTAGGTGGAACTCAGCCTTTCCGTTAGCGACGAAGTCTGCTTGCTCCTTTTTCGTCCAGGTATTTTCCTCCTTGTCTTTCGGAACTGCATAGCCATATTTCATTATTAAAAGAATGTCAAATTCGGTTTTAAAAAAATACCTCCATTTTGCGCTTCCATGTGGCGAAGTCTCCATCGAACTTCGGGGGATGAATGTTCGCTCCGGCCATCGTCTTGATCGTAGTGCTTCAGTTGGCGGTTAGTCCTTCTGAGGCGATCAGGCTCTGATACCACTTGTTGGTGCAGCGTAGACCGGCAAGAGAGGGGTGAATTGCTGAAAACAAAAATAAAAATACCCTCCTCGGATTTCAACTCAGAAATAAGTGCAGCAATAAAAATAACTAGCAACTATATAAAATTAAAGATAGAAATAAAATGGGAGATCGAGGTTTAACCTGGTTACAACCAAGGAGGTTGTTAATCCAGGACAATCGAAGATCGCACTAGCAGAGTCTCCTTCACTATAGGCGGAGAAGCCTTTTTACACACTTAATGAACTCATAAGTTGCTAGGAATTGAAAGCTTGAATGAATGAGTTGTTGTTGAATTCCTAGCTCCAGGGGCCTTTTTATAGCTCCTGGAAAGTCTATCTCGAGGGTCCAAGGCGCCTCCAACAAGGTTCAAGGCGCCTCCAACAAGGTTCAAGGCGCCTCCAGCTCGGTTAGCGGATAAAACTTTATCCGCAGCATAAACGGTCAAATTTGACCTGTTGAAGGCGCCTTCAACAGGGTTGAAGGCGCCTTCATGATGGAGACGCCTCCATGCCTGCTGGAGGCGCCTTCCTCCATGCCTGCTGGAGGCGCCTCCAAGCTGGCAGCACTATTTCCAGCTTCTGACGCTCCGTTCTTTTGGGTGATTGCGGCCAACCGGAATAGGGCTCACCCGAACCCAATTCCCGGCCTTCTCTTCGAGCAGCCTTCCGTCCCGGCTTAACGTCCCTCGAACGCCACGCACGCTCTTCACGCCCACCGGAGTACTCTTCCGCAGCTCTCTCGTCCTTCGGACGCACCGAGCCTGTCGACTCCCTTCCCATGTCATCCTTCTCGCTAGCTACGTCTTCCGCTCGACTTCCTGTGCTCCTAAGCTCCTGCACACTCAGACACAGGGATCAAACACAGCAGGACCTAACCAACTTGGTTGATCACATCAAAACTACCACGGGGTCCAACAGTTGTTGCCTTTTGAATCTTGGAGATGCACTCCAAGAACCCTTAAGAACTGGCAAGAAACTCGGAGGAAATCGCTGGTGAAGATCGCAGAAAACCGCAGAAAGAAATCGCAAAGATCTGTGGAGAAAACGCTCCGCCAAGGCTTTAAACAGTGCTCCCAATCAATCCAATCCATCCCCAATCGATTGTCACGTCAGCACCGCTCCATCGCAACCGTCCATCACCTGCATCCTGCCCAACGGTCGAATCCCAATCGATCGACCGATCGATTGGGAACATCTGAATCGATCGGTGGATCAATTCAGAAGCTTTCTGTGTTCTCGCGATCGCGCGAGAACTCCCCTGCCCAATCGATCGGCTGATCGATCGGTAGCTCCCAATCGATCGCCCGATCGATTGGGAAGGCCTCTGTGCTCACGAGTTATGGTCCCAATCGATCGACCAATCGATTGGGTCATTCCTTCCTTCACAGCACACTCCAATCGATCGACTGATCGATTGGACCCTGGTTCAATCGATCGACCGATCGATTGAACACTCTGAACTTGACTCAAACTCAAGTCCAAAGTCCCAAACCCAACTTCCGGTCAACCGTGACCTGTTGGGTCTCCATGCCTAGCACTTGGCCACACCCGACCAACCTCGAACTAGCCTTCTAGCCTCCTCCATCAGCCTTGTGTCTCTCGGATATCTCCCATCCTCCACGCCTTGCCTTCAGGAGCTTCTTTCGGCCTCATCCTAGTTATCGGATTATACCACCACACTCGACCAACCTCGAACTAGCCTTCTACCCTCCTCCATCAACCTTGCGTCCCTCGGATATCTCCCATCCTTCACGCCTTGCCTTCAAGAGCTTCCTTCGGCCTCTCCTAGTTATCGAGTTCTCCTTGCCGAGTCACACTCGGACTTATCTTGCCAAGACCACATGATTGGACTTACAACCTTTGCCAAGATCACACTTGGACTTCCCAATTGCCTGGCTCCTCACCAGGACTTTCTCCCTTGCCAAGATCACACTTGGACTTTCCAAATGCTTGGCTCCTCACCAGGACTTTCTCCTTTGCCTAACCTCCAGTTAAGACTTCACCACTGCCTAACCTCCAATTAGGACTTCCAGACGCCTAACTTCCAGTTAAGACTTACAGACGCCTAACCTCCAGTTAGGACTTACCCAGTCAAGTCTCCTGTCATCCCTGACCTACTTGACTTGTACTCTCATCAACCTGGTCAACCCTTTGACCATCTCCATAATCAACCTGGTCAACCCTTTGACCATCTCCACATCTCCATATATTGTCAAACATCAAAACTCAAATCCCGACTTAAGCTTGACTCAACTCAAGCTTAGTTAACCTGGTCAAACTTAACCTAGGAAAATTGTCCCAACACACTCTAATTGATCAAATCTTAACCTTAAGACTTAATTTTCTCCCCTTAAGTTCTCAAATTTAGATTTTTTTTTTTTATTAAATCCTTGGATATTTTTCTTTCTAGGCAAATATCTATTTTTTTTCTTAGGTTTCTTGCCTAAGTCATTTGTTGGAACCCCAAGATTGTTTTGGTGTAATCAACAAGTTAAGTTAGGTTTTGTGTATTTTTAACCTTGTGTCTAAGTGTGCAAGAACTTAGAAGCACAGGTAGTCGAGCGGAAGACGCAGCTAACGAGAAGGATGACACGCGGTGCATCCGAGGGACGAGGCACTGTGGAAGAGTACATCGGCGGACGAGAAGGAAGCGTGCGGTGGTTCCGAGGGACGAGAAGGTGGAGCGGAAGACTGCTCGAGGAGCAAGAGACGCAACTAGCGAGAAGGTCGGCACGGGGTGCGACCGAGGGACGAACACTGCGGATGAGTACGCTGGCAGACGAGAAGGAAGCACGCGGTAATTCCGAGGGATGAGAAGCCGGAGCGAAAGCCTGCTCGAAAAGACCGGAAGTTGGGTTCGGGTGAGCCCTATTCCGGATGGCAGAGATCACCCAAGCGAGCGGAAGACTCGGTTTGAGGTAAACGGAGCCGGAACAGAAGACCCGGGGGCTGGAAAAAGTCAACAGGGTTGACTTTTCCACCCGGGGCGCCCGGAGTTGACTTTTTGATCGGATCGAGTTTTGACTCGATCTGAACGTTAGGGGATAAAGTTTATCCCCCCTAGGGAGGCCGGAACCCTTAGGGCGCCCCGACCAAGGCTATAAATATAGCCTTGGTCCAGAAGCTTTTCAACAATCAGAACTCAAGCAATTCTTTCAACACTTGTGTACTTCATCTGTAGTTTAGCTTCTTTTTGTGTGCTTCATCGTTGTTCGAGGCTTCTCCGCCCAAAGGAGTTTTTAGTGCGATCATCTTCCTTGGATTAACAATCTCCCCGGTTGTAACCAAGTCAATTCCGGTGTGCCTTGTCTTTTCTGATTTATTTTCTTTTAGCTAATTTATGCAAGTGTTAGTTTAAGAGTTTGGGAAGAGTTTACATTTTTATTTGCAGGCTATTCAACCCCCCTTCTAGCCGGCTGCAACGGTCCTACAAGTGGTATCAGAGCCAAGTTGCTTCAGGAGGACTAACCGCCAATCGAAGCAAAGATAATGGTCGGACCAAGCATCTATCCGCCGAAATTCGAAGGGGATTTCGCTACCTGGAAAAAGCGAATGTAGGTATTCTTTACAACTAATTTTGAATTAATTTTAATAATGGAATTTGGCTTTGTAGCTCCAAAGGGCAAAGAAAAAAAATCAATTGACGAAAAAGGAACAAGCCGACTATGTGGTGAATGGCAAAGCATAATACCATATGTTAAGAGTTCTTCTGTCACAAGAAGTCAACCGGATCGGGAACTACGACTCGACAAAGGAACTTTGGGAGAAGTTCCTTGAGCTGCACGAAGGGACGTCTGAAGCTAAGCTCGCTAGACGGGATCTACTTCGTAATCAGCTCACCAGCCTGCGACTTGGGAAAGACGAGACAGTTGAGCATCTGCACTCGAGAATCAAAGAGATCATCACCAGACTGCCGAATCTCGGAGAAAAGGTAAGTAACCGAGATTCGCTAAGGTACGCTTTAAATTCTTTTCCAAGAAATTTAAAATGGGCATCACTAGTAGATGCCTTTTACATTTCGAAAGATTTAGAAAAAATTACACTAGAAGAATTTTTCTTGACATTTGAAGTGCACGAATTAAAATGTGTTGGTACGAAGGAGCCCAAGAACAACGTCGCCCTCAAAGCATCGAGAGACGAACCTGAGTCGGAATCTTCTCTCGATGATGAGGAAATGGTAATGATGGTAAGACAATTTAAAAAGCTTTGTAAATATAGAACTACTAACCATCCGTAGGGTAAAAAGAAAAGGACCATCTGCTGCTACCACTGCGACGAAGAAGGGCACGTCAAGGACAACTGCCCCAAGTTGAGGAATAAGGACAAGGATAAAGGTAAAAAGCATGTCCAAAAGCGCAAGGTCCTAAAGGCAACGTGGGACGATACGTCGTCCGAATCGGAAGTCGAGGCATTCTCCGGACTCGCATTAATGGCGAGTCATCAAGACATGACTGCGATTCAAGCTCTTCCGAGATTAGCATCAAGAGCATCGATGAAGGGGGAGCTACGTCGGAAGAAAGCAGCGGTTCAGGGGGAGACACAGACAACGAGATCGACAAGGTAAGTGAGGTACGATCTCTTCCTCCCGATAAACTTTTTAAGTTTGTTAAGTTGCTAACTAAAGACTGCTGCAAGTTAGAAAGAGAAATTAAGAATTTAAAAATAATATTAGCTAAATTCTGCCCTTTAGAAGAATTAGATAAAGTTAAATTAGAAAATGAGAAATTGAAATCAGAAAATGAAAATCTAAAATTTCAAGTAGATAACTTGAAAAATCATACATGCTTATCTAATACAAATTTTAGAAAGTTTAATAATTTAAATTGGTATTATAGATGTCATCAGGGACAAATTAGGAATATTTCAAGAAAATATGTCCCTAAGAAATTTTTAGTTAATCCAGTAGGCTGAAACCTATATTGGGTTCCTAAGTCTTATTTGACTTAAATTTTTAATCAGAATTAGAGCTTTCAGTGAGAAAATTAGATATTAAAATTTCTTTATGAGGCTTTGTACAAAATTTCTTTAAAACTTTCAATTTAGCGTTTTCTTCCTCAAGTTTTTTTGCTTGGGAGTTTAATTGTTCCTTAAGGTGTTGGTTTTCCTTAAGGAGTGAGTTATTTTGTTTTTCAGTTTTTATTAATTTTTTATTCAGACATGCAATTATTCTAAAAACATAACGGTTAGGATAGAAGATACCTCGTTCGAACATTCGAAAACGAGTGCGGACTCGCAGCTTGATTCATCTTCGGACTCGTCATCTTATTCCGACTCACTTTCTAATTCCGGTCTAAATTCTATTAGCACGAGGTAGTTGTGATGCTTCTGATCTTCGACGTCTAATTCTTCTGAAGATGACTCATCCCACGTCGCCTTCAGTGCCTTCTTTCTTCTGCTTGTTTTGGGTTTGCCCTCTTTTATTTTTGGACACTCATGCTTGTAGTGTCCTTTCTTGTTACACCCATAGCATGTGATCTTTGCCTTTGTGCCATTTGATTTAATCACCTTTTGTATGTTGGTGCAATATTTCCTAGGTCAAGGTTGACCTGGTTGACTAAGCTTGAGAAGGTTCAAGCTTGAGTCTTGATGTTTGAGTTTCGATGTTTGACAATACATGGAGATTGATAATACATGGAGATTACAGGTGTAATCGTTCATTAGGGGAGATTGTTTGTACAATACTCCTCTGGTCAAGGTTGGCCAGTTAGATGTGAAGAAGAGTCAAGTAGGTCAAAACTGATTGGATACTTGACTGAGAAGTCCTGGTGAGTGAAGCTAGGCAGTTGGGAAATCCTGGTGAGTGAAACCAGGTGAAAATCCTAGTGAGTGAAGCTAGGTGAAAGTCCTGGTGAGTGAAGCCAGGCAGATGGGAAACCCTAGTGAGTGAAGCTAGGTGAAAGTCCTGATGAGTGAAGTCAGGCAGATGGGAAGTCCTAGTGAGTGAAGCTAAGCAGAAGGGAAGTCCTGGTGAGTGAAGCCAAGTACGTGGAAATCCAGGTGGGTCAAGGTTGACCGGACACCTGGTATTGAGAAGTCCAAGTAGGCCAAAGGGTTGACCAGATACTTGGCACGAGGAGAAAAAGTCCAAGTGGGTCAAAGGGATTGACCGGACACTTGGTGAGAAACTCCTAGCAGGTTGAGGGTGACCGGATGCTAGGCATGATGTCCCAACAGGTCATGGTTGACCAGATATTGGATTTTAGGGGCTTAGGACTTGATTAGGGCAAATCAAGTTGATTCAATCGATCAACCGATCGATTGAATCATGTCCAATCGATTGGCTAATCGATTGGATTGGTGCTGCGACAAAAGCCTCTCCCAATCGATCACCCGATCGATTGGGAGCCTCCAATCGATTGGGCGATCGATTTGGAGGCTGGAAAATCGCACGATAGCCCTAGAAATCGCATGAGACATGTTGAATCGATTGGGCAATCGATTTAAATGATTTCCAAGAGCACAGAGGCGCTCTGGATCGATCCACCGATCGATCCAAAGCCTCCCCAATTGATTGGGATTCGACCGTTGGCGCTGGATAAAGTTGTTGCGAACATTTTTTTCAGCAGATTTTCGCCCGATTCTTCTCCGACACACAGCGATTTCTCCACAGAGCTCACCGCCAGATCTTGGAGCTTCTTGGAGCAAGGTGTTCTTGCACTTCCAAGGTCAAGAGGCGTTCCAAACAAGAAGGGGAAGCTAGCTAGGGTTTACTGTGTAAAATCTTGTAAGGTTTACTTGTATTTTGCTTCTTCTTTTCTTCTTATTGTTGTGTGAGTTTGTACGAGGTTTCTCCACCTCCGGCTGCGATCGAGAAGGAGTGTTTTCATAGTAGAGAGTGTGTGTCGTGTGTGGATCCTTGGATTAATCACCTCTTCTTGAGGTGGATACCAAGTAAATTCTTCGTGTCAGCGCTGTATTTTTGTTTCTTGTATTTTCCGCTGCCTATCATCACTAAGAAGCAAGACGACGAGCTATTCACTCCCCTCTAGCACATTTCGACCCTAACATTGTAGGTCCTTCTTCATGAAGTTGTTATTTCTTCTAGTGAACATTTTTCTGACCATGTTCACTAGTTGTTCTTCGTCGGCTTCTGAGTCAGATTCAAATTCTAGCTCCAGTTTGTTCTTGTTCTTGGCTTCTTTTGAGGAACCTATAAAAAGTACAATACCTTTCTCAACTGGCTTTGAGTTAGTCTATTCGTAGAGTTCAAGTTTACAAAATAATTCATCTAGTTTTAATTTATTTAACTTCCTCGAAACTTTATAGGCATCTACTATAAATGTCCACACTGCATTTCGAGGAAAAGAGTACAAGGCATACCTGATTACATCCTTGTTCTCTAGTTGATGACTGATTAGGTGGAGCCCGTTCAGAATGTCTTTTATTCTTGCGTGTAGCTGAGTAGCCGTTTCTCCATCATGCATTTAATATTAAACAAATTATTTGATAATAAGTCATGCTTTGTTACCTTTGCATTGCTTGTGCCTTCGTGCAGTTCGATCAATTTGTCCCAGAGTTCCTTGGCATTCTCTAATGGGCCAACGTGGTTCAGTTCTTCCTTAGTAAGACCCCACTGGGTTGTATTTGTTGCCTTTGAGTTGATCTAGGCATTTTTCTTATCATTCGAATTCCATCTTTCTAGGTCAATCAGTACTTTTGTTACTACATCCACTTGCACCCTATATCCTCGTCGGATTGTGAACCATTAATCGATGTCGATCTTCAGGTACACCTCTATTCACTTCTTCCAATATGGTAAGTCATCTCATTGAAGAGCGAGGGGTGAATGGTGTTGTATCCTTCAGTTTGGGCCATTTAGAAAGATGGAATATTGCACACAAGAGGAAGAAGAAATTCCAAGACTAGGTCTTGATTTAGCAGTGTGGATAATTGGTATTGTACCAATTCAAAGTATTTTACAACGAAAAAACTTGTCCAAAGATGTAATTGCACTAATTTGGACTATATCAAAAAGCTTAAAAGCTGAAAAGAAATATTAAAAGAGATTTTTAAAATCACCTCCTTATCTGATTAGTGGTTGCTCTAATTCAGAGTGGTACCCACTCATATACCACTTGTAGGACCGTAAATACAATGGAGGGGGGTGAATAGCGTTCTTTGAAAATCGAGATTAAAATGTGTTACGCAGCGGAATAAAGAAAATAAAAAAACAACGCTAACATAAGTAATTTTTTATTTGGTTCGGAGTCTTCGACGACTCCTACTCTAAGGCCCGCACTGATCGAGTACTTTCGTTGGGCAATCCACTAATAGTTCGAAAAGATACAATAATGAAGTACAAGAACTATAAATGAAAGATTACCGACAACAAAGAAAACTAAGTAAAGCTTGATGTCTGAATGTCGGTGGAGCATTACAGCGTCGTCAAAGCCTTTTTAAAGCAGTGCGTAGGAAGGAAAGTCATAGCAGATGATATCCTAAAGCAGCTGGTCGAAGGCCCTTAAATAGGCCCATTCTAGATACCTAGAACCCCTCCGGAGGCCTAGACCATGCTGGTATTACGCTGTCTCATCGAAACTTCATTTGCGAAGTTTTATCTACCTCCGAGAGCCCGGACCCCCTCCGGGCGCTTGGACGGTTGACATGGGATAGACCAGTCGACGCGCTTCAACTCAGCTCCTGGATAACTTTTCTAGTCCAGGTGCCTGAACCAATTCCGGGTGCCAGGACCGCCAGGGTACCTACCTAGGCACCCTCCCGGGTGAGCTGGTCCGGGCACCCAGACCAGCTCTAGGCACCCAGAGTCCGGGCGCCCCGACCCCCCTCCCTTTTTCGCACTTCTCCTTCCTAAAAAAGAGAGTTAGTCCAAGCAAATAAAAATATATTTATCCTATAAAATAGAGTTATCACAACATTAATAAGATAGAAGTAGTAATTAGATTCTGTCTCTCCGAGATCAGGATATAGTAAGGTCTCAACTTAGGTTTCCTAAATGGGCCTAAGTTGGACTGACGCTTACAGTTCCCTCAATGGGGAATGCGTCCTCACTAGATCTCTCCTCCAGTTGCTTACCTCTACTTACTAACTACAATCGCTTGACTTGCCTTTGACCCACTAGGTCTTCCTGCTAGTTGTCAGGTCTCGCAGATCCAACTGGATTTCTACCGGTTATTAGGTCTCATGGACCCAACTAAACTTCCTGCTAGATATCGGGTCCCGTGGACCTATCTGGACTTTGCACCAACTATTGGGTCTCGCGAACCTAGCTGGATTTTAGCCTGGTGTTAGGTTCTCTAAACCCGTCAACTCCCGCTTGGGTTCTTTTATAGGACGGTCCGAGTGCTTGGAGAGTGCGGCGGAGCGGGGTACATAGACCTTGTCCAGGCACCCAAACCCCTATCTTGGGTCGCCCTAGCAAAACTAGGGGTGGTTTTGCAAGGGGGGCTTGAACTGTGTAAGTTTTCAAGTAGAAACAATATACTTATAATTATTTACAAATAAGTTTAAACAAATTAATTATTGAATTTTAGATTAATTAATTAAAATTAATCATAATTTAATTTTATTTATTTTGAATTATTTAACTTATTTTGAATTAATTTAACCTTATTCATCTCACCAATCTAAGTTTTCTGGCAAAGCGATCCTATGGTTTTGTGAGATAAGTTAAGTTGAATTTTAGGGTTTGGTTTAACTTGTATTAGATTTAAGTTTACCTTTGGATTCAACGAATAGACATTTTTTGGATAAACTTCTAAGCTATGGTGAGTCACCTGGACATCATTAGAGTAACCACACTTTTGAAATTTTCCAAATAGTCCTATCCACTGAACTTAATACAAAACTTTAGTCTAACCAGATAGGATTAGTAAGAGGTAGCTTCAGTTAGTTTCACTAAGCTAAATGCAACAGGTCAAAGTCATATCTTCCTAGACATGCATAGATAGAGTTTTCCTAACTTACTATCATCCAAAACTTTTCCAATGCTATTTTTCAAGTTAAACTTTTATCCCTTTTTAACTAGTCCTAATTACCCAGCCGAGTAAACTATTATTTTTGGAGGTGCTAACTAGTTTGGTGCCTCCCCTGAATTAAATTTGAGTTTAAGTTTTAGATTTATGTCGATTATTTTTATAGTTTTAATAAACTTGATTATAATTTGAATTTAAATTAACTTTGTAGTTATTTGATTTAAATTTAGCTTTCTCATTTGAATTTGATTTGTTTGATTTCTTTTTATATTTTGGGTTTGTATTAGTTGGTTTAGTTTGATTTGTTTTTAGGTGATGAATTTTATTTTTAGGCATATCAAATTGATTGAGTCCTACTTGTGTGGTTAAACACATTTTCGGAACCTAGGTTTTTGTTTGATTTTTAGTTTGAGTGACTAGAGATATGAAGATTTGTTAGTTGAGCTGAACTTATATCCGAGCCTGAATTTATTATATACAGTTCGTTGAGATCCAAGTATCATGTCTAAGTATTTGGATCTAGTTATAAATTTTTCTAATAGTTTTCTTAGATTGGTTATTTCATATTTCAATTTAGCGTTTTCTTCCTCAAATCTTTTCTGCTTAGGAGTTTAATTGTTCCTTAAGGCGTTGGTTTTCCTTAAGGAGTGAGTTATTTTATTTTTCAGATTTTATTAATTTTTTATTCAGACATGCAATTATTCTAAAAAAAATAGCGGTTAGGATAGAAGATACCTCGTTCGAACCTTCGAAAGCGAGTGCAGACTCGTGGCTTTATTCGTCTTCGGACTCGTCGTCTTATTCCGACTTACTTTCTGATTCCGGTCCGGATTCTATCAACGCTAGGTATTTGTGATGCTTTTGATCATCAACGTCCGATTCTTCCAAAGACGACTCGTCCCACGTCGCCTTTAGTGTCTTCTTTCTTTTGGTTGTTTTGGGGTTGTCCTCTTTTATTTTTGGGCACTCGTGCTTGTAGTGTCCTTTCTTGTTACACCCATAGCATGTGATTTTTTTCCTTCGTGTCATTTGATTTGATCACCTTTTGTAAGTCCTTCTTCATGAAGTTGTTCTTTCTTCTAGCGAACATTTTTCTGACCATGTTCACTAGTTGTTCTTCGTTGGCTTTTGAGTCAGATTCAAATTCTAGCTCCGGTTTGTTCTTGTTCTTGGCTTCTTTTGAGGAACCTATAAAAAGTACAATACCTTTCTCGACCGGCTTTGAGTTAGTCTATTCGTAGAGTTCAAGTTCACAAAATAATTCATCTAGTTTTAATTTATTTAAGTTCCTCGAAACTTTATAGGCATCTATTATAAATGCCCACACTGCATTTCGAGGAAAAGAGTATAAGGCATACCTGATTACATCCCTGTTCTCTAGTTGATGACCGATTAGGTGGAGCCCGTTCAGAATATCTTTTATTCGTGCGTGTAGCTGAGTAACCGTTTCTCCATCATGCATTTAATATTAAACAAATTATTTGATAATAATTCATGCTTTGTTACCTTGGCATTGTTTGTGCCTTCGTGCAGTTCGATCAGTTTGTCCCAGAACTCCTTGGCGTTCTCGAATGGGCCAATGTAGTTCAGTTCTTCCTTAGTAAGACCGCACTGGATTGTATTTGTTGCCTTTGAGTCGATCTAGGCCTTTTTCTTGTCATTCGGATTTCATCTTTCTAGGTCGATCAGTACTTTTGTTGCTACATCCACCGACGCCCTATATCCTCGTCAGATTGTGAACCATTAGTCAATATCAGTCTTCAGGTACACCTCTATCCGCTTCTTCCAATATGGTAAGTCATCCCCATTGAAGAGCAGGGGGCGAACGATGTTGTATCCTTTAGTTTGGGCCATTTAGAGAGACGGAACCTTGCACACAAGAGGAAGAAAGAAATTCCAAGACTAGGTCTTGGATTAGTAGTGTGGATAATTGGTATTGCACCAATTCAAAGTGTTTTGCAACGAAAAAACTTGTCCAAAGACGTAATTGCACTAATTTGGACTATATCGAAAAGCTTAAAAGCTGAAAAGAAATATTAAAAGAGATTTTAAAAATCACCTCCTTGTTTGATTGGTGGTTGCTCCAATTTAGAGTGGTATCCGCTACAATACCACTTATAGAACTGTAAATATGCTTGAGGGAGTGAATAGCATTCTTCGAAAATCAAGATTAAAATGAGTTATGCAACGGAATAAAGAAAATAAAAAACAACGCTAACATAAGTAATTTTTTACTTGGTTCGGAGTCTTCGACGACTCCTACTCCAAGGCCCGCACTCATCGAGTGCTTTCATTGAGCAATCCACTAATAGTTCGAAAAGATACAATAATGAAGTACAAGAACTATATATGAAAGATTACCGACAACAAAGAAAACTAAGTAAAGTTTGATGTCCGATTGTCGGTGGAGTGTTACAGCGTCATTAGAGCCTTTTTGAAGTAGTGCGCGGGAAGGAAAGTCATAGCAGATGATATCCTGAAGCAGTTGGTCGAAAGCCCTTATATAGGCCCATTCTAGATACCTATAACCCCCTCCGGAGGCCTGGACCATGCTGACATGGTGACCTCTCATTGAAACTTCATCCGCGAAATTTTATCTACCTCCGAGCGCCCGGACCTCCTCTAGGCGCCTGGACCGTTGACATGGGCTAGACCAATCGACGCACTCCAACTCAGCTCCTGGACAACTTTTCTAGTCCGAGTGCCTAGACTAATTTAGGAACTGGGACCGCCAGGGTAGCTACCTAGGCACTGTTAGAGTGTATACTAAAAGCCTAGCTTTTGGTATAAACATTTATCTAGAAATAAGAATCACATTGGTCAAATGTCTACATTTGTGATAAATGTAGTTGTTCAATTAATTTATATTGTAGATAACATGGTGTGTGGTGTCACACACAGAGGATCATGTTATCAGTACCTTATAAATTATAAACAGTAGCTCACGACCAAAATGGAAAGGAACAAACCATTAGAAGGTCGTAGTGTAATTAGGTATCAGTTTATCTTGACTGTATAATTTCACTAGTACACTTAGAGTGTATTGAGTAGGACCATTTGAGGTCGTTTCTTTTATACTGATTTTATAAAGAAACAAAGACCTCGGTTATTATGGAAGTGTGTGCTCTTAATCCTAATATAATAACAAGCACATATATTTGATATTTATTTCTTTAATTTATCAAAGGGTGAGATTTAGTTCGATGAATCAATAAGCCCGATAAGTTGGGAAATAGTATCACTTATAGTGTGTGTTGTTGATTATAGAAGGAAACTGTGTCCTAGAGATACTAGGTTGATAATGTCCTCAAGAGGAGCTCATAAGGATTGTCATGTTAAACCTTGCAGGTGGACCTAGTCCGACATGATGATAAGGTTGAGTGGTACTACTCTTGGACTAAGATATTAATTAAATGAGTTGTCAGTAATTCACTTAATTAGTGGACATTCGATATCTTAAACATAGGGAGACTAACACACTCATGATAAGAAGGAGCCCAAAATGTAATTTGGGATTGGTGCGGTAGTTCAATAATAGTTCTCTAGTGGAATGAATTATTATTGATAAAATTAAGTTGTGTGTTCGGGGCGACAGGATGCTTAATTTTATCGGAGACCAAAACCAATTCCTCCTCTCGGTCCCTATCGTAGCCTCTTGTATATAGAGATTTATACCCACCACATACCACCTTCTTACCCAACCAATAGGGGCCGGCCAAGCTAAGCTTGAAGCTCAAGCTTAGGGTCGGCCAAGCCTAAAAATAGCTTGGAGCCCAAGCTTAGGTGGCCGGCCACATCATATTAAAAAGGATTTTTTATTAAAATTATTTCTTATGTGGATATCATAGTTTTAAAAGAGAGTTTAAAAATTAAATCTTTCCTTTTAAAAGCTTTCTACAAAAGATTAAGAAAAGATTTGAAATCTTTCCTTATTTGTAGATTGAAAGAAGATTTTATTTTTAAGAAAAACTTTCCTTTTTAACCATGATAATAATTAAATATTCTCTTTTATTAGTTTCTACAAAAGATTAAGAAAAGATTTGATATCTTTCCTTATTTGTAGATTGAAAAGAGATTTTAATTTTTAGAGATAACTTTCCTTTTGGAAATTATCCGCATGTTTAAAAGAAGAATTTTAATTTATAAAATTTCCTTTTTATTAACCACCATGAAGGGAAAATTATTGGAGAAATTTTTTTTATAAATTTCTGGAGACAAATTAGGAAGTTTTAATTAATTAAAACTCTCATTGTTTATAGCTTGATGGTGGTCGGCCATGTAAATTGAGAATAGGAAAATTGTTTTTAATTAAATAAATTTTTCTTTTTCATGGCAAAAGAATTAAGGAAGTTTTTAATTAAATTTTCTTATTTGCCAAGACCAAGGATTATAAAAGAGGGGGTAGAGGTGCCTTCATGGGTGATCAACTCTATTATTCTTCTCCTCTCTTTTCCTCCTTGGTGGCCGGCCCTAGCTTCTTCCTCTTCTCTTCTTCTTATGGCCGGCGCAACCTCTCTTGGAGCTCTTGATGGTGGCCGGTTCTAGCTAGGAGAAGAAGGAGAGAAAGGTGATTTTGTTTCTTGCATCCCTTGGAGCTTGGTGGTGGTGGCCGGACCTCTACTTCTCTTGGAGAATTGTGGTGGCCGAAACTTGTAAGGAAGAAGAAGGTGCTTGATGGTTCTCATCTCGGAAGATCGTTGCCCACACAACGTCCGAGGTTAGAAGAGGAATACGGTAGAAGATCAAGAGGTCTTTTAGAAGGTATAACTAGTAATTTTTCCTTTCCGCATCATGCTAGTTATTTATGGAAATAATACCAAATACAAGAGGCTTACGATTCTAGAATTTCGAATATGTTTTTCGATGTTGTGTTCTTTTGTTTTTTCTTTTCCTTGTGATTTGATTGTTCTTTTCGGTTAACCTAAAGTTATTTTAGGAAATTAAATATTACCTTTCTATAAAAGGTTTTGTCTAGTCGGTGGTGGTTGCTCCCATATCCAAGAAGGTCATGTGCCTCGCCACGTCAGTACTGGGAACCAATTATGGAAATTAATATTTAATGGAATTAATAACTTAAGGTGATTTGGGTCGAACGTGTTAAGTTCCGCAGGAGACCCAAGTCAAAACCTAAAAGAACGAATAGATTAAGTTTTGGATCAAACGTGTTAAGTTTCGCAGGCGATCCAAAATTTAATTTAAAAGAACACATGGTAGCTAGGAAAAGGTTCAGACCTTTGTACAAATTATTGTACAGTGGAACCTCTAGGTTTTCCGAGTAGCAACCAACAATTGGTATCAGAGCTAGGGTTTTGCCTCTGTGTATTTGGTATTAGTTTAATTATGCACATGTCATACATAATTTAGGCAGGTTAATAGTAGGATGTGCTAACTTTGTGGATGCAGGATCCAACTATTATGGCTTTTAGTTATTATGTGTGTGATTGGACCCTTGGACATGTCAAGGGCATTTATATGTGTGTGCATGATTGTATTAAAATACACAGGAGCTGTATTTAGTTTTATTAGGATTTTATTTTTTGATCTAGATACATGTACATTCCTTTTATGGAATATAGGATCAAAAATATAAAATTCTATTTATGTCGCGGATCGAATCTTGCAAAGCGTGGAACCTTCTAAGGACCAGAGGCGCAGCGGAACTAGGAGCAAGATGGATGCGACAGCTAGACCCGGTGGCGGTGGCCAAATATGGCAGCAGCTTGGGATGACAACACACGGAGGACAACTAGAGATAAAAGCCATAATAGTTAAAAATTAGATTTTCTATTTATTGCTTTTATATTGTGCTGTGTGTGCATGTTAGTATACATGACTAGTAGGCTAGCATAGTTAAAATTCCTCGTTTATAAATAACTAAGTGGGAGAGGGATTTTTAAATAAATCTCATGGTCTCCATTACTGGTTTGTAAGTGATGCAAACAAGCTTGCGCGTTGGCTCTGAGTGCCTTCCTCCATAACGGATGAGCTTGTTTGTGGATCACTAGAACAGACTTCCATTTTTGGATGACTATAGGAAGTTAATTAAGAGCGTGTGATCTTCCCCAACGGAAGGGGCATAATCTTATTAATGGACTTAGTGTCAAGTAATGGTATACACTTAGACACATCTAATAGTATCCTCCCCATCGGAATCACTGCTATTATTTGTGTGACCAAATGAAACCAACTATTAATTTGTCATAAAACTAGGTTGACAAGATAATAAAATTAAAGGGTTAAAACTCCTCTTACAAATGATTGATTTTGTATACGTCCACACTAATGTGGCATACAAAATTAACGGTGTTTGAGATAATTTTATTTGTCATAAAGATACGTTGACAAGATAGTTAATGGGTAAAACCCTCCTTTTACAAATGTTGAATTTGTATACGTCCACACTAACGTGGCATGCAAAATTCACGGTGTTTGAGGTGTTGGTGAATTTAAATAATATTGTTTGAGGAATCAATATTTTATTTTAAATTCAAAAGGTTTTGACCAAATATTTGATCAAAGACAGATCAACTATTAATTTTATTCGTCATAAAGTAAAGTTGACGAGATAATAAAATTAATGGATAAAATCTCCTCTTTGATTTTGTATACGTCCACACTATCGTGGCATACAAAATTCATGGGGATTTTAAAGAATTGATCTTGACCAAATATTTTTGTGATTCTTAGGATTTAAAATGTTTGTCAATCCCCTAGTTGTTATACTATAGAAAAGACTTAGTAGTCCCAATTGTAATGATTGGAAATAGGACTTGGACATTAAGGTAGACTGTCTTCTTAGAACTAAGAACAATTTAGGTGTATTTAATTCATTAGTTGAAACATGTCTAGTGGTGTTATCTACCAGAACCTGGAGTGTAGATACAAGATACCATTAATCATGTCTGCAATTCATTGCAGGGTTCCAGGAAACCCGACAACTAAATGAAAGGTAAATCACCGTCCACATAGACACTACTGTAAAAGTGGTAGCTGTTGCAGTGGGAGATGTTTATCCTTTGATAAGAATAAAATATGGATTTTAAGTAATTGTCTTTACGTACCAAGTTTAGAAAGAACCTGATTTCAGTTTCTAAACTATTATAGATATTGTGTCTATTTTGATAACAAAGTTGTTATCAAGAAAAATAGAGAAGTTATCTATTCTGGTATGATGGTTGACAATTTATAATCCAATAACTCCCACGATGCAACAAATGGAAATTAGTAACACATCTTCTAATTTTAAGAGAAAGCAACCTTCGGAAATGAACCAATTATATCTTTGGCACCTAAAGCTAGGTTATACTTAAGTAGGATTCATTGGTAGTGGAAATCTTTCCAACCTGCGAGTCTTACTTGAAAGGAAAATAACCAAGAAGCTTTTAAGTCCAAGGGGTATGGAGTCAAAGATATGTTGAAATCGGTTCATTCTGATTTGTGTGATCCTATGACTATCCAGACAAGAGGTAGTATTGAATATTTCATCTATTTTATAGACAATTATTCAAGATACAAATAAATTTACTTAATGTACCGCAAGACTAAGTACTTTGATTAGTTCAAAGAGTACAAGGCTGATGCGGAGAAATATTAAAGTAAATGTCACTATGGTAAGATCGTAGTGGCAAGTACCTCTTGGGAGAATTTAGGAGTCACTTATCAAAAGTAGGGATTCAATCCCAGCTAACTGCACCTGGTACACCCCAACAGAATGGTGTAGTAGAAAGAAGGTAAAAGACTCTTATGAAATAATTAGATAGATGATGAGTTATTCAGAAAATTACCAAATTTGTTTTAAGGATAAACTCTGATAACGAAAGTGAACATAGTACCTTCCAAGTTAGAACTCTCTACTCATATAGAATTGCTGAATAGGTGAAAACCTATTTTGAAGCATATTCGGATTCGGGTAATCCAGCACATATGTTAAAGAGAGACAATGATAAGTTGGATAGGAGTTCACTTGTTTGTAAGTTATCCTAGATAAACAAAAGTAGGTTTATAGTCTTAAAAATCAGAAGGTCATTGTTAGCATCAATGACTGATTTTTTAGAAAAAGACTATATAATGAACCACGTGCTCATAAGTAAATTTGTTCTTAAGGAAATAATAAAGGACATGTCTAACCTAGTACCAACTGTACAAGATGAGATACCACAAGAAAACTGCAACACGTATCACAAATTGATACACAATTACAGAAAGTGTCTTGTTGTAGTGGGAGGGTTGTTATGCAACCTAAATAGGTTCATGTTTTGGGAGAGTTTTTGGACTCGATCCCTGGAGGACATGAACCTGATCTCCGGTCATATGATGAAGCACTCCAAGATAAAGATGCAGCATCTTGGCAAAGAGTAATGAATAAAAGAATTAGAATATATGTATTCTAATAAAATCTTGAAGCTTGTAGAATCACCAAATGGTGTAAAAGTCGTTGGGTGTAAAAAGGTCTATAATAGGAAAAGAGGGATAGACAGGAAGGTAGTAACTTTCAAAGCAAGGCTTGATGAAAAAGGAAACTTTTTCACTGGTAGTCATGCTTAAGTCTATCCGGATTCTTTTATCTATTTGGCAAGTGGATGTCAAGACAGCATTCCTTAATGGAAGTCTTGAAGAAAACATCCATATAAAGCAACCAGAAGGGTTCATTGCAAAGGGCTAAGAGCATCTTGTGTGCAAGCTCAATCGCCTATGGACTGAGGCAAAGCTTCAAGGTCTTGGAATATCCGGTTTATCAAAGTAATCCAGATCTATGGATTTAGTAACCGGATAAGTCTTGTGTATACAAAAGATGTGATGGAAATGTGGTGGTATTTTTGTACTATACTTAGATAACATTTTTGGTAGTTGGAAACAATATCAAAATGTTGTCAGAAGTAAGGATATGGTTGTCCAAACAATTCGATATAAAGGACTTGGGAGAATGTATATATTCTTGAGATCAAAGTAATAAGGGATCGCAAGAAAAGAATATTTTACTTATCCCAAGCTTCATACATCTGAAAAATCCTTGTTCGTTTTAAGCATACAAAACTCCAAGAAAGGTTTCTTACCTTTTCAGGATGGAGTAACTTTATCTAAAGATATGTCTCTGTAGACATCAAAGGAGATAAAGGAAATATAGGCAGTTCTTTATGCTACGGCTGTTGAAAGCCTAATGTATGCTATGCACGAGATCAGAAATCTGTTTTGCCAAAGGTATAGTTAGCAGATATCAAAGTAACCCTAGACAAGGACAGTGGACTGCAGTAAAGCATATATTGTAGTACCTTAGAGGCACTAGAGATTATATGCTAGCTTACAAGACAGTTAATTTGGTCCTTGTGGGTTGCATGGATTTTGACTTCCAATCGGATAGGGACAATAATAAGTCAACCTCGGGGTTTTGTGTTTACTTTAGGAGGTAAAGTCATAACTATGGAAGAGTGATAAGCATAGGTGTTTTTCTGGACTCCACCATAGAAGCTTAGTATATGGCAAGCCTCTGAGGTATAAAAGCTGAATGACTCAATAATCTCAAGATAGACTTAGATATGATTTCTGGTTTGTCCAAAGATTATTACAATTTATTGTAATAATATTGGTGCAGTAGCAAACTCGAAGAAACCATAAGTCTATAAAGGCAAGTAAACACAATAGAGCGCAAGTACCACCCAATACGAGAAATCGTATAAACGAGGAGAAGTTGTTGCTACCTAGATTGCATCAGGTGATGACCTATAGATCCTTCCACCGAGGTCCTTAAGGCAAGAGCTTTTGATGGACATGTTGAAGGGTTAGGAATCAGATGTATGGCAGCAGATATAGCAACTTAGTCTTTTAGTATAAGTGGGAGATTGTTAGAGTGTATACTAAAAGCCTAGCTTTTGGTATAAACATTTATCTAGAAATAAGAATCACATTGGTCAAATGTCTACATTTGTGATAAATGTAGTTGTTCAATTAATTTATATTGTAGATAACATGGTGTGTGGTGTCACACACAGAGGATCATGTTATCAGTACCTTATAAATTATAAACAGTAGTTCAAGACCAAAATGGAAAGGAACAAACCATTAGAAGGTCGTAGTGTAATTAGGTATTAGTTTATCTTGACTGTATAATTACACTAGTACACTTAGAGTGTATTGAGTAGGACCATTTGAGGTCGTTTCTTTTATACTGATTTTATAAAGAAACAAAGACCTCGGTTATTATGGAAGTGTGTGCTCTTAATCCTAATATAATAACAAGCATATATATTTGATATTTATTTCTTTAATTTATCAAAGGGTGAGATTTAGTTCGATGAATCAATAAGCCCGATAAGTTGGGAAATGGTATCACTTATAGTGTGTGTTGTTGATTATAGAAGGAAACTGTGTCCTAGAGATACTAGGTTGATAATGTCCTCAAGAGGAGCTCATAAGGATTGTCATGTTAAACCCTGCAGGTGGACCTAGTCCGACATGATGATAAGGTTGAGTGGTACTACTCTTGGACTAAGATATTAATTAAATGAGTTGTCAGTAATTCACTTAATTAGTGGACATTCGATATCTTAAACATATGGAGACTAACACACTCATGATAAGAAGGAGCCCAAAATGTAATTTGGGATTGGTGCGGTAGTTCAATAATAGTTCTCTAGTGGAATGAATTATTATTGATAAAATTAAGTTGTGTGTTCGGGGCGAGCACGGGATGCTTAATTTTATCGGGAGACCAAAACCAATTCCTCCTCTCGGTCCCTATCGTAGCCTCTTGTATATAGAGATTTATACCCACCACATACCCACCTTCTTACCCAACCAATAGGGGCCGGCCAAGCTAAGCTTGAAGCTCAAGCTTAGGGCCGGCCAAGCCTAAAGGTTGGCCTTAAGGTGGCCGGCCAATAGCTTGGAGCCCAAGCTTAGGTGGCCGGCCACATCATATTAAAAAGGATTTTTTATTAAAATTATTTCTTATGTGGATATCATAGTTTTAAAAGAGAGTTTAAAAATTAAATCTTTCCTTTTAAAAGCTTTCTACAAAAGATTAAGAAAAGATTTGAAATCTTTCCTTATTTGTAGATTGAAAGAAGATTTTATTTTTAAGAAAAACTTTCCTTTTTAACCATGATAATAATTAAATATTCTCTTTTATTAGTTTCTACAAAAGATTAAGAAAAGATTTGATATCTTTCCTTATTTGTAGATTGAAAAGAGATTTTAATTTTTAGAGATAACTTTCCTTTTGGAAATTATCTGCATGTTTAAAAGAAGAATTTTAATTTATAAAATTTCCTTTTTATTAACCACCATGAAGGGAAAATTATTGGAGAAATTTTTTTTATAAATTTCTGGAGACAAATTAGGAAGTTTTAATTAATTAAAACTCTCCTTGTTTATAGCTTGATGGTGGTCGGCCATGTAAATTGAGAATAGGAAAATTGTTTTTAATTAAATAAATTTTTCTTTTTCATGGCAAAAGAATTAAGGAAGTTTTTAATTAAATTTTCTTATTTGCCAAGACCAAGGATTATAAAAGAGGGGGTAGAGGTGCCTTCATGGGTGATCAACATTATTATTCTTCTCCTCTCTTTTCCTCCTTGGTGGTCGGCCCTAGCTTCTTCCTCTTCTCTTCTTCTTATGGCCGGCGGAAACCTCTCTTGGAGCTCTTGATGGTGGCCGGTTCTAGCTAGGAGAAGAAGGAGAGAAAGGTGGTTTTGTTTCTTGCATCCCTTAGAGCTTGGTGGTGGTGGCCGGACCTCTACTTCTCTTGGAGAATTGTGGTGGCCAAAACTTGTAAGGAAGAAGAAGGTGCTTGGTGGTTCTCATCTCGGAAGATCGTTGCCCACACAACGTCCGAGGTTAGAAGAGAATACGGTAGAAGATCAAGAGGTCTTTTAGAAGGTATAACTAGTAATTTTTCCTTTCCGCATCATGCTAGTTATTTATGGAAATAATACTAAATACAAGAGGCTTACGATTCTAGAATTTCGAATATGTTTTTCGATGTTGTGTTCTTTTGTTTTTTCTTTTCCTTGTGATTTGATTGTTCTTTTCGGTTAACCTAAAGTTATTTTAGGAAATTAAATATTACCTTTCTATAAAAGGTTTTGTCTAGTCGGTGGTGGTTGCTCCCATATCCAAGAAGGCCATGTGCCTCGCCACGTCAGTACTGGGAACCAATTATGGAAATTAATATTTAATGGAATTAATAACTTAAGGTGATTTGGGTCGAACGTGTTAAGTTCCGCAGGAGACCTAAGTCAAAACCTAAAAGAACGAATAGATTAAGTTTTGGATCAAACGTGTTAAGTTTCGCAGGCGATCCAAAATTTAATTTAAAAGAACACATGGTAGCTAGGAAAAGGTTCAGACCTTTGTACAAAATTTTTGTACAGTGGAACCTCTAGGTTTTCCAAGTAGCAACCAACAGGCACCCGCTCGGGGGAGCTGGTCCGGGCGCCCGGAGTCCGGGCGCCCGGAGTCCGGGCGCCCGAACCCCCCCCCCCCTCCCTTTTTTTTCGCACTTCTCCTTCCTGTAAAAAAGAGTTAGTCCAAGCAAATAAAAATATATTTATCCTGTAAAATAAAATTATCACAACATTAATAAGATAGAAGTAGTAATTAGATCATGTCTCTCCGAGATTATGATCTAGTCAAAGTCTCAACTTAAGTTTCCCAAATGGACCTAAGTTGGACCGACACCTACAGTTCCCTCAACCGGAAACGCGTCATCACTGGATCTCTCCTCCAGTTGCTTACCTCTACTTACCAACTACAATCGCTTGACTTGCCTTTGACCCACTAGGTCTTCCTGCCAATTGTTAGGTCCCGTGGATCCAACTGGACTTCGGCCGGTTGTTAGATCTCGAGGATCCAACCGGACTTCTCGCTAGATATCGAGTCCCGCAGACCTATCTGGACTTCATACCAGCTATCGGGTCCCGCGAACCTAGCTGGATTTTAGCCTGGTATTAGGTTCTATAAACCCATCAACTCCTGCACACTTGGTAAAATAATTAGACAAAAAAATACTCTAATTTTAAACTACTTGTTATTCATCAAAATCTGAATTAAATCATTAGTGTAAATTGTACCAATAATTAGCTTAGGGGCAATCGATTACCTCAATCAATTGTCCAACCTTAACTTGCTTAATCAAAATCTAGGGTTTCCTTGCCCAACATTAGGTCAATCATGACCTGTTAGGACTTCTCCACTAAGTGTTCGGTCAATTCTTTGACCCACTTAGACTTTTCTCCTCGTACTAAAGTGTTCAGTTCTCCATGACCTACTTGGACTTCTAAACACTAGGTGTCCGGTCAACTTTTGAGCTACTTGGACTTTTCTTCCTATACCAAGTGTCCGATCCTCTATGATCCATTTGGACTTCCAACACCAAGTATCTTATCAACCTTTGACTCACTTGGATTTTTTAATATCTGTCTTCACTCACCAAAACTTTTCTCCACCTAGCTTCACTTACTAGTATTTTGTCACCTACCTTTACTTACCAGGATTTTGCCACCCGGCTTCACTCACCAGGATTTTTGCACCGCCTAGCTTCACTCATTAGGACTTTCTAATTGTTTGATTTCATTGACTAGGACTTTCTAATTACTTGGCTTCACTCACAATAACTTTTCTACTGCCTAGCTTTACTCATCAGGACTTTCCAATTATCTGGTTTTACTCGCTGAGACTTTCCATCTGCCTGGCTTCACTCACCATGACTTCCCACTGCCTGACTTCACTCATCAGGACTATCAGGACTTTCCAATTGTCTGCCTTCACTCACCATGACTTTCCATCTACCTGACTTCATCTATCAAGACTTTTTTTACTGCCCAACTTCACTCACTGGACCTTCTCACACTAAGTGTCTGGTCCTCTATAACCCACTTGATTTTTCTTCTTTGGTCAACTATCTTGTTAGTATTACCCTTGTCTAACCTTCAATTAGGACTTTCCTAGTCAAGTATCAAGTCAACCTTTACCTACTTGACTACTCTCTCATATCAAACTGGTTAACCTTTGACCAATGGAGAATTACACTAACAATCTCCTAAATGGACAATTATACCTGCAATCTTCATATATTTTCAAACATCAAAACTTAAGCTTAGTTAAATTGGTCAATTTTAACTCAGGGATAATTACACCAATAATATTATATCAAAATATTTATTATTAACTTGTCAAAATTATTTAAACTTTATCAAAAGTATTCTAAATTAATTTAAATTATTTTAAAATAGTTCTATCAGTTACTTAATTAGTTGTTATATAATTATAGCTAAATAGACATAAAATTTTGAATCCTAAATTTAAATATTATTATATAAAAATACTCTTTATCAATTTAATTAAATTATTTAAATTTCATCAAAATTATTTTAAAATAATTATCGAAACTATTAAATAATTATTATAAAGTTATATTATAAAATAACTACTCCATGTTATAATAGCTAGTTGTAACTGTTACAACAACATTAAAAATAAAGATATTCTCAAAATAAAAAATTTAATTAGAGAGTTTTTTTTAAAAAAATAAAAAAGATATCCTTTCATGATTTATATAATTTGAAATACTCTTTTCATTTTTATCCAAAAATTATTCTAAACGGTTTCAATTGGAGCAATTTTAATTAGAGCTCTTCTAAATAATTTCTCATGTTTTAACAATTTTAATCAAATTGTTAGTATTTTTTAAAATTTTAATTAAATTAAATTATTTTTAATTAAATTGAAACAGCTTTGATTAATATTTGACTAATCTTAAAATAATTTTAATTATAATTACCTAAATTTAGCTTAAATTATTATACTAATATTAAAAAATAATATCTTTAAAATACGACGTATTTTTTTTATTTTTTATAATTAGGCTCCCTTTAACAAAAATATAGGCGTCATTTTGTTTTTTTTCTTAATGACGATATACGTGTTTTCATTTTATGTCATTCTTAAATTAATAAATATCAGCATAAGGAGAGTGAAGGGCCATTCTGTAAATAAAGTTTTCTTAAATAGTCGAAGGTAAAAGTTCCCGAGTCCTGACTCACCCGATTCTCGACCGAAGCGGCCGAGTCACTCACTCACTCACTCAATCCCTTGCCTTGATTTCTAAACCGATTCCAGACCGCACGGATAGTTCGCTCCCGATTTGGCTTCCTTCCCCTTTCCACCACCATCTGGCGATCCCTTCCTCCCACCCTCCAAATCCGGCTCCCGATCTCGAAGGGCAGAAGAGGAGGCGACACTTGGGCGGAGAACTACGATAGGAAGGCCTCGGCAAGGGGATCCGAGCGGCGCGACGATGGCGGACGGCGCTGGTGCGTGCAACCCGGGCAGCGGAGGCGGCTGCGGCGGCGATCCGGAGCAGGACGCCTTGGAAAGGACTCGCAAGGCGAAGTCCTGTAAGGGATGCCTCTACTACTCCTCGATCCTCAAATCCGGTACTCGCAATCCTGTTTGCGTCGGGATCAGCCGGACTCTTCCGAAAGGTCGGTGTGCTTTCTCAGCTGCCGCTGGAGATTTTTTAATGGAATTTATATATTTTTTTTGTTGCTAGGTTTTTGATATAATTGGTTGTGGATTTAATTAAACTGAAGAGTTCAGGTTAAATCCTAGAGAAGAAATTGTTGATTTTGTTGCAAAGATTGAAAGAACGATGGTCACTTTATCAGATCATGCCCCCATGTTAATTGCTTATGTTATCACGCTCTAACTTTATTTTTGTTTTCTTGGCTTCTCTTTGATTTTCAACTTGACTACTCAACCAAAGCTTTCAAGTTGATCTGCAAATTAGCTTGTGTTATGATTCAAATCAGCCTGTGGCATGATTTACGAAGACAAACTAGTTCTGAGCACCTTCCGACGTGAAATGGTCAAATTGGGGTCTCTCACAATTTAAAAGTTTTGCATAAATTTATGGATTTATACCTAAGGTGACTTGCAAATTATTTTTTTTTATGGTGAAAAAATGGCACTAAATGTTTGCAAGTGATTTATAAATGATGAAATTGGACTAGAGATTGCACTTTGGTGAAAAAACATGCGATGGATTTACACATATGGACGGAACAAAGAAAGTAATACAATGCAACAAAGAAAGTAATACAATATATAGTGACCAATGTTTGATAGGTTTTATTCCATACTGATTGTTAATAGTTTGGACGCATCGTTGTTATGTTCTAGCAGGTTTATTAAGCGTAGATTTGACAAAGTGTATCTGATCAATAGAGATCATGTAATGATAATCAAAAAGTCTTTTATTTCAATTAATCAATCGATCAATGCATTAGGATCTATTTTTCCATAAAATAGGGGTGTCTGTCCTAATATTTCTAGGCTTATAATGATTATCATCTTTAGGAATGCAACTTTAGTTCTCTTTGTTGATACCTGTGATTTGTGGAGCTAGCTTGAACTGAGAAGAACAAATTAGGAATTCAGCTTTGTTACCACTTGATAAAACATGAACAAATTGTGCCGCTTAAAACTCGAGGAGGAAAAATAATATTGTTAGATAATTAATACAAGGGATCCTAAGCCCTTTTATAGACTGTCAATAAATACCAATTCTTTGTAAAACAACCTACTTTGTCCCTAATGAATCCATAACTAACTCTTCTAAAAAATTAAACAACTCATAAAATTAAATTAAATTGCAAATATTCTAAACTCAATAATTTAAAGGAAAGCCTAATTTATCCCTAAATCGCATACTATGTCAAGTTTATCTTGACCTTTTAGGGGGCATAAAAACTATAGAACCTTAGAAGTTAGAATGAATAAATTTAAAAAGAACAGAATTCATATCCAGTTTGCTTGCAACATGAACTGAAAAATGCTGGACTTAAACAAGAGGCAATTTGACTAGCATTGACTTAAGAGGATCTGGATTACTTGCATGTGCTTATTGTACTATTTTGGCATTTTGGCATTTTGGCATTTAAATCTTGTGCAGTAGATGATATTGTTTGTTCCTTTTCATAGCGGTATACAAATCTGTTCCTCCAGTCCAGTTATAGGCAATACCACTTTGCTTGATTAGCCATTTGACTTTCCGGGTTTCACAACAGTGAAACTAATCAGTTGGTCCTAATTGAAATATAAAATGCCAGTTTGTTATTGTTGATGTATTAGAGGGTTTCTGATGAAAGAAGAGTAAAGATGACGTGTGTCCAGTTTCTTTTTTAAATTCATTTTCCGAATTAAAAATAATCTCTCTATATGTTATATGTGATTTGTCTCAAATGACTCATGGCTAACCATAAGTTATAGTTCCTGTACATGTGATTGGAGAATCTGAAGTGAAAAGTAGAAAAGATGGGCATGATCTCTCAGATTTCAAGTACACTTGTGTTGGTTATTCTATATTCCTGGAGAGAAATGATGAAACTGCCGACAAGCAAGAAAACAAGGCCCAGTTGCCATTTTGTGCTGGCATAGAGGTTCTTTCCTGTTCATTTAGTATTTTGGTTGATATGGTATATTTCTGCAGGAGATAATCACATATTTGTCATTTGCTTAGTTGATGTGATATGTGAAGTTGAACTAAATACGATTAATGGAAACAATGTCTACAGTGAACTGTCTTCATCATCAGTCTACTTTAAGATTTTACATCCAAATATAAACCAGCACTATTCAGTAGTTGTTTGCTTATCATCTCTCGTGAGGTTTGGAAGTTGGATTCTTTTTCATTTGAAACTCTATATTTCTGGCATTCCAAGATTATCATTTTATGCACTTGAAATTTAACAAACATGTGTTCTTGTTTAAATGCATCATTCTGGTTATTGGATTCCCTTAATCCTTGTTCTCATTTGGGTCCTCAATAACTACTTATATTCTATAATTTGTTAATCTTGTTACATGGTGAGCATAAACGTTTAATATTTAATGCTTGCGCATGAACTTACTAATGACTTCTAGCTTTTTCTGTGCAAGAAAATGTTCAAATTTACTATTTAGGAATCAAACAGGAAGAAAGATTAAATGGCTAATCATTAAGACATGAATCCAGTGCACTCAAATTGTATACGATCATCATATTTTGGTTTTCTATTTCGTTTTGTGTGTGCACATTACCACACCTAAACATATCCCTGCACGAGCTAAACTTTTGATTCTGTTAATAAAACACATGGTTTCATTGTCTGTGACCATTAAATTGTGCAGCTACTAGTGGAGAAAAGAGCATCTACCCCTGACCATGTCCCTGCACGAGCTCACAAGGAAGGTACTTGCAATATTGAGAAAAGTTTCAATTATTTTTTATATCCATTTTGGTGAACAATTTCTTTTCTAGTAGGTGTTTTCCATGGGCCTTAAGGAATAAGTTACTCTCAAGTGTACTCGTATTATAATTTGATAATTTTACTATTTATGGTAAGAGCGGTATTGTAGCCAGTAGCGAGTGTCCAAGATAATTTGACAAGATGGCAAGATACTTGTTTTGAGTGTAAAAAGAAAATTCCTTGTTCTAGGCTAGCAACAATCTGTTTAGTATTATGTAATTTGTCGTGGTCTTTTTACTACCAGTAAGTTTGTCAATCATCTGAAACTGCTTCAACCACAATCATCATTGCAGAGTGAGGGATAGAACATAATCCTTTTTATGTGACGAAAAAGTGAATAAATCATTATCCAGTTTTGAACATTTTCAGAGTATCCTCTTGTTTTTCCTGCACTCTGTTGAGTTTGGATACCGAAACAGCTTGAAAATTACCTTGCACCTTGATGGAAGGTTGATAAAAGAGACCATTCGGGTTAAGATGTAATGCTATATTCATTTGTATGCACGATTGCTACGTCGATATTGAGCTTATAGGTAGTGTCTTTGCTCTTCACCTCTGTTTCCTACAACAGAAGGAAAGAGCTAGAGAAAGAAAAACAGGGGAAAACAGTGATACCAGAAAAAAAAATTCCTTCACCTTATTTTTTTCCTAGTTTCTTTCCCTTGTAGAAACATATCAAGCAAGAAATACTAATAACTAGTATCTATAATTTTATGTCTATGGATATATAGCTTGTTAATATCATCATTTGAAATCTCGTTCTATGCTAGGCAAAAAAGTCAAAATGTATTGTTTTGGTAAATTACTGAAATTCAATACCACTTAGCACAGACAGTGTCTCTTCCTCTGCTTCATCTCCTTTCTCTTTCAACTTTTAATCTATCACCAACACCATGCATCCCCATGTTGACATAATACAGTTTGGTTCTAGTCAAAGGAACACGTTTTGAACTTTGGTTAATACTAATTCCTAGAGACCTTTTCTCTTTTTTTTTTTTTCTTCTTTTGCAAAGTTTCATATTGATGTTTACAGTTAGATATGGCTACAAATCTTGCCTTTTATTACATAATGAGTAAGTTTGCCTATTTCTATCTACTTTACTAGCATTGAATACAGAACTGCTCAATTTAACTGGGAATTATTTGGTTTGGTTATACAATCTCTTTGCTATGACTTCCACACTTACAAGTTATACAAAAACTGTTGTTATTTACCATCGGTCTAGTATGAATCAAGATTCTCTCTTTTCATGATCTCTTTACGATGTGTGATACTCGCAGATGCTACCGCTCGTTTGCCTTCACAATCACACTATCCTTCTCATTCCCCAGCGGATGAACTTCTAAACAGGTGAGGATTTAGTTGAAAACTTGTCATCTCCTTTTCTTTTCACTTAACTGGATTCATCATCATTCAGGTTCAAAAGAAATGCTGGGCTGGTGGCTTCAGGTGTGGTCAAGAACCTTAACAAAGTTGGCGACTACATTAAGGAAAACATCGATGACATATTGTACCCTTACCGCAGACGGCCCAAGTGAAGTAAAGAAATTATTAGGGCAAAGGTGGAAGTTGTCCTTAATCGATAGAAATAAAAGAAAGTTCGAATAGTCCCCAGGCTTGGTCAGCAATATTTTCATAACCCAAATTTGTTTACTTGAAGTGATTTTCCTGGCTTGCTCTGTCATCTTAAATACAAAACTCGCATACCTTTTGTTTAAGCATTTGG
Organism: Zingiber officinale; assembly: GCF_018446385.1. Taxonomy (NCBI): domain Eukaryota; kingdom Viridiplantae; phylum Streptophyta; class Magnoliopsida; order Zingiberales; family Zingiberaceae; genus Zingiber; species Zingiber officinale. The sequence goes on from NC_055992.1 coordinate 135,858,684, forward strand.
TGTATCATTCATATGATAATGTAGGGCAAAAGTGGATCAGTTCATCGAAACTTTATTCGATCCAAGATTTTTGAGTTTGCGAAAAATTGATTCGAACTCAAAACCATGCACCGATGATTTCTTTAGATTAATATAAATAATTGTCTTTTGGCATTTGAATAATGATAATCTCAGTTAGGCTATCTTTGGATGATCGGTCTAATTTTATGAAAAATTTTTATTGATCATCAGAATAAATCGGGAAACGCATGATGTTCTCATAACTTGAGATAAAATAGTAATTAAATATAAATAATTGTCTTTTGGCATTGAATAAGTTACTTGAATAGTTGTATTAATCAGTGACAGGTTGATCATTAACCAAGTAATTATATTTTAAGTTTATTATGTATTTTCATGATAAAATTAATAAACAAAATGGATGGATGATACTTTAGAGACTCGAAACATTTATCATTTGAATTCTTCTTGAGAATATACATTTCTTATTTAGTCTTCTTTCTTTATATTTGGTTTGTAAAATTTTGTAAACAGTAAATAGGAAACGGAGGTTTTTAAAAAAAAATGATTGGTATTTATGTTGAAAACTCAAAAATGAAGACCTTGAACCCGAGGATTTTTATAATTTCAAGTTTGGTATTTTTCTAAAAAACTCAAATTTGATTTTTTTTTTTCTGTTGAAATCCAATCTAAACACTCCAGATCTAATGATTTATATAATTCAAATGTTCAAACTTTACCTAATTAATTCAAAAAATATTTTTTTAATTCACTTATCGAATAAATAAATTTAAAACATGACTTATTCAAATATTCACTTTATTTGAGATTCAAACTTTGATCATTTTATTGCTTTTCTAGTATTGTACTATTGAATCACACCCATAGAGCTCAAATGGACATTTTTAATATGATTATCCATTGACTTTCACCCTCGGTAAGCAAACTAAAAAATTATAATTTTTTTGCAAGGTTGAAAATTAAAATAGAATTCATCAAAATCTAAGCGAAATGATAAGTTAGCAAACTCTAGGCATTTAAAACCCACAAGGAAAATATAAATAGAGCCAAAACACAGATTTATATCATGTAACACCTAAAATAAGCTCATGACTCTTCCTTAACAAATTTGAAATTTCCAATCCCTTTGTTATCGGTTCACGATATTTGCATCCTTCAATGTAATTGCTTCGTAAATCCTATATCTACATGAATCTTAGAACCGTGTAACGAAAGGAATTTTTGTTTGTACAAATGATACTTCGAACGTGGGAACAAGTACACGAAGAAATTAAAAACAGCAGTACAAACAGAAATCTAGAAACCAAAAGTTCCTCACCCACTGCTGCTCATCTATCTCCACCATGAACACGTGCACATTGCCAGATTTAACAATTCAACTCAGAGGCAAGTTGAAGGAACACCCAACTAAACAGGCAAAGAATGGGCGAGCTAACAGACACAGTGAACTTCATATGGAGCAAGAAAACATATATCAAAACACTTCTGCAATTTTGCTGGCTAGAACTCGTTCGCGCTTCTCGACGTATCCATATGGGAACCATCCCGCCTTGCCCTTGCATTCTCCCTCTGCCCATCCATTGGATACCTGCGAATCATGGCATGTCCAAAAGTTTTCACAAATCTTCTTGTAACTTGTTGAACAGATGAACTCAAAGCTTTCTAACATTTCATCTTTTGCGTTAGGGGTGTAAATGAACTTAGCCCAGCTAATTCTGACTGTGTTCGAGCTTGTTTATCGACTTATAGAGATTAAGCTTGTGGTTGTTGTAATTTATGTAAAAGTTTGATACTTTGATGTAATAAATGAGATTTATATTATTTTCTTATTTTAAAGATATTATGGACAATTTTAAATTATAAAAAATAATAGATTACTGGTATTGAATAATAAAAATAAAGAAATATGTACATAATTAAAATTTAGTTGACTTAACAAACAAATTTATTCATAAATTGTTCACACTAGCTTTGTTCATGATCATTAGAAACCCGAACTCAAAACTCACAAGTGTTGTTTATTTTATATAATTTTACTATCAAACTAATATAAACGAGCTTTTATTCATTCACACTACTCTTCGTATTATCAAGCAAACAAAAATAATTTTCCAAAATAGGTCAAGAAAAAAATTGAATCAAGATCGCAATATAAACCAAGTACAATAGCTTTAATCCAACCCAAGTTGAATTGGGTTTGGTGGTTAGTGGTTTTTGTTGGACTGCAAGGTTGCAAACATAGTCCCACATTGAAAACACATGAGAAAGATCATGGGTTTATAAGAGAAAAGATATCTCCATTGGTATGAGGCCCTTTTGGGGAAAGCCCAATAGCAAAGCCATGAGGGTCTAGGCCCAAAGTGGACAATATCATGTCATTGTGGAGATATCTAAATTTTTTTCGATCCTACAATTGGTATTAGAGCCCGGACTGCTAGAAAGTTTAACCGCCGACTGTGCACAAGAGCTATGGTCTGATTGAGCCATGTGGGTACAATATTGACCTCGAACAAAAAGTGGGGGCTCCTATGTTCAAATCAAAAGGACCAGACACCAGACAGGAAGTCCTAGTAGGTCGGGTAGACCGAAGGACAGGAAGACCTGGTGGGTCGAGGATCGGATGTAGGAAGCCTGTGGTCCTTTTTTTGAGGGGGGGATTATTGGGGTTGCAAGGTTGCAAACATAGTCCCACATTAAAAACACATGGGAAAGATCATGGGTTTATAAGAGAAAAGATATCAACATTGGTATGAGGCCTTTTGGGGAGAGCCCAAGAGCAAAGTCATGAGGGCCTAGGCCCAAAGTGGACAATATCATGTCATTGTGAAGATATCTAAATTCTTTTCGATCCTACAATTTTTAGGTCACAATAAGTTTTAGGTAATTACTAAGATTATCACAAAAAAAATTAGAAGTTAAAACACCATATCTAAAGATTTCAAAAGACCTATTTACATTCACATTCACATTCACATGAATCTAAATCTAAATATATGACATAAATATAAAAGTCATATAATAAGTAGAGAATTCAACACTGAACTTATAAGATTTAATTTTTTTAATATTACTCTGTTAGAGTTACGGCATGTACAAATTTCATATAGTAAATTACTGCTATCAATTAGCTGTAGAGATGGTTAATATGGGCGATCTACAATGTATTTAGTATTGAGTAAATTATATCCTAATCCAACTCACCTAAGATCCAAATATATTATATTGTATGATATGTGAACATTGTATAACAACAATAGCAACCAAGTCTCATCTCACTAAGTAGGGTATGTTATATAGATCCTTCTACGCCATTGAACTATATCCCCTATTATATCATTTATATTTAAATAAATTTTACCTTGTTTTATCGTTACTAAGTCTTTTTTGATCTTTCTCTTCTTTGTTTGATGTGCATATTATCATAGTTTCACATCGCCTAATTGGAACATTTATTGGTCGTCTAATTATATATTCGTATCATCTTAAACATGTGTCTCAAAGTTTTCCCTCAATAGGTACAACCCCACTTTCTCTCTAATGTTCTTATTTTATGATCACAAAAAACACTTGACACTCTCCTCCATTTCAACCATCCTGCTTATATTTTATATAAGACATCTCTCAATCCCTCCATCCTTTTGCAAAAATGATCCTAAATACTTAAAGCTCTCAATTAGTGATAAATCGTTATCTTCTATCTTAACAATTGTTTCATTACGATAAATATTATTAAATTTAAATTCTATATATTATGTCTTTACTAAGTCCAAAGCCTTGTGTTTGGATTGTGAACCAATCTGACACTAAAATAATCCAAATTCTTCCATGGGGTCGAGTATCTATTGAAATAGGATTTTGCCCACACCAACCTCAAGGCAAGCAGAATGAAATAAGTGACATAAAAGAGAAGAACCGAATCTGTTTATTTGAGCCTATTGTAGCTGATACTTTAATTATTATCCAATTATTGAGGAAGGGGTAGGAGAAGAATGAACTTCAACTGATCCATATATATATATCTTCCGATGATACTAAATGCTAAGCCAAAATAAAATTGTTTCCAGTTGTCAATGGAAATGCTATTCAGTTAATTCTTACCAATGCCATGCAGCAACTGATAATGGTTCTTAATTTTATTACACAGGTAAGAATGCAGGAACCAAAAATAAAAAGAACAGATTATGTATAAGAGCATCTTACAGGTACCTTTCTCACAACGACGAAGTCGCCAACTGACAAATTCAGCTCGAAATCTGATTCAGCCTGGTATGAATGCACGACCTTGACATTTTAACTAACATTAGTCCACAAACGACATGCATACCAAGTGCAGAACAATATTCAACTGGGAAGGAGGCTGAGCAAGAGACAGACCTCACCCAAGAAATATCCCATGGAATCAGTTGATCCTTCCATTGTCTGGGAGGACCATATTCCACTGGCTTCTTCATATGATGGAGGTGATGGTACAGAATCAGTGAACATTCGGCTTGGAGAAGTTTCAATTCGTTGTCGTTCTGAAACCATCTGTGATAAGATAAAAAGTGTAAGAAAATGAAATGCAAAGATAATCAAATCCAAGCTACAAAACGAGCCATCAAAACAAAACAAATAAATAAATCATACTCCATCTGAAAACAACATTCTCCATGTAAAAATTGAAGCAAATTCACTTACCAGTCCAACAAGCTGATCTAGGATTTGAAGGTTTTTCTGATGGTAAATGCGTTCTGATTCAACCTTCAACAACAATTATCTATGTTATATCTAATTCTAAAATAAGACAAGGAAGTTCCGCAACGAATTTGACATAGGTATACCATTGCAATAAGTCGCTGCAAGGTCAACCTTTGTTGTTGTGCTTCGACAGCAGTCATTGCTGCTACAGCTTCTTTGCCTAACACTACCATGTTTGATTTGAGTTCCTGCAGCTTTGTTTCAGAAGCTTCCAATTTTGAACTGTTGTCAACATTGCCATGGCCTTCCCTTAGTCTCATCTGACGCTTCGAAACTTCAATGCTCTATGTAAGTGTAGACGTGACACCATGTATCATATAAACAAAGTAAAATACCAAAAAACCAAGCAATGAGATCAATAGTATAGAAGATTACAAATACACAAAATGCCCAAGAAGTAAATGCCCAAGAAGTAGCATTTTGTTGCCAAAGAGAATATGTAAATGTAGGTAGTACAATCCAAATAGGACTTAACAGCCATGAGCTGTCTAGGAGCTACTCGTACCTGAACTTCAGCTTCTTGTCTCATTTTCTCATAGCGTTGAGCAAGTTGTCGAGCATCTTCCAACTGAGCACCCACTACCATTGCTCGTAATGGCTCTACGATCTGAAAATTTTAAAATTAATAAGCCAACACTAATTTAGATTATAAAAGCTGTAAACATTTATCCAACACAAAGGGCCATTGCATGACATGGATACACTATGCAGCAGCCTAGATTAACTTTGACAAATTTACAGTATACCATATAGAACATGAAAAAAGATGGATGAATGAACATTTAATAGCAAGAGAGGCTTCCTGGAATCAGAAATTCTAGAACAGAGTCCTCTTTGACTAATCCTCACAAGTAAAATACAACACCATGTTTCATACTTGACAATTTCCAAAATTATGATTCTGTTGCATTCCAACTTACACCTAAATCCAAAAAGGAAACTAGGAGGAGTAGATGATATAATGCATAACATAAACAATCATTCATACCAGGGTACTAAGAGATTTTAATAGAACTTCACGTTCTTTTTCCATTTCAGAACGAGCTTGACTAAACCTTAATGTAGCTTTTGATAATGTACTGTCTGAAGTGCAGCTGTTCTCAAGACCATATTTTTTGCTGTCCTCTGATAACTTAGAACCTGCAGAAAAATATTAGATATAAGTGGCAAAATTAGAAGGAAAACGAAAGTAGTAAAAGTACAGAAACCTACCAATTTCAACTTGTTTTGAACCAACCACTATAAAACCTTCCACGCCACGAACAATATCCCTTTGAAAATGCTGAAACAAAAAAATGGAGAGTGGTTAGACTAGTAGCAGACAGGAAATAGTAAGGGCTGATAGATATTGGCTAACCTTGCTTGAGCGAGTAGAAGCATATAATTTTTCAAGTTTCTGATATAGCTCGAGTTCTGCCTCATCTGTAACTATATTATCATTACTTGCATAACCACCACCTCCAAATTGCTTCCAAACAACCTGCAAGAGTAGATAAGATTATGGTCAGCTCTACAACAGAATCCTTTTAGTTTCCATAGGGTAATACAACAACAAAATTTCGTGGACCAATAAGAAGCATACTCAATTCCAAATTCCAACTAGAAGTCTGCAAAAAAGTAGGAACATTTTTTTGCAGACTTCTAGTTGGAATCACCTATTTAGCATACTTTTCTATTAGCAATAAATTCTCAACCAAAGTTCATGGCAAGAAGGTATACATTTAAACTTGTACTTCTTCTCATGGTATAGCAATGTAATAATGTTGTCCTGTAATTCACAGTTTAATGTTCCATTTCCATCAAATTGTTGAAGCCTCGTACAACTTCATTGAGGATTTAATGCTAGGATTTTGTACATGTTGGTGCAAGAGGTTGGTCATTTTCAATACCAAAATTAGTGTCTGTTCAACTATTTAAGGAGATACTGATGAAATCATGCCCTCAAAAAAAGAAAACATTCAATTTTCAAATATATTATATAAAAAAAATAATTTAACTAATGAGATAGATTTTGTTTTGATTTCATAATAAGATGTAACCATAAATCTAATATCATTCAAATTGTCCCTTTTCAGAGTATTTATCTTTCTCAGTCCAGAAAATCTCTGAACTCTTGTTCTATCTATCTTGTATTCTATTTCAAACTTGTCAGACTTCGTGACTGCAATATAACACCAAAGGTCTTTGACGATAGCATAAAACTTGAACTGAAATGCATTTACTGCATACTTCTATCGAAAATACCCTTAAATACCAATTTCCTGAAAAAAAAAAAAAAGGTTTAGAGACCCAAATTCAATCCAAAAGGGCAAGTATGGGCTTTACCTTAAATATTCAATACTCGGTCACAAAGGATTATACACACAAATCGAAAGTGTAAAAGCTATCTCAAAAAGTATATCAATCAGACAAGGAGACAGATATGGTTCCCGCAATCAAACTAAAAACTAAAAATCAATTCGATCATCTACTGTAGCACAGATCCGCAAATTAAACTTGCCTCTTTTCTCATAGATCCTGACAATACAGACCCAAAAAAATAAAAAAAAATAAAAAGGAAGGCATTGCATCAGTCTAGTTGCCGATAGCAATGCCAACAGACGCAGGCAACTAGCCGACAAACACACCGTCCACAAAATAAAGAGACAAGCGCAGGTGCGAGGAAACAGAAGGGAAACCCTAGCAGGTTGAGTATCCAACCAGTCGTAGCTAAAGATCAGAAGCAGACAACGAAATGGCGATCGATCAGTCGTCAGACGGCAGGAAAAAAAAAAGCGAGTCTTAATATGAAATGCTGGATGAGAAGGGAGGATCAGAGAGGGAGAAGGAGAGAGATAATACCTGCTGCTGCCGAGCTACCTGCTCCCTCAGCTTGGTCGCCTGCTTCCTTAGGGCGTCCATTAGCGAGGGAATCGAGCGATTTGAAGTCGCCGACAACTGCGACAACTGCGGGGAGAAGAAGAACGAGAGAGAGAGAAGAGAGGAAACGGAGTTTGAGTTGATTTGAAGTATTAAATGGGCCCAAAATTAAAACAAGGCGGAACAAATGTTTTATTATCGCAGTGGTTTAACATCGGTCCATCAGGCCCATTTAATTTTTTTTTTTTAAAAAAAAAACTCTCAATGTTTTAAGATTGTCAGGACACTCCAGAACTTTAAAGACTGTTATCACTTCACAATTACAAATTATTGCAAAAATATAAAAATATTTTTTTAAGAAAATAAGTAGACGTCATGGAGTAAAATGAAGTGAATGACATGTTAATTTGTTTAACCAAAGCAAAGTTTGCCCATCAAAATATCTTCAATTTTCATTTGCGATATTGATTCATCAAACAAAATGGCATGTCAAGTATGCCATTTTGAAATTTATCCAATATAAAATATTCTATAAATTTTATGACTGGGATTAAAAGTTAAAACAAAATCTAACTTCCAACTGTAATCTAAACAATCTTCACAATTCAACTTACCCAAATCGTTCATTAAAGCAAGGCCAAAAGAAGGCAAACCATGTAATGAGACCAACGTCTTCCCCACACTATACAATCAACACTTTTAAAATCGAATCTGGAGATCATTCGCGCTCGAAGAGAGAAACAAAGGGAATCTGATCATACTGTAGCACGCTCGCAGCTCGCTTGAATTCACTTCTTAGCATGTCAATGCTGCACCTGTCAACATGTCGACCAAGATCATGGGAAGTTTCGAAAGGATCCTCGATGCATAAGAGATGACGGTCGTTTCCAATTCGTCTAGTCCAGTTCTTTATTTTCTTGCTGCCATGAAATGTAACTTGACATTAGGAGAAAGAAGCAAGAATGGCATCAAACACAATTACTTTAGCATATATGTTTATCATTCATCAACTAATAGTTAGTTTCTTAAACGAGCAACGAGCAACGGGGGACATCATAATTTATCATTAGTTTCAACTCCTGTAGATGATTAAGTTTTAGAATATTATCGATCAGATTCAACAAGAACAACTTAGCCAAGTTCTAAGTATACTTCTCTATCATATAGACTTGATTCATGAAAGGTATGATTAAAAAAATGATACCTGATTATGCACCCAGTGCGAACCGAAATCACATCGCGTGTATAATTGTGGGCGAAGGCCCAGTAGTGGAAGAACCCCCAAACTAATTCTGCAAGGCTTTCGTCATTTAGAGAACCAAAATTATGGAGTTCATCCACTTGATCAAAATAAGCACAATCAGTATCTTCCACCGTCAACATATAAGTTAGCTCCATTTCCTAATAAATGATGGAAGAGTGTGAATGTTAGACCAAAAAAGTTAACTTAGAAGTTTGCCAGGGTTTCTCGTATATGCTCTTAAACATTTACTAGGTCGGACGACAAGTAACCTTGTCATATACCATGCCCTCGAAGAAGTTTACTTGAACTTAGCAATTCTCTATCAAGATGGACATGAATCATGTTTTACTAGAGTTCTATTGGCTTCAATTGATCTATATTGCTTTTTGGAAAGTGTCAATATCTATTCACATCGAAACACATCCTGCAGTACTACTATAAATAGTTCACACCTGTAAACATGGTAGGATGGCTGGTCGGCGCAGTTGTAAGAAGTTAATACACAAGAGTACATACCTAAAAAAGTAAAAAAGATGATAATGACAATAATAATTTTGTTCATTTTCTAGAAAACTTGCGATGACAAAAAAAAAAAAAATTCAAATTACTCACGCATAGCTAGAAAGGGTGCCTTCGAAAGTGTTATTCATTTCTCTTGACCTTGCCCAATGTTTCACAATATAAGCCAATTGGTGTAACCTGTTGTCTATCTTTGCGTAATCCCTGAGAAGCTTTGTATTTGCCACAGCTAAAAGATTGTTGATGCATATATCACAACAAATGCCGGTCGATGGGTCTGTCATCTTCACGATAGGAACCCGAGCATTAGTGATGGCCTGCAAGTAAAAGTTTTTCACACCTTCAATGTCTGAAATAGAAGGAAACAAATACCTCTTGTTGTTTCAAGGAGTTAGAAAAAAGAAATTATGATGTTAGAAGTTTAAGAATGGTGAATCAAAGAAACAATTTCTAAAACATCGAGAAAATAAAGTTACTATTTTCTTTAGTTCATGATTAGCTACAAAAGAAAAAGGAAATTAACAAGACTAGAATCATAAAGTGTTAGCGTTAGAACTCAATTGTAAGTATTTGTTCCTTCACTAAAACAACTTTTTTGCTCAAGTACCTAGTTTGTATTATAAACCAAAGGGTTAGGTCTTCCACTACTCAACCGACACAAGTTATGTTCAAAACAAATTCTATCAATATAATTAACTAGTATTATATTCCTTAAAAACTTGATCTATCATCTATTACTAATTTACTATCTCTTCGCCTACATGGTTTTTAATTTTAGAGTAGACTTCATAAAGTGTAACTTTGTAAACCCGAGATCTTCTTCATTGTTGAATTACATGTGACAAAAATTATCACAAAATATGAACAGTTCGAGTTCTTTACAATCTAAGCCTACTGAGAGAATATATATATATATATACATCCCCTGTTTGGAATGCTAACAGAGTTCAGAATGGGTAGACGGCAATGTATGGGTCCTTGTAAACTCATAAATCAGGGAATTGTTTAACAATATTAAAATTATGAATTCGTTCAATTGATATATCTATTCAGGAATGAATGATGAACCTAGTCACATTCTTCGTAAACAAAATTTGCTAATTGACTAATTCATTAACCATCAGCATCATGAATCGTTATAACAATGCAATATAGTGTACTACTCAATAGGAACTAGAAATCAAATATATTTATAAAAAAAACTAATATACCATAAACATGTATAATCCCAGTGCAATCAATATTTGTCTCACAGACAAATTATTTAGATATGTTAAAAAAAAAGTTGGTTAAACAAGGAAAGAATCCATCTTTACTGACAAAAAAGCGATAAATTCTTTCATGTAACAGTATGAGAAATGCTAAAAGTTGAAAGTCCCAATACACAAATAGTTGAAAAATTAATCCACTAGATCTGAAATTTAAAGCACATAGAATAAACAATTAGATCTCCTCATACCTCTACATCTTGATAATTTTCTGATTGCAAAATATCTGCCAGTTTCAACAACATATCATGCTTGCTCTCACATTCGTCAATTGAAAGGCAAATATCAACATCACTGTTTGAGAACCCAAAAGAATTAGCACAGGATCCATAGAGATGTAACTTCACATTGGGCCATTCTTTGTTGATTATTACTGTTAGTGATTTCAGTAATAGATTTTGATTCTCTTTTTCAACATCTGATGGTAGTAAAGACTCATAAACTGAAACAAACCCAGGTGACAAAGTTTCTATGTCAGGGCGACACTCAATCCCTCTATGTTTCATCCCATGTCTTGATCTTTGTTTCCTTCTAAGAGGCTTTGATCCATCAAACTGCAGATGAAATAAAGTGAAGTGAAAGGGCTATAGCACTAGATAAAACTTAAACCTACTGATGACAGTATGAGATATTATTTTCTTTTACATATTCTAACATGAAAGTATTTATGCCCAGGCCACCCTGAAGATATCTTTTGGAACCAATATTGATTTTTCAAGAGCTGCACGATATGAAAATCATTGGATAAAAACATTGCATAGTTCAAATTCTTCTCGAGGTAAACGATGCCACAAGAATTTCAAAATGATATTGTGTACATTAAAAATAAATAAGAAAATTTGTTGACAGAAAGAAAACCAAGATTTTGTTGAAGAAAATTAATAAACATGGGAAAGAATATAAGAAACAACATCAAGTGTTTAGAAATTGATACTGTGAGCAAGCCACTGAAATCATAAGCAAATTATGGAAATCCGAGCTTCACAAGACCAATAGAAAAGTCCACAAAAGTATACTTCAAGCTAAAAACTGGAATCAAACCTCCACGTTTTCATCCAATGTCAAGCAAAGAATTTGTCATAGATCTCAAAAGGCAGACGCAATAGCAAGTTTGTCCTACCCATTAAGAAAAGCTTTAAAAATGTAAATAGCAAGACAAGACACATTTTCACAATTAATATTCATATCCATCACATAGATATCAGTAGGACGTCAGTATCCAAATTAACACTGCTTAAAATTGGTTATGCTTCAGTTTGAAGGTCATTTGCGTAGACACTTACTTTTGTAATATTGGAGAGTTGAACCTCTTGGTCCATGATGTTTCTGTGAAGTTTGTGTTATTAAATGCAAAAAAATTTAGATCTTGTGGGATGCAACATCCAAACAAGAAATTGTGGAAAAAGATATCATGTGAGAAAATTAAAATTTTAGAGAAATGTATAAGATTGCAATGGGATTTATTGTTAATCAAAGATGGCATACCTTAGCCAATGGAGTTGGAGGACGTCTATTTATGCGGGTTTGAGCTGGGTCTCCCTGAAGCGTCAGAGAATCAGTATGTTCATTGGGTAAGATATCCTCTTGACCATCACCACCATCTTCAGAAGAAAGGTTTTCTTTCCCTTCTCCACTCACAGGTTCATATCCAGATGAGCTCCAATCCTCAAAATCCTTGGGAGTTTTTAGATCCACATCTGATTCCTCAATCTCAAGTTTGTCGAAATTTGAAACAAATTCAATCTGATCAGGATCGTTGCCAGAAACTGTTTGCCATCCGCCATCTGTCAGTTCCTGTTGGCTGCGTTCGCCTACTTCTGAATTCCTATTCACGCACTGCATCCTAGTCACTGCAACCCACTCCGCCTTCCCCTTTTTCTTCTCCACCAAGGCTTGTGGTTGCCTCTGCTCATTCGTCTTCGGCTTCCAGCGCAGTGCGTGAGGGGAATGCCCTAGATCCATGTGCTTCCTCTGGTGCTGATCTCCAGTTGCATACGTTTTGTGCTGGCGTCTATACCCGGAAGGACCATCTCCGGCATTAATCTTTGGATAACCGTGCCAAAGGTCCGACCTAGGGTTATCAGAGGGAGTGTCATTCCCATATCCAGGGCGTCCATTGCCTCGTAGCCTCTGTTCCCCTAATGAATTAAGCGAATTCCTCGAAGTTTTTTCGTATCTATTCGGCCGCGACGGACGACGAACAGTAGGAGCACTTACCAAAGAGTCATTCCGATCATCAAAACCCTTCCTGCATTCTTCCGATTCCCGGGAATCGTCATTCGGAGGCCTAGGAGGAAGAATATCTTCAGGCTCCCAAGGGCCGGGCGGCAAATCATGAGGTATCGGCACCCTAAAAACCGGGCGCTCCTTAACCTCCACCACCGGATTCTGCGGCGGAGGAGGCGGAGGACGAGGATCCTCTACAGGAACCTCATGACACGGCAGAGGGATGAGCTTGTGCAACAGTAAATGAAAACTGAGAGGGGGATTGGCGAGCGGCGACGCTTGCGGATCGGCCAGAGCCGGGTGGCGAAGAATGTGGCGACCGAAGGAGCGGTCCGAGGAAGCACCACCGGCACCATCGCCGGAGGAATCGCCGACGCCGGCCATCGCGTGTTTCCGCCGTCGACGACCGCGGAGTTTAAAAGGGGAGAGCAAGATTGATACGCGAAGGAGTGAGAGAGAGGGGTTCACATCCAACGGCTAGCATTGCGTAGTACTAAATCGCGCTTGCCTTTTGTGTAGGGACCAGATCACCCCATCATTTTTTTCTTCTTTTTATTTTTTTCGCTTTTTCAAAAATTATTTTTAAAATTCACTGTGCATGATTCTTTTTCTTTATTTCTTCATCTTATTTTCCTATTTTTGCAAAATGGTCCAAAGATTATAAATAAAGGTCACCATGCATGAGTTTCCCCCTTTTTTCCGAAAAGATTCCCAAAGTTTTCTTTTTTATAGTAAAAAAGTTCAGAGTGGCAGCTTTTTATTTTAAGCAATTGCACATTATCTTTTACTATTTATATATTAATCCAATACTTTTATGTTGGAGAAGGAATAAGCATACTCCTTGTATAAAAATAAATTTATCATATAATAATCTCTAAAAAGATGGTGCTAAATTAACGCTATTCTTTTTCTACTAGATCATCAAAATGTTAAGATAGTATATATATATATATAGAATTATATTAACATTATAAAATAATAGATACAATAGCTTCAAACCACCCTTTGCTAAATTGGAATCAAGCCTTTGAAATGGTTATTGAAATTTGACTTTATAAATTTTATTTAAAAATATTCATGAATAATTCACTATCCTTATTCATCAATATTAGCCCGTTGAAATCTTAGACATCCCATATTATATTCTGTTCGTCACATGCTCATTTGAATGTTATGATTTACCTTTTTTATGATAACCTTGAGTCAGATACGATGGGAGCACTATAGATGAATATTTCATTTTTTTTTTTGCCACAATATTAGTCCGTTGAAATTTACAATCCTAAAATTAACCTATTTTTTATTGTGTGATATGCCTAGTCACCATCCTAGCACTCCATCCATGTTACCAACAGCGAGATACTTAGTCAGCAGGACATAGGACACACCTAGATGGTCCACGCCAAGTCATCGTGTCCCAAAAGCAGGGGATGATTAATCACCATAGCGCCAAAAGCCTTAGTCACCCCACTAGCAGACGATTAGATAATAGATCAAGAATCAAGAATTCAAAATTCAATTGCCAACATGTGACAGGTGAAAAACTTCCATTAAACCAATCATGATTCAACATCATGGTCTTTTTTTCTCATTCTCTTCCCCGTCAAGTGCTATGGTTCCAAGGCAGGAGAATATTTGTTTCCTTCTTCCTTTGCAGCGAAGGAAAATTGACCATCCGTACGCAAAGAATAAGCGACAGCTTCAAATCTACAAAGTCATACCGGTCTGCCTTCCTAGAAATTTCTCATAAAATTTTTTCTATCGGATAAAAAATAAATTAAAAAACACTCATCAATCCAGCACTCTTATCTTATCGCTCATTAAAGAAAATTTATTTGTTAATGTATGAAAATTGAAATTTAATTCGTTTGAAAAATTAAGAAGAGCGCACCATAGCCCCAAATCCTGACTCTTTAATTCATCATATCAGATCAGGCTAGTACTCTCATTCATGCAATTTGACAATGCAATACAGACGGAGAGCCTAACACAAGATCATCTCAGTGTCAATCAACATCACAGGATCAATCTTCTGGCTCTGCTTAACAGTGTCCCTTTGGAGGCATCTAGTGGCTAACGCATGAGGTATTATCATCATGAGATCTAAGATTCAAATTTCAGCAAAATCGAGATAAATGTCTCCCTTATGTGTTAGTCACTATTCCAAAGACTAGTAGTCATCCATGATTTACTTCCTTCGTGTTAACCCTGAGATGATTTGACGAAAACACTAAGGACGAACGTATTCATCTTTTTACCACCATGATTTTAGACAGCAGCCATTCAACTCACCTGGCCTAAGTTGGAGTATCGAAAAACAATAATAATTTACTAAATTATATAATCAAGTTCTCATAATATTCAAAATGCATATAAGTTTGCTTTATATTTACTAAAACGCATAACCATTTCTCATTAAACCCCTTATTTATCAGCAATCGATTGCTCATCTACTAACAGTCCGTTATTACGTAGATAATTAATTACACTGTTAATTTCTGGATTTGTTATGCTTGTTTCGTGGATATCTGTCACTCGATGGTTAGTTTCTTCGAATTCTCACAAATCTAGATCATCAAATGAATTCCTTTGATCAAAATTTGTTAATGGGCTTACACATCTCAGAATTATTTCAAAATAGAATCATTGCACTTCCGTGAGTCTCGAGGTTAATTACATAAATTTTACCATCTAAATAGAAAATTATGAATTTTTAAAATTGATATCATTTTAAAATATTGATTCATCGAAGAATTTGATATTTCAAACTCACTCATTAATTTACAAGAATCATCCATCCATTATGAATCTACGGCATAAGATAAGGGGCATCTCCAATCAAAAATTTTAAAGAAGCTTGTATAATGAAAAAATTGAAAGAAAAAAAAAAATTCTAACCAGATGCAAGGTTCGAGATTTATAAAGTAAGAGTGGTAGTGAAATTTAAAATTTACACTGTCATTTCAAAATTAACAATATGGATATAGCCAATAAATAATTATGTAAAAATAATTAATAATATAGGCTGAGAGATACATCTTCCCTATAGTTTTTTCTAAAAATATTAATATTCTCTCGGTATGATTGGATCTTTTCTAACAAAAAAAAAAAAAAAAAAGATAAATTCAGATATAGCCTTATTGATTATTTTTGGGATAATCGGTCAGTCCGATGGAAGTTTTCTATCGACCATCAAGATAAATCGGAAAGTACGCGCGATGACCAACTGCAAAACCCAGTATCCTTTAGTTGCGCTCCTCATTTAAAGAAAATTTTTCTACAATTACGCCATAACTGAGGATCGAACCATAAGTACCTAGGAGACAACCTGAATATCCTACCATGGTACCAAAGCCCTAAGGCGAATACGATCGGACTATGCTCGGTCCTTAATCGTTGATCAGCCCATAAGACAACGCCATTCGACTTCATTTGTCGTGTTGTGCTTGTAGATCTGTTGGGTCATGACTGGGGCAGATGGTGCCTAGGACATTCGGTCGTGTGACTCGTCCTCTGTGCCGATCGGGACGATTGCCAGCACTGACCCGACCCCTGTGTCGACCAGAACGATTAGTAGTAGCACTTGACGGCTAAACTTCCTTTCCTTGTGAGTCCTTGGGCGAGCATGGTCTTGGCTAACTTCATTCAAATTTCTCAAAGACCGTGCAAATCCTTGATAATTATGGCTGAGCACGCAGTAATACTTTTTTAATTAAGTTAATTAAATGTTATCCAGTGATCGAAGGGCACGTGTCCCGCACTGCAACAGCACGCTTGACGTGATAAGCAGATATTCGTTTGCAACGCGACATGCGTCTTTTCAAATTCAACGGTTGGATCTACTTCTAGGTTTCCATAACTCTAGATTGGATGGTTGAGGTCGATCGAAATCAAGGTTTATAAACCTTGCATGTGTCGCCGCCTTCCTAACTTCGCGTCTTCATCTTCCAGCTTCCCGACAACACTACGTCCTTCTTCCTTTCTAGCGATCCTCCTTGTAAGCACCCTCCTCCTTTCAATTGAATCCTTTCGTTGCTCTTCAATTTCTTAGTTTTCGATGGTAAGTACTTCGCGATCCCTTGCCCCTGTCCTTAGACTCTGATACACTTCCATCGAGTTAAAGTTCGACGGGGGTGATGCTGAGAGTTTACAAGCTGCTTATGAGCTCCCCCTTGGCTATGAAATTATTCTCCCTTCTTTTGAACCATCGGCGGGTCATTTATGCTTCTTTAGAGATCAATTCACCACCAGACTGCGGTTCCCGGTCTATCCCTTTTTTCCGTAATTTGTAAATACTTTCGTCTCTCTCTCCACCAATTAGTCTCAAGCTCTTTTAGGCTACTGTGCGGAGTCGTCGTCCTTTTCCGCCTGCACGACATTCCTTTGACCCCTTGACTCTTTCGCTACTTATATTATCCTAAATTGTCTAAGCCGAGGACCATTCTATTCCAAGCTCGAGTGGGATTGATCTTCTTTGATAAAATGTCGTCCTCCAATAAGCATTGGAAGGACTACTTTTTCTTCGTACGTTTTCCCGCGCGGCCAGATTTCCCGACCGGCTAGTAGCTAGAGGTTGCGAATTTGCCATCGCTCGAGAAGTACAAAGGCCAAGCGGACTATCTCCAAGCGACCTCAAGTTTGGCTGGACAGAAGTATCACATTCATAAGTTGTTGCTGAAAGGCGTCCTCTACATGTTTGCCCTGAGTTTGATCCGCAAGAAGCTTCCGTCCAACCTAGGTATGCTCTTTCTTAGTCTAACCTTTGAATCTAACTGATTTTGCTCTTTCTTTTGCAGCTCGAGTTATGTTGCGTGCACATCTGACCGACAAATCCAAACTCGTAAACACAGAGATCAATCCTATGGCCATAGCCGAACTGGAGGGTCGCGGCTTGCAACCGGTTGGCTGGCAAGAAGATCCACTTGGAGAGAGTGAAAGAGTGCCAGCGGAGGGGAGTGAAGGGGAGCAAGCCGGACAGCTGGCAATGGAGCAAAAGAGCACCAGCCGATCGGACTTCCTTCCGAGTGATCTCCAGCACTGTCGTCGACTCGGCCTCCGAGTCGGCTTCTTCTAGAGAGCCTCTGATAATCCGGAAGAGGCGTCGTACGGAGATTACCGCCTGATCCGCCACCTCTGCTACGCAGACTCCAACCAGGACTAATCCACGTCTTCCATCCGAGCGGGGAGAAACTGTTGGGACCTTGACGTCTGCTAGTGGGGGGTGAATAGCGTCTCAACCAAATCGTCACTTCCATAACACAAGCCGTTTACGTGATTCAAATATTAGGGCTCCTACTCTACGGCTGTCCATAAGGTGGACGATCCCAATCTGTCGATGGATAACTCCCCGGAAACCTCCAGCTAGCTCAAACCTCATTCTCGGTGGAGAAACCTCACCACAACCTTGATCCAAACACTCTTAGATTACAAAAAGAGCTTGGAGGCTTTGGAAGACTACTAATAGGGGTTAACCATCTCTATTTCGTCAACCATGCCCAAGCACCCCGAGCTCTATTAAATAGAGCTCGAAAGGAAAACACTAAGTTATTTTTCCACTACTAGTCGACTAGTGCATGCACCAGTCGACTGGTCCTTTAAGTGAAGCCGACCGTTACCCAACGGTCAACTACCAGTCAACTGCTACAGTTCTGCTACAGTGTCGCAACATTGCTGTAGTGTTGCTACCATGCTGCTATAGTAAACCCTAAAACCATAGGATTTTGCCCTGAGTACAATCATTTAACACTCGTCCTCGCCCGACCAACCTAGATTTAGCCTTCTAGCCTTCTCCATCAGCCTCGCACCCCTTGGATGTCTCCCCATCCTTCACGTCTTGCCTTCTGGAGCTTCCTTCTGACATGTCCTTGTTGTCGGGTCTTCCCTTGCCAAGAGGCTCCTTACCTCCGGAACTTCATCCATTACCAAGTCACACTTGGACTTACGTTGCCAAGACTACATACTTGGACTTACACCGCCAATATTCATCCTTGAACTTTTCTTCTTTGCCAACATCACACTTGGATTTTCTTCGTTGTACCTGTATCCTGCACACTCACAATGCATATCAAATACAACAATAAATCTAACTTAAACCTTTGCTCAAACATCAAAACCTATGGTATCTAGATTACTCCAACAATCTCCCCATTTTTGATATTTGGTAACCCGTTTAAGTTAGAGAAACATAAATGTAATAACAATGCAAATAAATATATAAATCATCTCATGCATAAATAATGGAACTTAAATCTCTAGGCTCCCCCTTAACCTAAGCTCCCCCTTGAGCTAGGATTTCCTGCAAAGATAAACTTCTCCCCCTTTGCTAATAAATGAGCAATCACTCCCCCTTTACCTAAGCTCCCCCTTGAGCTAGAATTTCTTGCAAAGGTATGTAAGTTTCTCACTTAAACTTAAACTTCTCCCCCTTTACCATACATCAAAAAGAGCTCTAACAATCTCTTAATTATTGGACTCTTTGATCTCTAATAACCATAAACATCATGTATTAATCCCTCATAAGATTACATACATATTTATCATCCTTTTAGTCACTTTCTAATGCTAAAAAACACTTCCATCCTGGTATCAGTCGACTGCACTAGGTACCAATCGACTGTCCCCTTCGATTTCAACTCACAGAGCCCTCTGTGTTCGAATTACACTATTACCAGTCGACTGGTATCGGCATCAGTCGACTGCCCTCATTAAATTGAGCTTACAGAGACATTCTATGCTCAAAAATACTATTACCAGTCGACTGGTATCTGCACCAGTCGATTGGTACCCTATTTCTGCAAAAATTAACCTTTTCTAATCCACTTCAAAAATGCATCAAAAATTCTACAAACCTCCAAAAATTCTCAAATTTTTTGGAGAAGTATATTTTAACCTTATCTACTTGAGAAAAATATATATAAAAATATATTTATTATAGGTCCCAAGATTGACATAAAATTCAAAACTAACTAAATTATTCAATTGAATCTTAACCTAAAGTTCTAGTTTTGGCTTCCTCTTGATGTATTTGCCCATACTAAAGCACAATGCATCCCTAGCATTAGTTTATATGACATATATACATTCAAAACTAATTTTCACGCAATATGAAATCTTTTTCATATTTTCATGCATGATACTCAACCCAATTGTATCAATTTCTTGGATTTGAGACTCAAGTCTGTCTCTAAACCGCTTTGGCACATTTGATTCCTCATTTTGAGTCCCAAGCATGGTCTGCTTGAGATTCATTTACCATATATCCAAAAGACTCTTTGAGCTCCTCCTAGAGCTCTTAGTCTTAGCCACCTCTCTAGGTGACTCATCCATTATGGTTAGGTCACTTCGGTGCATCTCGGGTGACACTTGGCCTACAAAACTCACCTTCTTAACCTTAGACACCTTGTTTTTGGTTATTTCGTCTTGTCCTTAACCTTGGATACCTCATCCTTGCCATAATTATATGTCACCATAGCATATTCCTTTTTATTGGCATTGAATGATTTTCCCTTATCCTTGGTTACTCCTCCCTTACCAATGTCATGTGCTACCTTAGCACTTGACCTCCTTTTGATCTTAAAGGGACCCAATTTGATATTTTTGAGTCTTTGACCACCCAAATACATGTCAAGTCCTCTAGGTCTAATAATGAACTTATCTAGGACTTTCTCCATTTCTTCAAGCCTTACCTTCAAGGCTTGATTTTCCAATTCTAGGATTCTAACCCTAGAGTCAACATGTCCACCTTGGATATCACTAGACCTACCCACCTTCCTAGGCATGTGTCTCCCCTTCTTGGGATTAATGCTTAGGTTTTCAACCACCTTCTTCTCCTTAGGCAAGATAAGTTGTTTCCTTTTAGGTCTATCATTTCAAAATGATTTCCTAGGATTATCACCTACATTAACCCTATTCCTATCATTATATCTAAAACCATAAATATGCATGGGAAAATAATTCATATTATTTCTAACATGCATGGAGGAATTTGAATTTGAACTTGAATTCAAGTTAGGGTTTACCTCCCTTACCCTTGAAGCTCTCTTCTTCTCCCACTTCCTTAAGTGCGCCAATTTTTTGAGCTCTCCTCTTCTTAGGCACTTTGTATGGTAGTGACCCCACTCACCACATGTGAAACATCGAATGTGCTTCTTCTCCTTCTTCTTTCTACAACTCACATTAGTTTCTAAATTAACTTTAGTGAGTTTAGAGTTTACCTCCTTTACCTTCTTAAGCGAAGGACACCTACTCTTGTAGTGTCCCATCTTACCACACTCAAAGCATTTGATGTGGCTCTTCTCACTCTTCTTGGTAGTTGAGGTTGAGGGTTGAGCTTCCAAGACCTCCTCATCCTTGGATTCTTCTTCTTCTTCACTTGAAGATGTGGATAGTTCCACTTCGTCCTCCCTTGAAGATGTGGATGATACCCCTCATCTTCCTTCTCCTCCTCGGATGTTGAACCCGTGTCAACATCTTATTGGTCTTTCTCTTCTTTGACCAATGAGTCCTTCTCCTTAGGCTCCTCCTTTTCTTGGATTTGTGTAGGACTCTCATGAAGCGCAATTACCTTTTTCTAAAGGTCACTTGCATTCTCGTATTCACCTACATTCAATATCACATTAGTGTTGGGTTTTTCGGGCCGCGAAAATCGCTTTTCGCGTCGCGGAAACCCCGAATCACCCAAAGCCGTAGATCCGTGCAAGGAAAACTGAACAAAAATTACGAGTACGAGTTTTAAATATCTAGATCTACTCCTAGATCTATGTGTCAAGAAGTATACCTTGAAGCGTGCCCTTTCGCGTTCCCGCTCGTCCAAGGAATTGCCGGATCTCTAGACCGTCAAGCGTCGGTCCTCTAGAAGTATTCACACGGACACGTAGGTGGAGAAAACCTCACACAAAGGTGTGCTAGCACCTTGGTAAGATTCGGCCAAGCAAGGAGGAGAGGGAGAGGGAGAGCTTCAAGAGGAAGAAGGAAGAATCATGCACACTTGAATGAATGAATGAAAATCAATTCACCCCATTCAAAATGTGGTCGGCCATTATCTTCATGTGTAACTCCCTATTAAATGCAATTAATGTGAAGTTATTAAGAAAATGGCTTTGTAACTTCCATGAGGTGGCACCCATGATGATGTGGAGTAACATCATTGGTCCACTTCAATGCCAACTCACCAATGAGGTGGCATAAAGTCAAGTCAAACTTGACTTTTAATCCTCCTCTCAAGTCAAGTCAAACTTGACCAAATCTCTTCCATGGTTGATTGAATCCAACCATTTGATTCAAGTCAACTTAATATAATGAATCTAATTCATTTAATTAAATTGATTCAATGAGTCAAAATCTAAATTAGATTCATTGAACACATGAATCAACTTGAGTCGAACTCAAGTTAGCCCAATTAGGATTACTCTTAATTCAATTTGATTCATCAAATGAATCTAATCCTCTTGGTTCATCATATGAACCTAATCTCCATCTAATTGTCCTAAGTGTGTGACCCTATAGGTTCTTGTAACGTTGGCAATGCCCTAAACCCATTTAGGAGCATAAGTAATGAGCGGTATCTAGCAACACATCATTACTACCCAAGTTACAAGAAATGTCGAGATCCAACATCACCTTGTGACTCCTCACAATATATGACAAGTGTCCTTCTATCCTAGACATCTAGATTGATCAATATGAGGCATAGACCGTGTCATCCTCTAATCAATCTAAATCTTGAACTCCAAGTAGACACACTAAATCAAATGAGCTCAATATCCTATATTGACTCATTTGGGCATGACCATGCACTTCGTGGTCTCACTCTATCAAGAATACCGATGTCACTCCCGTCATATAGGAAGGATAGATCTCATCTACATCACTCATATCCCTCCGCATAATTTGTTACATACCCAGTAATCGCCTTTATAGTCCACCCAGTTACGGGTGACGTTTGACGAAACTAAAGTACATAACTCCTTATGTAGGGATTTATGGTGACTTCAGGTCTAAGGACTAGTAGGCATACTAATAGCCATATGAGAAAGTATATGACACTCATATAACGATCCATGATACTTTCTCATGGCGGGTCATTCAGTATACATTCTCTAATGTATACCCATGTGTCAACTTGATATCTCTATATCCATGACTTGTGAGATCAAGTCATCGAGTTGACCTACATGCTAGTCTTATTGCATTAACATTGTCCCTGAATGTTAATACTCGACTAGGAATTATTAAGAGTAGTGTTCCCTATATCATCTCACTATCGGTTCAACTAACCGATTGATATAGGTGAGAACCATCTACTCAAGGACATTATTATACTTAGTTTATTTGGCACCAATACAAGTAAGTATAATAACCAAAATCCAAATGCCTTTATTAATATACAAGAATATGATACAATTAGTCCATACAATCATCAAATGATTGGCTCTAGGGCTCTAACTAACAATTAGGAGGTAATAAATTAATTAAAATTCTAGTTACCTCCTTGCCCATCTCCGATTGCTCCCTTTGCTCCTCAGTCCAATATCGAGGTCGGAGACGCTTTCCTTTCTTATCCGTTGGAGCTTTGAATGGTTCTTCCAACGCAATTCATTGGTTCTAATTCATTTGGGACCACATCTCCATAAGCTTTCTCCAATAGTCAAAGTCCTCGCGCTCGTATGGAGGTGGGATTCGGATGTCCCATCCTAGCGGACCTTCCGACTCCATCTTCTTCCTCTAGCACTCGCTCCCTTGGCTATTAGTCCAACAAGAGCTCACCTAGCTCTGATACCACTTGTTGGGACCTTGACGTCTGCTAGAGGGGGGGGGGAATAGCGTCTCGCCCAAATCGTCACTTCCGTAACACAAGGTGTTTACGTGGTTAAGAGATTAGGGCTCCTACTCCACGGTTGTCCGTAAGGTGGACGATCCCAATCCGTCGGTGGATGACTCCCCGGAAACCTTCGGCTAGCTCAACCTCCTTTTTAGAGGAGAAACTTCACCACAACCTTGATCCAAACACTCTTAGATCACAATAAAGGCTTGGAGGCTTTGGAAGACTACTAATAGGGGTTAACCACCTCTATTTCGTCAACCATGCCCAAGCACCCCGAGCTCTATTAAATAGAGCTCGAGAGGAAAACGCTAAGTTATTTTCTCGCTACTAGTCGACTGGTGTATGCACCAGTCGACTGGTCCTTTAAGTAAAGTCGACCATTACCCAACAGTCGGCTACCAGTCGACTGCTATAGTGTACCAGTCGACTGCTATAGTACTGCTATAGTGTCACAACAGTGCTGCTACAGTAAACTATAAAATCGTAGCATTTTGCCCAGAGTACAGTCACTCAATATTTGTCCTCACCCGACCAACCTAGACCTAGCCTTCTAGCTTTCTCCATTAGCCTCGCACCCCTCGGATGTATCCTCATCCTTCACGTCTTGCCTTCTGGAGCTTCCTTCGGCTATGTCCTTGTTGTCGGGTCTTTCTTTGCCAAGAGGCTCCTCACGTCCGGAACTTCATCCATTACCAAGTAACACTTAGACTTACGTTGCCAAAACTACATACTTGGACTTACATCGCCAATACTCATCCTTAGACTTTTTTCCTTTGGCAACATCACACTTGAATTTTCCTCGTTGTATCTGCATCCTGCACACTCACAATGTATATCAAATACAACAATAAATCTAACTTAAAATTTTGCCTAAATATCAAAACCTAGGGCATCTAGATTGCTCCAATAGAAACCTTCGCACCTGCGCTTGAGCAAGCGATAGTCATCCCGCATACTTCGCTTTCATATGATCGGATGCCTTCTTTGTCCGAGCTGCCGCAAGGAACAATTTATGCGTCACTGGTCGCTTTCATACCGCCCCCACCTCTGTCGAAGGCTCAGAAGTCTCGAATCCGCCCAGCGTCGATGTCTCAGTCGGCTGGCAGAGCAACCTTGCCCTGTCTGCGCTGAGTGGCAGGCGCCACATATCAACGGTCATTCATCTACCCATGGACGAGTGGCTCAACTCCGACAACGCTAAATCCCAAACTCCGGAGCACCAAATAATTATCCAGGGGTCGCTCACATAGATATGGGTTGACGCCCAGGCCCGAGCGACGGTCATGCCTCCAGGGACTCTCAGTGACAGTCATACCCAGATGTGCACTGGGGTAAGTATTTTACTTATATATTCCTATTTATCGCCACTCGACCTTAATAAATTCATGCTTCCTCACAGTATTGAGTAGATAGCTTAGCCATGTGCCAAAGACTCATTTTTGGAGCAAGAAGTTATACAGTTGCGCGCCCCCGAGCAGCCAGGAAGCGGCTTCTCAGGCATAATTGGAGCAAATGAGCACTGAGATGGCTCAATTAAGAGTCGATCTGCGTAAAAGCTCTGAGCAGCTGGAGGCAGAGAAGAGCAGAGGCACCGAGCAGACTACACATTGGCTCGGCTTGATAAACAAGTCAGCTCTTTTGAGTCCAAGCACAACTTGGCCAACACTAGGAAGCTCTGGGCCATCAAGGATTTGGAGATCAAAAATAAGGAGTTTCAGGTGTTGGCTCAAAACTTGAAGGAGGCTAAGGCCGCACTGAAAGCCAAGCGAGAGAAACGATCGACCGAGAAGACTGCCGCGAAGATCTAGCTCACTGCGAAAGATGGAGTGCTCACCTCGAAAGATGAGGAGCTGGCAACGTTGAAGGCAGATCTGGAAGCCTCCTGATCGGCCCTAGCGATGTATCCAGGGGCCGACTTTAGTAGGTTTGAGCTCATGAAACGGGCCTACATCCGCTCAAACGCTTTTAATGACAAGGCCGTCGATCGGGTACATTGTCTATTCAACCTTGCTATCGACAGGACACTCTACCAACTGAAAGAAGGTGGCTACATCCCAACCACTCTAAAAAGCAAGGCCATCAGCCGGGACAAGTTGACTGAGTCACTACCCGACGATGCTTTGGATTATTTGGAGTGAGCTTGCTTGAGCGAATGCTGAGTTATTTTGTATGACTCTTCATGCACTTGTAAGTTTTATGCAAGTATCTATGAATGGCCGCCCGTTCGACAGACCTTTTTATTTAATGTCGATCCTTCGTTCTGTGTCGTTCATCTTTTCTTTTTCATATTTTTCGATGTTTCATTGCACTACTACGCAAGGTCAGGACTGCGAACCACTTACCATGAAGCGAAATATTTATAGTGTGGCTCCATGGCCCACCGATCAATGTCATATTACTTGCTTGGACGAGCCATTTTTCGTTGGTCTCGGGTTTATAGTCGCTTCTCGACTATTGATGTAGATGAGGGTTTAAGGTCGCCGCTCAACCGTTGAATGACATAGACATAGATTTAAGGTCGTCGCTCGACCATTAATGAAGACTGGATTTAAGGTCGTCGCTCGACCATTGATGAAGACTGGGGGTTTAAGGTCGTTGCTCGACCGTTGATGACAACAAGAGTTTAAGGTTGCCACTCGACCATTGATGTCGACAAAGGGTTAAGGTCACCGCTCAACCGTTGATGAGGATTGGGGTTTAAGGTCACCGCTCGACCATTGATAATGACAAGGGTTTAAGGTCGTCGCTCGACCATTGAAGACGACAAAGGTTTAAGGTCGTCGCTCGACCGTTGATAACGACAAGAGTTTAAGGTCGCCACTCGATCGTTGATGATGATAAGGGTTTAAGGTTGCCGCTCGACTGTTGAGGATGATAAGAGTTTATAGTAGCCGCTCGACTTTTAACTTGGCCGATCGAATCAAGAGTCTGGAAAACTTGATTTTTATTCATGTCTCCTGCATTCATAAGGTATATACACAAATACATCTATATTTGCTTATGCACCTCTCACCCGAACCTGTAAGATTGGAGATGATTCGCGCTCCATAGTCGCTCGAGCTATCTCATCTTCGTCCTCCAAGTAGTAGGCCCCCGAGTGGAGTTTTTGTATGACCTTGTAAGGTCCCACCCATGGCACCTCGAGCTTGGTGACGTCCCAGACTGGCTTGATTCTCTTCCAGACAAGATCGCCGACCTGGAAAGACCTTGGGATCACCTTCGGTTGTAGTTCTGTCTCATCCGCTGTCGGTATGCCATTAGCCGAACGACAGCTTTATCCCGTACTTCATTCACTAAGTCGAGCTCGATTAACCTCCGTTCGGCGTTTCCCTCATTATAGAGTTGCACCCGGTCGGATTCTACCCCAACCTCCACGGGGATCACCGCTTCTCCTCCATACACCAGCTGGAATGGTGTTACGCTGGTCACCTCTTTCGGAGTCGTGCGAAGTGCCCATAAGACACTTGGGAGTTCGTCAACCCAGCTACCCCTGGTGTGGTCAAGTCAAGCTCGTAAGCCTCTAAGGATCTTCCAGTTTGTGACTTTCGCTTGGCCGTTGCTTTGTGGGTAGGCCACTGAGGTGAAGGCCTGCTGGATGTCATAGCTTTCGTACTACTCCTTAAACTTCCGACCCGCAAACTGCCTCCCTTTATCCAAAATTAGCCGGTGAGGGATGCCGAACCGACACAAGATATTCTGCCAAATGAATTTCATGACCATATGTTCACTTATCTTTGCTAGTGGCTAGTATTGGTTAAACCTAGGAAAACGTACCGGTTCCACTGTACAAAAATTTTTGTACAGGTGTCGAACCTTTCCTTAAATAACCTATTATGTTCTTTAGAAGTTAAATTAGGAATCGCAGACGGAACTTAACATCATTGATTCCAAATTTAACTTATCTGTTCTTAATGGTTTAGATTTGAATCACAAGCGAAACTTAACACTATTGATTCAAATCTACCTAAATTATTAATTCCATAAATATTAATTTCCAAAATTGGCTTCCAGGACTGCATGGCGAGGCACATGACCTTCTTGGATATGGGAGCAACCACCACCGCCTAGGCAAAGCCTTTTAAGGAAAGCTAATATTTATTTCCTTAAATAATTTTAGGTTAACCAAAAAGAACAATCGAATCACAAGTTCGAAAAAGAAGAAAACACAAACTCGAAAATCTATTTCGAAAAAATAGATCTAATTGCCTCTTGTATTTAGAATTCATACAAAGAAAAATAACTAGTATGATGCGGAAGAAAAATACTAGTTATACCTTCTCTTTGTAAGCTAATGACCTCAAGATCTTCTGCCGTATTCCTCGTCTCGCCTTGGACGTTGTGTGGGCGACGATCCTCCAAGATGAACACCACCCAAAAGCTTCCTCCTTCTTCTTCTAAAATCCGGCCACCACCACCACCAAGGAGAAGAGAGCAAAGGGAGAGGAAGAAGGGAGAGTGCCGGCCACCAAGAGATCACCCAAGCAAAAGAATAAGAGTTGTGTCTCATGAAGCCCCCTCACCCCTTCTTTTATATTACTTGCCCAAGGCAAATAAGGAAAAATCTTTTTAAAAAAATAAAATCATCCAAGAGTTTTTCTTTTTTCCTTTTTATTTTTCCTTTTCTTTCCTCTTGCTTGAATCAATCACCAATCAATGGTTATGATCAATTCTATTTGGTTTAGGATTGAATTTGGTTTAATCCTATTGGCCGGCCCTTGCTTGGGCACCAAGCAAGGTGGCCGACCACAATTAAAAGAAAAGGAAAAATAATTTTTAAAAATTTTACAAGAAGAAATTCTCTTATAAAATTTACAAGCTCTCTTTCCTAAAGTATGAGTTAAAAAAGGAAAGTTTCTAAAAATTAAAACCATGTTTTAAAATTTAAAAACTCTCTTATAAAATTTTCTTTTTTAACATGGTGATAGAAATTTTAAATTTTAAAACTTCTTTTCCTTTTTTTTTCTAAACCATAAGAATGGTTAAAAAGGAAAGTTTTTAAATCTTTTAAACTCTCTATTTAAACATGTAGCCTAATTCAAATAAGGAACGTTTTAAAAAATTAAAATCTCTCTTTTAAAACTTATAGTTTTCTACAAAGAGAAGATTTTTAAAATTCAAAACAACCCTCCCTTTTTGAATTATTATGGCCGGCCCCTACAAGCTTGGTCACCAAGCTATAGGGCCGGCCCCTTTCAAGAGGGTGTGGCCGGACCATTGCTTGGTGAGCTATAGGGCCGGCCCCTTTCAAGAGGGTGTGGTCGGCCATTGCTTGGTCACCAAGCAATGGTCCGGCCCCCTTCTTGGACACCAAGAAGAGCCTTACATTTGGATGGACTTGAGGCTATAATGAGGCTACGACAGGGACCTAGAGGAGAAATTGATTTTGGCCTTCCGATGAGCTTGAGTATCCCGTGTTCGCCCCGAACACACAACTCAAGTTCATCGATAATAACTCATTCCACTAGAGAGTTATTACCGCACTACCACACCAATCCCAAATTACATTATGGGCTCCTTCTTATCATGAGTGTGTTAGTCTCCCTGTGTTTAAGATTATGAATGTCCACTAATTAAGTAAGTTACTGACAACTCACTTAATTAATATCTAGCTCCAAGAGTAGTACCACTCAACTTTATTGTCATGTTGGACTAGGTCCACCTGTAGGGTTTAACATGGCAATCCTTATGAGCTCCTCTTGGGGACATTCTCAACCTAGATAACTAGGACACAGATTCCTTCTATAATCAACAACACACACTATAAGTAATATCATTTCCCAACTTATCGGACATATTGATTTATCGAGCTAAACCTCACCCTTTGATAAATCAAAGAAATAAATATTAAATATATGTGCTTGTTATTATATTAGGATTAAGAGCACACACTTCCATAATAACTAAGGTTTAGTTCTTTTAATAAGTCAGTACAAAAAGAACATACCTAAATAATCCTACTCAATACACTTAAAATGTATTAGTGTAATTTATTAGTCAAGATTAACTAATACTTAATTACACTACGACTATACTGATAGTTTGTTCCTTTCTATCTTAGTACCGAGCAACTGTTTATAATTTATAGAGAACCGACAACATGATCTTCTGAGTGTGACATCACACTCCATGTTGTCTACTATATAAATTAATTGAACAATTACATTTAATAAATAAATACAGATATTGACCAATGTGATTATTTTACTTTAACAAATAAATGTTTACAAAAGCTAGGCTTTTAATATACACTCTAACAATCCCCCACTTATACTAAAAGTCTAAGCTGCCATATATGTTGCCTTACATCTGATTCTCATCCCCTCCACATGCCGATCAAAAGCTTTTGCCAGAAGGGCCTTTGTGAAAGGATCTGCCAGGTTATCTTCTCATGCAATCTTGGCGACGACAACTTCTCCTCACTTGACAATGTCTCGTATCACGTGGTACTTGCGCTCTATATGTTTACTTGCTTTATGGGCTCATGGTTTCTTCGAGTTTGCAACTGCACCGCTATTATCACAATAGATTGTGATGATCTTGGGCAAACCAGGAATCACATCAAAGTCCATTAGAAAATTCCTGAGTCATACGGCTTCTTTTGCTGCCTCAGAGGCTGCAACATATTCAGCTTCCATGGTTGAGTCCGAGACGCATTTCTGCTTAACACTCCTCCATGCAATGGCTCCACCTCCTAGAGTAAACACATAGCCTGATGTTGACTTACTATTGTCCCTATCTGATTGAAAGTCCGAATCCGTGTAACCCACAGGGAGTAACTCGTCTGCTTGGTAAATTAGCATATAATCTCTAGTCCTTCTCAGATACTTCAATATATGCTTTACCGCAGTCCAATGTCCTTGTCCAGGGTTACTCTAATATCTGCTGACCATGCCCACGACAAAACAGATATCAGGTCTCGTACATAGCATTGCATACATAAGACTTCCTACAGCTGAAGCATAAGGAACTGCCATCATGTCCTCAATCTCCTTTGATGTCTTCGGAGACATCTCTTTAGATAAGGCTACTCCATGCCTAAAAGGTAAGAAACCTTTCTTGGAGTTCTGCATGATAAAACGAGCAAGGAATGTATCTATATATGAAGCTTGGGATAGACACAACATTCTTTTCTTGCGATCCCTTATAACTTTGATCCCAAGAATGTGTGTACATTCTCCTAAGTCCTTCATATCAAATTGTTTGGACAACCATACCCTTACGTCCGATAATACCTTGACATTGTTGTCAATTAACAAAATATCATCTACGTATAGTACAAGAAATACCACCACGTTTCCGTTACACTTCTTGTATACACAAGACTCATCCGGACACTGTATAAATTCATATGACTGGATTACTTCGTTAAACCGGATGTTCCAAGATCTTGAAGCTTGCTTTAATCCATAAATGGACCGATTGAGCTTACACACTAGATGCTCTTTGCCCTTTTCAATGAATCCTTCTGGTTGCTTCATATGGATGTTTTCTTCAAGACTTCCGTTAAGGAAAGCTGTCTTGACATCCATTTGCCAAATCTCATAATCCATATGAGCAGCAATGGATAAGAGTATCCGGATAGACTTAAGCATGGCTACAGGCGAAAAATTCTCCTCATAGTCGATTCCCTCTTTCTGAGTATACCCTTTCGCAATAAACCTTGCTTTGAAGGTTTCTACCTTCCCATCTGTCCCTCTTTTCCTTTTGTAGATCCACTTACATCCAACGGCTTTTACACCATCAGGTGGTTCCACAAGCTCCCAGACCTTATTAGAGTACATAGACTCTATTTCAGAATTTATTGTCTTTTGCCAAGATACTGCATCTATATCTTGGAGTGCTTCATCATATGTCCGGGGATCAGGTTCATGTTTACCCGGGATCAAGTCCGAAGACTCTCCCAAAAATATGAATCTCTCAGGTTGCCTTACAACCCTCCCACTACGACGAGGCACCGTCTGTGGTTGTGTATCATGTGCAACACGTGTTGCAGTCTCTTGTGGTACTTCATCTTGTACTGTCGGTACTGAAGTAGACGTGTCCTCTCTAATTTCTTCTAGAACTATTTCACTCATGGGCTTATGGTTCATTACATAATCTTCTTCTAAAAAATGAGCATTGGTGCTAACAATGATCTTCTGATTTTTAGGATTATAAAACAAACCACCTTTCGTTCCCTTAGGATATCCAACAAACAGACAAACTTCTGTACGTGATTCCAACTTGTCAGTATCTCCCTTCAGCACATGTGCTGGACTACCCCATATCCGGATATGATTCAGACTAGGCTTACGCCCATTCCATAATTCCATGGGAGTAGAAGGAACTGTTTTAGAAGGTACCATATTCAGAATGTACACTACTGTTTCTAAAGCATATCCCCAAAACGAATTCGGTAATTCTGAATAACTCATCATTGATCTAACCATTTCCATAAGAGTCATATTTCTTCGTTCAGCCACACCATTCTGCTGGGGTGTACCAGGCGCAGACAATTGGGATTGAATCCCGACTTCTGATAAGTAATTCCTAAACTCTCCAAAGAGGTATTCGCCACCACGGTCAGATCGTAGTGTCTTAATACTTTTACCAAGACGTTTCTCCACATTAGCCATATATTCTTTGAACTTGTCAAAGCATTCAGACTTGTGGCGCATCAGGTAAATGTATCCGTATCTTGAATAATCGTCTATAAAGGAGACGAAGTATTCATAACCTCCTCTTGCCTAGATAGACATAGGACCACACAAATCAGAATGAACCAGTTCTAATGCATCTTTGGCTCTATACCCCTTGACCTTAAAAGGTCTCTTGGTCATTTTACCTTCTAAGCAGGATTCACATGTTGGAAAGTTTTCCAACTCTAATGAACCCAATAGTCCATCGGCTACAAGCCTTTGAATCCTACTTAGGTTAATATGTCCAAGCCTTAGATGCCAAAAATATGTTTGGTTCATTTCCGAAGGTTCTTTTCTCTTATTAGAGTTAGAAGATGTGTTATTAATTTTCATATTTTGCTTTGTGGGAGAAATTGGATTTAAAGTGTATAAATTGTCAACTAATGCACCAGAACAGATAATCATCTTATTTCTCTTTATAACGACATTGTTACTAAAAGAGACTGAATATCCATCCAAATACAGATTAGAAACTGAAATTAAATTCTTTCTAAAACTGGGTACATAAAGACAATTTCTTAAAATCAAATTTCTATTCCTATCAAAAGATAAGTAGACGTCTCCCACTGCAACAGCCGCCACCTTAGTAGCATTGCCCATGTAGACAGTTATCTCTCCATCAAATAGTCGTCGGGTTTCCTGGAACCCCTACAAAGAATTGCAGACATGATCAGTGGCTCCCGTATATACACACCAGGTACTGGTAGATAACACCGCTAAATATGTTTCAACTACTAGAGTATGAGATATACCTTTATTGTTCTGGTTCCTACGAGGACAGTCCACTTTCCAATGTCCAGACTGCTTGCAGATGAAGCATTTGCCCTTCGGCTTTTTTCCTGTACTCTGAGATTTATTCACCTTCTTTGCTGAAAAGACCTGTTTCTTCTTCTTCTTGCCTTTTGACTTAGAAGTAGAACCATTTTCAGCATAGTGAATCTGAGAACTGTGACGAAATATTCCTTCTGCTGCCTGTAGTTCTGTCAAAAGTTCCGCCAACGTATACTCTCTTTTGTTCATGTTATAGTTCAGGCGGAACTGCTCAAAACTCCTGGATAGCGTTTGGAGAATTATATCGACCTGGGTTTCCCCATCGATTTCTCCTCCAAGGACTTGTATTTCATTCAGATAAGTCATCATTTTGAGGATATGATCCCTTACGGGTGTCCCCTCAGACATGGTGGCTGTCATTAGCTTCCTCATTGCTTCTTGCCTAGCAGTCCGACTCTGGTGCCCAAAGAGTTCTTTGAGATTGTTCATTATATCATAAGTTATTGGTAAATCTTGATGTTGATGTTGCAATACATTTGACATAGATGCCAAAATGTAACACCGTGCCATCTCATCAGCTTTTACCCATTTCTTATGATACTCAATCTCCTCTGGGGTAGAGTCACCGTCAGGTGCATCAGGGCAAGCCTCAGTCAGTACAAACTTATAGCTCTCAGCAGTAAGAACTATGTCCAGGTTTCTTTTCCAATCAATATAGTTGGGACCAGTAAGTTTGTTCTCTTTCAGTATAATGGCTAGTGGGTTGAAAGTTATCCTAAGAATCACAAAAGTAAACTTTGGTCAAGACTCTAAATTTAGAATAATATTGATTCCTCAAATAATACTATTTTAAATTAACCAACACCTCAAATCACCGTGAATATTGCATGCCACGTTAGTGTGGACGTATACAAATTCATCATTTGTAAGAGGAGGGTGTGACCCATTAATTTTATTATCTTATCATCCTAACTTTATGACAAATAAAATTAATAGTTGGTTTTACGTTGGTCACACAAGACAATAGCAGTGACTCCATTGGGGAGGATACTATTGAATGCGTCTAAGTGTATACCATTACTTGATACTAAGTTCATTAAATAGGATTGTGCCCCTTCAGTTAGAGAAGATCACACGCTCCTAAATAATTTCCTTTAACCATCCATAAAAGGAAGTTTGATCTAGTGATCCGCAACAAACCCATCCGTTGTGGAGGGAGGCACTCAAAGCCAACACGCAAGCTTGTTGCATCACTTACAAACCAGTAATGGAGACCATGGTATTTATTAAAATCTCTCTCCCACTTAGTTATTTAGAAATGAGGATTTCAACCTATGCTAGCATTCATCACATGCATATAAACATCACAGTAGATAAAAGCAATAAATTTGGAAATTAATTTTCCAACTATTATGGCCTTTTCCATCACTGTGTTCAGCATACTCCAACCCTAGCTGCTGCCATCTTTAGCCACCGCTATCGGGTCGAGTTGTCGCATCCTTCTTGCTTCTTATTCCGATGCGCCTCTGGTGCTCCAAAAGTACCTCGCCTCGCAAGAATCCGATCCGCGACAAAAATAGAATTTTACATATATCGATCCTATATTCCACGAGGGAATGTACATGTATTCTAGATCGAAAATAAAATTCTAAAAATAATACAGCTCCTGCTGTATTTTATACATACAATCATACACACAAATAATGCCCTTGACATGTCCAAGGGTTCAATCACACACAATATCAAGAAGCCATAATAGTTGGAGCCTGCAACCAAAGAGTTAACACATCCTACTATTTTCCTGCCTAAATTATGTATGACATGTGCATAACCTATTTGAATTCTAAAAATACACAGAGGCAAACCCTAGCTCTGATACCAATTATTGGTTAAACCTAGGAAAACGTACCAGTTCCACTGTACAAAAATTTTTGTACAAGTGTCGAACCTTTCCTTAAATAACCTATTGTGTTCTTTAGAAGTTAAATTAGGAATCTCAGACGGAACTTAACATCATTGATTCCAAATTTAACTTATCTGTTCTTAATGGTTTAGATTTGAATCACAAGCGGAACTTAACACTATTGATTCAAATCTACCTAAATTATTAATTCCATAAATATTAATTTCCAAAATTGGCTTCCAGAACTGCATGGCGAGGCACATGACCTTCTTGGATATGGGAGCAACCACCACCGCCTAGGCAAAGCCTTTTAAGGAAAGCTAATATTTATTTCCTTAAATAACTTTGGGTTAACCAAAAAGAACAATCGAATCACAAGTTCGAAAAAGAAGAAAACACAAACTCGAAAATCTATTTCGAAAAACTAGATCTAATTGCCTCTTGTATTTAGAATTCATACAAAGAAAAATAACTAGTATGATGCGGAAGAAAAATACTAGTTATACCTTCTCTTTGTAAGCTAATGACCTCAAGATCTTCTGCCGTATTCCTCGCCTCGCCGTGTGGGCGACGATCCTCCAAGATGAACACCACCCAAAAGCTTCCTCCTTCTTCTTCTAAAATCCGGCCACCACCACCACCAAGGAGAAGAGAGCAAAGGGAGAGGAAGAAGGGAGAGGGCCGGCCACCAAGAGATCACCCAAGCAAAAGAATAAGAGTTGTGTCTCATGAAGCCCCCTCACCCCTTCTTTTATATTACTTGCCCAAGGTAAATAAGGAAAAATCTTTTTAAAAAAATAAAATCATCCAAGAGTTTTTCTTTTTTCCTTTTTCTTTTTCCTTTTCTTTCCTCTTGATTGAATCAATCACCAATCAATGGTTATGATCAATTCTATTTGGTTTAGGATTGAATTTGGTTTAATCCTATTGGCCGGCCCTTGCTTGGGCACCAAGCAAGGTGGCCGGCCACAATTAAAAGAAAAGGAAAAATAATTTTTAAAAATTTTACAAGAAGAAATTCTCTTATAAAATTTACAAGCTCTCTTTCCTAAAATATGAGTTAAAAAAGGAAAGTTTCAAAAAATTAAAACCATGTTTTAAAATTTAAAAACTCTCTTATAAAATTTTCTTTTTTAACATGGTGATAGAAATTTTAAATTTTAAAACTTCTTTTCCTTTTTTTTTCTAAACCATAAGAATGGTTAAAAAGGAAAGTTTTTAAATTTTTTAAACTCTCTATTTAAACATGTGACCTAATTCAAATAAGGAAAGTTTTAAAAAATTAAAATCTCTCTTTTAAAACTTATAGTTTTCTACAAAGAGAAGATTTTAAAAATTCAAAACAACCCTCCCTTTTTGAATTATTACGGCCGGCCCCTACAAGCTTGGTCACCAAGCTATAGGGCCGGCCCCTTTCAAGAGGGTGTGGCCGGCCATTGCTTGGTCACCAAACAATGGTCGGGTCCCCTTCTTGGATACCAAGAAGAGCCTTACATTTGGATGAACTTGAGGCTATAATGAGGCTACGACAGAGACCTAGAGGAGAAATTAGTTTTGGCCTTCCGGTGAGCTTGAGTATCCCGTGTTCGCCCCGAACACACAACTCAAGTTCATCGATAATAACTCATTCCACTAGAGAGTTATTACCGCACTACCGCACCAATCCCAAATTACATTATGAGCTCCTTCTTATCATGAGTGTGTTAGTCTCCCTGTGTTTAAGATTATGAATGTCCACTAATTAAGTAAGTTACTGACAACTCACTTAATTAATATCTAGCTCCAAGAGTAGTACCACTCAACTTTATTGTCATGTTGGAGTAGGTCCACCTGCAGGGTTTAACATGACAATCCTTATGAGCTCCTCTTGGGGACATTCTCAACCTAGATAACTAGGACACAGATTCCTTCTATAATCAACAACACACACTATAAGTAATATCATTTCCCAACTTATCGGGCATATTGATTTATCGAGCTAAACCTCACCCTTTCATAAATCAAAGAAATAAATATTAAATATATGTGCTTCTTATTATATTAGGATTAAGAGCACACACTTCCATAATAACTAAGGTTTAGTTCTTTTACTAAGTCAGTACAAAAAGAACATACCTAAATGATCCTACTCAATACACTTAAAATGTATTAGTGTAATTTATTAGTCAAGATTAACTAATACTTAATTACACTACGACTATACTGATAGTTTATTCCTTTCTATCTTAGTCGCGAGTAACTGTTTATAATTTATAGAGAACCGACAACATGATCTTCTGAGTGTGACACCACACTCCATGTTGTCTACTATATAAATTAATTGAACAATTATATTTAATAAATAAATGCATATATTGACCAATGTGATTATTTTACTTTAACAAATAAATGTTTACAAAAGCTAGGCTTTTAGTATACACTCTAACAGCTCGGCCTCCACCCACTTTGAGAAGTACTCCACCGCGACGAGCAGGAATCTCCGCTGACCAGCCGCCATGGGAAATAGTCCCACGATGTATATGCCCCATTGGTCGAATAGGCAAGACACTGTGGATGTCTTCATCTCCTCGGTCGGTCAGTGCGGGATGTTGTGATACCTTTGGCAGGACAGACATATAGCTACTGTCCGAGCGGCATCCTCTTGGAGAGTTGGCCAAAAATATCCAGCCAGAAAAATCTTTCGAGCGAGCAAATGGTCGTCCGAATGGCTTCCACAAGAGCCAAGATGTACTTCTTGGAGTATATACTTCATATCCTCCGGGCCCACATATTTGAGCAGTAGTCTTGAGAAAGATCTCTGATCATGGTGAATCACCCGACCCTCTTCTTTAATAGTCGTGTTGCCTCCTGGTTGACCGGCGTATTACCCGATCAGAGGAATTCAATCAACAGTGTTCTCTAGTCACTCGGGAAGACCACTTCCTCCATCCGGTCGATGTGCGCCACCAACGAAACTTGTTCAATCGGTTGGCTGATCACGACCGATGATAATAAACTAGCTAACTTAGCGAGTTCGTCCGCTGCTTGATTGTCCGATTGGGGGATCTTCTGCACAGTGACCTCTTAAAAACTTGCCTTCAGCTTCTCAAAAGTTTCTGCATATAAGTTGAGTCGGGAGCTGCTAATCTCGAACGTCCCTGATAGATTTTGGGCGGCCAACTGAGAGTCCAAGTGAATAAGGACTTTTGTGGCTCCGACATGCTATGCTGCCTATAAACTAGCTATCAAGGTTTCATACTCGGTTTCGTTGTTGGTGGCCCAATAGTCCAACCGAACGAAAAGTTATATCCGGTCTTCCCATGGTGAGATGAGCAAAATGTCAATCCCGCTTCCTTGTCGAGTGGAAAAACAATCGACATATATTCTCCAAGTTGTTATTGGTTCGGCGTTCTGGACCTCTGTGACGAAATCAGCCAAGGCCTGAGCTTTGATCGTTGTTCGGGGTTAATATTGAATATCAAACTCGCTTAGTTCGGTTGTCCATTAGATTAGCCATTCGAACGCCTCTGGGTTTAGGAGGACTCTTCTCAGGGCACTACTAGTCATCACGATGATCGGATGAGTAAGAAAGTATGGGCGGAGTATCCGAGCCGCCAACACTAGCGCATAAGCCAATTTTTCAAAACAAGTGTAGCAGGACTCTGCATCTTTCAATATATGACTTAGAAAATATATGGGCTGCTGTTCAGGGCCATTGTTCTTAACTAATGTCGAGTCGAGCGCATACTCGGTGGTCGACAGATAGATCCAGAATGGCTCCCTAGCGCTTGGTTTAGCTAACACAAGCAAGGAGTTAAGGTACTCCAAGAGCTCTTCCAACGCCCGGTCGCACTTCGCGCCCCACTGGAATTTTGTCGCATGGCGCAACACCTTGAAGAACGACAGGCTCCGATTGGATGACTTGGATATGAATCTGGACAGTGCGGTGATCTGTCCGGTCAGCCGTTGGGCCTCCTTCAAGAAGAGGAGCGAGGGCATGTCTTGTAGCACCTTCATCTTGCTCGGATTCGCCTCGATACCCCGTTTAGTGATGATATATCCGAGGAAGCATCCACTCTTAGTGTCGAATAGACAATTACTCGAGTTCAGCTTCATCCCATATGTCCTCAAGATTCGGCACATTTCTTCGATATCTGCACACAGATCAGTAGCTCTACCTTTTTCTTCGTCATGGTTCCGCCTAAGGCAGGCAAACAACTCTGTCTTTTTCTTGTTCTCCAGATCGACGACAATGAAGGCGGCCGCTTCCGACCTGCTTGGGTGGATCTAGATCTCCTCCTTTTCTTCATAAACCAGCATAGGGGGTTTCTCAATGATGGTGTTCACCTCCATGCGCGGGTTTTTCCGAGCGGTCCTTGCTTCTGATCTGACCATCTCGACGTAACATCACCAAGCGTCCAATTGATCACCTTTAACTTCTCCCACCTTGTCATCTACCAGGAACTTAATCTTCTGGCAGTAGGTGGATACTACCTCTCAAAACTCATTGAAGGTCGGTCGGCCTAATATAACGTTGTAGGTCAACAGTGCGTCTACCATAATGAAGTTTGTGGTCCTTGCCCTCTTCAGGGGCTCCTTGCCAAGTGAGATGACCAATTTAGTCTGGCAGCCGATCAACAACACTTTGTTGCCCATGAAACCGTAGAGCGGGGCTATCATCGGTAGCAGTTCGTTGTGGTCGATTTGCAACTAATCGAATGTCTTCTTATATATTATATTAACTGAGCTCTATGTATCAACACAAGTTTGATGGATTGTATAATTGGCAATTACCACTCAGATGATTAATGCATTGTTGTGAGGAATTTCTTCTCCCTCTAAATCTCTAGGGCCGAAACTGATCTCGGGTCCTTCAGCTCTCTCCCTGCTGCAGCCTAGTGTGGATCTCGAATCATCGAGCATGCGACTTCCTTGCTCAGTTAGAATCTCCGTCAATCAGCCCATCAATGATCATTCATATCTCTCCCCAAGCAGCGTTACTCTAGTTCTCTTCCTCTCGTGCTGATGGTTTGTTCCGCTCGGCAAAGACTCGGGAGACTTGGATTGCTCCCACACTGATGTCGATGGTGGTGTGATTTTGCTGTTGTCCTTTCCTCCTCCCTTCGGATGGTTGATCGGCGCCTTTGTCACCGATCAGGTGATGGCGATCGACGATGATATCCCGGTAGGGCCGACCTGCTAGCTGCCAGGTCGTAGCAGTCCAGGGTGTTGCGCGTCGTCGACTGGTGGAAGGAGCAGAACATCAGCGTCCACATCTTGCCTTTTGCAGACTTTGGACGAGCGGCCGCTACATGCTGCACGACATGCATTCTTGGCTCTTGGGGGGATTAGGCTCCTCCCGATCGAGGTCCCTTGGGGGGTTAATGACTACTTAGCTGCCACCGTTCAAACGCTCATGCGAGCTCTGCAAGCGTCTCCTTCTTCATTGCCGCCTAGGCTTCTTTCATGTTGATGTATTCATTGGCCTTCTTTTGTAGATGGCCAAAGTCCCTCGGCTGCCTCCGAATGAACGATCGGAAGAACTCTCCTTCGGTGAGCTCTTGGGTGAAGGCGTTCATTAACACGTCCGAGGAAACCATCGGGATGTCCATCGCCGCCTGATTAAAGCACTGGATATAGGCCCTTAATGCCTCTCGGGGCCCCTGCTTTAGTGATAATAGATTCATGCTCGACTTCTAGTAGTGGCGACTGCTAGCAAAATGATGCAGGAAGGCTACTCGGAAGTCTTTGAAACTATGGATTGAGTTGCTCGGCAACCGTTTGAACCAACATTGTGTCGATCCAGCTTGCTAGCGTGGTGAGGAAGACTCGACATTTCACCCCATCCGTGTACTGGTGAAGTGTGACCGCATTATCAAACTTGGCCAAGCGTTAATCGGGGTCTGTTACTCCATTATATTCTCCTATCGTCAATGGGGTGTAATGCTTTGACAGAGGGTCATTTAGAATCCCCTCCGAAAACTGTTAATTGACTCGCTTGGGTGAATCATCCTCTCTGGGTGCCTTCCCTTTCCTTGTGTCTCGAGCGGGTGTCTCATCCGAGGAAGTTCCTCGATCTCTATCCGCTCGACCCCTTTCTTCTGCTGGAGTCCATAACAGTGCTCGGTGGTGTGAGACCGGCGCATTAGGGACTTCCCCATAGATGTCGATCGGCTTTTTGTTCGGTTCCCGAGTGAAAATTTGTTCCGCTCGATCTCCTTGCTCAGGCTGACGACCTGTCGTTGAGGCTGCAGGCTCTGTGCTTAGTTTTTGACCAGTGTCTGTTGGCGCTCGGCTAACACCTGTTGTTACTGTTGCTCCACTATCTTTGCTGCTTGGGCCTGTATCATCGTGTTGATCTCCTCTTGCATCAGCATCACCGTCGTGACTCGTCCAGCGCCTTCCATCTTCTCATTCGGATGTAGGTTATGTTCCCACAGACAACGTCAAAATGATCTTGTCCGAAAGCGTGAAGCTAGAAAGCCGTGGATATGGTGACTCTGTTGACTGGATGAAGATCTCACTCCTCTCTGCAAAACAAGCCAAACCAGAGAAGGGGTCTCTGGCGTTCACCCTCCAATGCTCAAATTAGAAACAATAGTAGGAAGAGAAATCGAAAATAATAGAGATAGAGATGAATTTTGCCTTTCTTCATACCTAGCATACTCTTTTATAGTTTTCTTAGTAACCCTCCATCTTTCCTTGTTTTAATGATATTAATTATCAACATAAGACATCTTTGTCTTGGCTTCTTTACATTTAATGATAGATAGAATGCTCCCTTTTATTTCTTCTTCCCCTTATTAAGTATGTCTTTTCCTCTTTTATTATTTTATCGGTTCATTATTAATATGTACAATGCCAATGTCATACCCTGAGCCGGATGGGGGTCCGCTCAACCCACTCTCCTGCCGACCGAGCTGACTGGACACTGGGGTTCATCCAGATGGTCAACTGAACAGTGATTCCTCCGATCATATATTGTAGTCACTTCCCACTCGGGTCAGCCTAGCTTAAGCCATGATGTTGACCGCTTTGACTTTGACCTACACCGTGGCAATTGACCCGTGCTAGGTAAACTCCTCCATATCGCCGCATCAATTATTATGGATTTTAAATTTTTATTTAATTCTTTTATTAAAGAATAAAACCGTATAGTAAAAAATCAAATGAGGTTGGTGGGATTGGTCCATATTCAGATTCGAATTTAGAGATTAGGGATTCGGGCGGGGTTCAACTTAGAATATTTTTTGTAATACCTTTGCTTCAATCTAAATTCATCCTATTCATTCGAGTTGATACCCCAGAAGAATATGCCTACATGGCCCATCCCAATCTAGCCAAGTCATCATAAACAGTCACTATCACTTGGTTGAGTCAGTCCTGGCCGAGCTAGCTAGTCCGAGTTGTCCATTCATTCTGAGTCGAGTCATTAGGCTGAGCCTTCTAGGTTGACGGAGCTCTTTTAACCATGCTAGACAGACTACAAGCGAATATAAGTCACGATCCTCACCATGATCTCTTTCTTACTTTCCCATTATCTTCCTAAGTTTCCTGTCCTCTCGCAATTATAAATACCAGATACATGCTTGTGAAAACGGCTCTCTCGTAGCTATTTCTCTTTTAATTTTACTATATATTGTAAAAAAAATGATTATGTTTATTGAACACGTCCCTCGTAACTCATCTCTATATTATATGAAAAGAAATAAATAATCAAATAAACTTATAACTGATTAATGACTTAAAAGAGATTTTTTTTTTCTGAAAACATACGCATCATCATAAATTGATTTCTAACTCATTGTAATAAACATATCATCTTCTTTGCCAACTAAGTATCCCGTGAAAATTTTATTTTACTATGCATGATTGATAATCCCACGGTGACTAATAGGGGTGGAA
Organism: Zingiber officinale; assembly: GCF_018446385.1. Classification (NCBI taxonomy): domain Eukaryota; kingdom Viridiplantae; phylum Streptophyta; class Magnoliopsida; order Zingiberales; family Zingiberaceae; genus Zingiber; species Zingiber officinale. Next base: position 135,901,615 of record NC_055992.1, read on the forward strand.
ATTTAAATTCGAGTATTCTGATCTGACCCAATCAGGTAATACTCAATCGAGTCGTATAATTATTTTAAAAAGTTAAGTTTAGTATCACCCAAATTTAAATTTGTTATTATCGGATCAGGTTCGAAGTTTTTTCTACCTGAAACCGATTGGGTGGTGTCCATTAATATATATGAATTAAACTAATGTTGCTTTTGACATTTCCCAAGAAACCAATGTTGTTTATGACAACGTGGATATGATTTTATCTCTTTCTAATTATTTTATCATCCATTTTTTTTTAATTTAACTTTTGTTAGGGGTATAAATTTCTTATATTATGTGATCATAAAAAAAAATATTTATCTTAAATACTATAATCCAGAAAAAAAATCTGAACTTTAAAAAAAATCTTATTAACTTAAACGCATTATAACTCAATCCCTAAATTCTAAAATCATAAATACATATAATACACCCTGAATATTTAAAATTTTTAATTTAAAATATTATAATCCAAGAAAAAAGGTTGAACACTAAGTAAAAATCTTATTGATTCAAATCTCTTATAACTCAATTTTTAAATTCTAAAATTTTTAATCCTAAATACATATAATATATTTCAAAATAAAACAAATTTTTTTTTAAAAAAAAAAAAACAATACTGAAGAGTCCAGACACTTGAACTATTTTACCCAAGGATGCTTGGATTAATTCCAAACGAGTCTAGTCTGGACAAATCCGCAGCCCAAGGTTCACATGATATCAAATTTATATCCAAAGATGCTCTATACTCTAAAAATACTTTTATTCCAATATTATTCCTTTTAATCAAAGTTTCTCAAACATGCTTAAAATTAGTAATTTAACATTGGTCATACGATTTCAATTATATCAAAAGTGATCTAATTTAGTCAAAATTGATCGAATATAATTAGAAAATGTTTCGCTAAAACCACTACAACGTGAAACACTTTTATTAAAACTACTATAAAGCAACCCAAACTATTCCAATGGGAAACAACTTTGCTTTAATTTAGATAAAGCTGCTACAATAACATTCAACAAGGTAATTTCAGAAAGAACGCTCTATTGATTTTCGCCAAAAAATAATAACCTCCACTTGTTTAGCCTAATGGTAATCAAGCTACTATGAAAGGACTTCTTACAACAACAAAATTAAACTATAACTTTAATACATATTATATATTTTTATCGAGAGTAGTTGTTGATAATCACACACGTCTAAATATCCACACATACCTATAAATATCCAACCTATTATGCACAAATCCAACAGTCATAGTAAACAAGAGTACTTATGAGTATCCATTAAACAAGTTGAACACTTATTTTCCTCCTCGATAGTAAACACGATTAATAAATAAATTATATTTTATCAAGAAACTATTGACTTTTCAAACTTTGGGGGAAGCGATATTTTCTCGATCACGACACGACGTAACGGTTTACTTATATATATATATTTATTTATTTATTTATAATAATAATAATAATTTGATTTCAAAAATAGAAACACATCGAGTTCGCTGCGGAACTGCCTCAGTGGCAAAATATCGTAAATAATCAGCGTACCGTGTCGTTTCTTTGGGCAACATTGATCCTGAAGAAGTTTCGGTACCTGGAGCGGCCACACTGCAGAGGACACCTGCACGATTTCGCCCATGTACTTGCTTTGATTTACGGTACTGCCACTCGATCGGTCGTCCATCGGGAGGCGTGGTGGGCGCCGCTGGTGCCGACGACCGATGCGTCCGGGTTCCCGGTGCCGTCGATGCGGCGGATCCACCTTGTGGAGAAACGGCGCGATGAGTCGGAGGAAACCAACCGGTCGACGTAGTTCTTCAGCCACGCCCTCTGGCTCCCCTCGACCTCCGCTATGGGCGGCCGTGGAGGAGAAGGAGGGAGGTGGACCGGGGAGCGGCAGAGGGGGCAGGAAGCGGCGGGGGAGCGGAGCCAGGTGTCGATGCAGGGGGAGTGGAAGGCGTGGCGGCAAGCCGGGAGGAGGCGGAGCTCGTCGCCGGGGCGGAAGCGGGAGAGACAGACGGCGCAGTCAGAGGAGGTGGAGGGCCCGGATCCAGATCCGGCGCATTCGTAGGCTTGGGAAGTGGATCGAATGAGGGGCGGCAAGGAGGAGGTGGAGGAGGCGGAGGAAGAGGAAGGCCGGTAGGGGAAGCGGAGGAGGAAGTGGATGGCGGCGGAGGCGAGGCAGACGGCGGCGAGGATTGCTGCTATGATGAGGAGACTGGGGCTGAAAGAGGAGGAGGTGGGCGGAGGGGATAGATCGCCGGAGATATCGGAGGTTAGGATTGGGAAGGGCGGCGGCGGCGGCGGCGGCGGTGGGTAGGTGGCGGAGTCGAGAGGGGAAGACATTTTATTTAGCTAGAGAGGTTTGTTGTTTGCGTTCGACCGAGGTTGAGTAGCTAATAAAACGGTGATATATATTGCTCTGTGGACCGTTATATTTTCACTACATTAGTACACTTAAACCGTGCAATCCGACATAACATAAGAAGTCGGACATCATAAATACTATTAAAATATTATTTATCATAATTAACATCAAAATTGCTCTTCTGGACCGTTATATATTGCCATGTGGACCATTATCATAATTAGTATGTATTATTTATAATATGCCACCACAATGTATTATTTATAACAGAACAGTGAAGCCCTGCACAACGGTGTAAGAAAGGCATCAAATCATCATTCAACATCCGTCACTCGATCATCAGTTACAATACATTTATAAAAAAAATTTAGCATCCACGATCCAATCGTTAGCTATGATACATTTGTAAAAAAAAATTCTACAAATAGACCACGGGATATTAAATTTCTGGACAATGGTGTATATGAAATTTTGATGAAGTAAATAGAGCTTTACAAAAGAGCCCCATTACAAGTCTTAGTACTATTTTAACTTAAAAATCATCCATACATTAAAATTTATTAACAAGCCTATAAAATATATAAAGAGTTAAATATTATAAGTATTTTAACATATAATTAAGAAAACTAAATGTTATCTATAATTATTTAATACAATATGTCCTACTTTAGTTTTAATTGTAAAAGTACCCTGCAAATAAAAAAAATAATTATTATCCCTAATCATTTAAATACAACACTACCTAATATTTTAACAATAAAAATATCAATTAAACTTATATAATTAAAATTATCAACTATTTTCTGTTCAATAGATAATATCATCAATCACTTAATTTTTCTTATAACATAATTATCAAAAATATATTTGAATAAACTTCAATTTAGAAAATTTTATTTTTTATAAATGTCACTATAACTAACTAATTGTACTCCATCCTTATAGCTTTCAATAGCTAATCTTGATAGTCAAATTTTGTAAGACATCCAGTTAAATTATATCAATCATTATAGTTTTTAGTAGCTAATTAATTTAATTGTATTCATGTTGTTATAATTTAATGGACAACTTACAATAAAAGCAAAAAAGTTATATTCAAGAAGATAAATAAATTAGGCATTTTCTATCCATGTTTTTCCTCCCTTTTATAATATCCATTTATAATGTAATACATCAAAATGCATCGAAGTTCATCTTTAGAAAATAAGATGCATCAATTGATTTTCCACTAAAAAATCTCTAAAATTTTAATCAAATTTTTTCCATTTTATATTATCATCAATATTCAAATGTAAAAAAAATATTTTGGTCTATTTTTAGACAACACAACAACAACTAAACTTTATCCCACCAAATGGGATCGACTGTATGGATCCTTTTATATCATTGAGTTTTATCTCTTACTATATCATTATCTATATTTAAATAAAATTTATCTTATTTTATTGTTGTTAACCAAATCTTTTTTAATCTTCCTCTACCTCGTTTGATATACATGATTATCATAATTTCAAATCGCTTAACTGGAGCATTTATTGGTCATCTAAGTATATGTCTACCATTTTAAACGTGTCTTTCAGAATTTTTCCTCAATAGATGCAACTCCAACTTTTTTTCTAATACTCTCATTTCTTATTTTGTCTATCCATGTATGTCCACATATCCACCTTAATATCCTCATCTCTACAACTCTCATCTTCTACTCATGTGCTCAAGTCATAGTTCAACATTTAACCTCATATAACATAGCAGGTCTAACTGCAATTCTATGGAACTTACCTTTAAGTTTTAAGAGATATTTTACGATCACATAAAACACTCGACACTCCCTTCTATTTCAACCATCCTGCTTGTATTCTATGTAAGACATCTCTCTCGATTCCTCCATCGTTTTACAAAAAATAATCCTAAATATTTAAATATCTCGGTTCAAGACAACTCATCCTCTCTTATCGTAACAATTATCTCATTATTTCTATTAATGCTAAACTTAAATTCCATATATTCTGTCTTTAATTTACTAAGCTTAAAGCATTTCCCTTCTAGTGTTTCCCGCCAAGATTCTAGTTCAGCATTTACTGTTGGACCCCATGGTTGTTTTGATGTGATCAACCAAGTTAGGTTGGGTCCTATTTTGTTTTAATCTCTATGTCTAAGTGTACAGGAGATTAAGAACACAGGAAGTCGAGCGGAAGAAGCAACTAGCGAGAAGGACGGCACGGGAAAGGAGCCGACAGGCTAGGTGCGTCCGAGGGACGAAAGAGCTGCAGAAGAGTACATCGGTGGACGAGAAAAATGTACGTGACGTTCGAGGAACGAGAAGCCGGAGTGGAAGCCTGCTCGAGGAGAAGACGGAAAATTGGATTTGGGTGAATCTTATTTCGGTTGGCCGCAATCACCCAAACGAACGGAGCAGCGAAAGATCCAAAGGAAAACTGAAGTTATTTATACGTTGCAACATTGAGTGCGCCCTCCACATTGAAGGCGCCCTCCATGGCATTGAGGGCGCCCTCAAACCAGTTAAAGTGACTGTTTCGTATTTGGATAAAACTTTATCCAAATGTCACGCTGGAGGCGCCCTCCATGCTTATGGGAGGCACCCTCAAGCCGAAGATACAATTTCCAGACCCTATAAAAAGGGCCCTGGAGTTAGGGAATTAATCATCAACTCTTGTATTAACTTCCTAACAATAACTTAAGCTTTTATTATGTAAAAAGCTTCTCCGTCTTCAGAAAAGGAGATTCTGACTGAGTTTTTCAACCGCCTTAGATTAACAACCACTTGGGTTGAAACCAAGTCAATCTCTAAGTCTCTTCTTTAATTCTGTCCTTTTATTTTTATTTATTATTGTTACACCTTAAGAGTTGAAACGAGGAGGGTATTTTTTTTTCAGGCAATTCACCCCTCCCCTCTGTTGGAATGTATACTAAAAGTCTAGCTTTTGTATAAACATTTACTTAGAAATAAGAATCACATTGGTCAAATATCTACATTTATAAGTTAAGTGTAGTTGTTCGATTAATTTATATTGTAGATAACATGGTGTGTGGTGTCACACACAGAAGATTATGTTATCAATTCCTTATAAATTATAAATAGTAGCTCACGACTGAGATGGAAAGGAACAAACCATTGGAATAGTCGTAGTGTAATTAAGTATTAATTTATCTTGACTGATAAATTACACTAGTACACTCTGAGTGTACTGAGCAGGACCATTTGAGGTAAATTCTTTTTATACTGACTTAATAAAAGAACAAGACCTTAGTTATTATGAAAGTGTGTGCTCTTAATCCTAATATAATAACAAACACATATATTTAGTATTTATTTTTTTGACTTATCAAAGGGTGAGATTTAGCTCGTTAAATCAATAGGCCCGATAAGTTGGGAAATGATAATACTTATAGTGTGTGTTGTTGATTATAGAAGGAAACTGTGTCTTAGTAATCTAGGTTGATAATGTCCCTAAGAGGAGCTCATAAGGATTGTCATGTTAAACCCTGCAGGTGGACTTAGTCCGACACGACAATAAGGTTGAGTGGTATTACTCTTGGACTAAGATATTAATTAAAGTAAGTTGTCAGTAATTCAATTAATTAGTGGACATCTGACATCTTAAACACAGGGAGATTAACACACACATGATAAAAAGAAGCCCAAAATGTAATTTGGGATTGGTGCGGTAGTTCAATAATAATTCTTTAGTGGAATAAATTATTATTGATGAAATTAAGTTGGGTGTTCGGGGCGAACAAGGGAAGCTTAATTTCATCGGGAGACCAAAACCAATTCCTCCTCTCGGTCCTATTGTAGCCACTTATTAATAAAGTATTATACCCACCTATACTCACATTTATACCCATCCTAAGGTGGTCGGCCAAGCAAGCTTGGAACCCAAGCTTGGGTCGGCCAAGCAAATAGGATGAGCCAAGTTGTGTGGCCGACCCTAGCTTGAATCCAAGCTTGGTGTGGCCGGCCATATTAAATTAAAAAGGATTTTATTTTTTAAATCTTTCTTATGTGGATATAAAGGTTTTAAAATATAGTTTAAAATTTAAATCTTTCCTTTTATAGCTTTCTACAAAAGATTAAGTAAAAGGTTTAATATCTTTCCTTATTTGTAGTTAAAAGGAAAATTTTAATTTTTAATAAAACTTTCCTTTTATGAAATCATTCTCATGATTTTAAAAAAGAGTTTTAAAATTAAATCTTTCCTTTTATAGTTTCTACAAAAGATTAAGAAAAGATTTGATATCTTTCCTTATTTGTAGTTAAAAGGAAGATTTTAATTTTTAATAAAACTTTCTTTTTTGTAACCATGTTCATGATTTAAAAAGAGAATTTTAAAATTAAATATTTCTTTTTATAAGTTTCTACAAAAGATTAAGAAAAAATTTGATATATTTCCTTATTTGTAGATTGAAAGGATGATTTTAATTTTTAGAGAAAACTTTCCTTTTTGGAATTCATCCACATATTTTAATAGAGAGATTTTAATTTATAAAATTTCCTTTTATAACCAACCATGAAGGGAAAAATTATTAGAGAAATTTTTATTAAAAATTTCCGGAAACAAATTAGGAAGTTTTAATTCTTGTGTTAAAACTTTCCTTGCTTGGAGCTATGAGGTGGTCGGCCATGTGGATTTAAGAAAAGGAAATTGGTTTTAATTAATTAAATTTCCCTTTTCATGGCAAAGGAAATAAGGAAGGTTTTATTTAAATTTACCTTAATTGCCAAGACCAAGGATTATAAAAGAGGGGGTAGGGGTCTCTTCATAAGACACAACTCTATTCTATTTTCCTCCCTCTCTTCCTTGTTAGTGGTCGACCCTAGCCATTGCTCTTCTCTTCTTCTTTAGTGGCTGGTTTCATCCCTCTCTTGGAGCTCTTGTTGGTGGCCGGTTCAAGTTAGGAGAAAAAAGAGAGAAAAGAGGTTTTGTTTCTAGCATCCCTTGGAGCTTGGTGGTGGTGGCCGAACCTCTACATCCTTGGAGGAGTTTTGGTGGCCGAAACTTGGTGAAGAAGAAAGAAGGGCTTGGGTGGTTCTCATCTTGGTAAATCGTTGCCTACACAACATCCGAGATAAGAAAAGAAATAGGTAGAAGATCAAGAGGTCATTGCATACAAAGAAAAGTATAACTAGTAATTATTTTCCGCATTATACTAGTTTTTCTTTGTATGAATTCCAAACACAAGAGGCATATGATTCTAGAGTTTCGAATTTGTGATTCGATTATTCTTTTTGATTAAACCTAGAGTTATATAAGGAAATTAAATATTAGATTTCTTTAAAATGCTTTATCTAGGCGGTGGTGGTTGATCCCATACCCAAGAAGGACTAATGTCTCGCCATGCAGTCTTAGAAGCCAATTTTAGAAATTAATATTTAATTGAATTTATAACATAGGTGGATTTGGATCGATAATATTAAGAATCGTTTGCGATCCAAATCTAAATCATTAAGAATAGATCAGTTAAATTTAGAATCAATAATGTCAAGTTCCGTTTGCGATTCCTAATTTAATTTCTAAACAACACAATAGGTTGTTTAGGAAAGGTTCGACACTTGTACAAAATTTTTTTACAGTGGAACCGATACGATCTTCCTAGGACCAACCAACACCCTTTTACCGGCCCGCTGCACCAACAAGTGGTATCAGAGCTCAATAGCCTTAGAAGGACTAATCGTCGTCTGAAGCAACAAAGATCAAGACAATGGTCGGTGCAAGTATTCGCCCCCTAAAATTCGACGGAGACTTCGCAACATGGAAACGCCGAATGGAATTATTTTTTAAAACAGATTTCAATATTCTATTAACAATGAAATACAATTTTGTAGCACCTACGGATCAGTATGGAGCCGAGAAAGAAGAACATCAGTGGACGAAGAAAGAGCAAGCCGATTTCGTAGCGAACGGTAAAGCAGAGTTCCATTTGCTCAATGTCCTTCCACCCCAGGAGGTCAACCGAATCGGTAGCTACGTCTCCGCCAAAGATCTCTGGGAGAAGTTCCTGGAGCTCCACGAAGATACTTCAGAAGCGAAGTTAGCAAGGCGGGACATCCTCCGAACTCAGCTAACAAATCTCTGGATGAATCATGGAGAAAAGGTAGCGCAACTCCAACAACGAATCAAGAAGCTGATAACTCAGCTCAACAATCTCGGAGAATCAGTAACAAATCAAGATTCAATCCGGTATAAGCTCAACACCTTCCCGAGAACTTTAGAATGGACGTCCTTAGTAGATGCATACTACATCTCTAAGGACTTTAAGATAAGGACACTAGAAAATCTATTTTCTACTTTCGAACTTCACGAATCTCGAATCACAGATTCAAAAGACATAAAAAAGACAAACCTCAACATTGCCCTAAAGGCAAGAACAGAAAATCAAGACTCCGAGACATCCATCGATGAAGACGAAACGACTCAACTGGTAAAAAGGTTCAACAAATTTCTTAAGTCTAATAAGTTTAAATCGCAGTCAAGAAGACATTAGTGAAACAAAAGGATCATCCGGTGCTACAACTGCAACGAAGAAGGACATGTCAAAGATGACTACCCAAAATTAAAGTGCAAAGATAAGGAAAAGAACAAGAAACCATCTCGGTCCAAACATAACCTCAAAGCCACATAGGATCATTCATCATCCTCCGTATCTGAAGTCGAAGCATACGTCGGACTAGCCCTAACGACAATTCATTAAGAAGAAGATGAGTGTTGGAATGTATACTAAAAGCCTAGTTTTTTGTATAAACATTTAATTAGAAATAAGAATCATATTGATCAATATCTACATTTATATGCTAAATGTAGTTGTTCAATTAATTTATATTGTAGATAACATGGTGTGTGGTGTCACACACAGAAGATCATGTTATCAGTTCTTTATAAATTATAAACAGTTGTTCACGACAAGATGGAAAGGAACAAACCATTGGAATAGTTGTAGTGTAATTAGGTATTAGTTTATCTTAACTGATAAATTACACTAGTACACTTTGAGTGCATTGAGCAGGACCATTTAAGGTAAGTTCTTTTTATACTGACTTAATAAAAGAACAAGACCTTAGTTATTATGGAAGTCTCTTAATCCTAATATAATAACAAGCGCATATATTTAGTATTTATTTCTTTGACTTATCAAAGGGTGAAATTTAGCTCGATAAATCAATAGGCCCGATAAGTTGGGAAATGATATTACTTATAGTGTGTGTTATTGATTATAGAAGGAAACTATGTCCTAGTAATCTAGGTTGATAATGTCCCCAAGAGGAGCTCATAAAGATTGTTATGTTAAACCCTGCAGGTGGACTTAGTCCGTCACGACAATAAAGTTGAGTGGTACTACTCTTGGACTAAGAAATTAATTAAAGTGAGTTGTCAGTAACTCATTTAATTAGTGGTCATTCGACATCTTAAACATAGGGAGATTAACACACTCATAATAAGAAGGAGCCCAAAACGTAATTTGGGAATGGTATGGTAGTTCAATAATAATTCTTTAGTGGTATGAATTATTATTGATGAAATTAAGTTAGGTGTTCGGGGCGAACACAGGAAGCTTAATTTCGTCGGGAGACCAAAACCAATTTCTCCTTTCGGTCCTTATCATAGTCTCTTATTTATAAAGTATTATATCCACCTATATCCACCTTTATACCTATCCTAAGGTGGTTGGCTAAGCCTTGCTTGGAGCCCAAGCAAGGGGTCGACCAAGTTAATCCTTGGATGAACCAAGTGGTGGTCGGCCCTAACTTGAGTCCAAGCTTAGATGGCTGGCCACAATAAAATTAAAAGGATTTTATTTTTTAAAATTTTTCTTATGTGGATTCCAAAGTTTTAAAAGAAAGTTTAATATTTAAATTTTTCCTTTTATAGCTTTCTACAAAAAACTAAGAAAAGATTTGATATATTTCTTATTTATAGATTGAAAGGAAGATTTTAATTTTGATAAAAAATTTCTTTTTTGTAACCATGTTCATGATTTAAAAAGAGAGTTTAAAATTAAATATTTCCTTTTATAAGTTTTTACAAAAGATTAAGAAAAAATTTGATATCTTTCCTTATTTGTAAATTGTAAAGAGATTTTAATTTTAAAGATAATTTTCCTTTTTGAAAATCATCCATATGTTTTAATAGAGAAATTTTAATTTATATATTTCCTTTTATAATCAATCATGAAGGGATAAATTATTAGAGAAATTTTTATTTTAAAATTTCCGGAAACAAATTAGGAAGTTTTAATTCTTGTTAAAACTTTCCTTGTTTGGGATTATGAGGTGGTCAGCCACTTTGATTTAAGAAAAGGAAATTATTTTTAATTAATTAAAATTTTCTTTTCATGGAAAAGAAAATAAGGAAGATTTTATTTAATTTTTCCTTATTTGCCAAGACCAAGGATTAAAAAGAGGGGGTAGGGGTGGCTTCATGGCTAACAACTCTATTCTATTTTTACTCCCTCTCTTTCTTAGTGGTGTGACCGGCCCTTCTAAGTTTTCCCTTCTCTTTTTCTTTCTTCTCCTTGGCTGAAACTCTTCATCCTTTGGAGCTTAGAAGGTGGTCGGATATTGCTTGGAGAAGAAGGAGAGAAAGGAGACTTTGTTTCTAGCATCCTTTGGAGCTTGGTGGTGGTGGTCGAACCTCACATCTCTTGGAGTTTTTTGTGGTGGTCGAAACTAGCTTGGAGAAGAAGGAGCTTGAGTGGTTCTCGTCTCGGTAGATCGTCGCTCACACGACGCCCAAGATAAGAAGAGGAATACGATAGAAGATCAAGAGGTCGTTGCATACAAAAAAAGGTATAACTAGTAATTATTTTCCACATCATACTAGTTTTTCTTTGTATGAATTCCAAACACAAGAGGCATATGATTCTAGATTTTCGGATTAGATATTCGAGTTTGTGTTTTTTTTTTTGTTTTTCGAATTTGTGATTCGATAGTTCTTTTTTATTAAACCTAATATTATTTTAGGAAATTAAATATTGAATTTCTTTAAAAGGCTTTGTCGAGGTAGTAGTGGATGATCTCATACCCAAGAAGGCCTAGTGCCTCGCCATGATTGACCTAGGAGCCAATTTTAGAAATAAATATTTAATCAACTTTGTAACATAGGTCAGACTTGGATCAATAGTGTTAAGTTCCGTTTACAATCTAAGTCTAAACCATTAAGATTGAATTAAATGTATAATTGACAAATTGATAAGCAATTAAGATAATACTTTTAAATTCTTGTCAACATTTCAAATTCTTTTTAGAAATTTCTAACTTGAAAATTGTTTCAAATTTTATTTAATTTGAAAATTTGAAAATTTGTAACTTTTATTCGAAATTTTTAAAAATGTGTACATTGATTTTTTTTCCTTTTTTTGTGTAATTAAATGGGGAAAAATAAGTACAAGTTTAAGGGGAGAAAATTATTATAACTTCGGAGAATATTTTTATTTTAGCTTAGAAAATTTTTAATTTAAATGTTATAATTTTTTTATTGCAATTTTTATGCTTAAATTATTAGTATGGTAAATTCATTAAATTATTACTTATTTGTTTTACCCTAACTTGAACTTGGGTTGATGCACATCAAAAAGGAGGAGATTGTTGAACCCCGCGGTTGTTTTGATGTGCTCAACCAAGTTAGGTTGGATCCTGTTTTGTTTTAATCCCTATGTCTAAGTGTGCAGGAGCTTAGGAACACAGGAAGTCAAGCGGAAGAAGTAACTGGCGAGAAGGATGGCACGGGAAGGGAGTCGACGGGCTCGGTGTGTCCAAGGGACGAAAAAGCTGCGGAAGAGTACACCGATGGACGAGAAGAATGTAAGCGACATTCGAGGGACGAGAAGCCGGAGCAGAAGCCTGTTCGAGGAGAAGGCCGGAAATTGAGTTTGGGTGAGCCTTATTTCGGTTGGCCGCAATCACACAAGCGAACGGAGTAACGAAAGGTCCAAAGGAAAGCTGGAGCTATTTATACGCTGCAGCATTGAGAGCGCCCTCCACATTGAGGGCGCCCTCCATGGCGTTGAGGGCGCCCTCAAACCAGTCAAAGTGACTGTTTCACATTTAGATAAAATTTTATCCAAATGTCATGTTGGAGGTGCCCTCCATGCTTATGGGAGGCGCCCTCAAGCCGAAAATAGAGTTTCCAAACCCTATAAAAAGGGCCCTGGAGTTAGGGAATTAATCATCAACTCTTGTATTAACTTCTTAGCAACTACTTAAGCTTTTATTGTGTAAAAGGCTTCTCCGTCTTCAGAGAAGGAGATTCTGACTGAGCTTTTCAACCGCCTTGGATTTACAACCACTTAGGTTGTAACCAAATCAATCCCTGAGTCTCTTTTTTAATTCTGTTGTTTTATTTTTATTTATTATTGTTACACCTTAAGAGTTGAAATAACGAGAAGGGTATTTTTTTATTTCAGACAATTCCCCCCCCCCCCCCCTCTTATCGACCCGTTGCATCAACAAGTGGTATCAGAGCCCAACAACTTTAGAAGGACTAATCGCCGTCTGAAACAACAAAGATCAAGACAATGGCTAGTGCAAGTATTCACCCCCCAAAATTCAACGGAGACTTCGCAACATGGAAACGCCGAATAGAGGTATTTTTTTAAAAAAGATTTTGATATTCTATTAACAATAAAATACGATTTTGTAGCACCTATGGATCAGCAAGGAGCCGAGAAAGAAGAACATCAGTGGACGAAGAAAGAACAAGTCGATTTCGTGGCGAACGGTAAAGCTATTTTTCCTTCACTTTCTCATTCCACCACCAAAATTTCTTACTTAATAGTGCATGTCCCTTTGACTCATCGAGTACAATTTTAGCTACTATTTTCAACTCTGATATCAGCTTATCCCATGTCGTATTAGAGTCATCGTGTATTTTACCTAATGCTTGTACTTCTACCTTCTTCTTAAATATATTTTATTTTCCATCCTTTAACTTCCATCACTTAATTTAAGAATCGTATATATTTTCTTTCTATTGATAATATGTTTGAGGCGTAGATCCAACATTACTAACCTATGTTGGGTAGTTAAGCTTTCTCCAATGATGACTATGCAATCTTTACAAATCTTTATATCCTTCTTCATAACCATAAGAAAGTCAATTTGTGATTTATTATTCCCACTTTTGAATTTGAGTAAGTATATTTCTCTTTTCTTAAAAAACGTATTAGCTAATATAAGATCATATGTTATCGCAAAATCTAATATAGTTTTTCCTTTCTCATTTTTCGTTCCAAACTCAAAACTCTCATGTACCCTCTCATATTCCTCATTTTCACTTCGACATGCCCATTTAAATCACCTCCTACTAAAATCATTCATTTGGTGGAATATTTTGTAATATTTCATCTAAGTCGTCCCAAAATCTTGATTTGATAGTTTCATCTAATCCTTCTTATAGTGCATATACGTTAATTATGTTCATAATTTCTTTCGCCACTATTATCTTCAGGGCTATAATTCTATATCATTTTCTAACTACTTCTACAACTTATCTGTCACGCCCCAGAGGAGTCTCTGTCCGAAGAAATTTCGGCAACATCTCCCCTGTACGGCGGACAATTTGAAACTTTTCTACAAGCACTATATACCTCAGCCACATGCGGCTGGAATAATAACAATAAAAGAAAACAAACACCACGCAGTTAATATCAAATTCAGCCTCTGGCTGACACAACCACGCAGTTAAAAATAAAACAGCCTACTCGGCTGTACCAAAACCAAAACACAAAACTGCTAGCCGGCTAAGCTTACACAACCAATAACAAATACAAAACACCACATAACAACATCAACCCTCCAAAAATAAAACCAGAGTACAGAGCTAAACAAACTGATACATAAAACAAACAAAACATACGTGAAACCGATAAGTCTTCTGATGTGACGTAGGTGTTAGGACCAAAAGTAGCTAGAGGGGGGGTGAATAGCTCTTCGCGTTCTCGTTGTTCGGCGTTGCTTGTTTCTTCAAGGATGCGCAGCGGAAATACAAAGAAACAAATACAAACACGCTAACACTTGGATTTTACTTGGTATCCACCTCCAAGGGAGGTGACTAATCCAAGGATCCACACAACGCACGCACCCTCCACTAATGAAACTCTCCTTTATGGTAACTACCAAGAGCGGAGAAGCCCTACAAGACTCAATACAAGAAGAAGAAAGGGTAGTAAAGAGATACAAGCTTACAAGCTTACAATGAGTGCACAAACCCTAACCCTAGTTTCTTCTTCTTGCTTTGATCCGCCTCTTGACTTGGAAGAGCCTCCAAAAACCTTCAAGAACTGGCGATCTCGAGCTTGAGAAGAGTTGTGGAGGAGCTGGTGAAGATCTGAAATGAATCTGTGAAGTGATGCTGAAGGAATCGCACGCCAACAACTATAAACGACGCCAACGGTCGAATCCCAATCGATTGGATTGCTCCCAATCGATCGGGGAGGCTTTGGATCGATCCACGGATCGATCCAGAGCGCCTCTGTGCTCTGGAAAAATGCCTGGATCGATCCACGGATCGATCCAGCGCTTATCGCGCGAAGCAGCAGCGTCCCAATCGATCCACTGATCGATCGATCCACGGATCGATCCAGAGGGGTTCTGTTCGCGGGGACTCACCGGATCGATCGGCGGATCGATCCGAATCTTCTGGATCGATCCACTGATCGATCCAGATCTGCTGGATCGATCCACGGATCAATCCAAACCTTGGTTTTTGTCCAAAACCAAGTCTAAAGCCCCCTAAACCAACATTTAGTCAACCATGACTTGTTGGTACATAAGACCTAGCATCCGGTCACCCTTGACCGGCTAGGACTCTCTCACCAAGTGTCTGTTCAATCCCTTTGACCCACTTGGACTTTTCTCTTTTTGCCAAGTATCCGGTCAGTCCCTCTGACCTACTTGGACTTTTCTTTCTCGTGCCAAGTATCCGGTCAATCCCTTTGACCTACTTGGATTCTCACCAAATGTCTGGTCAACCTTGACCCATTTGGATTTCTCTTGCCTGGCTTCACTCACCAGGACTTTCCCAATTGCCTAGCTTCACTCACTAGGTCTTTCACCTGCCTTCACTCACCAGGACTTTCCCAATTGCCTAACTTCACTCACTAGGTCTCTCACCTGGCTTCACTCACCAGGATTTTCCTCCTGCCTAGCTTCACTCACTAGGACTTCCCAGTCAAGTATCCGGTCATCCTTGACCTACTTGACTCTTCTTCAATCAACCTTGCATTGTCAAACATCGAAACCCAAACCAAGACTCAAGCTTGGTCAACCAGGTCAACCTTGACCTGAGGGATGTTGCACCAACAGTAGGGACCAGCAGACAGGATGCTCCAAGCGACACCATAAATAACCTGGTACCTGGAAAAGATACTGTCAACGGGGGTGAGTTCAACAACTCAGCGAATACCAATGGACATGAGTAGTAAGATATATCTAACAGCAACAAACATGGAATACAGCTTCCTAATCATATATAAGGAATATGCAAAACTGAAAGGTAACTGAGGAAGCTGTACTCACCAGGAACTCCTATCCAGACAAAAGGGTCGTCAAACCGAAAGTGTCAATAATCCTGTATGCAGGTCAAAAGTATGCATCCAACCAAAATGCAGCAACCAAATGCAGCAAACACAATCATAAGAATATAAATGCATCAATGCATATGATGCTAATGATGCGTCCTGGTCACCCCTGACGTCAGTCAGTCATCTCACACCAAGTGGGTAGGGCTGTGCCAACCGTGCACTCTGTCGTCACTGCTCCTGATGAGTGACCGAGTGGACGGGATGCTGTCGGAGTACTCCTGTCCTGTGACCCCAAATCATAAATGGGGGAGCTCAATGCTCTCAACTCCCGGTACACGCTGACGGGGAGGTATCTCTGCCGGCTACCACGCTGAGTCACCTGACCAACGGAGCCAAACAGAGTCCACCGTCTGCCGGCTACTACGCTGCTACACTAAATGCCAGCGGAGCCAAACAGAGCGGAACTGACTGCCGGCTACCACGCTGGGTCATGTGACCAACGGAGCCAAACAGCAGAACCACCACACACCTGCCTGATATACCACTAAACCATGAGTGGAGGTGTGTGCAGTACATGTAATTGGCGATGGGCTCAACCATAGTGGAGCCGACAATCGCACAGCATGCAATCATGATGCATGTCACTATGTATAACAAAAATTGATCAACATAACCATATCCATATATACAAAATGGGTCCCACGGTATCAGCGAGTCAAATCCACGGATCTAGGGTATACAGGTCCTTTGTGGTATAACAACCTAGATCCTAAACCTATTCCCCTTCCAAAACATATGTACCAACAATATACCCAGATCAAAGAATCAAAGTCTAGGTACACGAATCATGTATGATATACAAATAGAGGTACACAAGCCAGGTATGGTATAAAAACCTAAGTATCAGATATTCTAGATACACCTGCCAGAAATAAAATCCAGAACCTAGTCCTAACCTCAGTAGAGCATGGTATGTCACTTACTCTAGGAACTAAGGTACTCATGGTAATACAGTACTCATGGCAATAAGATACTCATGGTAATAAATCACGAGATATAAGCACGGATACATAACAAGCGACAAACCTAACATGCTATGGATATCAAACAGTGACATACCAAAGACAAACATGTTCATTGCTTGTAGTTATAAAGTACTATGCATATCCAAAGACAATATCATAAATGATAAGTCAAGAGGTACCCGCCTCCGATAAGAAGATCGTATCCGGTCCAATCCAATGTCGAGATGCTCGTCTCGCGTCGAAGTCCTTAATCTCACAGCCCCTAATACTGATCCACCGCCGGGTAGGGTATTGCCGGATAGTGTAGCTGCTCACCTGCCAGAATCACCACACTCTTCCTCTTCAATTACAGGTGCTGATCCCAAATCTAGCGATGTAAACGTCCAGCCCATAGTGTTGTGGTCGCTGAAATCAAACAACCCTTCTCCAAGATTACTGCTACCATCATCAACCAAAGAGAGAAAAGATGAATCAGCACTAGGGTTAGGCACCAAATCAAAGAAAAATCAAGAGAAGGAGGTTTGTTCGAAGCTAGCTTACCCCCTGAGCCTTAAATGTCCACCCTCGCCGGCGATCGGTTGGTAGCCACGGAACCAGGTCAGCGCTAGGACAGAGGAAATCACGGTCGGTGAACAGGTGCTTCGGATCTAGGTCTTCCTCGTGGCCGGCGATCGGTTGGCGTCGCTGCGTTGGGTCGTGCAGGAAAAAAAGCCTCGGCCGGCGGCAAAAATCTAGGGCTCGCGGAAGAAGTGGCCGGAGAAGGTAGCGGCAGTGTGTGGAGAAGAGAAGAAAAGGAGAGGAGAAATCACAGCTTTATGCTCGGGGAAGGAGAAAGGAAACCGACGAGTGCGGTTAGGGCTCGGGTTCGGCAGGGGAAGAAGAAAGGCGCGGGCACGCGGGAGAAGGAAAGGATCGGAGGAAAAAGAAAAGAAAAATACAGAAAAAGAAATAGAGAAGGAAAAAGAATTTAGAAATTAAACATTTCCTCACTAAAACGGGGTAGCCTAAACAGGCTTTCCCGGACCCCGTTTTTATCCCCGCAAACTCATCCATATGAGCTCCGAAAAATTCCCGAAAAATTTCCAAAAATTTCGGAAAATTCCCTTATTAATATTCGCCTATTTTCGGTATTTTACATTATCTTTTAACAAACTATCTACAATAATACTCACTCCATTTCTTACTTTACTCTTTCTAGTATACCATAACTTAAAACTTGAGTTCTCTATCATCTTTACCTTCTCACCTACCCATTTTGTCTCTTATACACATAAAATACTAATTCTTCTCCTAATCGTCGTATCTACTACCTCCATTGATTTATCAGTGAAAATTCCTATGTTCCATATTCTAAATCTTAGATTATTAATTTTCCTATCATATTTATTCTTATCCAACCTATGATATGAAAACTCTTGCCTATTTAATATTACACCTAAGTTCTCATGGAGATGTGACGGTCCTTACTATGACGTTATAATCAGATCTGTAACGCGAACTCTTACATATTTAACACTACACCCGAGTTCAGGGCCGGCCCTGAGGCATGTCACCGGGGGCGACGGCCAAGGGCCCCCGATTTTTAGGGGCCCTAAATTTGACATGTATATATAATATATATTATATATAATTAGTTTGTTTTAATAAAATCTAAAAAAATATATTTTATTGGATTATTTTAATATATATTTATATATATTGTTGAATTGTTTTAATAAAGATAAAAAAAATCTATTAAAGTTTAAAAAAGAATTCTAGAAAAGAAAAGAGAAAAAAAAACATAAGGAAGGTAAACGATCTTTTTTCTCTTTCTAAGATTTTATTTCTGGTATAACTTTTTTCCCATTAATTTATTTACATAAGTCATAAGATAAATAAAGTATGAATCCTTAACTCTAACTTCCTCCCTTCTTCTCCTTTGAATCTCTTCTAATTAAAGTAAAAAAATTTATTCTCCAATTAAAATTTTAATTTTATCAATATCATCATTCATTGATATATAAACTTACAACGTAAGTTACTTACTTATCTATATGTTTTCTTATCATCAATATTCAATATTGATTTTTAATATTATATTGGAGTTAATATTTTATGATTTTTCTTACCGATTTAAATGAGTTTAAATAAATTATCCTAATTGTAATCAACATAGAATATATTATATCGATTGCTTCAAGCACAAACCAGGTTTTATTATTTTTTTACTATTATTCTCACTACTTGTATTTGTTTTATTGTTAGTTTTGTTGCTAGTTTTGTGTGTTTTATTTTTACACTTAAAATTTATAGTACAAATATATTCTTTTATATATTTCTAAAATAATATCAATCTTGGAGTATTAAAAGAAATAAAAGAAAAAGAGTGGAACAAATTATTAAAACTCATAAAGGTGTTCTTCGTAAATTTTTTAAAGCTAGCTCTTCAATTGAAGATTCAGTTGATGAATTACAAGAAGAAATTAAGAAAAATTAAATGATCATACAACAAATGAGCAGCAATCGAGTAATCAAGAAGAATTAAATGATCATGTAATCAATGAGCAAGAAGAATCGAAAGAAAATGATGATCATAATCATGCAATGAATGAGCAGGAAGAATTGAGATAAAATGATGATAATGATTCGAATGTAAATGACTTGACAAATTTATGTATTGAAAATGAGTTGTTAGAAAAACTTATTTTGAAGACCTTATTGATGATTTAGCTTCTCAAAATGCTAGAAGATATAGTTTTTTCGATAATTATTTTATGCTTTTTTTTTTATATTAGTAGGTATTATACTTTTTGGAGAAACTTAGGAAACATAGTTTGTTGTACTTTTTTGAAGAATTTTGAGAAATATATTTTGTATGGAGTTTATCATATTTTAAATTAAATATATTGATTTTTTAAACTATATCCAAATTATAAGTTAATATTTTTTTCTTATAGAAGTCTCTTTTTTCTTTTCGCCCAAGGGCTCCCAAAAGTCAGGACCGGCCCTGCACGAGTTCTGGAGATGTAATAATCTTACCGAGATGTTACAGTCGAACCCTACAATATATTCTTTTTGAAAAACAATTTAACATTAATATAACAATTAAATAAATCTATTTATTAAATATTTATCGTAATTTCAATACTGAACACTGAACTGAACGCATTCTATTTGTAAGCTGAAGATCAAAAATATTAACATCTTTTTTCATTCAAGCCGTTCAACGCCATCATCTGTTTAATCTTCTTCTTTTTTGTATTTTATTATTAATATTAAAATATTTATTAATATTTCTTATCTGACTTTGAATATATCATTTTTCTGTGTTTCTTATGAATATTTTGAAGATGTGATTATGTATTATACCTAAAAATATTTTTTAAAAAAATAATATGTTAGAGTTAAGAAATAAAAATATATTATAAGAAATAAATAAATAAATAATAAGAATGTAAAAAAGAAAGTTTAAATGATTAAAATAAAAGATAAGAGAGAGAAAGTTTAAATGATTAAAAGAAAATATAAGAAAGCTAAAGAAAGATGAGAAATAAAAATCCATATTTAAGGTAAAAAAAAAAACGGAGAATTTTACTGGAAGATTTTCGTAGTCTTGTGTAATTTAGAAAGAACTCTGTATCTTTGGCTATGCCGAATTGATCCACTTCACTTTCGTTGTAAGTTTCAAATAATATAAAAGTGCCCCCAGGACGTAGCACAGACAATGGACGTATGACATCTCTAACGTAATAGTCAAAAGTTGATTTTCAAGAACTAACGATCTGAAATTTATCCCATCATGCGCCTAACATTTGTATACTTATATATACCTCTCTCTATATATATAGGGTTGATACTAAATAGTCGTTAATATAACGAATCTATATTTCAGACAATATAAGGAAAATAAGTATTTACAAACCAATGCATCCAAACCGAAAAAAATTCAATTTATAGTGAGATAAACACAACCTTGCGAGGGATCTAATCTATCACAAGCATATCTAATTCGAAACAAAGAAACATTCACGAGCAACCAATCCACCAAAGAGAGAACCAAAGAAAGTCCTACTTTATGAGCCAAACTGGAAACAAGCAATACCAATACAAAAATTGGATAAATCAAACAGAAACTTATCAAAATAGAAGATGAATCGAACAGGCTGCTATCGCCAACCATATAGGAGACAAACATGGAAGCAACCTTGAAGAGGAGCTCACGACAAAATTAGGAAAATGAGGATCGACACTTCACGAACTCTATTTCGTCCATATTAAAATTTTAATATTAAATGACAACAAATTATTAATTTTTGGATATATCTAAGAAGTGGGCATGAGGTGAGCGTCTCTTGGGCTTCACTTTTGACCATCTCCAATCACAAAACCTATTTTGGTACACTTTCAACACTAATTTGGTGTCATTTGAGCACTAAAATTTTTTTCAATTCCAATCAATGCACACCATTCCTATACTAAAAGGAATATTCTTTAGAATATTCTATTTTTTTGCATCTTATAATTTATTATTCAACATACATATTATTTTATTAAATATTTTTATTACGATAATAATTACAATTAAAATTAAAAATTTTATGGTAGATGATAACTAATTTTTATGATATAATATTATGAAATTATCAATATTATAAATTTTAATATATTTATAATCTTAGTAATATAACAAATGTTTTAAATATTAATTATTTAAGTTAATAACTAATATAAATTTATAATATATAAAATTTACATAATAAATTCAATTAAATTAAATAATATTAATTTATAATATTTAAGAATATTTTAAATATAAATTTAATATTATAATATATTATATTTAAAAAATCCGTACTTGCATCATTTTGGTGCAAATTTTGAAATCTCCATTGGAAGGGATTTGGTGTCCCTTTTACATCAAAATGATGTAAAAAGATACCGGTTGGAGATGGTCTTAGGTCCAGGCCTACTTCTGGACCGTCTGTCGCTAACGGTCGGTAAAAAACTTCGATATGACCGAATAAATCATCGCAAATTTAGTGTTACATGATTCATCATTTTTTTTTATAATAGAAAAGTAAATCTGGGCACTTGAGAGTGCTTCCGAGCACCCAGACTTTGTAAGGCCGCCCATGAATATGTAGTACAAAGATGTACAAACTTACCGAGCACCCAGACTTTGTAAGGCCGCCCATGAATATGTAGTACAAAGATGTACAAACTTTTATATATATATATATATATATATATATATATATATATATATATATATATATATATATATATAATTTTGATCTCCTGCGTAACACGCACAGTACACAACTGTGCGCGTCACGCAGGAGATCAATTAATAACTTTTTTTTTTAATTTTTTATATTTTAAATTAAAAAATTAACATTTCCTTATATAAATTTTTAATACATTAATATATCCCTTCAACATATTACAATACTCAATAAATACTTAAATTAATTTTATTTTGATTTTTCTTTTTAAACCAAACACTATAACCTAATTGGGAAGCCTTAACTCTAGAGGTAAAATCTAAAAAAAAATAACTTTAATACTATAACCCAAAGTCTGAACCCTAGAGGTAAAATTAAAAAAAAAAATAACTTTGATACTATAACTCAAAGCCTGAACACTGGAGGTAAAATCTAAAAAAAAAATAACTTTGATACTATAACCCAAAGCCTGAACCCTAAATAAATTTGATACTATAACCCAAAGTCTGAACCCTAGAGGTAAAATCTAAAAAAAAAATAACTTTGATACTATAACCCAAAATCTGAACCCTAGAAATAAAATCTTAAAAAAAATTAATTATTTTTTTAATTCAAAATTAAAAAAAAATAACAAAACACAGACATTTTAATTAAAAAAATAATATTTCTTTATATAAGTAGTTAATACGTTACGATATCCCCTTAACATATTACAATGTTCATCACAGAAAGAAACACGAACTCAATCTCGATCCCCAACACATCGGACACCAGCCAAAATCTCCAGGAACACATACTGTGGAACTCGAACTCCGTCAAAACTGAAATCACTGTCAAAAATTTCGAAAGCATATACAAACCAAGCAAAATCCTTAGCCGAATCCTCCAACAAAACACATCCCTACATAGGAGAAGCCAATCCGGAACATCTACAAAGAAAAGTCGATCGGATGCATCCATAAGAGAAAAAAACCAACAATCAGAAACATCTCTAAGACAAACAAGTCAGGACATCTTCTCAAAAAAACTGATCAGAGCATCTACAGGAAGAAGCCAATCACATTTCTTACTAAACCTCACCTTCTTTAGGACTTCCACCCCTCTATACTTCATAGATCTCAAGATATCACAGTTAGATACACTTGTCTGCTCTTGCGCTTCCCCGTCCTCCCCGAGACCCCCGCGACTTCCACTGCGCGTCCTCGTTTTCCCCCGTCCGATCTGCTCCCCACGGTGGCGATCGGCTTCCAAATCCAGCGTCGCCCTCAGCCTCCACAGTCGCAGAAGTAGCTCCGCCGAGGGGTTGACGGCGCGTGAGGAGACGGAGGGTTGAGCTATGGGGTGCCGGGTGATGCGAAGATTAGGACTCTTTATACCTAGGGTTATTAAGTTGGCAATAGCTTAGGTTATTAACTTAGGTGAGGGTGGCTAATGTACCCTTATTTGTTTCCCTAATGAGTGTCAATTTAGGTAAGTATAACCATTTAAATCTATATTTGTTTCCCTTAGTTGATGTTAACGTAGGTAAATTGAGTTATTTAACCCCTAGTTAATTCCTCCTAATCTTATCATTTTGATCATTCTAACCCTGTTATACCAATTCATCTTCTAACCTCGTCACTATCTCTTTTTTTTTTTGTGGAAATTCAGTAATTTAAACCTTCCGTTTATGCCCATGAAGCCTCATTCTGTTACTTTATTTAATAACCTCCCTAACTGGGGCTTAGGGAGCCTTACAATTCCCCCCCCCCCTTATAAGAATTTCGTCCCCGAAATTGACTTACCAAATAAATCCGGATAGCGGTCGCGCATATCTCATTCCGTTTCCCAAATGGCCTCCTCCATTTGCTGGTTTCCCCATAAAATCTTCACCATCTTGATCTCCTTGTTCCTCAATTTCCGTACTTGACGCTCAAGAATCTGTTTCGGGCGTTCCTCATAGGTCAGATCTGATGTCCACTGCATGGACTCATGTCCGATCACATGAGAGGGGTTAGATATGTATCGTCTGAGCATAGATACATGGAACACATTGTGTACCCCGGACAGATTTGGTGGTAGGGCAACCCTATAAGCTCGTGTTCCAATCCTGTCCAGAATCTCAAATGGCCCAATATACCTTGGACTGAGCTTCCCTTTCTTTCTGAACCTCAGTACCCCTTTCATTGGTGACACTTTAAGAAATACATGATCTCCAACTGAAAATTCCAAATCTCTTCGTCGCTGATCAGCATAATTCTTTTGACGACTTTGCGCTGCTTGCATTCTATTCCGAATCTTCTCCACTAGCTGCACTGTTTGGGTCACTATGTCTGGGCCCAGAATTGTCCTCTCGCCGACCTCATCCCAATGTAACGACGTTCTGCACTTCCTTCCATACAACGCCTCATATGGAGCCATACCTATGGTTCCCTGATAACTGTTATTATAAGTGAATTCTATCAGCGGAAGCTTTGACTCCCAATTTCCCTTGAAATCCATCATACATGCTCGTAGCAGATCCTCCAAAATCTGAATCACCCGTTCAGACTGACCATCCGTCTGGGGATGGAAGGCAGTACTAAATGTCAGCCTGGTACCCATTCCCCTATGTAGACTTTCCCAGAATCCCGAGATAAATTTGGATCTCTGTCTGACACAATTTGAACTGGGATCCCATGTAGCCGCACTATTTCTCTTATGTATAGCTCTGCATACTGCGTCATCGTGAAGGTGGTTTTTACCGGTAGGAAATGTGCCGACTTGGTCAATCGGTCCACAATAACCCATACAGCGTTTGATCCCTTAGGAGTGGTTGGTAGACCCACCACGAAATCCATGGCAACTTCTTCCCACTTCCAGACAGGGATCGGAAGTGGCTCCAGCAGTCCTGCTGGTCTCTGATGCTCAGTCTTTACTTGTTGACATGTGAGGCATTCGTGCACTACCTTGACTATGTCCTTTTTCATACTTGGCCACCAATACAATAACTTCATATCCCTGTACATTTTTGTGCTCCCCGGATGTGTGGAATATGGGGTGTTATGCGCTTCATTCATGAGATCCTCTCGAAGTGTACCCGTCTTAGGTACCCAGATGCAGTCCTTGTATCGCACGACTCCACCCACGGTAGAGTAAATAGCCTGCCCTTTTTCTTCATCTTTCCGCTTCCACTCTGTTAACTGTTGATCCACCATCTGTCCTTCCCGGATCAGATGCAGTAAATTTGATTTTACGATCAATGCTGACAATTTAAGCTGCTCCCTTGGCGCTACTACCTCCAAATTCAATCGTTGGAATTCCGATATCAACTGTTGTTGGCTGGTTAGTTGCGACAACATAGCGGATTTGCGGCTCAAAGCATCAGCTACCACGTTAACCTTACCCGGATGATAGTTGATGAAATAAATACTTAAATTTATTTCATTTTTAATTTTTTTTTAACTAAATACTATAATCCAATTGGAAAATCTAAATCCTAGAGGTAAAATCTTTAAAAAAAATTAACTGAAAAATTATATCCCAATTAGGATGTCTGAACCCTACCAATAAAATTATAAAAAATATATTTTATTTACTTTTTTAATCAAAATAAAAAAATAATGATATACTGCACAACGTGCACAGTGCGCGTCGCGCAATATATCAAAATCATATATATATATATATATATATTCTCCAAACTTGATTCGCGGATTTTGGAGTATTACAAATGAAAATGGAATTAATTTGAATTTGCTCAATGAGACATCTACAATATATATTATAAAAAAGAAAAGCACATCAACCTTCGTAATGTCACGGTAGAATATTATGCTCCACCTGAATACTAGAGTCATGGGTTGCAAACACGATCGCTACACCAAATGAGGACCATCCGACTCCATCTGAGTAATCTACTTCATGTCACTCCCCATAATTTTCCCACCAAATAGAAAATGAGCATGTTTAGCCGAGGATCGAACCAGCGCTATAAGAATCCACTAAATGTCCTGCTGTTGCACCCTGAGCGATACATATTGCTTTATCGACTGATATATATTCACTATTTTTAATCACTGTTATTTCTAACCTTGTAATCCGACTTAACATAAGAATCCGGAACATCATAAAGATTATTTATCATAATTAATATAAAATAGTTATATTAAACTTGTCACTAAAATTCGGTCAGCCGCCCAACTTACTTTTAGGACAGTAAGCAAGCCAAGTTGAGCTGAGCTTTTGGGATGTTCAAGTTTTTTTATAAAGTAATCGAGCCAAGTCGAGCTTAAAATGAACTAAGCTTTTTAAATGATTGTTCAAACTTAACATGATTTATTTTTCATAAGCTTAAACTTGTTTGAAATTTGACTTGAACTTGGTTTATTTAGATGTTATCAAGCTTTCAATTCAAGTTTGACCTGAACTTAATTCAAGCTTGACTTAAACTGGATCGAACTTAGTTCGTTTAGATATTATTGAACTGTCAATTCAAATTCGTTTGATTGTTTGAAACTTTTAACTATTTGATTGATTATTGAACTTAATAATTTAAATTTATTTAATTATTTTATCCTATTTTATTATTTATTTAGCATATTGAAAAGAATTTTATTAATAAATATGATTCATGAACATTAATCATGAACATTATTCACAAACATTGTTTATGAAAATTATTCATGAACATTATTCACAAACGTTAACGAGCTAAACACATATATGTTCAAGCTTATTTATTTAGCTTAACAAACTGTTCAAACTTGTTTATTTAATTAATTTTATAAATATTAAACAAATATAAACAAACTCTTATCAAGTCGAACACTAAACTTATTCACGAATGCTTGGTTGATTTACAACCCTACTTATCATGACCACCTCACTTAGCATGGACCCACCATTAGACTTAGACCTAGCTCAACCCATTTTCTTTCTGGTCGTGTTGTGTCTAACCAAGTCCCCTCGAGACAGTCTAATGACTAGCACTTGAAGTGTTGCCACCATGAAATCTGAATTTAAATCTCTGTATAATCAAGATAAATATCTCTCTCATGCGTCAGTCATTATTCCAAAGATTAGTAGTCATCCGTGATATACCTCCTTTATGTTAACCCTAGGACAGATTGACAAAAACACTAGGGACAAGCGTAATCATCTTTTGCCACCGTATTGTGCCTGACCGAGCCACAAATGGCCTAGCCCATTTGGTAGCTAAATTGTGATAAAAGAAAATCACTATAGAATTGGCACTCACGAGCATAACTTAGACATCGGAACTCATACATACGATAGTTCGAGTTAAATCGCTTTAGAAATATCTTTATCTCTAGGTAGTCTGTTCTAGTCCTTTTACATGACTTTGGTTATTGGATTAGCGATAAGTTTGTGTACAAACGAAAAAGAAACATGCCTGATCATGGCTTGTCATAGCATTCATGCTTCCACGAAGAAATTAAAGCTAACAAGAAAATAAATATCGCAGAAAAGATAATACTTTTAAAAAAAATAAAGATAAATAACAGATAATTGGCTGATGTGTGATAAAAAAGAAATAGAAAAAAAATGATTGACGGTTCAATTTTAATGTTTCATCAAAGAGGTAACATTATCATTTCACAAACTATGATCCTTCGTGAGGCAAGTATTGTGTATAGACGGTGAAACGCAAGCGCAAGACATGAGAACCACCTACTGAGGACCGCAGATTGATCGAGGTACCAATTTCTAAAGGGGTATGAGCTATGTTCTTAGCTAAAGCAGAATAACAAGGAGCTTGAGCTCACCACCTTACTCTTAGTTAATTTTAACGAGCATTCTGTTAGTAAAAACTTATAGAACAAAACTAATAGCTTCCGGGTCCTCGAACAAAATGAAAGATGCACCAAGTGTTCTATAAAGCAGCCAAGGCAACCCTAGGAAGTTTGGAGAGGAGACCACATTGCATATGCGATATGATATGCGACCCTCCTGTAGGCATAGGCTGATTGTGCAATTTATGGAAAGCAAGAAGTTCAAGTGAACCAATGCTAGTTTTCTTTCTATCACTAAAACCAGTCCAATATAACTCAAAGCAAAATCCTAATTTATCCTTGAAATGTGTTCGTAGTGGTTGATCGCTTACTTGTCGATCAATATGGTTTAGCAACTTTTGCTTTCACTAGACAATCATTGGCATCTAGGGAAAGAGACAAGTTATTTAACTACCTGATTTCTACACGACAATTCCTAATTTGAATGAAAAGGATCTAAACATTTTCTCAATGAGATAACAGAACTCGGCATCTAAAAACCATATCAATGACGAGTAACAGTTCTATCTCATGAAGGTAACTATGACATTGTCTCCGGAAGAATATCCTAAAATTGGTATGGACGCCTCAATCATATGAACTAACTATGACATTGTTTGCATATAAATATGTGAAGAACATACGGCAACCTGATAGGTAAAACAAGATTTTGTTGTATGATTGCGAAATGGCTCCAAACTTTGAGTGGAAACAGAGAAACATAAAACTATTAATACCTAAATTCACTTGGAAAAACATTAAAAACTACCAAAATTTCTGTGAAGAACATAGGGGAGGAATAGAGAAACATGAAAATATTGATGCCTAAATTCACTTGAAAAAACATTAAAAGCTACCAAATTTACTGTGAAAATCATAGGGCAACCATCCTTTAGACATGAAGTTATTTGCATTTAGAAGAACACACGGCAGTCTGTTAAACAGCACTAGGTTTTGCTGAATGATTGTGAAATACCTACAAACTTTTCAGAGGAAATAGAGAAACATGAAAATATTAATACCTAAATTCACTTGAAAAAAACATTAAAAAGAAGTAAAATTACTGTGAGGAAGAGGAACATAGGGCAACCTCGTGAAGTTATTCACATTTAGATATGTGAAGAACATGTGGCAATCTGTTAAATAATTTACTAGGTTTTGTTGTATGATTGTAAAATAGCTCTAAAATTTTCAGAGGAAATAGAGAAACATGAAAATATTAATATCCCTTCACTTGAGAAAACAGTAAAAACTACCAAAATTAGTGTGAAGAACATCAGGCAACTATCCTTTAGACATGAAGTTATTTGCATTTTGATATGTTAAGAATATACGGCAACCTGTTAAATAATACTAGGTTTTGCTGTATGATTGCAAAATAGCTCCAAACTTCAGAGGAAATATAGAAATATGAAAATATTAATACCTAAATTCACTTGAAAAAACATTAAAAGTTAACCAAAATTACTGTGAAGAACATAGAGCAACCACCCTTTAGACATGAAGTTATTTGCATTTAGATATGAGAAGAACATACCGCAGTACTAGGTTTTGCTATATGATTGCGAAATAACTCCAAACTTTCAGAGGAAATAGAGAAACATAAAAATATTAATACTGAGACTCACTTGAAAAACATTAAAACTAACAAAATTACTGTCATGCATTTAGATATGTGAAGAGCATAAGGCAACCTGTAAGTCAAGACTAGGTTTTGCTATATGATCGTGAAATTTCTCCAAAATTTCAGAGAAAAGCAGTGAATAAGTAAATATTAATACCAAAATGCAATTCAAAAACACCAAGAACTACCAAAATACAAAAAAAAAAAATTATCGAGAATCATTTTCCACCAGACTCAATCTTGAACAAGAAGACCTCTGCTTCCAATAAAATCACATGTTCCTTCAAATGAAGGGAAAAGGGGCCAATTGTACTCAAATCCAGCATGGCCAAAGTACCTCAGAGAGACCTCTGATCCCGAGCGTCCGTCGTCGTGTCGTCCGAGGCCGCGGCATTGCTGCGCCGGAGATCGTCGATCAGGCCTCCGAGCTCCTTCCGAGCAGATTCCCTCCCGAACATGAATCCGTACCTGAGGAAATCCAAGTGAGGAACGAAGCCTACAAACCCTAAGCAAAGCTCCATGGAGAAAGCGCAGAGGCTCACCAGAAAGTGAGGGAAGAGAAGACGCCTGCCGTTAGGACGGTCTGAAGGAGGGTCAACTTCCTCTCCATCGCCAGCGGAGCGATGCAAAGCGGTGGCGGCGTCGGCAGAAGCGGAAGCACAGGTCGACGGCGATTTATGGGGATTCCTAAGAAGCCGTAGCGTGCAACTTTTATTTTTAACCCTCAGAATTTTATCAATTATCTGTTTGCCATTTTGCATTTTGCATTTTGCACCCAGAACTTAACATCAAAATGGTGAGCAAACAATGACGAATGGACAGACTTTAAAAAAATAATACTATTGGACTTAAGATTAATTTCTTTTAAAAAAGTTAAAAGGATTCCTTAATTATTCACATTGTTAAAATAATATCTTCTTGAAAATCAGTCTATAATTTAAGAAATAACCAATAATATCTTCTTGAAAATCGGTCTATAATTTAAGAAAGGGAGGTTTGACGCAACGATAAAATTATTACTTTATGATGAAAAGATCACAGATTCAAATCTCGAAAATAACCTATTGCAAAAAATAAAATAAAACTACGTACAATGAATCCTAGTAATCTTAACTAAAACTGCACCAACTTGGAGTAGCAATATTGACCAAGATTGCACCATCTACATTGTGATACCAAACTCTACGGTTTGAGCTGTCGATTTATCGATGAGCTGATTGACCGAGCTGATGAATCAACATCAACAATTTCCAACAATACTAAATCATCAATCTCGAATGTGTTAGGCATCATCAAAGTCCATCTTTATGTACAGCAAAAAACAACAAATACATGTTTATGAACAAAACAATTATATTGCAATCCTCCAACAACAAATCAACGCATTGATGAATCACACAATAAAAGAAAAATAACAGCAAAAATAAAAAATGGAATTAAGAATTGGAAGCTCTGAAACAACTAGACTGATACTGCATTAGCAGCAGCATTAGAACCTCTTTTCCTCAATCTACTCCGAGCAGAATGTATCGCTTCATCGATACGAGACTCATCTGCTGGCGGATTCGAGTCATCTTCGGCTTGTTCTCGTGGAGAAGGTGGCTTGTTTCTAGTCTCTGTGCCATCTGATTCATGGACTGATCCTTGTGGCTGAGCTGGTGATACTGGTTTCAGAGCTATGCGTTTCTTGACTGGGCTATGTGACACTTTTCTTTCTTGTTGTGTTTGCGGGGATGCTGTAGCTTGATGAGAAGGTGATGCCGGAGAAGATGCCCGGTGATGGACATTGCTTGACCTTTTTGGATGTTCTTGGACGCGCTGCTTGATGGGGATGGATGGCATTTTTGCATCTTGTTGAGGTTCTTGATGACTTGCAGGTAAAGATGGAGGACTTGATTGTTGAGCTTGCTCGAGTTGTTGTGGCTGCTGAGTTTTCTGCAATCACATACTTGAATGTAAGTTTACGAAGAGGACCAAAGCAAAGAGTGATACAGATCGATGCTAGTAATCCTAATGTGCCTCTTGTAAGAGTCAGTTATCGAAAATTTATCAGAAACAAGACGGAACTTCAACTTCAAATTCATTTCCAACTTCGAGATATTGTTTTTCTTAAAGTAAAAGAACTATGAGAATTTGAAACTTAAGTAGGATTTTGATTTTTTTGGACTCTAGGCACAAGCATCTTCTGCATTCTACCATGAGTCGAAAGAGATTACATTCAAACTAAAGTGAAACATATCGAGAGTTAAAGGAAGGCTACAATGAATAGCAACAATACTAAGCAAATCTAGACATTAATATGGTTTAAGAAAGAAAAATATAAGTAACCTTAGATCGATACATCATACCTGAATCACGTGGGTTCTTGATGTTTGTACCATCAAGATAACATAGTTCAAGACCTCGAAAAAACTTGTTCGGCCATAGATAGCAGCTTTTTGCCAGTACATCAGCATAATATCTGCAGCTCTTACTCTCAGCTCATGCAAATTGCAGTCGATCTCACTTTCGTACTTTGTAAGATATGGCTTGAAGAAGGTATCATAGACATAATTTGTTCCCTAAAACAATTTCTCTTTATGAAATTAGATGAGGAAAACAGAAAAGGGTAGAAATATAAGAAATCAAAAAATGTCATACTCTTAATTTTGGATACCACAAAAATATGTAGAGTGCCAATTTCCCTTCACTGTACATTGGCAACCTTCAAACAGATATGTAAGAAAAGAAAAACAGTGATTAACCTAAATTGAAAGGAAACTAAATCACAGGGATTAACCCTAAACAAGTTGAATACTCACCAAGAAAGAAAAACATCACCAAAGCTCTCCAATACTGCTAATACTGCAACCAAAATCCTGAAACATCACCAATGATCATATTGCTAAACTCACAACAAAACCAAAGAATTTTCTGGTTAAGATCAGATGGACTGACCAATACTGACACCAGAAGCGTAGCTGCTCTATCTCAGGCTTGTTCAATTCCACAGTCTTGAAGCACTGATACGCAGGGTAAGCATACCCGAAAACTAATCTGCAAGTAGTAATCTTTTTGAAGGAAAACTGTTGTAAGAAATCAAAATTTAGCCTTTTGTCTTGCCTAACTTCATTAGGCTTAATGGCTTTGCTTACATCAAAACCCTATTAAAGAAGGAGCCCATCATGATGACGCGAAATCAAACAGGAGCGTATAGCAACTACTCAATGATTACTTCTCATCAGACCTAACATTGATAAAAGCACAAGTGAACCAAATCAAAAATCGTAACTTCAAAGTGCAGCAACATTATGAAACTCACCCAATGTTTTGCAAAGATCAAAGAATTAGAGAATAAAATGCACAAAAGTCGCAAATAAGAATTTTGAATATTTGTAAAACAACGATCACGATGGATCACCCTAGAAATCTAAAATTATAATGGATTAAAGAATTTGAATAAAAAACCAAAATTTTCAAACCTAAATCGATCGGAGGCCTTCACGAAAGAGCGATTCGAGCACCAAATCGATCGAGAAGAAAGAGAAAAGGTTCACCGTTTGGGCGATGGAGGAACGAGAAAACGAAGAATTCGATGGCAAATCGAGGGAGACAAGGTGAAATCGTCTCGCCTCCGCCAGCGCCTGCGCCTTCTCCTGCTCTCGCCCTTCGCACGATGGCTCCCGCCGTTTATATATCCGATCGGGAAAATGAGACGGAACCTCTGGGGTGGTGGAGGAGCAATGAACGGACGGTCTAGATGGAGTAAGTTCCAATCCCACGGTCACCAAAGGAAGTTGCGATCAAAAATGCGAGATCGATGTGGTTTCATCAACTGCCGCAGCAACTGAGAGCTGGACGACACGCTGTCTTGTCGGAGACAGGAAACAGGCTTCTTCACGTTCCTCAGCAGTTCGGCTGCAGAGGTGCAATTGGACCGGACCGAACCGGTTCGGTTCGTTTTGCCTTTCTTCAAGATTGAATGCATAAAGAGTACTTTCTTCTAAGTGTTTTAATGACTATGGAGGTGAAATTAAACTTTTTGAGGAATTAATGGGAATAGAAATTATAATATTTTGGAATGAGAATAGATATGAGTATAGATATCACTCTTAAAAATAATATTTGGTTAGTAAATATTTTTTTATCAAAATAAATGAGAGATAATGATGAAAAAGAAAATGTGATGAGAGAAAATGAGGAAATAGAGTGTGATAAGAAAAAATAAGGAAAAATAGTGTGATGAGAGAGAGTATAATGAGAGAGGATGAGGAGAAAGAAAGTGTGATGAGAAAGAATGTAGAGAGAAAGTGTGATGAAAGAGAATGGGGAGAGAAAGTGTGTGATGGGAGAGATTGAGGAGAGAGAACGTATGATGAGAGAGATTGAAAAGAGAGAAAGTATGATAAGAGAGAAAGTGTGATGAGAACAAAAAATGAAAATGTGAAGGGAGAGGAAGCATGTTCGCAAAAGGCGATTACGCTCGCTCCCAGCGCCCTTGTCAACTCATCTCAGAGTCAACATAGATGAGGTAAATCATAGGTGGCTATTAGCCTTGGAATAGAAATTAGCGCATAAGAGAGACATTTACCTCAGCTATGCCAATATTCGAACCCCAGATTTCAAGTATGATGAGAGAGAAAGTATGAAAAGAGAAGATGAGAGGAAAGAAAGTATAATGGAAGAGAATAAAAAGAGAAAAAGTGTGATGAGAGTAAATGAGAAAAGAGATGTGTGATGGGAGAGTTTGAGAAAAGAGAAAGTATGATAAGAGAGAAAGCATGATAAGAAAAAATGAATAAAGTGAGTGTGATGAGAGAGAAAGTATGGTGAGAGAGGATGTGGAGAGAGAAAGTGTAATAGAAGAAAATGAAGGGAGAAAATGTGTGATGAAAGAAAATAAGGAGAGAAAGTATATGATAGGAGATATTGAGGAGAGAGAAAGTATGATGAGTGATTCTGTCCGAGCGTTGAGTCGATGGACGCTGGGGACATGGCGCTCTCCGCTGTCCTCTGATGATGGTGTAGACCTCCGGCGAACCTGCAAAGAAGTTGAGCCGGGAGGGATTTCTCGGCGACGACCCTCCGACGCTCAAGTCAGACAGTGAAAAAGAAGAGAAACAAAGTAACGCTACTGTGGCTACAGTGATGAGAATCGCATACCTCCGTCGAAGTCTGGGGGTCCTTATATAGGACCTCGGAGAGGCGCGAGTACGCTTCTCGATGTGTGCACGCTTCCCCAAACATACCTCAGTAGGGTTGTATCAGAAAAGCATGTCTGACGTCATTCCGCAATCGTCTGAGCATATCCCTGACGTGACGGTGGAAACTTCCACCGTACGATACTCTGTCCGCTCCGGTCGCCGACCATGCTGTTTGTCGGCGGCAGGTGTCTCGAGGATGATGTTACCAGCTGTCCCTTTACGCCTCTTGCCTGTTCCCGGGCCGAGCGAACCGGCCGCTCGGCGCTCATGGCCTCCGGGAATGCGCATATCTCGGACCGGGCGGGGAAGCCCTGCTTATGTGCTCGGATGGGATTGCGCTTTATTGTCCTGTGGCCGAGGCTCAACCGAGCGGCCTGTCCGCTCGGCCCAGAGACTCTTTCACCTTGAGCATCAGAAACCCGACCCCTAGTCGGGCTGTCTTTCGTCCGGCCTGGGAGACCCCTGGCCGGATGTTCGGTCGATCGGATGCTCGGTCGGCATGACCTCTGTCCGCTCGGTACGACCTTGAAGTTGACCCTCTTGACCATTGACCTCCACGTGTCGTTGACCTCCCGCCAACGAGGGTCTCCCATCCTTACCACCGGATCAATGAGAAAGAAAGTGATATGAAAGAAAAATTGAACAAATATATTAAAGATATTTTTGTCTAAATTCTAAGGGGTGCTTAGTAGGCGGATTTAGGAGGCTAGAATGGGAATGAAATCTGTTTCATTCCCATTCTTAATGTTTAGTAGATGAGAATTGGAATTAAAATATGGATTTGATACCCCTAATTTCATAACTCACCCCCTCTAGGTTATCACTAAACTCATTCCTCCCTATTCGTGTGGTTTTTTTTGGACGGCCCAACCCCATGCCTCCGAACCTTTTTCTTCTTTTCTTCTCTTTTGCTTTTCGTGTTTCATCTCTGCGCCTTTCTTCCTCGCTCGCCGCCGCGTCTTTGCTTCCTCGCTCGCTGGCCCACCTGCGACTCTGCTTCCCCGGCTGCCCGATCGCTTGCCGGTGCTTCTTCTTCCCCGACTCCACTAGAGCTTCTTTTTCCCCGACCCCGGCTGTGGTTCTGCTTCCCCAGCTACCTGCCAGCCTGCGATTCTTCTTCCCAGATCGCCCATGCTTCTTCTTCCCCGACCTCACTTGCGGCTCTGCTTCCCCGGTCGACGATCGACCCGCGTTTCTTCTTCCCCGACTGCCCACGCCTTTTCCTCTCGGCCACCCCATTTCTTCTCCCCCTTTTTCTCGGCCTACCCCCTCTTCTCCTCCTCCTCCCTGCTCAGCAGACCGAGCTCCTCCACTCCCTTTCCCTTCTCTTCCTCCTTTTCTTCATTGTCTTCCTTTCTCCTACTCTCTTCTCCTCCCTAGAGATTGAAGAAGTTGTGATTGCATAAACTTTCTTCTCCTCCTTACAGATTGAAGAAGCTATGATTGCAAATGTGAGTTTTTACCAACAGTATGTTACATTGTAGTTACATGTTTTTTATCTAAAATGTTGAGTATTATTTTGATTTGGTTTTGTATTTATTTATGTATGCATAATTGTTTAATATTTATTCATGTATGGTTTTGGTTTGACTTACTATTGGTGCCATCGGTTGTTATATAATGTAGATAAACATGACACGACCATCGTTTAACTATAGAAGACGTAGATTATTATGCATTTTGTAGAATATGTATAGAATGCTCATGAGTTATTTGGTTGTCATACTTTATTAAATTGCAATACTTGTATGTCGTCGAAATAGGATTCGCCAAATAAAAAGTAGGGAAGACAAATCGATTGCATGTGTGGAATAGATGTTCAACCTTACAAAAGTAAGCAATGAAATAAGTATTAGTGAACTTCTAATGGATAAGAGAACATTCAAGATATTGTGTGATATGGTTCAAGATGTTGGAGGTTTAAAAGCCACAAAAATGTCACTATTGATGAAATTGTGGTCTTATTTGTCTACGTGTTGGCACATCATAAAAAAAATTGAATGATGAGTCTCCTTATACAACAAAGTCGAGAGACAGTGAGTCGCCATTTCAATCTATGTCTTCAAGCAATTTTACAACTGCACAACATATTGCTCAATAAACATGGCTTGTGAAGAAACATAGTAGATTAAATGGATTAAGGTACGTGTATTAGTCATTATTTGTTTTTTTTTTCAAATTACATGCTATCAAACTTTGTTAAATTGATTGTTATGGTTTGTTTTTGGATAGAATCACAATGACACCAAAAGTCTCTATAATGTATCATTTCCTTATTTTTCAGAGTTAGAGATGGTATATGGCAAAGACAGAGCAACAAGCCTTGTTGCGAAAGATCTTATGATGGCTACACAAAACATCACTGATGTGGATGTTGAGTTGACCATATTGGATAACAATTCACTTACTGAAAAAGGAGTTGAAGTTGATTTAATGTCAAATCAATAACCTTCTATTACATCAAGGGTATCTCACTCAAGGAGAAAAAGAAATCGTCCATTGATAGAATTCAAAAAATTTTTGAAGAGAGCAAAGACTCAGCTGTGCAAAATGTCGATTCTAACTTAAAGTTACTAAATAATCAGGTTGAGGGATTTATGCAAATTGTTAGCTCACACTTTGAGTCAATGTCATCTTGGGTTCAAGGTACATCCTCAAAAATGTCACAAGTTCTTGAGATGTTAGAAAAGTATAATTTTGTTGGTAAGAACAAGTACAAGGCTGCTCAAATAATTTGTGAAGATTCTGTACAGATTGAGTTATTGTTCAGTTTGGATCTCTCTAAAGTTTCTGATTTTATATTAGTTGCTTGTAATAGTATGCTTGTGTTGTCATTAGATATGATGAATATTTTTTTGCTTCTATCATTTTTGATTTTGTGGTAGATATTTTAATTATTCAAGACCGTTGACAGAGTTGTTGCTACCATGTTACATTTTTAATAAAATGGTTCTGTCCATGACTCCGTGTTATTATTTTTGTATTTAACTTATAAGGGTAAAATGAGAATTTCAGTTGATTCTCATTCCATAATTTAAGCCAAACCAAGCAACATTAATAAGAACAATATCTATACGAAGCACCATCAATTCTGTAATCATTTTCATTGTCATTAACCTCTCAATTAAAACTCATTATCATTCCTATTGTCAGATATATACCAAGCGCCCCTAACTCTCATAGTCTCATTTCCATTCCCATCAAAATCTGAGGAGGTGGGTTTTATCAATACCTAAGTTTTTAATTTTCATTTCAAAATTTTAATTCCATTCTCATCAACCAAATATAAAATTTGAAAATGAATCTATTCTCTCATTCTCATCTTCCTAAACTTAAATTTTGCTCATATCCTCAAGGGTCTCAAAGTTAAATAGAATAAAATTCAGGGCCTCACTTCAAATTACTTGATCCAATCACAGCTGTCGATCAGAGCCGCTCAACGTTCAGTTTCCACCTCGACGAGCATCGCATCGACCCCATCGCTGCGGAACTGCCCCGGCGGAGCCGATTGAGCCAAGACCTGCACCGTCGCCGGCGATCGGAAACCACCTTCCCTACTCGTGCCACAATGCGGGGGACCTCCATCGGAATCGTCTATGGCGGCCTCAAGTACCAGGTCGCAACGGCGGTAGCCACTCCAACTCCTTTCTTCTTTGGAACTCTACTAATTCGTCTTCCTCTCCACTCCCTCTCCAGGCCCGATGCATCGCCGACGTTAAGGCCGACGTTGACCACACCAGCTTCCTCGCCGGAACTCTCAGCCTCAAAGAGGAAAACGAGGTTCATCTCTCTCTCGTCGATCTCGATCTAATAATTTTGTGGGTGATTTCGGTGTTTTTGTTTATTAGGTGCATCTGATCCGACTTTCGCCGTCAGGATCGGAGCTCATATGCGATGGTCTCTTCTATCACCCAAACGAGATCTGGGATCTCAAGACTTGTCCATTCGATCCCAGGATTTTCTCTACAGTGTTCACTTCTGGTGAGTAAACGATGACTTGGAGCCGTAGTAACTTGATCTTGAATTAATGGGTGGCAGTGTGTTCTTCAGAAATGTAGAATAGTAAGTAGGTGAGTGTTTCTGAATGCGAATAAGCTAAGCTAGATGACCCTTATGTTTAGTCTCGATGTAGTTCTGTAATTGGTTTTTTTCTAGGAAAGAAAGGAAATTTGTTTAACCACATAAGCTGTTCGAAAATGGAATGATGAATGTATGGTTTATTCACTCATGAGATTTAGCCTTGCATCATATATCTAACTTTTGAATCCTTTTTAATTTTGTGAATTATAGAAAAGGGACAGTATATACAGGTTTACATGAAAAATTTCTTTCAGGGGAAAATTTGTTCGAGGAGCTATAGTTTATTGTGGAAATATTTTTTATTTTGTTTATCTTGTTTAGCACTTCTGTCATTCTTGTTGTGCCTGAATGAGTTAAAAATCATACTCTGCCCTATGATTTGTTTTTGAGCACTTTTGTTTTCTATTTGAATGAAGTACAGTTATGCTAATACTTTTAGGGTATTGATCTTTTTCTGTGAAATGATTCCAGCCCTATATGTGTTAAAACTAATAAAGTTTGCATTGAACTAAAGGTGAAGCATATGGGGCTTCTGTTTGGAAGATTCCTGAGCTCTATGGACAGTCGAATGCCCCACAACTCGAACAATTGGTCTCCCTTGACAAGCATTCTTTTAAGATCAAGTGGTAATCTCATTTTGGCATGTTTGTGTTTTCCAGTTATTTCTGATATTAAAAGAAAAGAAGATACTTGGGTTCCAAGCACCTTTTAATGACTCCTTATTGGTATGCTTGTCAGCGTCCTTTGGTGGCCATCTGGGAAGCATGATAGACTAATCAGCATTGATGAAGGAAATCTTTTCCTTTGGAGTATAGATTCGTCCAATAAAGTAGCCAAGGTAAGCTCCTTAAAGAACCTTCTATTATCTTTAGAAAGACTAATGGTTGTGCTATTAGGTTCCTTTGTGATATGAATGATAAACCTTGCAATGTGATAGTTGTCTATTGCTTTAGGTTTATATTAGTATATTTCAGCTGATTGTAAAATTTGAATCTGTTATATAGAAAAAAATTATGAGAAGACAATTCTAAAGCTTTACAAATTTATTTGTCGAGTCATAATGTTGATGCTTTGAGCAGATTTAGTTTTGGTTTGCAGAAGCATCAAGCCCATGGTTTATAGTTTAAGGTATGAGCTTTGACATAGAATACTACAACTTTCCAAGTTCTTGGCCATGGAAAAAAATTAGATCTAGTCTCCCACCTAGGGAAAATGG
The DNA here is from genome assembly GCF_018446385.1 of Zingiber officinale. Lineage (NCBI taxonomy): Eukaryota > Viridiplantae > Streptophyta > Magnoliopsida > Zingiberales > Zingiberaceae > Zingiber > Zingiber officinale. The sequence continues at coordinate 135,941,628 of NC_055992.1, forward strand.
AAACTTTTCTTAGTCTGAACTATTCTGATTGTTTTCCATTACCTAGTGTGTGAGAGTGTATTGCGAAGTCCAAAATATACTTCAACTAGAAGAAAGGGTGTTAAGTTGTTGAATATTTGTTCCAAAGATGACTAACTTTGATGAACTCTGCGTCATTAGGAGACTTTTCTACATGGCCCACCTATTCTTTTAGGGTAATTGTTGAAAATTGTCTAAAATTAAATGGTCAAAGTATATAACCATTTTTGTTTGCAACAAATATGTCACAGACTACCATTAGCCTGTTTTCAAAAGTAAAATAGATAAATCATCTTGAATGTCAGAGGAAACTATTTGTTTACTAGTTAGTAGGTTGAAATACAGTTGGATATCATTAAGATAAATTTTTGGATGTCTTTGTTATGTTGTTTTGCCTTATTAGTAAAGTTTAGCCAAAACAAAGTAAAACATCGAGATGATTTAATTTCTTAATATTCAATGTGTTGGTGATCACTAGCCATCTTTACACTTTGCTGAATCGTATACATGTTTCTAAAAACGTAGGTGGTATCACAAGAATCTGTTGGTATGCTTCAAAACCTTTCAGGTGGTGCATGGGATCCTCATGATCGAAATGCTCTTGCCGGTATATGTGACTCGTCATTTCAATTTTGGGATCTCCGGACAATGAAGTATACCATCTTCTCAATTCATTATGTTTATGCTTCATACGAAGTTGTTTTATATGCAATTCTAAGTTGTTTTCTCAAAATATTTTTAGAAATTATTTGTCTTCTGCTGAACTTCTTCTCCTTTCAGCGTGTACATTCAGGTTTCACTGATCTTATTTGTAGAATAAAGTGCTAGATTTACACCATAAGGGAATATGGTTTTACTCCTGTGTGTTATTAATAAGTAATTTTACCTATGAAACTTCTGTATGCCAATTTTCATGAGCAGTTGTTCTCTTTTTCAAAATATCATGAATTGTTATTCTGTGCATGCTTTAAGATGGTGGAAGTTTAACTTCCTGTAGTAGGTGTGCACTCTAGTAAATTTATTCCTCAAGATTTTTGTGCAGCTTGTTTCCTCCAAAGTTTGGATTTGGATTGTCTTAATGATGTAACTGTCTTATCCAGGAAGACTACTTCTATTGAGCAAGCACACACTAGGGATATTGATTATAATTCAAAAAAGCAGCATCTTCTTGTGAGTTCAGTTCTCTTTGTAATATTATATTGGATAGTACGTAAGATATTAATTTTAATGAGAAAAAGTTGCTCCCGTGTTCTTTTTGTTTGTTGGAGAAGCTTTATTTTTTTGTTGCATATTCTATGAACTCTGCATTTCTTTGTTGGAGATTTAGATTTGGAGGAAGTAATCAAGAGGTTATATAATTGATCTTTTATCTTTAACCTTAACTAATTTAGCAGGCTTCACATCTCTTCCGTGCTTGTGAGTACATCATAAAAATGCTTATCGGTTGCACTGCTCTACTGTCTCCAAAATTAGCCAAAGCAATGGCATTCTGCATCATCCGATAATTATATAGTTTATTTGCTAAGATGTGAACTCTTTTATCCTATGCACATTCGGATCATCGGCGGTCGTCTCTTTCTAAGAATGGCTAATTTTTCTATTTACTGTATATTTTATGCCAGTGTTTCTAAAAGAAATCTGACATTTCATCAACATCATATTCATATTCATATTTGGACACAATTAACCATTCCGAATTAGGAAACTTATCATACATAGTTAACAATGGATCACTTTTTTTTCATGATTTAAGCTTGTAATATAATTGCCTTCAGAAAGTTTTATTGTTATATATAAGCAATTGATTGCTCTCTAAATTATCAGTTCTCATGTTATGCTGCTTTTTCTAAACCTGTTGGCACTGCAGGTGACAGCAGAAGATGTATCTGGCATTCGACTATGGGATCTTAGAAGACCCAAGTTTCCTGTAAAAGAACTCCCTGGGCATGCACATTGGTACTTACTGTATTCTATTGCACGATTTACTTATGTATGTTACTTGGAATAATCAGATCTAAGATTCCAAATAAGGCTTACGTCAAAGTTGGCTTCCACATTCTTGCAGGACATGGGCGGTCAGGCATAATCCAGAATACGATGAACTCATTTTGGTCTCTCTCTCTCTCTCTCACTCATGCATGTAAGTTGCACGCTTTTCCTATTCACTAATGACAATGGTTACATACAGAGTGCTGGCACAGATTCAACTGTCAACTTGTGGTTGGCTGACCTTCCTGCCACTGAAGATTTATCGAATGAAAGGTCCATTGTTAACTATACCACTGACTGAAGTGCTGTTTACCAGTAGGCTAATTGTTTCCCCCTATTCTTGTATATTTTTTTCCTCAGTCTTTTTGTCTCATCGGCGCAGTTGAAAAATTCACTAATCAATTCATATACTGACTATGAAGATAGCGTTTATGGTAATTCACTTTCATTTTTTGTCTGTTCTTAGTATGTAAAACATGATCAAATTTGTTTACTAATTTGTAACAAAAATGTAGGTCTTGCATGGAGCACACGGGAACCTTTGATATTTGCATCATTGTCCTATGATGGCCGGGTATGATTTTTATCCTAAAATGCATGCCGTGAAATGCAAATTTAGGATTTATTTCATTAAATATTTTCAATCTATTTTTGCAATCCTGTTTGAATTGGAATCGTTAAATGGGATCTTAATCTCCTCATCTCATGTTAATAATCTTTGCGTTAACCAGTAACAACTGCTCCAGATTAGCTTGTTTGGCATTATAATAATACATCTCAAACATGAAAATTACTTAAATTGATCTCCATGACATTATTTCTTAAAGAATGCAACTTTTTTTTCTTGTTCTCCTGGAGTCAGTCACAGTTGTTTTCAATATAAATTCATAAATTTCTGTACTAGCAATCTCCTTTCGCATTGAAAGTTGACGGTGAGTCTTCAGGCTGCATTTGATTCGTGAAATTTTACATTTTTCATATTTGTATGTCTCAAAAATTGAGAATAGACCAACAAAAGCAGTAGCATGTTGGAATTTTAGCATCGCATTGGTTGCTATGTATGCCCTTCTTGTTGTGAGACAATTTGATGTTTCTCGTGCTGAATTCAGGTGGTCGTCGAATCGGTGAAGTCATTTATTAGGAGAAAGTGAGTCTGATCTCCCAAGTACGCTTCCAACACTTCAATGCCCATCCTTGTAAAGGGCTTATAGAACTGCAGAAAAATTTTAGTTCGTTCTTTAGTTTATATTTTTTTTTATTTTTTTTTCAAAATTATCAAGATATCTCTGTTTAAATCGTGCTTATTTCACCCTCGAACCATCGATACTGTTTCGTTTCGTGTTGGAAAAGTGGCGTTGTGGCACAACCGCCACCTTGTTATTCCGTTATATTTGGTTCAGTAACATTAATTTACCTGGTAGCACTACTGTAGAGTGATTCGAGCTTAGAAGCATCACTTGTAAGCCATTTTGATATGCCTTTTGAGTAGTTTGCTGTAATGCTTCCCATTTTTCTATTACTTGGGGAAATTAATATTTCCTCTCCAAATTTAGCTTAAATTTTAAAATGCCCTTTCGAGCGTCAAATGCACCAATGGATATATTCCTTGAAGCTTTGGTACTTCAATAAAAAAATTCTCTACAAAATGCAAAGAAGAAAATAAAAAAAAAAATATTTAGTAATAATAAAATAGATTGGTATTGTTGAATAAATAATCATATATTAATAAATAAAATTTAATAACATAAAAAAAAACATATAATTGACTTTATTTAAAAAGAAGGATTGTTGCAAGAAACACTTTTCACAACTATAATCCATGATTTCAAAATGGTTGCATCAAAGCTCTGTTCCATGATCAACTTTACTTAATGAGATAAAATTTAGTGGTTATAATTTTCCAAGAAAATAATGAAAAAAAGAAGAGAGTATGAACGGTTAATAATTTCCTCAAATTCTCTATTTAACTTCACGGGATGGGAATTTCTAATATTTTATATTTACAAAACACATTTAAAGAGAATACATATATCCAGTGGAAAATGTGACAACAAGAACAAACTGTTCCTCTTATTTTGGCGTTGTTTTCTTCACCTGATCCTTTCGCCCACCTTGCAATAATCTGAGCGTTCTAACCGTGCAGTTCTCTATTGCAAGTCATTGACAAAGTATCTTATATTAACATTAGCTCTATATTAACCGGCACCGACACTCAGTTTCAACTCAAAACTAGGGCGAAAAAAAACCAAGAATTTCTCGATGCTCTGGAAAACATCAAGATGTGGGATGCCTTGTGTTGTTTTGCTCAGCTCTCTATTCCTGGAATGCTAACACCATCAGTTTCCACTCGAAACAAGGGAGAAAAGCTATGAAGGCTTAGAGTACATCCTGATGCTCTAAAGAACACTCGACTCTTTTGGGGAGACTGAGCTGCTACGACCAGATGATAGTCAATTACCACACAGCATGTGTAAGAACCAATCGAGTTAAAATAATTTCGAAACTGCAAACCTTTAGTTTTCTCGTATTGAGGTCAGGCTTGGGCAGAGTAGGAGTATATGCATATTTCTCTATCTCAAGTGATGCTGATTCTTTACCAGGAACAGTGGAGCAAATGGGCGTCACATCCTATGCAGCCAAAAAGAAGAAATGAAACATAGTATATATAGAACAAAAAAATTGTTGTTCTGTATGATTTCGTTTTCATGAGTTTAAAGCGCATGTAGGCAGGATTTTGAAAGAGATCACAAAGCAATGACATATAATCACATGATATATCCACAAGTAAATTTAAACTAAACCATATCGCTTTAAAATCTTAAACTACCGTATTTAGTAACCTGTAGCTTAGTTATTAAATAATAAATATGAAAAATCAAAATTATGCCCTTTTTATACATATTATTAAAAGAATAGGCATTCAACCTTTTAATTTTAGCCGGTCTAACCACAATAACATAAACTGGCAACTTGATAACTCAATGGAGATACCCTATACAATGCAGCTCTAAGGTAGAATACAAAGGCTATTTACCTATCAAATTATGGATAACATGCCATTTTAATAATTTTTAAAAGGGCCTTCTTTTGAAAATATGATTCAAAAAAGCACCTTTTTATTTTAAATGTTAATATAAATAAATTTTTTAATATTTGTGTATAGACCGTATATGCTTTCATATGTCACTACATATCACATGTGCTATGCAATAGTTACACCACAAACCGCATGGATTTACCTTTCCAAACCTAAAGATGCTCTGCACATGATTCAAAATGTCAGTGTTCAAGTTTCACTACCTCACTGGTACTGAAAAGTAAATGACTGCGAAATAAATGAAGAAAACTGATGGACCAACCTTTTGATTTGGTTTTTGTTGGTCATTTATATCCAAATGATCTGCAAAAAGTAGAACCTTGATAGAAAATAGTGAATGAGTTAGCTCGTCTGGAAGCAAAAGCAGTGTCTTATGAGTAACAGACTATCATATCGACATTACCTTGTTCAACAAGTGACTATTGGATGCATCTGCTGCAATGATCTGCACCCCTAAGCACCTTGGGACGGTGCAGAAGGGGCAAATAAGAGCCCTGAATACACAACTATCTTTTTCAGACCAGATACCATGTGAAACTGCTTCTTTGCAGCCATTTTCAAAAACACGATGGTCGACCAATGAACTGTCGCAGACTACAACAGGCACATCTCTCTCTGGTGATGTAGGAGGACAATTGAAACTACTGTCCTTTGGAGGTCCATGCTTCAGAACGTATGCCAAATAGACTTTGGAGGATGAAGTCAATGAACAGTTCACTAAGAGATCATTTTCTTGCAACCCCAGTGGGCTTCTGCAGTATAAACAACTTAATTCTAGCATCTTTGTCAATGTATCAACCACATTCCCAATGAGCTTTCGTTGTCGGTTAACTGAACTGTTATCAAGGCATGGTGATTCAGGTATCAGATCAGTTTCTCTTGATATGCTGCTGATAGAATCAACTGGGTAGAAAGAGTCAGTATCAGAACTAAGACAGTCTATCTGATTGCAAACAGACATTTGCAAATTTATTCTTTTCCTTTTGTGATTGTATGAGTTTACACTCATGTTCAAGGAATCTGTTTCTTTAATATCTTCAGGAGAATGCTCTGGTGTGCAGGCAGTGTCAGATATGCTTCCGATAGAGATCGTCTTGGGAGAAAAATTTCCTACAGTTTGCTGAATCATTTCAACCTCCAAACTTTTGGGAGTAGCATTGTGGTCTCTTACAATTGAATTTGTAGTGGCTAAAGGCTGGTGCAAATCGGCTTTGCATGATTTAGCAGAAATGGCCTCCAAACATCTGCATAACATTCAAACGATAGCATGAGAAACAAGGAATCAAAATATAGGGTTTATAGAACTAGCCTTGTGAGCAAGGTGAATTACTGGAACTGAATTGTGGTACTGGATTTTAAATCCGCAAAATCAGTATGAGGGTTCAAGCATTTGATAATTGTCTCACTAGCACCTTCAACTCCATTTTGACTTTGATCCTTCAGGAAAGGACCCTTCTTGTCAAGTTTGGATGATTTCGTCAGTTTTGCAGAAACTGCTCCATTTTGATTGCTCATTTTTCTTGCATTCTGATAGTTGACATTGTCTTTTTCTGTTTTCTGCAATTGAATCCCTTGGTTCAAATTTGAATTCTGCTCGCTAAAATCAGGTTCCTTTTCTATCAGAGAAACATCCTCGGATCTTGAATGACTACTCGCAGAACCAAACCGCTTCTGTTAAAGAGACAATGTAGACGTTAGGCTAGGAATATAGCAATCCTGGGGTATGCTTACCCTACTGTCTTAGAAAATGTATAATTCAAAGCTTTCCTGCCAAAAAACAATGACTACAAACTCGAGAATGCAGTTCATGCTTAGAAGAAAAATAGTGTATGCCCACTTTGAAATACCTGAGCAGATTCAAAAAAGTTCTGTAATCCCACTAGGGATTCATTGAAGCTATGGAAATACTTGATTGAGTTCTTCAACCACTTTGAAATGTAAGTTAGGTTTCGCTCCTCCTTGAATCGCTCGTCTACAAGAACATTCAAATGTTTAGCATTCTTTTAGTACTGATCCGCATATATGATCTAAAGGTCACGAGGAATTTCTAGCATCTCATTCTTAAACAGTGATTAAAGAAAAGGCTGGAAAGGAAAGCTGTAAAAAGCATGAATACTCAATGGATGAAAGACATTAAATCCATGGCTCCTTTACCCATTAGTTTGCTGGTAAACCCTTTTTCTATAAGTCTCATTTTTCCTCTCAAAGAAATAGAGATGACTTAAAGTGAATACAACAATTATAACAAGAAGCCATGTTAATCTCAATTATTTGGAGACAGCCAACTGAATTTTATCTCTTAATTGAACTTGAAAATAGCATTACTCAAAAGTATACTGTCGCATAATCTAACCTGTTACATGGTTGCCACCCTTCCTACTGATTAGAAAAGAAAGACAGATGCCCCCGGAAGTGTGGTGCAATAGTACAATAAGAGAATCAAAATTCAAATCTCTAATAGGCTGTAGGTGAACTAGGGAGAAAACCATCTACCTCTAGGATTAGTCGGGCAAAGTCTGACACCTAGATTATCACAAAAGAAAAATAGAAAGGAAAAACAGATATGAAACGCAAACTAAAAATGCAATCAGCATGCTAAGGCACTATGAACCAAAACCTGCAAGTAACAAGTTAAATAATGTTACAAATTTCAGTAATAAATGAAAAATCCAACTTAAATTGCTGTCTGTAATTCTACATAGCATTGTTTATGTGTGGCTTCCAGCAAAGGATAATTCTCTTCTGGTAGTGACACTCATGAGCCATGATCATGGAATATACTAATGCATCGTGGCTGCAAGTATTTAACAGATAATAATGATCTATATGCACAAGCAACCCAGACATCAGTTGCACCTGTTTGAAAATTATCATTGCACCACAGATGAATACAGAAAAAAAGTCATCAACCAAAAGGTAAATAGGTGTGAGGCTCTAAATCAGTGCTGAAGCGGCACCTAGAGATCTATATGTCATTTCCTATAAATTAGTCATGATTGTAAGATTTAATTGCAAATTCTGTTGCTAGGATCGATTTATTCAGGCTGAATGAAGTTACTGCATCTTCAATAACTGGAACTCAGAAATTGATGTAGCCTTCAAGAAACCTCTCAAGGATATCATACTATTTATTAGAATCCAGCTATTTACATCAAATTCCTTTGTCCATATTCTCATTGAGCTTAGTCATACATTTTGTTTTAAAAAATTGTCATTCGCTATGATAAGCTGATAGCCATACAATTCTAGTAGAAAACGAAATGGATGCTGAGTAGAATTATCATACCAAGAAAAATGATGGCTCCGTAATCAAATCTGTGCCTTATGCAGCGACCTAAAAAGTCAAAGAACTTAGCTTAGCATCAATGCAATCTTTTCTGTGAACTAACCAACCAATCAGGCGTATATATAAGCAATAATGAAGGGTACTAATTGGACCAAAGTACTTGATATTTGAAGGATGACAACTGAGATTTATGACTAAGATGATACATAAAATTATTTGTCATGGTAAATTAACAAGAAACTAGATGAACACTCAACAACTAATCTAGGTTAAGAAAGGACAACTTATGAACATCTGAGAGCATCTATTTGTCATCCCTAGTCAGAAATACTGCCAATGTATTTGAAAATGGCTCAGTAACTTTGAAAGCTTAAGAACAAATCAGAGACAAAAGGCCATGTCTACCTGCAGCTTGATTTAAAGCACGGAATGCTTGGTGGCAATACCATTCACTCCCACTAAGGAGATGCTTTGTTGATCTATGTGTATCGTTATACTTCTTCTTCAACATAACCTGAATGTCATTCCTGAATTGTTTGAATTAATTAGTGTGATGGAAGAATAATTCAAGGTATCTTGGAATGAGACGCTCAGTGCTTACTTGTTTGGAAAAGGGATACCAACCACTACCTACTTTTGGTTATGGAACATAAAGTATGAAAATCACATAAGAAATTAAATGTTGACGCAAACATTTATTTGGCAAGATAATAATAAGCCTATCCCAAGTGATTAGTTAGTAATAATATCAAAGGAGGCTGATCATTATAATCTATACGTAAACATCATCCATAGCTGAATGCAATGTGAAGGATACAACTACTCTAGCATTTTCGTCTGAGAAGTCAATTCCTTCTGATACCTGCAGAAGAATCCAAATAATTAATCTAGCAGAGATATAAGAAACAAATAAATGAAAATATCTAGACTTACAATTTACATGCAATTGCAATTTATTATTTAGATGATGATAATCATGTTACTTACTGAGCTATATAAGGGAAGCAGCTTAAAATTTTTTACATTTCATCCTTTGAAAGTAATAATAGGTGCTGGAAGAGAAAGTTCCTAGAAGAAGAATTTTTGGGCCAACATAAATAAAGCAACGAATCTCTGTAATGGCACATTGAAGAGCACACCTTGCCTCGGCAAACTGCAAGGAAAGCAGCTCCTCTTGGAGTATTTTGTGAGCACACCTTGCTGCAAGGTTGTTTAATGGTTCGCCTTGAACCAAGTCTACTTTTCTCATGAACTACTTTTGTACTCCCACGAATTGCATCATAATAACCTCTAAGAAGAGATTCAAATTCATCCGTGGCTCCTCTTGGCTCTATAAGATAAAGAGTACTCATCAAAACAAAAATTAACAATATGTTAAGCAAGACCATATAACAAAAGGAAAAGCACGCTATAAATACATAATTTGCCAAGACCATACCAACAAACAGTGGCTTTTCAGCATTCAAACGAGACCATTGACCTGTCTGAGTCCAGCGACGACGAAGCTTTTCCAACAATTTGTAGCTAGGAAAGAAAACAAGAATTCCTCCTGGTGCAATCTTGCATATTTCTTCCAAAGTAACTCCTAGTCCATCCTTCATTTTAAAGCATGCTTAAATGTCATCGAGTTGCAGTTTAAAGAGTACACTTACAACTGGTTCCAGTAAATTACCTGGAAGGCAAATCCATCAGCAGTTCTATAGCTGGCATTCAATTGACAATTTCCAGGACCAGTGGAAACAACTGCAGCCCAAAGCTTTGGACAAAAACAGGTGACGCCAGTCACAGACTGGAAGCAAAGAACTGAAAATGTTAAAGAACAAGAATGCACCTGCGATTCTGGGTCAATGACATGTGGTGCTTCCATGCAAGCTTCAAACTGCACTCCAAGTTCAGATGCAAATGAACCCATTGGGGAGAGAGTTCTGTGTAGAAAAAGCATGCCAAAAATGAGACGATTGTAAATGGAATGCCATCATTTGGGTAAATCAAGTGCACTCAGTAAGTGCTCGGATAAGTTTCATTTCAAGAAAAAAAACATGAAAAGAATACTCTGGATCCAATGGGATTTTGAGAAGATGTCATATTTTTAAATTTCAGTTTCTAAAAATAGTCTTTTAGCATAGATTAGTTAAAAGAGCAATCCGGTGTACGAAACTCCTACCAATGCGGGATCCTAGGAAAGGATCTATTCTACACAACCTTATCCTGCTTTGCAAGAAATTGTTTCTGAAACTCGAACCCGTGACCTCTAGGTTGCCTAGTTTTGACTTCAAAGGAAAACCATGGAATTATTCTTATGTAAATCCTAGATGTGAAAATAGGCATAATTCATGCAAAAAGATATAAAGAATAAATAGGCAGAATTGGAATATCAGACACATAATTAGAGGTGTAAAAATTTGCTGATAACATGGAATAGTTAGGCTGTTTTGCAGATGCAGAGCAAAACAATATAATTAAATAGCAAGTACCCTGATGTAAGGATAACTGAAAGAGAAAGATTTGCAATCTCTCTAAAGACAAGAGCAGGATTTAGGCACCACAAGCTCAATTTGCAGATCCAGTCACTCACAGCATTACCTGACAACATATCAAAAGCAATTACCAAATTAAAACTGCAGTAAATTAGTAGAGTATGATGAGTGCTAATTAACATCAATAAATCCGAATAGTTTTAGTAAATAGTCCTAGATGTGCTCAGCAAAACTGCCTAGATTTTCTAAGGTTAATGATGAATCCTGTGAGAGATAATTGGTCATTTTGCTAGAGTTTGAAGAAACTACTGTTGGTTTGCTAGCATTTTGATTTATTTCATCAAAACTATTATATGTATTAATTTCATAGGGCAAGCATCACATTTTATATATTACTCACTGTTATCTCTTTTAACATATCGCTGCAATCCTAGCTGATAATCAGTTGCATTAGTACCATCTCCTGAGAAGAGATAAGTAAGCGAGGAAAATAGGCCTGCATGTTATAGAGAAAATTCAGAAGATCACATGCTTTTGATTTGGAGCAAATCTATATAAAAAATGCACTAAACATTACCCTCCAATGCAATTGCTGACATGCCGCTTAAATGACTTTCAACAGACTCTGCATCTGAGACAGCTTTAATTGCCTAGGGCGACAATGAGAGCATATAAATAGGTGCAGCTAAGTTTGAATGACAACTAAGATATAGAGCACACTAGTTAACATAAAAGCACCTTCGTTGCACATTCTTGCAAGATTGGGAAACATTGTTGTGTAATTCCAGCATGTTGGAGCTCACTTATGGCCTTATCAGCAGTCCAACTGTAAGAATCAAAATTATTTAAGTGCAAATAAAACAAACTTGCCAATGTTATAGACCAGAAGCATTTATCAACTCAAGGAAATGACACATCAATATGCCTGCTAACAGTGTTTGAGGCAATAGAACAGTAGCAAAAGGCTTCAAATTCAAACCCAACACTAAGCACTTCCATGAAAAAAAAACCTGCCCTAATTAAACTTTCTTTTTTAAAGAATCCAAAAAAAAAAAAAATCAAAGTGATCAACATGGTTGATGAAGTTAGAATTTCAATAGCAAGTCACAACATGGTCATAAACATAATGTTGGTGCAACCGACTTCCAAGGTTTTAATGTTTGTTTAACAATATGTTTAGTAGAGTCTAGTTAGGACAAGGTTGATCGGATAACTAGCAAGGGTGAGTAGTCTAGTGATTAACAAATCCATGCAAGTCAAGGTGACCAGATGACTAGCAAGAGTGAGTAGTCTACCAAATAACTAGAAAGTCCAAGCAAGTCAAGGGTGACCAGAAGCTTGACAAGAGGAAAACCCTACGAGAGGTAACCCTAGATAATGAGAAGTCTCAGAGTAGTGAATTCTAAGCAAGAGAAAATCCTAAGAGAAGGTAACCCTAGATAATAAGAAGTCTTGAAGGAATGAACTATAAACAAGGAAAAATCTAGGAGAGGTAACCCTAGGTAATGAGAAGTTTTGAAAAATGAACTCTAAGCAAGGAAAAAATCTAGGAGAGGTAACTCTAGGTAATGAGAAGTCTTGAAAAATAAACTCTAAGCAAGGAAAAACCCTAGGGGGAGGTAACCCTAGGTAATAAGGAGTCTTGGAGGAGTGAACTCTGGCAAGTGTGACCAAAAGATTCGCGGTCGACCAAACCAGCGGATTTTAGTAAACCTGAGTATAATTTTACCAACACTATTTTGTATTACTATTATTATTATTGTGCTAATTTAGTATTGTAGGAAAAGTTTTAGTAAATAAGGCCAATCAAATGTTGAACAGATGAAGTCCAAACAGGTCTGGAGGACCAGATGTTTGGCGAGTAAGTTGAGGTAAGCTCCTGAAGTGAAGAGGTCATGTCCCAATCGAGACAAACCTTAAGCGATGATCTAAATAAAGAAACCAAGGGAGGTTTCTAAGTCGAGATCAAAACAATTTTAGCTGTCTACATTACTCACGTATACTATTATCTAACTCTATTTGTAAGACTACTATTATTATTCTGATTGTGCTACTCTATTTTGCAGAAAACAAGTTTGGGTTGACCGAGGATTCAGTCGATTGAATATGAGATTCCATCAACCGATCCGAATAGCTTGGCAAGGATAAGATCAAAGTCTAACAAATATGAAAAAAGAGGTTTCGTCAACTTGTAAGAATTAACAATCGACCGATAAAACATGGTAATAGAAGAAGATTTGATTGGATCGCACAGGAAAGGAAACTCTGGGGTTCCGTCAACAAATAAAATTTTTCAGTCGATCAAACAATGAGATTTACGAGAACGATCCGATCAAATTGGAGCAAACAAGAAGGCTGCGGCAATCAATCGACGATTTAGTCGACAAAACAATTTTGTCAACCGAACAATCTTTCAGTCAACCAAACAAGCCTATAAAAGAAAGCCTCGAGGTCCGAGGTAGATCAATAATTCTCTGGTCGTCCAATCTGCTTCTATCACTTCTGTTCATGCAAGTGCTCCTACTACGACTCCGACATGCTCTCCAACAAGGACGCTTCATCTCCTACATCTTGTTGTCAGTATACTTGTTTTCACTTGCATTTATTTAAAGGATATAATAGTGTTGTTAATACCCTCCTCTTTCATAGTACGAGTTTGCTTCTTCTCCGAAAGATTTCAAAGAGAAGAGCTATAGTGGATTGTCCATCGAAATGATCAAGGATCATAGACCTTAAAGTAATAGTGGAATATGAACTAAGTAAAATCGAATTGTGTTCTTATTAGCTTTACATTATTCCGCTGCTACTTTGATTCGGTTTGACGAAAAGACGAAACAAAAAGAAAAGATTTTAAACTCCCTCCCTCCCTTCTAAACAAATAAATTCCATAGAATGAAGCTCCATTATCAAAATGATGGTTTACATCATATACCTTCATACTCTTATAGTCATAGCATGTAAGGTTGGGACGGTAAAAAGACAGCAACACAAAAATGATTTAGGAAAAATCTCTAGAACTATTAGAAGATTATTAGCATGGTTTTTAAAAATGGACCAAAAAGTTTTTTAAAAGCATACATTTTTGTTATTTATCTACAAATGTTTTTTTATAATTAAAATACAAAGGATATAATATGGCATTAGATAAATTATAATTCAAACATATTTTTTATGTTTAATTATGATTCTTTTATCTAATTGTACTAATTCTTGCATGTGTTTTTGGTGTAGTAAATAAGTTAATTATCTCATGACTTACCTATTGAGTTGATTCATTTCACTAGTTCATAGTTTTTTACTCTGTATGTAAGATACAAGTTATATACCCATTTGGTTAATAACTATGATTATTAGCTTCTTTAACCAAAATAAAAGTAGAAGTAGCTTAGACTTGTATATGGACAATAAGAAAGCGAGGGGAGTTGCTTTAGCCATATTCTAGAACCTAGAAGTGTATGTTGAATAATTTGCTGAAATGATCTGCTTAGCTCATCATTGCTTCAATTAGAATTTCACCATCTGGATTTGAAGCTGCCAATATAGTTCTCTCTAAGACATTTTTTCTCATAGATTATCTAATCTAGTTACAAATGAAATTAAGGGAATAAATGATTACATCTGAATTGCGGCACTGTGCTCAATTTCAATAACAGAAACCCGAAGCATTAACAAGTTCCATATAGAATATACTTACAATGAAGAGTAGTGCTCAAATTCACATTGTTGCAAGCCCATCTTCCTCTCACCCATCCAACTTATTATTCCCTGTATATTGGCGAGAACTTTCTCTTGGTCAAAGAACTAACTAGATTAGGAAGATTACATTCACACAATAAGTACCTGAATTATGTCATACAGGGGTTGGTATACTGCAGCGTCATTGTCAGCCATGCATAATTGTCCTAGTTCCGTTTGCAATGCTAGGATTTATGAGGATGGACAATGAAATTAAATGTAGCATTTATAATAAAGGCAAGTGAAAACTAGTAGCTTTTAATTTTTTGTATGACTATGGAAGTATTGCACAGCATGACTTACCAAAAAGTACATCTTCTTCCACATCTAGACTTCCGGAATCACGTGCAATGTCCTCTATGTTGCTATAAAGAGTAAACCATAAGGGAATTAGATTAAAACTTACAGGTCCAGCTTATAGAACACTACTGGAATCTGGAAATTTGTGATATAGGTAGATGTTTGAACTTTTAGGTTGGGCGCAGACATAAACTTGTTAATAATGCAAGAAGCAAGATACAACTATAAACTAGACAAGTCTGAAGGGCATACTGTGCCTCATCTAGAATCACAATGGCTCCTTTTAAGTCTATATCCATGGCTCTGCGAACTATAGGATTAACTATGTAACTGTAAGGACAGAAAACTAGTCGAGCTTCCTCTGCTAACGTTTGTGCAGCAAAATATGAACAACCTACAACAATCACAGAAAAAAAAAAGTATTAGAATCATTTGACCTCATTCATAGATAAAAATAAGGCAACAGACCTTTTACACTTTTCCCAACTTTTACAAGATCTTCAATGTCATGAACCTCGTAACAGCCACCTTTCTGAAGTGAAGGATGATTTTTGACTTTATTTGCATTTCTGATGCAGATGTCCAAGTTAAATTAAAGGGATTACTAAAGAATTGCAATGCATGGTATGTTAAGAAACAAAAACTCACTTAAATTCAGAGCATCCCAGTGCTTCGCCCTTCAGAAGCAATTTACTAAAGCAAAACAAGAGGGGATTCAAAACCAAAAAAATAGAAAATATAATGTAGAGAATAGTTAAAGTGGCTCGCTGGATGATTAAGAACCTACCATTCTTCATCCAAATTTGCCTTAGTGCACACAAACTTGTTGGTGCAATAGTGTTTGCGTGAAGCCTTATGCCAAAGTTTAAACAGATAAAATATTACATATAGAGAAATTAAAGCATAGAAACCAGAGATTAAATCCCACAGGTGATAATTGACGCAAAGAATTTTGCTCGATATTTATCCAAAACATTATATGTTTAAACACGGTGAAATTCACTAACCAGCACTGCCATTGGCACTCGATAAGATGTCTTCCTGTATTCACGAATCACCTGAGTTATCTGCGAGTGAGTCCTCCTTCACATGCCAATCAGAAACATCAATAAAAAATCTTACTCTAGGAACAGCCTTGTTTTCTCTAATCATTGCATCGACTATATATCACTCACGTGGCATAGTATATTTTAGGCGATGTCTGTCTTCTCTGAGCTCTAGCACTTGCTGGCGTTGATGATTGCTCAGCATCATCTAGAATTCGTCGATAAAGGGTAAGCGAAGCCCTAGATCTTGGAAAGCGACAAAACGAAGTAAAACGCTAGTTCTTCCTTACTAGAAGGCTGTGTCTCGGGGATGAATCCGCCGCCATTTACAAGGGGATCAGAGGTGGGCGGCGGCGGAAGGCCCTGGGACGGAGCGGCGTGCCCGGAGAGGAAGCGGCTGGTCTGGTGGCGCTGCCAGGCGAGGGAGGAGCAGAGGAGGGAGAGGGACTTGCCGGTGCCGGTGGGGGACTCGAGGAGGGCGTGGCAGCGACCCTGGCGGCGGGCGCGGTCGAGGGTGTGGATGACGCGGCCCATGAAGGCGAGCTGGGACCCGTAGGGTTTGTAAGGGAACTCGACGGGGACGCCTCCGATCTGGTAGGCACCGGGGCGGGCCTTGCCGGCGTTAGGGTTTTGAAAGGGTGTCGGCGAGGCGGCCATGGCCCGATCCCCTTCGAAGACCGGCGCCGATTTCTCGACGATCTGGAAGAGAAGGCGATGGAGAGCGATTAGCCGGCCCTATCGGAAGGGAGGAACGAAGAGCTCGGTGAGGAAGGAAGAGCAGAAAGCAGCGATCCGAAGACGAGGGATTGGCGCGGGACCGCGGGAGTTCGCTCAATTGCTTTTCGAATTTGCCGCTTTTCTTCCTCTGTAAGTCTCATTTTGCTGATTTTTTTATAAAAATAAAATAATTATTTGTACTTTTGTTACTTTTTTAAATGGCCCTTATAGTTTCGCTAATAACGTTTCGCCCTTCACACGTTTATGAGTGTTATTTCATGAAATATTTTTACAATTATCATTTTATCCCTTCATCTCGAAGGGCGATTGGAATGAAGGCAATTATTATTATTATTTTTTTTTTTTGCTACAATAGGACAGAAATCAAAAGGGACCCTTTTATCTATACTATCAAAAGTATAATCCTCTTTTAAAATTTGTTAAATAATATTATATTCAAAATTTAATAACTAAAATACTCCTATGTATTCTACCTTAAAACAATTATAAAAAAAAAATTACAAGTTGTCATCACATATTTGATAATTATTTTTTTTGCTAATTATGAGTGTTTAATTATAAAATTTACAATTAAACAATTAGATATCTATAGTTTGATATCTAATTATGATATATTTGTATAAATTTTTCCTCTAAATATGACGTATAATTCAAAAATACTAGACTTCTTGATGGGTTGCCCGCCACATGAGAAAATTAGGTTTATCATTCTGTTTTTTCTTAAAACAATTATAACCAAAACTATTAGCGCCTAGAATAATATATATCTAAGGTGACTATGAATGTTTAAGGGTCTCCTTTTGAATTTTCTATATAAATAATAGCAATGAGTAATTTAAATATATAAATCATAAAATATATCTTTCGCGTATTTTTAAGGACGTGCAATCAAAGAGGTTGAACTTCTTAACCGCTCGTCTTGTGAGAAAATTCTATAAAATCAAGCTGATTATCTCAAAGATAATAAATAAGGCTAATTAGATTTATTATTTTTTTAAATAATTATAATCAAAGTTATCAGCACCCTAGAATAATATATCTCTAAGGTGACTATGAATAACTATGAATATTTAAGGGCCTCCTTTTTAATTTTCTACCTAAATAATAACAATGAGTAATTTAAATATATAAATCATAAAATATAACTTTTGCGTATCTTTAGGCTTTAGCGGCCGCTTTTCAAAAGTAGGAAAAAAAAGTTTATATATAGCTAAGTTAATATGTCTATCATTTTTATTGCCTTGTTGATTATAATACTTTAAAAAAAATTTGAGTTAAAAGGAACTAAAATAAACTTAAATTGTCAAGTTTAATTCAATTTGTTTTCAATCTGAAAAGTTTTGAATTTGATTTTGGTTTAGTTTTTTTAAATAAAATCATGTTAATGTAATTTGTTCTCAATTGAACGACTATATCGAAACCTGTCCAACCCCATATGATATTCATCGACCTACATCAACACTAAATTACAAACATGGCCATGTTAGATCGGGCTCAGCCCGATTAGACTCAGGTCATGTTAGACCCAGCTCGTCCGATTAGACGTTGGTCACAATTGAATTTGGGTGATGTCGAGCATGACACAAATCATGTTAAGCCAAGCTGGTGATAGCCCGACCTGATTGAGACCTCTAGTAGCATCCGTCAATCAATGAATCAGGCTTTGCATATTGAAGCTAGTAAATTAGTTGAGAGTAAGAGTGTAATCGAATCAAACATATTATCGAACCAGCTCAAAAAAAATTCAAAATTATTAAATTATAGCCGAACTCGAATATATTCCATAATTTGATTATACTCAAATTAACGTTAGAATGGTTCAAATTAAACTCGAGTTCAAATTTTATTTCAAATCGAACTCGAGCAAAAATTATTTGTATTTTTAAACTTCAAATCAAATGCCAATATCACATATATTTTTCAAGGTCAAACTCAAATATAGATATTTTTATATTATTTGATTGAGATTCGACTCGTTTACCCCGCTAGTTGAGACTAACATATATCATTGTTAGCAATTGCAAATGAGTGGTTCTTACATCGAAAAAGCTCAAGGATCATTATTGTGAATCGTAACATTGAAAAATGGTGTTTCTCGACAATATATCGAAGATAACTCGAACACTAGTAGGCAAACTTATCATCCACTGCAAAACCTATTACTGGAGTCTAGAAGCATTTGCGCATGATGAATGCTACGGGGATGATGGCGGAGTCCATGCCATGCCTCATTTGCGCCCCCATTGTTGAATTTAAGCTTCTCCAACTGCTCATGAAGCGCCGAGATGTTCAGAAGAGGGGCCATGGTTGGCCTTCCATGAGCACACTGAAAGATTATTCAATCAATTAGAAGAGAACAAAACGAAAACCTTCCAAGTAAATCATACAAGTCATTAGTTTACCTGAAAACATAGGGATGTTGCTTTCAGTTCTTCCACAATTAAAGAACACTCCGAGGGTAACAAAGAATCACCAAACATGATTGCGCCTAGAGAAAAAACTCAGTCAGGAAACTGAGACTGGGAACAATGCCAATAAAAATGCCTTTGTGGATAACCACATCCAAAAAATATGCAGCAGTACTATGCGAGAATCTATTTTTGAAAGTTGAATCAAAGAATATCAGATTCTAACCTTCAAACTAAGGAAAGAGAGAAACAAGCATACCTCTGCAAGCTTTGGAATTAAGAATCCGAAGAACAGAAGGTGGAAGACTTGATGATCCATCAGTCTCGACAAGCTGGTAATATAAACATTGGAAAAAAAAAATATTGGACTACCAATAATACTTTCGCATGGGAAACAAAAAACAAAAAGAGTAAATTTGGTGGCAGCCTTCTATGTATGTGAGAATTCGAATATCAATCTTTATTGTAATACTGAGTGCGACAATTCAACCACAAAACATTTGGCACTCTAGGATATCAAGGATAATGTTATATTAAAAGTAACAAACTTAACAATTCTCCTATTTGTTGATAATTTGTCGAACCTATGTAAACTGTTTGTTAAAGAAAGAGATTATAGATATATACAATTCCATAACATAAAGCTGTACGTTAATGATCTAGATGGAGCATATTTATATGTTTTACCAAACTATTCTTAGGCAGGAGTTACTTGGATGAAAAGTTAGCAAGAGAATAGGAAGGAGGGAAGGTGCCAAAAAATGTAAAATGACTTGTATAGGGCAAGGCAATTTTGTGACCATTTTCCTCTCCTTTTCAACATAGGTAAATCAAACCTCAACATCATGGAATCAGGTTCTAGTAAATACTCCAAAAACAGGGGAAGACAGGTCCATCCAATCATCAACCAATTGACCTGGGCTTGTCTTGGTAGTAAGACTCCGATTATATCGGCAAATGGTTTATATATACATGGCATGGAGACATTAATCCCTGTCCAATACAATTCACTGGTAGCTCCTCAGTGACTCAATGACAGGTAGTTTAGCCATGGTCCGTGGAAATGACTTCTTTGATTTCCAATTGCAAATAGAATTTGACAGAAACATCATTTTGATTATGATTGATATATCTTTCTGATTCATTCACAGAAGGCTACCAACTCTCTCAAGTAGCAAAATTAGTGCAGTTAACTACAAGGTAATGGTTACTTGTTTAAGAATTTGGTTGTGAAGGTTAACTTTGGCAAAAAAGGTGGAACCGCCACCCTAGCAGCCCCCTGGCCCTGGCCCCGGCCCCACAAGATTCCAGAGGGAGTAAATCACGGTTAATGCTGGGCAGGATAGGTGACTGGGGGTCGAAGGAATTTTTGGCGCAGCAGACCAGGGTTTTATCCCCAAGTGCAACTGGCGACCTTCGACCCCATGACTTCATTGGCAAGCTGCAGGCGCCTAACCAGCTGATCCAGCCCGTGGGGGCGGTTGTGAAGGTTAACTTGCATTGATGGGAGAAAGACGAGAATAAGTCAGGAGGAAGAACTGCTTCAGTTGATTATGGACCCAAATAACATACCATACAAGACAATTTCATTCTGATTAGCAAGAGTAATGAGAATAAACATAAAAAAGTACCTCAGAAAAGTGTGATGAATCCAACTTGGAATAAAACGAAGTTCTAGAAAAAGAATCAATAATACCTGCTCGATATACTCAAGAAGATCCTTGATGGTCAAATTAATACCTAAGATACAAGGCACCTGCATGACAATTTGAGAATGTGCAATTATTTGGGAGAGAATGGACATAGTCAGTTAAAGGTAGCATACCAATCTTATGAAAAGTGTAATGAAGAAAAAAATTTGACTCAAAAGGATTCATAATAATCAAGACAAAACATAAAACCAACTAAAGGTGGCATTGGAAAGTTCTAAAAGACTAATTTTCAGCAAAGCTACATGATCTTGTCAATCAATACTCAAACTTCCACTTGAGTATTGAGATCTAAGCTAACCAAAAGTTTGTTACACCTGAGAATAATAAAGATTTTCAACATGATTACTAAGATTGAGATTCTATTGTGATTTCTAGGAGGAAAGAATCTAATGTCAAAGCTCATCATTTGCTCCAACAGAGGTGAACTCCCAGAACACAACAAAGACCAGAGACTAAAAAGACCTTCCCACATCTTGCAGTCTTCATTTCATCTATTTTGATGTTTGTATAGAGTGGAGACACCATAAATCTCATATGAAGATAGAGGGCAAAATCATAGGCAAGAAGTATCTGGGCATCATATCCACAGAAATGCAACACTTCCCTGTGGTTTGGCTAACTCTAATTCAACACTAAATAAGACAGACAGACGAAGTTAAATATCAAAATGCATATCAACTGGCGTAACTCGAAGACTGCTAATATTAAAAGAACAATTTAGCATCAATAATTTGTTACAAACAAGAACAAATTCACTAATAATTGATGTATCATTACATGAAAACCATTGATATCAAGGTATACATGAGAAGAAACAAGCCATGCATGTGTAGAAGGAATGCATAATTATACATGTAATTACTTGGAATTATATATTTGATTTGTTTGCACTAAAAGAGCAAGGCTACTCACGGCAACAAGAGTAACACCACCTTGGTTTCTTTTAAAATGGTTCAGGTTCCTGAAAAAAAAAAGGGTGTTATTTAGTCCATATATATATATATATGACACCAAACTTGGTCGATAGATAAAAATGCTATTAAAAACATGATATAGTTACAATGAGAATATGTAATTCACTGTTGCAACAAAATTACACAAAACAAGTATGAAGAAAGATCAGATGTAGGGAAACTGTGAGTCCATATAATTCTTGAATGGCTCTTGCTCATTAAACCATAGGAGCAATTTCACTGTCATCCCTTAATTTGCATCTTTTCATTTTCGAACTAAATTGTTGGGAACTTGCAATCGAGTTCTATTGGCAGTTTATCCCCACCATTTGCAAGCCCTCCACCCTCGTCCAAGAGCCTACCCCTCTACCTACCACCCTTGTCCACAAGCCTTCCACTGTCATTGATGAGCTCCCCTTCGGTCTGCAAGACCTCCACCCTCATAGAAGAGCATTCACTCCAACATCCACCCTTGTTCATGAGTCTGTGTGCATCGTCGAGCACCCCTTTGCTCACTTCAATGACCCCTTTATGCTAGTCTACGATCCCTCCCTCGTCCGCCAATCATCAGCTGAATAGAGCCTCAAAGAAGGGGGAAATATTACCTCTTTTAATATTTTTGTACAAACAGACATTTCATGCAAAACAAACAGAACAAAATGCTTTTATACAGAAAGATAAGGAAATAACATAAATAAGGTCCTACTTCTGGAATAACTCAGGCAACTGACTTTGACTATTAAAAATCCAACCCCATGCCTTTATCTTCTCAGCATACTTATGCAACAGCTGAAACCCCATCTCAGGAAGAACCTAATAGTTACCAGTGAAAAAAAAAAACAAAGAAGTTATTAACTAACAAAAAAAGTTAATCAAAGAACCTCAAGAAAAAGGAGAGAGTTTAGCAATAAGACAAATACCAACTCACCAACTCCTCCTCCGAATCTAGGTAAGTAATTTCTCTGCCTTCACCAGACAGAACCTATCACCCATAATCATAAGTTTGAGGAACAACATAATGTATCTGTTTACATAATTTGAAAATGCTCAGCACTTCAGTGCGGTATGCAACTTACTTTTCGACGCAGTTCTTCTAAACGAATCCGTTCATCTGCTGCATGCTGATAACAAGTAAAACATTCCAGATAAATGAATACAGACTCACAAGACCTCCTTAAACAAAGAGTGAGTACACTATCACTTCAACTGCACGTTGTACATATTTGATATTGGGTATTATACCATCTTGTATCAGTTAAAATATAAAAAATAAAAGATACAAATATGTTGGAGAACAAGATGACGGCAAAATTAGGGCAAGGCAGAACGGCTATGGCTAATTATTCATATTTTTCTCTTCCATTAAGTCTCACTCTCGTAGCTTATATTATCAACCATAGAAAGCTGAGTACAAAAGTGGCTAATACTTGACCAGTGACAGAAAACCTGCAGGCACAGACTTGTCACAAATACATTACACACACACACACACACACAAGTCAACAGTTTTGTTAAGACAGAGTTACTGTTTGTAGTAGTTAAAGTAGGAAATAATTTAAAGATAATCATATTTACCCTTTAGAGTTTAGCAGTATGCAGTAACCCTCTTCAATCAATGCTCTCCAAGTCAGTCCTACCCAAGGTTTAAAATATCGACCCGTGCCAATGTTTCGGTTCCAGACCGGAACGATACAATTTCAATATCATATCGTGTTGTGCCGATACAGTTTCGGTATATATATATATATATATATAGAAATTATTAGATAAATATATTTATTGTGTATAATTTAAAAATAAGTTATATATTGATTTTATATAAGTTCTCCATTATTAAACAACTCAATATTGTTAAAAAAAATAATTAAATATAGTTTTTTTAAAGAAAATTGATCTATCAATAACTCGAATTAAAATTGATACATTACTAATACTAAAAGGGTTCTTCTAATATTTTGCTTAGGTAACCTTCATAATTCTCCAATGTCTAGATTAAATAATCATAATTATATAAATTAAAACAAAATACTATTTTATATATAATTATATAAATTAACCATTTATTTATTTAATAATTTAAATAATATATATGTAAAATAGTAAAAAAATAAAATATAAATTAAAAATTAAAATAGTAAATAAATATAAAATAATTAAAAGAAGAAGAATATAAATTTGATTTATTAAAATTTTTATAAAAAATTATTTAAAAAAAAAACTAGAAATTTTTAAATTTTTTTAGAATTTTTAAATAAAATTTAAAACATAAAAAACAATTTCAGAATATTATTTAATAAAATTTATTATTATTTTTTAAAATTTAAAATATTTTTTTTATATTTTATTGGGATAATTTAATTAGGTTTAATGAAAATCTCTTTCAAATATCACACTTAAAGTAGGAATTGTTTGATTATTTAAATAGGAATATTAATTTTGCAAAGTACCTAAACCTAAACTTGACACCAACGCCACACGCCTACAATGCCCTGCGGACGCCTCCGGCGGCCGCGGCACCTCCGATGGCACCAGAAACGTCGCCTTGCGATGCCTCCGACGCCCGCGACTCTTCAGGCGCCCCATGACGACTCCGACGACACCGGAAGCTTCCGGCAACGCATCCTTGCTGCTTGAGACCATCGCCGGGGATGTGCCGATTTTGCCTCCCCGACGAAACGGAAAAAACCATTCGTGCCGGGCAGCACGGAACGATACTTCATTCCTTGGTCCTACCCCTTAATCAATAGTGATGGGGAACTCATTCCTCCCTTGTGATTAGAATTAATCACAAAGTTTTGATGTTTGTTAAACACTTTCAGTTAGGTGTTTACATTTGATGATCTCCTACGAGTGTGCACGTCTAATCATATTGATCTCGGAGATGGTGAAGCAAGCTTGGTTGATGGACTTACATGATTAAGGATGGAGCCGTGTAGAGCTTTAACCTCAAGGATGATCAAGTTTAGAGATGCACTGAAGACCCACAATATTGATCATTGTAATATTTTGGGTTTGTTTCGGCTAGAAATATTGTGATGATTTGATTTAACTTATAGGTAGAGATGGTTAGCTACAACCTTTGATCCTAGTGCTCAAATGTTAGCCAACTTAGGTCTTAGATAGTCTTTATCAGATGCCTACCCTAGAAGATGAAGGTAGGTCGATCTAGGGTCTTTGTTAGGTCGACCTTAATGGTGCTTTCTAAGAATGCGAGCATTTGTTTAGAAATTGGTCGACCAACACCTTCTATTTGGTTGACTAGGGTTTGTAATTACCTAGAAGGAAGTAACTTGAACACAAGGTTCTAAAATTCGTTAGGCGCCATACTAGCGCCTAGGCCGCTTAAGTGGGGACTAGGTGCCGTTAGGCGGATTCCACAGTATCAACATAAATTACATAATAAATCACATTCTATAACTCCAACACAATAACATCAAATTTAAAATGAGTATAAAATTACACATCTAATAAAATATCACAAATTTGTTCTACTTCTCCATAATTTTCAACAACTTGTTTTTCATCAGACACAACTCAATATTATCATTATGATCTTCTTCTTCGGATGCAAAATCATCCTCGCGAAGTTCTCTCACTCTAGAGTTTCTTCGGAGTTGTCTGATAAAATGGCGTTTCCAATGGATGAGATTTTGACCAACCTTCAATTCAATCGCGTCCAAGTCGCTAGGAAAGATCCGACAACAAATTTTTCTTCAAATCGATTTCTCCAACCTTTTAACTCTCTGATTTCTCATAAATATGGACTTCTTCATTCGTTCTAATTTCTCCGGCTCTGGTTACTCGATACGATGAAGATGAAGTTTGGTACTAACTACTAGGGCAGGCCAACAAATCGATTTCCTTGTTGAACTAAAGTTTAAGGCTTATAAAAAAAAAGTTACATTTCAGTTTTTTTTTAATTAGACTTTAAATTTAAAACCTCAAACGAAAAAAAAATCATGAAAACTAATGATTCGACCGATTAATCAGAGCCTAGGGCCGCCTAATCCAACCTAGGCGCAAAGGCCAATCGACTAGCATGTTTTCGGTGCGGTTGGTTGGCGCCTAGTGCTTAGGTGGCCGCCTAAGCCGATTTTTAGAACACTGCTTGAACAAGGTTTTGCTAAGTCAAACTAGGGTAAGGTTAACCCAAGGGAACTACTAGGTCAGCTTACACAGCAGTCTACGCAGCTAAATTACATAATGTAATTAGGTCAACTACCTAGATTAGCTGAGGTGATCTAAGATTTTTATAGGTCAATATAAGATTTGAAATGCTTGCACCAACAATTTGAAAACCAAAGTTAGGCTGACCTAAGATTTGGTAGATCAAATTAAGTAGACAGGATATGATTGTTGAAGCTGAATTTAAATCAAATTTTTGCGGTTCTTTTGGTGTCAGAACTTGCACAAAATTATTTCTAGCTACTCTCCGTCAATACTGAAGTGCCAAAAGATCATAAGGAAGCTTTGGAAGCAAAATTTAAAGTCTCAAAGATACCAAATGAGGTTTCTAACTCGTGAGTTTTCATCCTTGATTCCTTGGCGAGGTTTCATCCTCCTGTAGAACTCTTTAGCTAGCTCGTGAGATTTCATCCCTCATTTTTAGAGGCTTCCTCCATTGCTTCAGTTAAAGAACACAATGGTGGATAGAGGGTGTCAGCATCAGACGCAACAACAGTTGTGGATGTAAGAGCAAGTCTTTGAACCACTTTATATTAATTATTCCAATATTGTGTCTATTTTACTTTATTCTGCTGCATATTATTTATCATCTTGATATCATCACATGCACGCACTTGTGTCTAACGATTTGAATTGAGCTTGTGCATTTGGGAGAAAATTGTGCAACATCTCTTCACTCCCCATCCCCTCTAGCTGGACCAGTGATCCTTAACAACCAGGGCATGGCAATTATGTTAATGAAATGAGGGAAAATAAAAAACCTGCATGATACCACTTTCAAAATCTCAAATGGATTGAACAGATTTTTTTTTCCTTACCATTTTATAGATTTAAATTTGCCACATGAGCTTAGTGAAGTGACTAGACCAAAGTGGAGATTTGGGATATGGGATACATGGAATGCTTGAAGCTCCAAGGGGGGTACATGGAAGTTGCCCATAATTCCAATACAAATACATATCTCCTTAATTTCTGATTGTCTTCTAATAATACTCCCTAGTGGATGGCATAATCCATATGACTTGTCACGTTTGGGTCAGATTCTCTCAAATTATAACCAACCCAAATATCTCTAATTCAAATTCAAGATTGTCAATAAACCCAAATATTGCTATGTTCAAATAAAATATATATATCTAAGTGTAGAAAAACACCAAGTTAACATCATTTGGTATAACAGGACCAATCCTGCAAATCAAATTGCATTACTCAACCATAATTTAACCTGCGCCTGTACAACAGAGAATTGCATATTAGATGTCTTATCCGAAAAGCACAAGCAAGCTACTTGAAGCACATAAAAAGTTTACTCTCTCAAAGCACCTGAATCACTATGCATCCAATATCCAGTAAGTAAGCTAGCAAGAGAATGAACATCAAGATTTGACCAGTGGTAAGAAATAAAAGACACTAAATGGTTGTTAATGTTCGGTGTGAATAAGTAAAACATTCACCACAGATGGTAGAAAGAAAGATGATTCTTCTGAAATATCTAAACAATAATCCATTTGCAACATTAACAATGTTAAGCAATCATTTTCACCACATCTTCACAAAAGGAAAAGTTGATACCTGATCAATGACCATCAAATTTCCACTAGCCATCACTGGAATATATTTATTGTCCAACTGAAGGAGAACCCTAGCATCATGCAGGCAATTTTTATCAATTAATTCAGGAACTAATGAGTCACCAGTGAAATGTAGGAGACCAGAAGAAATGTCAAGTATATCATCAGCCTGTTGGAAAGATTTCTGTGAACTGCCACCATCCTAAGAAAAATGAAGAAAAGATTGTTCATTCATCACAAGTCGATTGCATCATAAATCAACTCAACTTGACAAATCAGGGATATTAAACCTTAGTCTGGTAAACTCCAGGACGCCATTTAACCAACACAGATGTTGAATCTTCTTGTATATCATTGATTGCATTGTCTGGGCAGGGGTATCTTACATCATAGATTTTTATCTTTTCACTACTGGGTTCTCTAATTAAGGAAAATAATAAAAAATGAAATTAATAAAAGACCATTCAAGTGGCAAACAATCAAAGGAAAACTATTAACAAGGAAGTTACATGGAATCTTGCAGGCAATCCTCAGAGGCGAAAGGCTGCAGGAACGGCTGAGATGCATAAGGGTGTGACAAATCACCTGGTGAACATGTAGTATTTGCCAGATATAAAAACAAACTACTATAATTCAGAAATAAATGAAAAGCGCATCTATAATCCATGAATGCCAGCAGCACCAAAACAGGCTTAAGCAAAGAAGAAAATAGTTTTAAAAAATAACTGTCATACCAATTGATTTTTTGGAGAATGGAGAACTAGATTTCTTTGCAGCTACGGTAGTTGGACAACCAAGGACAGAGAACTTGCACTTGCCTCTGTAAAAAGGAGGAGCTGACTGACTTCTTGATCTTTCCATGTAATTCAAAGGTAAACGTTTACTTTGAAATTCTTGCGCATCCTGCAAGTTTCCTACCTTCACAGTATCCTTTTGCACAGCATCCCATTTGGGCTTATCCTCCATGTAATTGCAATCCAAAGTTCCTATTGAAAAGCAGCTAATATCATCATTTACCTTACCAGATAAGCAAATATTGTCAAATACCATATCATCTTTAGGGCAAAAACTATATGTTTTTCTCAACGGATTTTGAGAGTGATTCCAGTCCAACTTAGTTACTGTAGGAAATGAGCAAACATTTTCCGAGTCCATATCATCCGCAAGTTGAAAACTGTGTGTTTTACTCATGGGACTTGGTGAGAAATTCCAGTCCAGTTTGGTTGCCATGCATCTTTCGCGTGGAAAAAGAACAGTTGAACTATCCTGAGTTGGACTCAGACATTCATCTTTGCATTCTGATTTCTGACAAGGCCAATTTTCATAACCTTCAAAAGGCATCAATTTGCTTTCCGAAGGGCTCCTATTTTTAGGACCAAATTCCTCCACAGTTGATCTTGTAGGCCAGACACATAAGCCAGGAATTTCATAATGGGGACTAATTGCCCACTCTCCTAGACCAATATCAAACCCCTGGGAACTGCTTAAGCAATCATGACCAAAGGAATAAGGGCTGATCAAATCATTAGATGAGACATAAGGATGCCTAATTGTCTGGCATTTTCTAACTGTTGGAAAAGAAGGAATAGAGACATCAACTATTTCACAAGGAAATGTACTTCTGTAGTTTAAATGCTTAATGTTATATCCAGAAATCATGAGATCTATATCGTCACAAGACAAGTCACTTCTTGACCAATCAATACTGCAATTCGATTCGCTATGCCTCGAGTAGTATGGCGAGCCATAGTTCATATTTTTCATTAAAGAGTAGCCATTAGTAGATTTAGTGCCTGATTTGCTGAGCAAAGAACAAAAGGGAGGTGAAAACTCAACTTGTTGATATTTTATTTTGGCATCCTGAAACTTAGGTGAAGTAGCATCAGAAGCTGCCGCCTCACTCGAGTTTCCTACTTCTTTAGAACACATGTACTTAGAACAAGAATTTAGCACATCATGCTCATCTACAAACTGAGGTACGGGATCTGAAATAACATTATTTTGCAACAAACAATTGCTAAAGCCCTTATAAGAATCAATGTCCATGCAAGTGATGTTATGGTATGTTGAATCAAGCAAATTTTCTGCACTTTCCTTGAAAATTTGGAGAGGACTTGACTCCTTGACCTTATCAATTTCAAATTGACATGATTCAGAATTCCTAAAAAAATTATTGAGATCATTCTTTGACCTTCCATGATCTTGAGAAACATCGGTATCTTCTGAATTAAAACCTAGTGGGATTGTCATTTGTGTCTGGGGAGAGTTCTGTTGTATCTGGCAACTGCTTCTCTTCTTCATGAAGCTAACACCCTTCATAGTATCTCTAATGGAAGTTTCTGAAAACAATATCCAGTGGAAACAATTGAAAGAACTTACTCCAAACTTCAACTATGTGAATTTTAACATGTCAACCACTAAAGAAAATTTTGCAAAAAAAAAAAAAAAGGAGAAAAAAACTCAAGGAAAAAAAATGGCACAATACAGCCTTAAACTAATCGAGCACACATCCAGCCATTGGAAATAAAAATTTGTTTATCAAGAAACACTGTATTCACCTTCATCTTGTGCTTCACATTTTCTAGGTCTGTGATTTTGCTGGGGAAAAGAATTTCCTGTAGACAAACAACAGATGAGCAATAGACGCATGTGATTAAGAACAAAACATCATGTTCCTTAAATTTGCAAGTGCATGTCTAAGAGTAGCACCTTGCTGAGGAGGTGCCAAATGTTGCTGCCAAGAATGTCTAGCAGCTTCCTCAAAGAATGTTAAGATTTTTTCCCAGTCCTAAAAAGAAACAGCAAGATGTAACTACACCTTCCAAAAATTGCATCTATTGACTGAAAAAGTAAATATTACCTAAACCAAATTATTCCAAGTCAAATGCAAAAGAAATTCTACTTCAGAAAGCATTAGCAAGCAGGTCTATAAAGGGTTCAGACCCATCACTAGTTCAAGAAAAAGAAAAAATAGCACAAATTGATGATCTATTATAAAGAGATAAATCTTCACTAGACTATTCCATGATGTAACATTTCAGAAAAATGAATAAAGACTTAGTCAAACGCATCCAAGTAAAGTAATTATAAATTTTTCCTTAACTGTGTATCTTATGAAATATCATCCTTCAAAACAACATTTAAAAAGTCAACACCTATAACTAATGTTTAAGGTCACACAAGAAAAGTAGGGATGTTTCATAAGAGATGTCCTTTCAAGGTCTAAGAAAGAAAAAAATGTCAAAATGGAATTGCAATGACTCAAGAGCTCTCTCAACTTGGACAAACAAAATAAACAGGCCTGAAACTACGAACGAACCTAGTTTTCAGTTTTTTGTGTGTGCATATACATGGGCTGCATAGACCATCTAGTGCTGCATATTCAAGTCAACCACATGGGGACCGCATGTGCTTTATGTGATACGATCCTTTGCAGAACATGTGGTCACCTAGACTGCTTTTTTAGATGGTGTTAAAATATATTATCACCAGGAGCAATTAGATCAACTAGAAAATAAAATAGGATAAAATAAATTAAGAGAGTATAGGAATTTCAAAGATGATCATAGATTATATAGTTAAACAAGCTGAATTGATTAGTTGAAGGTCTAGGATATATACAGAGACCAAAAAAACTCTAAAAAATATCATCAGAAGTGGTTCAAGATATCTAGATATAAACAGTGATATAGCCTTGCATAAATTTCACTAGAGGGAAAAAATCTCAATGGCCAACCACATGTTGGGACTAATATTGCTTGTTGATGTTGGGTCATTGAGTGTGTTGATACATGTAAAGTTGATCATATAGAAGCCAAAGTGAAGTGACTCACAGGTATGATGTTAGAAATTTGTAGAACTTAGAAATGAACAATACATGGAGGTTTTCATTGTTGCAGAAAAAAGTCAAAGATGTTAAAGAAAAAAATTGAACATTTGCACAAGAAATATTAAGAACGTGTAAAAGAGCTAGCACCTTGAATTCAACAATTGTCTTTGATGGTTCAAAATGAATACCGTAGAGAGAAAAAGGGCAGTGTAGGTTAAGTATAAATGCAGGATTAGCTTGTATTTTTCGTTTCTTTCTGCCTTGCAGAAGATGATCAACAGAATGAAGAGCTGAAGAACACATAACTGTTGATGCCAGATTATTGAGCAAATTATGAATTGGACCCTTGCTGACAAACCTCAAGTTCACATCTGAATAGAATTAAGAAGACAATGCCAAGTTGTCAAGAGTTTAACTAGAACCAAAGAGGAAAAAAGGATACATAGATACTGGAGAGCCTGAAAAAGTGCAATGTCTGTTATTAACAAATATACATCAGATATACAATGTTGTTTTTCTTAAGTTAAGTATGAACCTTCGTAGAGAAAACTTCGCTCGGTCGAGAAATATATCCAGTAAGCATAAGTATATCATCAGAGAAACCCACTTCGCGAAGTGAACAAGATACATCGCCAAACATACTAGAAACCAAAGGCAGAGGAGATGAGGCAGGCACTGTGTTAAGTAGCTCATCTTCTCTGCATCATAATCCACAAGAAGAACATTTAACTGGATAGAAATATACAAATATGCAGTAAGTTATTGGTAAAAAGATGCACCTGTCAATATCAATCAGTTTGAAAGAAACTTGTGGGTGGACTAAAGCAGCTCGTACAATAACTTTCTTCACACAATGAATCACTTTTTGTGTGCTTGATGAATGAAACAAAAGATAGATTCCCAATTAAAATTTTGTCTAACACGTAGCCAACAGTGCAAGCATATAAACTTACAAGACAAGGTGCACAAGTTCAAAGAAAGCAACCTAGATTGCATGTATCTTCTCCTAACAGGTTGGTTGTAAAATAAATCTCGAACAACAACTGCAGGAGATGAGAGAGAGCCATAAGGCACCATTTTAGGACTGGGGTACTTGTGCTGGATTAATTAGAATTCAGTATTTCATTAGATAAATTGAGTCTTAAAATTTACAACAGATAGCACAAACTTGATAATTCTGATTCAGATAATCTAGAAAGATAATCATCACCATCATAAGGGGTCTAGAAGGATCTCTCAGGGGAAGGAAACTTCAAGAAGGAAACTACCTGTTGTGCCAACATCTTCTCTCTGATCATCAATTCCAAGAAATAAACACCTTGATCCCTGGCAATTTAAAATAATTTATTGAAGAAATTTAAGTCCAATTCTATCTAACCAATAATCAAGCAAAATCAGTACCTTTATAATCTTGCAATATGCATTGGGCTTGCCTCGTGCCTGTGTTCGAATTTCAACTATTGAAATATCTGAAAGTGAGATCATCATGTCTCCTTCAGAACCTAATCCATGACTACCAACTTTTATGTCATCCAAGAGAGCAGACTTTGAAGTTGCTGTTGACACACCATAAGACTTCTTTATCTTAGCAGTCAAAATATCGAGCTAATAAGTCCTCTACATTCTACAGTCTAAAGTGATTCATGTGAGAGAGGTTTAAATAGAGAATTGAGCTGGCACATTAAAGGAATGAGAATTATAGCAATCGAGGAGGCAACTGGTCAAAATGAAGCTATGTTCAAGAACCATCAAATTCAATTGGACATATGTAATATAAATCTAATTTGGCACTCTTATAACTGAGAAAAGTAATAAAAACATGAATTCCATTTATCCTATTGTTCAATGGAAGGATGCTGCCACGCAAAAGGAATGTTGTACCACAGGTGAAAGCTAAAAGTTATTGCTTATAGTGCTAAAAAAGTATAACCAATGAGCTAAAGAAGCATGACATATAAGAAATATATTAAAACATTTTCATCCAGCTCAACAAATTTTGGTCAGATTCAATTCACACCCTATTCAATAAAATTCCAAATGGTATCCAATACCGGTATACAGATAGAACTCTAATTTCACTAAAAACGTGCACTTTCATCAGCCCATAAGATGAGAGAGAGAGAGAGAGAGAGAATTTCAGACCACGTTTTTCTCCCAAGATGACCAGTTCATCTCTCGAAATACCACGACCTGGAATCAGAGAAAAGGTTACACATACCTTTTCAGCGAGTATTTCTAAAAGATGAAATTTAAAAAGAAAAATGATGAAAGAAGTAAATTCACGCACCATCATCTTCTACTTTGATATAACATGTTCTCACATTTACAAAAACAGAGACCTGGAAGTAGAAGTAAATTAGAGGCAACAGTAAAGTAATAAACCACATATATCGCGTAAGAGAATGAACAAGGACAACAGTGAATTAGTCGCCGTGCCATGATCTGAACAAACAGAAATTGTAAGAAATTGAAACTATGGCCACACCTTAGCGGCACCAGCATCTAGACTATTGTTCACCAATTCTTCCACCACTCTCGGCAAGTCAAACATAAGTACGCTAGATCTCAGGGGACCATGAACACTCCTCGGCAAACGCTTTACTGGGTTCATTGAACAAGCTGTAGGAAGAAAAGATAATCAAACCTATCAATCAATAAATATCGACGCTAACAAATACAATCGAGTATCTTATGGGAGTCATGAGAACCCTAGAAACCATATGACGTTCACCAAGAAAAGCGTGTGGAACGATGTGCGAGGGAGAAGCCGAGAAGAATGCCACGAAAGCTTTCCAAATAATTCACTGGATCAAATCGGAGGACGAAGAGAAGGAAGAAACACCTGTCGTCGCCGGCCGATGGTCGCTGAGAAGAAAAGCGGGAATCCTCGCAACGGTGACTACGAAGTGCACCAGTGACGTTGGATCCGATGGGATACTCGAAGAGTCCGAGTCAACTCGTGCCAGTTCCGAGTCGATAACGCGGGGTTCCTTGTCGGATAAGTCATAACTTGACAGAATCCGTTAACCCGCCAAAGGAAACTAGTTTTGTTTTTTATATGCAAAATAAATACCTTAAAATTTAAAAGATTCTCTGATTATGAAAATCGTTAAAAAAATACTCTTTTACTTTTTAAAAATCAAAATCATACCCCTGTTCTAAAAAACAACATTATAATATCAATTAATTATTTTTTATAATTATAGCCGCTATTAAGTGACTATTACATTGTTTAAGATGATTTTAAGTTTAAGTAATATTTATTAAGTTGGAAAAAAAAACTTTATTAGACACATTGCAACAACTATAGTAGCTGTAGTATTTTGTAATAGCTATGACGGTTATAATAATATTAGAATAAAAATATTTTTGATAAAAAAAAATATGGTAGTACCTTTATTTTTGGGCATTAGGCTAACTAATCACTCTTTTGATTTTTATCAAAAAATATATATAAAAAAAATAGAGCTCCTCGTTTTCTTGAAAAGAAAATTCGAGATTTGAAAATAAATAATGTGATAATTTCGTATTTTTTTCAAATTTAAAATCCAACCTAACTACGAATTTCAAAAATAAATTAATCTAAATTTGTTTTTTTAACTAATTCTTAATTTTATGATTTTTTTTTTTTTTCTCTGGCCTGGTGAGTGCAGTGGGGCAACCACGTGGCATAGTTTCGGAACCGAGTCTGGACGATCCGACACCGAAGCTGAACTCGTAAGAGCGACACCCGGGTAGGCGGGTACACTTCTAAGAGTGAAATCTGTATAAAAAACCTTTCCCTTTTTCTGTCTGTTTGTTTCCGAAAAGAGGCGAAAGAAGAGACGCGAAAGTTGAAGGGAGCTAAAACAAATCACTTCAATTTCCTTCTTCTTCGATCTCAAAATATCAATTTTTAGTGTTATTGATCACTACTTTCCTTCGATCTCGGTGTAGCTAGGGTTCTTGATCGCGTCTTCGATCGCTTCCGGGCGGAAAACAGATTCTAGGTTTTCTATAATTGAAACAGTGGATGGGCAGTGGCACTAGGAACTGGCCGTCTCCGGCGCCGGAGGCTCTGATGGCGTTCTCCGACCCCTCCTGGCATACTCCGTGGTGCTGCTCCCGGATGCATGATGAACTGGAAAGCTAAGAAGGTTGCCGGCAAGCGCAAGAAGGCTGCGGTGGTCACTGGAGGGGTGCATCTTGTCGGCGATATGGCGCCTCTTGTCGGCGGTGCTTCCGTTGAGGACCTTGTGAAAGCGTGCCGGTTCTACTACCGGAAGAGGAAATTCGTGCGCTCCGCCCCCTTCGCACTGCACCCCTGAACACGACCTCCTTCCTTATCCGCGCGAATGAGTCCGGTGGGATCGCTCCTCTGATCTTGCCGTGCTCCGTCACGCCGGCTGTCCTCGAAACCCCGAAGCTTTCCTCGTCAAGCGAGGACCTTGCCGACATGGTCAAGGAGTGGGGCGTCGACGGGTACGGCTCGATGAAGGGCCTGATCCGCCTTCAGTGGCCTAGCGGCGAGGGTGAGGATGATGGACGACGACAATGAGGAGCCGACGGCGGTGTCGAGCGGTAGCGACTTGGAGAACATGGGGTGGAGCGCCTCGTTCAGAACTGCCGGATGACACTGGTTGGAGATGGACCCCTGGCGATGACTCCGATCGCCATGCCGATAGGAGATGATGGAGAGCAGGGCGAACGTCCAGAATGCGCAGATAGTGCAGATGGAGGAGGAGAACCTGATTCTAACGGTCTGTTTGCGAGGGGGTGAGGGAATGGAAAGGAAGGAGAAATAAGGGAAATTGAAACTTTGAACCTTGTTTGAAAAGGAGTGAGGGAAAGGAAAGAAGGGTAAGCTTTTAATCTTTACTCATTAAAAAGAGATTTTCTTACCGGGTGTAAGGAAGGAGAAGAGAAAATAAAAGGTTTTTTATTTCTATTTTTAATAGTTTAAGAAATTTTTCAATTTCTAATTTTACTATGTCGTTGGAGTCCAATTTATTCGTCTTATTCACAGTTCGAATCTGACATTTCTTCTAACTGAATTGAAGGGAAAAATCACTTTTACCTTCTAACTAAATTTAAGGGAGAAATTATTTTTGTCTTAAAAATTTAAGAGGATATTAATTATTTTTTAATTTTTTCATCAAAATTTAATAAATTTTAAAGAGTAGGAATTTATATTATCAACATTATCTTTCAATCAAATTTTTTATTTAAAATTTTTAAAATCATTATTTTTATTATTTCTCATTTAATTAATTAATTGATTATCGATAATAAAAATAATTAATTTAAATAATAATATAAAAAATTAATTTTATCATTAAAAATATCTAATTTATATTTATAAAATAAATATTAATATTATGAAAAATATCTAATTTAAAAAATAAAAATATTTTTATAACTTTATCTATTTAATTTTTATTTTTCATCCTTTTCTTTCAAACAAAATAATACATATTATGTTAATCAACTTTCTTTCCTTTCCAAATAAAACAAAATTAAATACTTAATTCTCTTTCCTTCTTCCTACATTAATGAATTTTTACTCACTCCATCCAAACAGGTGATAAATGAGCGATTTTTATTGATGGAGAGGGAGGTCGGCGAGTTCAAGAGGCGGCTGTTGCTGCTGGAGTACATCAATAGCGTCGTGAAAGTTTGATCCACGATCCGCTACGTGGCATGCAAGTGTTCCATGATTTACGCCCACTTATAAATAAAAAGTTGAAAGAAGAATTAAAATGATTGAATCAAAATTAATAAATAATACGCTAAATATATTTGACCACCTAAGTAATCTTTTGATGTGACCCTAATTTGCTGAATTTAAAAGAAAAATAATCGGCAAATCCATATTGCAAGGGTGATTACTAAGGATTAAATTTCCATCTCATCTCATGTGCTAACATGTGGTGTGTGTTAGTACAAGTATTTTGTAATAGTTTTAATATGATCAATCAAATTAAGTTGAGTTTTGTTGTATTTAATATTTTATGTCTAAGTATATAGGAATTTAAAGTACTAGAAATCGAGCAGAAGACGTAGCGGATGAGAAAAATGACACAGGAAATGAGTCGACAGACTCAGTGCATCTGAAGGACGATGAGTTACGGAAGAGTAAACGGTGGACGAGAATAACGTGCATGACTTTTGAGGGACGAGAGGCGAGGGAGGAAATCTGTTCGAGGAGAAAGTCGGAGTTAAATTCGAGTGAGCTCAACTCTGGATAATCGGAACATTACTCATGCAAATAAGACCAACTGGAGGTTGATCTACCTTGTGGAAGGCGTCTTCCATGACCTATGAAAGGTGTTTTCAATGTCTCACGGAAGGCTCTTTTAATAGCCGCTAGCTGAATATAAAGTTTTATCTACGACGGATAAAACATATCCTATTGAAGATGTCTTTGACCATCTTGAAGACACCTTTAAGTTATAGATAACATTTTCCATAAGCTATAAAAAAACCTCTTGACTTAGAATTCCAAAACAATTTCTGTAATCAATTTTAGTCTATTTTTGAGTTTTCAAAGAGTGTAAGAGGCTTCTTCATCTTCAACGAAGGAGAGATTTTTATTGAACTTTCAATTATCTTGGATTAATAATCATCTAAGTTGTAACCAAATAACTATTACACATTTTTTTTTAAAGTTATTATTTATTTAATGTTAATTATCTATTGTTGTTTAATATAATTGTGCATCTTTGCTAAGTTCGAAAAGTAA
This sequence comes from Zingiber officinale, assembly GCF_018446385.1. Lineage (NCBI taxonomy): Eukaryota > Viridiplantae > Streptophyta > Magnoliopsida > Zingiberales > Zingiberaceae > Zingiber > Zingiber officinale. The sequence continues at coordinate 135,979,693 of NC_055992.1, forward strand.
AAAATGATTATTATATTTTTTTTAGGCTATTAATTCCCTCTCATCGGTCACATCGGGACCAGTATTATGGAGGATTTAAGTTATTAGATGTAGGATCTAATAATCGGTTTGTTAATACTGATGAATTATCAAATGAGTTATGAAATTTATGATAAATAGTCTATGTACAATAGGCTGATATAAAAAAAAAAAAGTCAAAATCAATTTGGACATGATGTTAGAATCGAAACTTCTTTTTCTACCTCACTATTTCTCCCTTAAGACGAGGTCTCCTATTGTCGCACCAACTCACGTAAAACTTTTCGTTGTACTTGCAAGAACTTCAACAATATTGACTCGAGCTTAGTCTTTTGATTTCATTATTGTTTCCATATTGGCTTCTATTTAGATGATCTTGAGATAAATTCGCCTCTCCTCATTGAAAATTTTGACTATACCATTGACTGTAACAACTAATGCAATATTATTATAGTATTATAGTTATTACAACTTTAGCTACTACAATATTGTAAACAACTAATACAATACTTTAGCATTTATCTAAGTAGCTAGGTACCTGTTATAGTTATTTTAAAGCGATTTTAATCAATTTAAAAATAATTTTAATAAAGTTTATGTAATTTTGATAAGTTAATAAACAATATTATTATATAATATTTTTTTATATAAATGAAATAATAAAAAATTTTATGCTACAGATATTTTTTAAAAAAAATTGGGACAATTTTTTTTTTTGTCCTTTTCATTCCTCAAAGTAAACTAGCATGCTCTTTTTTTTCTTCTTGTAAATCCTTATCTTTAAAAATATTTTATCTGCCCTTCCAAAGAGAACATAAAGGCTAAAAATACATACTTAAAAAAAAACACCCTTCTGTTAAAAGGAAAATGATCAAAAGATATTTTATCATAATTTTCATTCAAAATTATTTTTATTTTAGTATTGTTAGTCAAAATTATTAGTTATAACTTAATTAAAATTGCCATTTGTAAAATATTATTTTATCAAAATAATATTATTCTAATTTAATTAAAAATATTATATTATATATTAAAATACTCATACTTATTTAAAAATAATTCAAAGGGTAAAAATTAAAATGATGCCCAAATTAAGAGAAATATCATATTAGTGGACGATCTTCTCATGATTTTATCCAAAAATATCATTAGATTCAGTATTATTTAAAAACTACCTAGTAATTTCTATCATGTATAAAAGCTCTTGACTAACTTCTACAACGTGTAAAAGTAAGTATGTAGTTGTCACACGTTATAGAAACTATATGCTAGCTTCTATATGTTTGATCATGATTATATTATGTTTATTTGAAAACTAAGGAGTGTCATAAAGTCTATACTTTGCACGTATTTTTTTTGCTAGTTGAAATATTATTTTAACCAGGTCAGACGTGTAACCATAATCTAAATTTAACTAGAGTTGACTGTCGACTATAATTGATATAATAAATTAATTAATTTTAAAATATAAATAAAACAAATGTGAATATTAATTGTTTGAACCTATAGAACAAAAGTATTTAATATCCAATACATTCAAAAACATATAGTAAACATACTATTGAAGTTGTGATCTTGGACTCTTCTTAATCAAACTCATTAATTATTGTATCATTATTAATTTTTGCTTTCACTAATGGATAATTAAAACCTTGGAAGAAGCTGTTGTTGGCCGGTCAAAAGCTAGTTGTTGTTGCATTTGAAAGAGCATAGTATTGGTATCCCAAGGTTGTTTTGATGTGATCAAATAAGTTAAGTTAGGTCCTATTGTGTTTAATCATATGTCTAAGTGTGCAGGAACTTAGGAGCACAGGAAGTCGAGCAAAAGACGTAAATAGCGAGAAGGATGACACGGAAGAGAACCGACAGGCTCGGTGCGTCTGAGAGACGAGGTGTTGCGGAAAAGTACATCGACGGACGAGAAGGGTGCGTGCGGTGTTTCCGAGGAACGAGAAGTTGAAGCGGAAGATTGCTCGAGGAGCGAAAGATGCAGCTAGCGCGAAGTTCGGCACGGGAGAGAGCCGACGGGCTCGGTGCATCCGAGAGATGGAGAACTATGAAAGAGTATGCTGGCATATGAGAAGGAAGCACACGACAATTCCGAGGGACGAGAAGTCAGAGCGGAAGCTTGCTTGAGAAGGCCGGAAGTTGGGTTCGGGTGAGCCCTATTCCGGATGGCCGAAATCATCCAAGTGAGTGAAGCCAGAGCGGAAGACCCGGACCGAAGCAAGCGGAATCAGAGCTAGAAGGCCCAGACTGAAAAAAGTCAACGTGGTTGACATTCTTGGTCCGAGCGCTCGAAACGGAGTTTTATCCGGATCACATTTGACTACGATCTGTTACGAAAGGAATAAAATTTTATCTCACTACAAGCGCTTGGAATCCTTCCAGACGCCCCGACCAAGCTATAAATACAACTTTGGTGCAAAAAGCTAAATATGACAAGCATTATTGCAACAACACATGTACGCTTCCAGTTTTCTATTTAGCTTCTTCTTTTTGTGTGATCATTGCTGTAAATAGGCGTTTGAAGGAGATATTAGTGCGCTCTACTTACTTGGATTAACAATCTTCCCGATTGTAACCAAGTAAAAATTTATGTGCCTTTGTCTTTTTGATTTCTTATTCTTTTTTATGCAAGTGTTTGTTTAAGTTATAAGTTGAGAAAGGTATTTTTGTTTTAATTTGTGCAGGGGCTATTTACCCCCCTCTACCTGTCTGCCAAGGGTCCTATCACATAGTAAAGTGCTGCTCGGTGGGAGAGGGTAACAATTGCTGCTATTGGAGCAGCTAGGGGTGTTGTTGTTATGTTGCTGGAAAATAAATAGCAAGATTAAGTATGTCGGAGAATAAAGGAGCAGACTGCGGTGGGAAAAAGAAAGGGAGAAGGAGGGAGGGAAAACAGAAGGTAAAAAAGAAAAGAGGCAAAGATCAGCATGGCAGTGTCGTAGGCGGTGGGAGTTGTTCGCGTAGGAGAGAAAAAAATAGAAATGAAAAACGGAAAGGAGAATTTTCTCAAAAAAAATACCGTAAATCATTGTAATCGATCTAAGTCATTAAATTTTGTTTGATTTTAACTTAGCTATGTCAAATCAAAGTAATTTTGATTTGAACCCATGAATAAGAGGGAAAAAAAAAGACAATAGGGTTGAAGCGAATAATCCATGAATTAATCGTGGGGCTGATAAAAAAATATGATAGATATTAATTTTGTTTAGGTGGGGCTAGAGCCCACCCTAGCCCAAGGGTGGCTCTGTTGCTGAACTAGGTCATTACTCAAAGAAGCAAATCAAAACGATATAAAGTCATCGTTGTAGAAATTTTAAAAGATTTTTGAAATTAAATTGAATTTGAATTAATTATCAGTTTCTTTTTAATTACTTAGTCATCTCACCCGATCTGAATTTTCAATCAAGGAATCCTATAATTTTTGTGAGATGAATTGAGGTTCAATTTAAGGGTTTGGTTTAACTTTGTGTTAGATTCAGGTTTAGCTTTGGGTTCAACAAGTAAGTATTCTTTGGATAAACTTCTGGGTTATGGTGAGTCACAAGGAACTCATTAAAGTCATGCCTTCGAAGTTTTCCAAATAGTCCTACCCATTGAACTTAATACTAAACCTTGGTCTAACTAGTTAGGATCCATTTAAGGGTAGCTTCGGTCAGTTCCACTTGGCCAAATGCACCAGGTCGAAGCCATATCTTCCTAGACATGCGATGCCCAAGCTTCCCTAACTTACTATCATCAAAAAACTTCACCAGTACCGTGGGTTAAGTTAAGCCTAGCCCATTTTTTCTAACCTTAATTACCCTGCCGGGTAGTCTACTCTTGTTTACCCATTTCAGGTAGATTAAGTTCAGTTACCCAGTCGGGTAGTTTAGTTAGGGGTGCCAGCTATTCTGGATCCTCCTTTATTTGATTTAAATTGAATTTTTAAATTTTGATTTAAGTTCGAATTTACAATTTAATTTTGAATTTAATTTAATTTTATTTTTTTTAATTTTGAATAATTAATTTCAAATTTAGAGTTTTGAATTTTAATAATTAATAATTAATTTCGAATTTTGAATTTTGAATTTTAATAATTAATTTCGAATTTAGAGTTTTGAATTTTAATAATTAATTTCGAATTTAGAGTTTTGAATTTTAATAATTAATTTCGAATTTTGATCGTTTTAGCTCCCCCTGGATCATAGCCTCGATAAGGTCTATTGAGGTAATGTATTTGATCCTTAGGGACCCAAAACTGTCCAAGTCCAACTTGATTGATCAGGTTGGACTTGGCAACCCATGCTTGGACCATTTTTCTATTGGTTCTTTGTATGAGAGATAGGTATGACCTATATTTGTTTTTCGTTTTGTATCCTAGTCCAGTTCGATTGTAGATTGCCCTTTGTGTTCCAAGAATCAAGTCAAGATTCTTGGATCCCAAGGAAAATCGTTCTAGGGTTGTTTTCAAATCCTTTACCTGACTTTTCATATTGGAATTCTCTTCCTTAAGTTTTTGAACTTGAGTTGAGGTTCCAGTCTGAACTTGATCAGTTAAGGATTCGTTGTGAGGCGTTTCTTTAAGGAGTGTTACCTCCTTTAGAAGCGATTTGATTCGAATCTTGGACTTAGCTACTTTATGCATTAAATAATTAATTAAGCTATATAAACGATTTTTAGTTACAGAGGGATTCGGTCCTTCGGAAACGGATGCGGATCCGTGGCTTCTCTCGGACTCGGCTTCCGATTCGTCCTCACTTCCAAATCCGTTGGTGTAGTCCCGGGCTGTCAATGCGAGAAAGTTAGTCTGCTCTAGTTCTTCGTCGTCGGATTCCTCGGAGGAAGACTCGTCCCATGTTGCCTTCAGTGTTTTCTTCGTCTCGCTTGTTCCTGCAAATAACGCAACACCTTCCTCGGCCGGACTAGTATTAGTCTGCTCAAATAATTTATTTATTAAAACATGGTTACCTGTTTTTGTATCAGGAATACCTTTGTGTAACTCAATCAGATTCTCCCACAGCTCCTTGACACTTGAGAATGGGCCGACGCGATTCAACTCCTTATTCGTTAAGTCACACTGAAGTGTATACGTTGCTTTTGCATTTGCTTCTACCTTTTTGATAAGGTTCGCGTCCCAGTTCTCGTACGGTAGTGGCTTGCCGGCGCCGTTAGTTGGCAGTTAAAGCCCGGTTTTGATGATCATCCAGACTTCAAAGTGAGTCTGGAGATACGCCTCCATCCGACCCTTCCAATCTCCAAAATCATCTCCGGAGAAAAGCGGTGGGCGAGCAGTGTTGTAGCCTTCTTGATGGGTCATCTTAGAAAGACAATATCGCAAAATAAACACAATAAAATTTGTTCCAAGACTTAGTCTTGGATTAGTAATGCGGGAGAGAAATAAAAATAGTAATTCAGGAATTTTGAGAAAAAATAATAAAATATTATTAAAATAATATTAAAAAAATATTACTATAAATTTTTGAAAATGCAATATTTTGTTACTTCTAACCAATGGTGAAAAGATGAAAATTAATTTTTCAAAAACAGTTTTGGAGGGAAAAAAAATGAAAGGCGTAAGGTTATATTTTTAACCTATATAAACGACAAAGCCACGAAAAATGCTTGAATGGTGGTTGCACCAATTCAAAGCGACCCCGCTCTGATACCAATTGATGGATCGAAAACGCTAGAGGGGGGGGGGGGTGAATAGCGCTCGTGGCTATTTTAACGTTTTTCGAAAATCGTAAAAGAGTTACGCAGCGGAAAGTAAAAGCAAACACAACAGACGCAGATGTTTTACTTCGTTCGGAGCCTATGGTGACTCCTACTCGAAGGCCCGCGATCCTTGACCGCTTTCGATGGGCAACAACTATAATATCGGAAAGATTACAATTTGAATTACAATTAATGCAACAAGTAAACTAATACCGACAACTAAAGATCGAAGAGTCTGAGCTTCGGGTTGTCGACGTTGAGTAGTAGCACTTCAAGGTCGTCTCGTTGGTAGCACTTCATAGAAGAAAGCTTAGAATGTGTTATCTTTCTTAGCTGCTCCCTCGACCCGCTTTTTATATGACATCCCGGGCGCCTGGAGTGTGACGTGGCCAACCAACCAGGATGCTCCACGTGGCGAAGTCGCGGCAGGGATAAAATTTGGTCCCGGGCGCCCGGACTTGTTCCGGGCGCTCGGACCTCCGGGCGCCCGGACCACCTTTTTCCAGCAGGTTCCTCACCTGCAAATAAAGGTTAGTCCGAGCAAAATACCCTGCAAGACAGTGTTAGAATCTGATAAAACACAGTAAGGAATAACTGACAGTCTTCGGACTGTCTGAGTCTGACTTCGGATTCCCAACCGGAAACCCTAGGTCGACTCGACGCCTACTGTTCCCTCTACGGGGAACGCGTCCTCACCTACTCCCCTCAGGAGAGATTACCTGATGCCAGTCCGGTCCTCCAGACCGACTGGACTTCCCGCCTAGGGTTACCACCCCCTAGGACCTAAGGTTACCGTCCCTTAGGGTTTTTCTCCACCTAGGGTTACCGCCCCCTAGGACCTAAGGTTACCGCCCCTTAGGGTTTTTCTCCACCTAGGGTTACCACCCCCTAGGACCTAAGGTTACCACCCCTTAGGGTTTTTCTACACCTAGGGTTACTGCCCCCTAGGACCTAAGGTTACCACCCCTTAGGGTTTTTCACCTGCCTAACCGCAGCTAGGACTTCCCTGAGACACTCATTCAAACATGTTAGATCACACACTAACTTAACTTTGAATCCTTTGCCATTATCAAAACTAAGGTTTGATCGTCGGATGCTTCCCGCACCAACAAATTCTTCAATTAATTTCCCTCTTATTTTATTAATTTTTTAATTGTACGAGTTAGTGTAGTTCTATTTGTAGGACTGATGTATTTGAGAAGGGGGGGGGGGTGACACCCATGTAGTTCTATTTTTAATTTCCCTCTTCCTGCCAGAATCGCACATCCGGACTTCAGCCAATCGTCTAGAATCGAACATCTCAACTGGACTTCAGTCAACTGTTTGGTCCTTACTGACCCAACTAAACTTTTTGTCAAAATCACACATCTAGACTTCAGCTTGATGTTTGGTTCTCTAGGTCTGTCAATTCCTGCACACTTGGTAATAGTATCAGACAAACATAATATATAACTTTAAACCATTTGTCATTCATAAAAAAATGAGTTTGACTATCAGTGCTAATTGCATTAACACTATAAACAAATTTAGCAGATGGATTAAAAGATTCTTTATAAAAATCTTCAAAAATATATTTAGATCCAAAACTAAATAAAATATATTATACATAAACAAATCTAGCTAACAATTTTCTTAATTTATTATCAGAATATAAAAATAAACTAGAATTAGTACTGATAGAAAATTTAGATAATTGTGTTTGACAATGACCAATTTCATATTCCGTTGGGTTCTTCACTTTTACATGTCATTTGAATAACCCATAGCTGTTTACGACTTAAAATTTGTAGGAACATCGTAGTGCTTGCATTTTGCACGGAATTTTCTTGATGAAATAGTAGTATTCTCAAAATGTTTAGTAAAAATAGAAGACTTTAACGAAGGAACTTTCCGAACCTTAGAAGCAATTTTATTGGTATTTCCTTGTATTTCGAGTGTTGTAGTCGGATTCAGAACTTGTTTGGTTTCTTGTTAGTGTGTGCACTTATGTGTCAAGACACTCCTTATGTATTTTATGGATAATTATTTAATAAAGGTAAGAATTTATCATTAGTTATTTACTTTTCTGTACGTATATGATTAATGATAAAGTCACAGATTAATGGGTATATTAATCTGAAAATAGTCCTTGATCGGATAGATATCTAGAGGGGACATGAATATCTAGATTAACGCTGAGTATGACTAGGTTGAGATAGACCGGAGGGATGGATATTCAAGTTGTATCTGGGGGTGCCTTGAGTTTAGAGGTACGCTAGACATGACCCGCTCAAGAGGAGACCACATATTAAGCATCATTGGTTTCGTTATTCCTTTTATGAACGAGTGTAACTGATCTTTTGACTTGAGACATTCATTTATTCTATGCGTGGAGTTATGTGCTTTGACGCCGTTAAAAGCATTCTTTAATCGGATTGTGATTAATATGGTAGTTGGGTGTATGACAAAACGTAGAGAGAATAGTGTTGAGTCAATAGATAATTCATCGCTCTCTTGGATTAGGAGTTAATATCCTGACCGCTTGATAGAGATATTAGTGACTCAAAATCCATGGCCATGGGAGGAATGATTTATCATTCAAGAGGAGTTTATTATATCTTGGAAATCAAGTAAAACAATTAATTTGGTAATGATGCATAATGTATCGAATTAATTGGGATGTAGGCTTTAGATGAAGAGATTGAATTACATAGTAATCGGTTCATAGTGGTTTACAGTTCATGACTAATATTAATTTTATCGTGTTAGGTGGCTAAAAACTGTTGCTAGACGATTACCTTAGTTTGTGTATGGATTTACACTGACTTCGTGTATAAAACCTAGAGGGTCGCACGCATAGCACGTAGACATGAGCAATGGTATCGGAAGCTGATTGAGATAAAGATCAAATATGGATTTATTTGATACAAAGAAGAGAGAATTCGAATAACCATAATCATGATGATTAATGGAGAATTCGAAGAGTCATCATAATGATTATTAATGAATAATTTGAAGAGTTATCATAATGAAGGTCATAAATGAAGAATTTATGGAACCTGTAACTCTTCATCTTCCTTATTAATGAAGATCATAAATGATGAATTAATTAAAAGCTTAATTTTTCGTATTCCTTGGAAGCTATAAATAGTCATCCTCAGAAAAAATCAAATGTAAGGATTTCATTCTCTCTTTTTCTCCTTTGTCTACTTCTTCTTCCACCGGAAGAGATTGGTAGTGCTTCCAAGACTTTGTCGATCCAAGTGGCTAGCACCTAACGTGTCGTGTCAAGTTCGTGATCTAGTGCGCGTGGATACCGCTAGAGGAGTCACACGTGGGGCTCTTATCTATCTTATTTGCCTGTGATATTATTCACACCCATCGAGGACTCGAGGTATGTTTTTATATAATTTTGTGTAAAACTATATGTACCACGAAAGATCCATGATAAATTATATGTCTTTCACTGCGCTCCGAACCCAACATCATCATCGGTGGATCGAATGTTCGAATTCACTATTTCCTCGCCCCTCCGAGATCGAGATGATTAACCTCCTCGATCTCCATCCATTGTAATCAAAACTTGGAAGTGGAAGTCGAAAGTGTGTGAATTGGAGTTTAAAGCGTGTAGAGATTGCGGAATTAAAAATGAAAGTAGAGAAGATGAGTGTGGAAATAATAAGAGATTGTGGAATTGAGAATGAAAGTAGAGAAGATGATTGTGAAAATAATAAATGAGCTCTTTATTTATAAAGTTTAGAGAGTCACAAGCACTAATCGTAGTCATTGATAAAAAAATGCCAAATGATCTCAATTGTTGGAAAAAAAAATACAAAAAACCTCTCTTAATCATCCTCAACTTAATCAGCGGTTCAAATGGTCAGAACTGCCCGTTAGCCGACTTTTGAACTAGAATCGAGTCAATAGGTACCCAGCCCGGGATCGAGTCTAGGTTATGCAAGATTGATTGTGATCAGATAATGCTCATTTAAACTATAGCGAGTGTCATGGAGTCTTCATCGTTTGTTTTACTGATTAAAATATTATTTTAATCAGGTTATTACTCAGAGAAATAAAATCAAAATATATAATCACCATTGTAGTTGCTAGTTTCTATACAATCCAATGATCAAATAATATAAGGATATTTTGGACAATTATGTTAAATGAGACGTTCATTTGACTTTAATTGAAAATGAAACGACCATCTCATAATTTTATAAATGACGAGCGTCCTTTTGATTTTTGCCCCACTTTAGTCTTTAAATCCATCAAAATCTCTTTAATTTTTCGCCAAATTTGGTACAAGCATATCTAATTGTTGGAACTCTAAATGAAAATTTTAATCCCTAATATGTCACATCAATGCTATATAAAAGTATAAAAATTTACTATTATCTCAAAAAAAAAAAACCTCCATATAACTTTTTGGTGGACCGTACATTATAAATCATGTATCTTTATTTATTATTATTTATTTAATATTTCTATATAATTTTTATTTAATATTTCAATTAACTTTAATTTAATTATATATATATATATTAATCGATTCATTTATTTTTAAAATAATAATTTATATTTATATAAAGAAACAAGCGTATAAATATGTATTTTAAAATAATTCAATATAGCATAATCGACCTATATATGACTAACTCTCTCTCTCTCTCTATTAGATATATATAGAAGTTGTATGCTGCGGTTTGTTTGCTGCTGCGTACTGCGTGCGGTGAAGGAGTCATGGTGTTGCCATGTCATCCAAAGCAAATAAATGAGTTAAGTTACGTTGCGTAAAGAGGGGAAAAAAATCGTAGCGCAACCTTAGCAGAAGAGCAGCGCTGCCGCGAGCTCTCCCTCTCCTGCTATCGCGAGCTCTCTCCCTTGCCAGTCGTGAGCCCTCTCCTACTACCGCAAGCTCTCCCTCCCAGTCGCGAGTCCTCTTCTGCTGCCGCGAGCTCTCCCTCTCCTGTCGTCACGAGCTCTCCCCCTCCTACTGCTCTCTCTCCTGTCACCGCGAGCTCTCCCCCTCCTGCTCTCCCTTCCAGTCGCGAGGTCTCTATTGTCACTACGAGCTCTCTCTCCCGTCTCTGCGAGCTCTCCCTCCCTACCGTGAACCCTCTCCTGCTGCTGCGAGCTCTCCCTCCCTACCGCGAGCCCTCTCCTATATTGCCGCGAGCTCTCCCTCGATATATATATATATATAGCCGTGATATCCTGCGAACTTATAAAACGCTCCTCTGCTGGCACCAGTGACGTGGCTTAATTAATTTTTTTTTCTATTCTTTGACTTTCCACTTCACAGAACTTCTGTGAACTTTTAATTAAAAGTTCGAAACGAAACTAGGGCAAAGGCACACTTGTCGCCCTAGTGCCGTCCTCGCCGCGCACCTTCCTCCTTGTGTTTTCGTTGGCTTCCTTCCTCCTCGCGACCCTCGCCTCCCCTCGACCGCGAAGACTAGGGCAGAGCTGAACTCGTCGCCCTAACAAGTTCCTCGCCGCGACAAGTTCTGCAAGCCAAAGGGACGAAGCTAGGGCACACCATCCTCGCCGCGCACCTTCCTCCTTGTGTTTTCATTGGCTTCCTAGCTTCCTCCTCGTGTTTTCGTTGGCTTCCTTCCTCCTCGCGCCCCTCTCCTCCCCTCGACCACGAAGCGTCCAACTCCTCGTGACTTAGAAACGGGCGATCTCTCTCGGCAAACCTCCAAAGCGAACCTAGGGCACGAAGCTTCCAGATCGTTGTGAATTGAACCACCTTGCGTGACCACGAAGATTCCAGCTCGTGCCCCTCATCGCCTCGCGCGACCACCAACCCCTCTTCGTAAGACTCCTTGTCGTGCCCCTCTCTATTATTTGATCTTTGTTCATCTCTGTTTTCTCGAATGCTTTATTTGTTTAAAAAATCTTCTAACATGTTGAGAGATTGAGAAAGGTAGGTTGTTGTCCTAGGACTTGTCCTGTTTTTTCTTGGAGTACCTTTGTCTTTTCATGACCAAATGCACATAGAAGTGGAAAAAAAACATACTACGATACCCTTCTGTAGCTGAAGCTAGCAGTAGTAATTCAGTCTTCAACAAGTACTTTGCATATTGAGCAGCTATCTCGACACGAGTTTGTAAATCCGGTAGGGAAAACATAATGGTAGAATCAAAGCGGCTGGAAGAAAGAAAAATAAAAGTTGAAACCCAGCATGCAGTTTATAACTATCTGAATAGCATGTTTAGAGAATTATAAAAGTATGAGTGATGACCATATTGTAAATCCTTGCACCTTATAAGAGCAGGATCCATGTCTTGTCTTCTATTTGTTGTAGCTATAATAACCACCAGTGTTACCAAGAAAATCAACATGGATATTTGTATATAATTACATTTTTCTAATGGTACTAGTATTTTTGTTGTGTATAATTTAACCATTAATAAGTTGGTCACAATATGCTGCTTTAATTTGATTAGCTAAAACATATAATACAATGACCTCATATTAGAGTTGCAATATTTATAGTTTATTTACATGAACAAATTATAAACTCTTTATTAATTTATTTTTATCTTCCAAAAATGAAGTGTTATAACTTCGATTCCTTAGTCCAATGAAGTATTATGAATAAAATTTAGTTAATAATATATAAATGTTAAATTGAAACTAACACCATGCAACTATTCCAATTATATGAATTGAGATGTTGGAAATTCAATTGTATAAGGTGAGAAAGGTTATGTTTTGTCTATCAGTTGTATCAATATTATACTAATCGGTTATTTATGAAATTTCTCTAAAGTTGACATGTCTCATTTGGATTTCAATATTTTTTCTTTGATGACTCATATTCTTTTGGTTCTACATTTTATAGGAAACTTGCAAAACATCGACTTTAAGTTCTAATATATTGTCTTTATAAGATTCTAAATGTTGTTTTAAATATAGGGAATACATATGTTGTATTTGTTGGACGTGAACCGGGAATTTATGAAACGTGGGCAGAAGCTTCTGATCATGTTATTCGCTTTAAGGGCGCCATATACAAATCTTTCAAAAGTAGAGAGGAGGCAGAAAAAACTTTTGAGGCATACTTAGATAAAAAATTTGTACCAACTTCCTTAGATGCAAATAGTTCGATTAGTGTTTCAGCATCGATACCCTTTTGTTCATCCCTTAGTTTTTTCTCAAAATTTCTAATATCTCTTTCTGTGCAACCTATTTGCTCAGACCCTCCATATTCTATCTCCAATAATCGCATTTGTTGCCAAGTTGGCACATTGGCCTCTGAAAATCGTTGAGTCAATGCTTTTTTTGCTGCTGAAACATGACAATGTGAGCGTAGCAAATACACCTTTGAAGGAATCGATAGTGGATGATTATAATCTTCCATGAAATTAGTGACAACCCATGCAGATCCAGTTTGTTTCTTGACAAGTGAAATATTTGACTTACAACTAGTTCTAATTTCACCACATGTTCTTTCCCTTGTCCGTTGATCACCCTTTGCTTGTTTATTCCGTGATCATCCGTATGTCCTTCTTTAAAGTATATAAATGTTTTCCATACAACCTTATTTGTTATCTTATTTTTCTTGCTACTATTTATCCTTGCACTAAATCCGTATTCGCGTGCATATTGATTATAGAATGAAAATTCCTCATCTATTGATGAGAATTCCATCCCATATTTTGGCTTTCGCTCATCTGCACCTTGAGGAATGTATAACTGATCTTCACCATGATTTTCACCCATTGATATGAAATTTCAGATGCAGATGAAATTAAATTCTGCATATCATTATCAAATAGCTAGAAAAAACATTGTAAGAGTGATACTTCAAGCTCATGCATGCAATCAGAACAAAAACACAAAGATAACAAATGAAATCTATAAAAACAGAACACTCTGCTGCGGATTATAAGGAAAAAGAAAGGTTATAAAAATGCACATTTCCCCAATTATAAGTCGCTAACAATCTCAATTGAATCATTAACCAAAATCAATTGTTAACCAAAATGCACATTTCCCATTTGTTGCTGCTGGATTGCCCAAACTCATCCTGAATCCTAATATTAATTATCTGCCATGGTGATTAGCTGTCAAGTTGCTAAACATAGGTATTAATATTAAGCTTTGTAAGATTTTTAGGGTTCAACTACAGAAGGGTATTTTTAGTTAAGGGAAAAATCATGAAAAGACAACGGTACTCCAAGAAAAAATAGAGATGAACAAATCAAGCTTTCGAGATAACAGAGATAAACAGGGTTGTCATTTAGCCTTTCAGAGAGGGGCCGGTGGTCGCGCGAGGCGGTGAGGGGCACGAGATGGAAGCTTTGTGGTCGAGCGAGGATGTGAGGCGCACGATCTGGAAGCTTCGTGCCCTAGCTTCGCGTCGGAGGTTTGCCGAGAGAGAACGCCCTAGCTTCGTGCCCTAGCTCCGAGGAAGGTGCGCGGCGAGGACGGCGTTCCCTAGCTTCGTCCCTTTGGTTTGCAAAACTTGTCGCGGCGAGGAACTCGTCAGGGCGACAAGTTCAGCTCTACCCTAGTCTTCGCGGTTGAGGGGAGGCGAGGGGCGCGAGGAGGAAGGAAGCCGACGAAAACACGAGGAGGAAGGTGCGTAGCGAGGACAATGGTAGGGCGACGAGTGTGCCTTTGCCCTAGTTTCGTTTCAAACTTTTAATTAAAAGTCCACAAAAGTTCTGTGAAGTGGAAAGTCAAAGAACAAAAAAAAATAAAAAATTAAGCCACGTCACTAGTGCCAGCACAGGAGTCGCGCACAGGCGCGCTTTATAAGTCCGCAGGATATCACGACTGCCATCGTGAGCTCTCTCCCACGCCAGTCGTGAGCCCTCTCCTACCGCCGCGAGCTCTCCCTCCCAGTTGCGAGTCCTCTCTTGCTGCTGTGAGCTCTCCCTCTCCTGCCGCCGCGAGCTCTCCCCCTCCTGCTGCTCTCTCTCCTGTTGCCGCGAACTCTCCCCCTCCTGCTCTCCCTTCTAGTCACGAGGTCTCTATTGTCGTTGCGAGCTCTCTCCTGCCGCTGCGAGCTCTCTCTCCTGCCTCTGTGAGCTCTCCCTCCCTGTCGTGAGTCCTCTTCTGCTGCCGCGAGCTCTCCCTCCCAACCATGAGCCCTCTCCTATATTGCCACGAGCTCTCCCTCGATATATATATATATATATATATATATATGAACCTGTTTTTTTTACGTTCATTGAGATAAAATAATGCATTTTAGATTGTTTTGAAATAGTCAAATACATAATAATATTTTATTGTTAATTACGGATTGGGGATTCCACTTTAAAAAAAAAAGAAACCAAGGTTTAATTTTTCACTCCAACTTTTAAATTAAAAATCATAAACCTACGGTTCAAATTTTTTTATTTTATTTTAAAAACTTCTCAAAAACCTTGGAGGTACCTAATACACTTAAAATTCATTTCTGTTAGCAGAAATGGACATTTTGCTTAGCAAAGGATCTTAATTGCTCTATCTGATCCCATCGAACGGCTTTTATCGATTATTGTGCGGAAATAAACGGTCAGGATCCTTCGCCCGATCCAACCTTTTTTTGTTTCCCTTTCCCGTCGACATCCTCTTCTCGCCTCGAATCAGTAGCGTGTTCCCTCCGCCACACACTCGCGGCGGCGATGTGTCCAAAGCCCGGCCTCAGCTACCGCCACCACCTTCCGCCGCCGTGCTGCCATTAAAGCCTTAGCAAGGGCAAACCCTTCAAATGATGCTGAGATCCGTGCATCTCCCGTTAGGATTCGTTGTCTCGCCCTTATTCCGATGCGGCCATCGCCTCTGTAGTCCCTCCTCCCTCCCTTCGACTGCCTCCTTAAAATTCGAGATTGCCGCTGCTCCTCAAAGGTCATTTGTTTCCGCGCCTCGTCCCTGTTCACCAAGTGTTTTCGGAGCCTTTCGTATGTCTTCCGGTGGGCCAAACACCAACTCCGATGTGGATGCTGCTTCCGTGGCGGCGGCGGCTCCGCCTGTGGTAAGTTTTAGGGGAGATTTCGTTCATTAGGTGGAGTATTTGAGGTTGATTTTATTGGTTGTTTATAGTTCATCAAATAATGCTTCAGCTTATAAACACGCAATTTTTTTTTTTTAAAGTCTATGATAGAACCAGAATATAATCCTTATGCCATTGTTAGAACTTAGAAGCCTGTATCCCTGCTATAAAAAACGAAGTGGATCAAATTTACATGGAGTATAATGCAGGTTGATTGATTGATAATTCTCAAATGGAACTTTTGGAAGTTCCTTATATATTTTTTTCTCTTGGAGTTTTAATTCTAGCATTATGTTGTTTATCAGTTGCTACTTAATTATTGTAGTTGCAAACGCCCAAAATTCGCTTCTGTCATTCATGTGGAAATCCAACCAAGCAAGTTATTCCAGATGGAGAGGAGAAGATAAGAGCTGTTTGCACAGTGTGCAGCAAAATTCACTATGAAAATCCCAAAATGGTACTATTACGTTTCTGATATACTATTGCACTGTTGCATCAGTTATTTGACGTGATGCTCTATTTGTTGCACAACTTATTAAAAACTGAAAATCTTTTCCTGCTTATATATGATTTCCCTTTTTTTTTAATAAAAAATCCTTTCATTCTATTTTTTAGACCCATTAATTTTTGAGACTGCATAGCATGTTTGGATGGTGTTTTACCAATTCACAAGTTGTTGAGGGTTCCAATATTCAGGTGTCTTGGACCTGGTTATCATAACCATCCCAAAGATCAAAGGCTTAAACTCTAACAAGTTTATGTTGCATTCATATATGATGATCATGTAGGCAATTATTTTCAACAATGACATGCAACTTGACTTTGGTTCTAGTCAATATTCCCTTATGCAGTGCATATGCAGTTTCACCTTTCCTATCAATATGAATGTTTCACCTTTCCTATCAATAATGAATGTCCATTACAGAGAAATGTTTCATCCAAGTAATGGTGCTCATTCCAATGAGACACATCTGGGACCAATAAACTCAAGTAAGTTGCTCAATCCTATCGAAGGAGAGCTTTGGTGCAGCGGTAAAGTGACTGCTGTATGATCTGATAATTATGGGTTCGAGTTGCAAAAATAGTCTTTTGCAATGCAGGTAAGGTTACATGCAATAGACACAATGTGGTCCGACAAGGATCCCGCATTGGAGGAAGCTGCATGCATCAGGCTACCCTTTTAAGTTCCTCTATCCTATCTGGTTCATACTGATACTCTCCAACCAATGAAGAGGCCTTGATAGGATTGCAAAGGAATTCCATGTTTTATGAACCAAAATGGAAACAGATTTGGTATCATTTTATTGAGTAGTTGCCTTAAATCCTTGTTTGAAGTGATCTCCCCTTCAATTGATATTCTTTCATGAAAATGTTACTAATGTCAAACAACATTTTAAAGCCACCATACACAACTAAACATACACCAAGAGGACATAGGGCCAAGGCACAAGCACATACCTAGGATATGCAAGGTGCACACTTCCATAATATCACACAGAATTTAAATGCAATATAAGTACCTGCTATATGAAGTCACATCAGTGCACTACTTGAAATAATCTATTAATAGGAAGCCTATCTAAGAAGAAAAAAATCAACCACATCATCACAATTGGTTATATGATCTCATAAATTTGTGCAACTCTAATGATGCAATAGTCATCCTTAGCACGCAATTCATCACACAAAGGTTTAGTCCCTAGACTTATTTCTCTTCTTTCTCCTTTATTTTAATCTTCCAATGGATTATGGAGGAAATACCATGGCATTAGCTGCTACCAGAAACATGTGTCCAAAGGACCAAACAGAAGATGTGGAAAGATAAAAAGATTATATATTTTTTAGAAATGCCTTTGCCCTGACAAACTAAGGCTCCTAAGACTAGAGCTTAGGCATGCTCAACAGTGTGTGAAACCCCCATCATACTATTGAAACATAAAGCCTTTAAAATTTAAAGTGGATGCTAATTTCAGCAAATGATATTGGAAACCTAAACTTGTGTAGGTCCTAGTGGTACCCGACAGTTGGTATTGAAAATCTAAGCCTGCAATGACGTTGGAGGCACCGACATTGAGTTTGGATACACATAGGAGGTGTCAAAGTTATGTCGGGATTGGTAACCATACGAAACACCATAACCCTAGTTATTTATACATCGTGAATCATGATTATGATGAGCCTCTACCTGACTCTATCATGGCTAGACTCTCTCATATGCTAAATATGAGGTTATTGTCTCTAATTTGGGAACCCTGCAACCATCATGAGTAGCATTGAAGGAATAAGTTATCCAAAAATAGCTTCTAGGAGTTTCCGAAGGTCAGTGTTTCTCATTGTAGCACTTGTGTAAGGTGTATTGATGGCCATATTATTGATCATCATCGGCAAAACAGCAAGATTTTGGACGTGTTGACCTGGAACTGGGTCTGTATTCTTGGTTAGACCAATGCCTGAGCTTGCTTCTATTCAGTGGAATTGAATCAAATACTAAACCTTTCTCATCTTCCTCTCTCAGGCTGGAAGCACTGGAAACAAGAAGCCATCCAGTCATGTGATACTTGAAATCTGGTGTATTCCTATGTATGGTGTTTGTTATGGTCACTGTCTGAAATATCAGAACACTGTATGGCTATGCCTGTTGAATTTACCGTCAGATCTCTTTCTGCAGGACTTTGCATTACCAAATTTTCCTAAAGAAAGTATGTCTGTGTTACTTAAACTTTTACTTGTTTGAAAGCTTTGGAGCTTTTATAATGGGGTTTCTTGTATGATCACTGAAGAAAAATTTGGCCAATCTCATTGGCTTCATCATGTAAATCTCTTTCATGCATCAAATATCCCCTCAATTTGTGTTTCTTATTGACAGAAAAACCCATAAAAAACCCTAAGAGTTGGATACCCCATTTTCCCACAAAAAGTGAGAAAAAGTGGAACTATTTAAATCTCTGAATGATGTCTTTCATTTGCAGCCGTTTCATATTTGATATCGATGCTGACCTTAATTCTGTTGCATGAATCACCTGTTCTCTCTGGTTGAGATCTTCCTTATGCATTTCTTATTTAACATAATTGTTAATGTACAAGTCTACTGACCAGAAGTATGTTGCATGGCTTATCATTTTAGTGTTTGGGTATTTCAGGTTGTTGGTTGCCTTGTAGAGCACAACGACAAAGTTTTGCTGTGTAGAAGGAAGATTGAACCATCTTATGGCCTCTGGTACTTATCTTATCTTCTCACCTTACTTCTTTGAGCATTTGGCCCATATCCTCATTTTACTCGCTGTTGTATCTTTAACATAAGAAACATGGACTAGCTTCACTTCTACTTTGTTCTATATTTACACTACCAAATGTGCTGTTGATTTGAGGATAATTTAACTTAGATGACACACATCCATCTTTTAATATATTAAACATAAAACAATAACATTAAAATGCATGAAGCACATAAAAACTAAGTAAATATCATGAGAACACTAATCCTGAGAAACTTATAGGAGTACGGACACTTGTCCAGTTGAACTGGAAATATTATGAGAGCATTTCCACCTCCAATCCAGAAGCATGATTCACTATGAAATTGCCCCCATGGGCATAGTTGAGGTTTTAAGTGGATAGAGGTTTGTCACTTGAGGTCGAGAGGTCGAATCTTGGGGCTGACAGGACGTAAATCCCTGCACCCCGTATAACTCACCCCCATCCACTTGTCTCAGTCACTGTGATTTATCTTCGCTGTGTTGGTCCTAGGGCGGGCTGGTAGGGGCACTGGGGGCGAGCGCTTCACCTTGTGCCACATGATTCACTATGACACAGAATATTGAACAACAACACAACAACAACAACAACCAAGCCTTATCCCATTAAGTGGGGTCGGCTATATGAATCCTTTTACGCCATTGAGTTTTATCTCCAACTATACCATTATCTATATTTAAATAAAATTTATCTTGGTTTATCGTAGCTAACCAAGTCTTTTTTGGTCTTCCTT
Source organism: Zingiber officinale (assembly GCF_018446385.1). Lineage (NCBI taxonomy): Eukaryota > Viridiplantae > Streptophyta > Magnoliopsida > Zingiberales > Zingiberaceae > Zingiber > Zingiber officinale. Next base: position 135,999,378 of record NC_055992.1, read on the forward strand.
TTCCTCGTTTGATATGCGTGTTCGTCATAGTTTCACATTGCCTAACTGGGGCATTTATTGGTTGTCTAAGTACATGCCCGTACTATCTTAAACATATTTCTTGGAGTTTTTCCTCAATAGATGCAACTCTGACTTTCTCTCTAATGCTCTCATTTCTTATTTTGTTCATTCTCGTATGTCCAGACATCCACCTTAACATCCTCATCTTTGAAACTCTCATCTTTTGCTCATGTGCTGGAGTCATAGCTCAACATTCAGCTCCATATAACATAGCAGGTCTAACTGCGGTTTTGTAGAATTTACCTTTAAGTTTTAGAGGTACTTTACGGTCACATAAAACATTCGACGCTCTCCTCCATTTCAACCATCTTGCTTGTATTCTATGTAAGACATCAATCCCTCTATCATTTTGCAAAAATGATCCTAAACATGGTTTAAAATCTCGACCCGTGCCGAGGTTTCGGTTTGGACCGGAACGATACGGTTTCGGTATCATATCTTACCGTGCCGATATAGTTTCGGTATTTTTTAAATATATAATATATTAATTAAAAATAAAATATAAAAATAATCTAGAAATAAATATGAAAATAGATAAATAAATAAATACATAGTTTATTATATTTTTTTAGAATTAAAATAAATCAATTAGATAATTTTATTAGGATTTAATAAAGCCTCTTTATATTATCCCTATCATAGTTGGGAGTTGATTAAAGTAATTTACCTAAGTTTTAATTAAAAAAAACACCTGTCACTGCACTGCCACTGCCACTCCTACATGAGACGAGAAAATCACGCGACTATGCGGCCGCGAGGTTTGTGCGACTCCGGCGTGGTCGTGGAGGTCTCGTGACCCCTCTGTCGTAGACGCGGGGTCGCGCGACCACTCCACTGCGAACGCGGAAGTTGCTCGACTCCTCCGTCCCGGACGCGGGGGTCGCGCCACCCCTCCGCCACGGACGCGGGGGTCGCGCGACCCCTCCGCCGGGGCCGCGGGGGTCGCGCGACCCCTCCGCCGGGGCCGCGGTGGTCACGCGACCCCTCCGCTGTGGACGCGGTGGTCGCGCGACCCCTCCGCTGCGGATGAGGGGGGTCTCGTGACCCCTCCGTCGGGGACGTGGGGGTCGCGCGCCCCATCCGCGGTGGATCATGAGGTCGTGCGACCCTTCGTGGCCGCTGCTGTGTCACGTGACACCTCTCAGTTGCCGCGGGTCGTGCCGGTGTTGGTCGACGGGCAGACTGTGATGTTCCACCCGTTCCGACCGGTACGACATAATATTTTAATCTCTGATCCTAAATATCTAAACCTCTCGGTTCCGTGCAACTCGTCGTCTCCTATCTTAACAATTGTCTCATTATATCTAATATTGCTAAACTTAAATTTCATATATTCTGTCTTTAGTCTACTAAGCCTAAAACCTTTCCCTTCTAGTGTTTCCCGCCAAGATTCTAGTTTAACAATTACTCTTTTACGTGTTTCATCTACCAAAACAATATCATCTGCAAACAACATGCACCACGGTACTATGTTTTGAATATGTGTAGTGAGTTCATCCATAATTAGTGTAAAAAGATAGGGACTTAGAGTTGATCCTTGATGTAACCTTATCTTTATTGGAAATGCTTTAGTTACTCCGCCTGAAGTCTTTGCTCTAGTCGTTACATCCTCGTACATATCCTTTGTTAGTTCAATATATGTTACGCTAACATCTCTCTTCTTTATAATTCTCCATGTAATTTCTTGGACTTTATCATAGGCTTTTTCTAAGTCAATGAATACCATGTATAGATCTTGTTTTTGCTCCCGATATTTTTCAATTAATTGTCTAAGAAGATGTATACCTTCTATTGTTGACCTTCCGAGCATGAACCTAAATTGATTTTCGGTCACCGTGGTTACCTTCCTTAATCTTTTTTCTATTACTTTTTCCCAAAGTTTCATGGTATGACTTATTAGTTTGATACCCCTATAGTTTGCATAATTTTGTATGTCTCCCTTGTTCTTATATAAGGGAATTATAGTACTTATCCTCCATTGATCAGACATTTTTTTCGTTTTCAATATCATATTAAATAATTTTGTAAGTTATTCAATACCTTGGTTTCCTATGCACTTCCCTACCTCTATCGGAATATCATATGGTCTAACGAATTTTTCATTGTGCATCCCATTTAAAGCTTGCTCTACTTTTGAAGCTTGAATTCTACGATAAAAATTTAAATTTCTATGCTCATTTGGCCTACTTAAATTACCTAAGCTAAGTTGATCACACAAACCTTCATTAAAAAATTGATGAAAATACCTCTACCACCCTTTTATTTCTCCCTCATTTATTAGTACCCTATTACATTCATTTTTAATACATTTTATTTGGATAAGATCTCTTGTCTTCCTTTCTCACTTTATCTATTCTATAAATGTGTCTTTCCCTATCTTTTGTATCCAATTTTTGATATAATCATTCAAAAGTTTCATTCTTTGTTTCACTCATTACTCTCTTAACTTCTTTCTTGGCTATTGTATATTTTTTTAGGTATTCCTCATTCTTACAAATATATAATTCCTTATAAGCTGTTCATTTTTTCCTTCACTTTCTCTTGTACTTTCTCATTCCACCACTAAGATTCCTTACTTTCTCATTTCACCACTAAGATTCCTTACTTTCTCATTTCACCACTAAGATTCCTTATTTAGTGGTGCATGTTCTTTTGACTCACTGAGTACACTCTTAGCTATTATTTTCATCTTTGATACCATCTTGTCCCATGTTATATTAGAATCACTGTATACTTCACCTAATGCTTGTACTCCTACATTCTCCTTGAATATATGTTGTTTCCCATCCTTTAACTTCCATCACTTAATTTTAGAAGTCGTATATATTTTCTTTCTATTGATATTATGCTTGAGGCGTATATCCAACACTACTAACCTATGTTGGTAGTTAAGCTTTCTCTAGGGATGACCTTGCAATTTTTACAAATCCTTCTATCTTTCTTCCTAATAATAAGAAAGTCAATTTGCAATTTATTATTCCCACGTTTGAACGTGATTAAGTGTTCTTTTCTTTTCTTAAAAAGCGTATTAGCTAATATAAGGTCATATGCTATTGCAAAATCTAATATAATTTTCCCTTCCTCATTTTTTATTCCAAACCCATAACCCCTATGTATCCTCTCATATTCCTCATTTTTTACTCCGATATGCCCATTTAGATTACCTCCTATTAAAATCATTTCATTTGGCGGAATGTTTTGTAATATTTCATCCAAGTGGTCCTAAAATCTTGATTTGGTAGCTTCATCTAATTCTACTTGCGGTGCATATACGCTAATTATGTTCATAGTTTCTTTTGCCACTATTATCTTAAGAGCTATAATTCCATCCCCTTTTCTAACTACTTCTACAAGCTCATCCTTTAACGAACTATCTATAATAATACCCAATCCATTTCTTGCTTTACTCTTTCTTGTGTACCATAACTTACAACCCGAGTTCTCTATTAGTTTTGCCTTCTCGCCTACCCATTTTATCTCTTGTACACACAAAATATTAATTCTTCTCCTAATCATTGTATCTACTACTTCCATTGATTTACCAGTAAGAGTTCCTATGTTCCATGTTCCAAATCTTAGATTATTAATTTTCTTATCATATTTGTTCTTATCCAACTTATGGTGTGAGAACTCTTGCTTATTTAATACTACACCCAAATTCTCATGCAGTTGTAGCAGTTCTTGCCGATACATTACAGTCGGACCCTGCAACGTGAAGTTTTACATATTTAGCACTACACCTGAGTTTTGGAGATGTAGCGGTCCTTGTCGAGACGTTACAGTCGAACCCTGCAACGTATTCCTTCGGGGGAACATCCTAGCATTAACACAATAGTTTAATGGATCCATTCATTAAATATTTGCTATAGTTTTAATGCTGATTGGCAACCTAACGCAACCCTCCTCCTTTATTCGGGCTCTAGCTAGGCCTTAGCACTGTGGATTTGTCAACTTGTGCTTGGAATTGAGATTCTCTGCTACTGTGTCAAGGATGGATTTTTTTTGGATAAAATACTGATATCTTTTGTTGAATTATTATTAGTTCTTTCCTTCTTTCTATTGTCTTGAAGCCGTGGGCGTGTTTACCCAGCAACCTCACATATGCATATAGAGCTGTATTCTCATAATGATCTAGCTTATGAGGTTCAATCATTGGTCCAAAATGTCCAACTCAAGTTAACAATAGTCACTCATCTAAGCATATAAATCTCTTTCATTAGCCTACATCTAGTGTAGGATTTGTTTATGCTCTATGGAGATATGTTATGCTAACCGCACAAATTTCGTATCATAACAAAAGCAAGTTTTTTTTACTGATGCCCTGCTGGTAAACTTCATCCAAATATGACACATTCTTCATTTGGCGCTTGCCATTTCTTTTCATCAAGATGTTCAATGAAAGTGGATGCAAGAATGGATATAAGGAAGCTTCTTGATGAAAGAAATATTTGCAATGGCTTTTGCCAAGGAGGTCTGAGATCTACTATAGCCAAGGAAATCCAATTTGGAGAACGAGGTTCCATAACTCTTGATCTGGAGGTTGCTGGTTCAGATTATTTGCTGGATGAGCTTTTTGGCGTTGTAGGTTGCTGCCTTTTGCTTGTAGCACTCTTTGCTAAGCTTCCAAGTCTAGCTGGTGCTGTAATTCATTTGGAGGGTTCCTTTGTTGTTCCAACTGATGTCAAGATTGCAATTTAAACCTTATGATCTTATGGTATTATGACCTGGATTGTCCTTCCAGGTGTCGTGTAGGATCTAATTGAGTTACCACTTGCCACACAAAAAAATGCAAGACCTTAATATTCATATTTGCATTGTTACCATATGGATAACTTTGTTTTATAACATTAGTGTGGTGAAGTTGTGAAGTTCCAAATGTTTATAATAACGCTACAATTGAAAGTTACTACATATGATTATAAATGTCATATATATAATTTTTAAAACTGTAGGACTTTACAGTCCTATGATTTGATTCTATCAATTCCTTTCCATTCCATTGCCAATTAGCTCAAGCATACAATGTATGCAATGAAGCTTATTATGAGAGCAAAATGGTCTAACTCTTTCACATTTGATTCGGCAGGACACTTCCAGCTGGTTTCTTGGAGATAGGTGAGTCTGCCGCAGAAGGAGCAGCTAGAGAAACTTTAGAAGAAGCATGTGCTGAAGTTGAAGTTCTTTCTCCATTTGCTCAGTTAGACATTCCTCGGATTGGCCAAGTGAGATAGCATAGTTATTTGGTAATTTGACATTTGTGTTCTCTTGATAATGAAGCATGTTGCCCGGTCTCATATGCAGTACAGAGTTACATTATTTTCCGAGCAAGATTAAAGACGCCACATTTTTCACCCGGCCCTGAGTCACTCGAGTGTAAACTTTTTGCATTGGAGGACATACCATTTGATTCTCTAGCATTTTCCTCGATCATTGTCACATTAAAGATGGTAAGCGAAACTTCTCTTTAATGTATAATCCGACATAATCTTCTATTTCATTGATCTTCCCGTGATTAAATGCACAAGGTTTCGAACCAGTTTACTTGTATATATCATCTTTGATCTATGCGGTTGCAGTATATCAAAGATATAGCATCTGGAGCCCTAAAGTTTCACTACTGCACCATTAATAAGAGGTAAGTCCTATGCTGAATTGTTCGAGGATGCACAATATTGCGATTGGCAAAACTAACCATCAATTATCACCTTTTTTTTTTCTATTTAAGTTTAGGGATTTTTGTTGCAAACACTCAATAGTGAGATAAGATACTTGGAAGTATATAGTGAATCCTAAATAATTGAAGAATTTGACCACTATTTTATAAATGCACCCTTCCCTTCTTATCTTTGCAAACTAACTATGGATATCATGTGTGTAACAGACCAGGTGCAAGTCCATCTGATCCACGAGGCTTCGATGTCGATTACCACTTGCATTCGTAGGATGATGGTTGTGTAAACTGGAGTAAGGATCAGTTCTTCATTTGTATTTCCATTCAAGATAGGTCTCCAATTGATATTTTGCATCGGTAAGCTGTTCAAGATTTGTCATACGAGACACTACTTGCTTTAATGAGATCATTAATGTGAAATTTGTGAGATTCAAACCTGAGTTTTTTTTTTTTTTGTGTTATTATGTTGAGAGTTTATTATGTTCTATTTTCCAACGTGAATGAGATACTAAAGATGATATTTGTCTTTTTTTATAAATAATAATGATTCGTCTCCCTCTTTGGCTCTTTCTAACGTACTCTTATTTCAAATATTGTTTTTTTTATTTTAAGCATTCCAAATTAGGTAAATTGTCAAAAGGATGTGTTTTTTTTAAACAAAAGGATCTTTTATTAATTTTTTAATTTAGAATACTTTTACTTTCAATAGGTTATAATAGCTATGACTAATTGTTATAAGGGTGTTCTTTACTTTTTAATACTATTGTAGCATAATGTATGTGTAGTAACTACACAATGTTTAACAATTAATATAACATATTGTATTCTTTACTTTTAATTCTATTGTAGCATAATGTGTAATAACTACACAATGTTTAACAATTAATATAATATATTGTAGTAACTATTAAATAACTTTTGTAACGGTGAACAAGTATTTAGGTAGTTGCAACAACTATTTTCAAAAATTGAAAGTAATTTTGATTAGGTAAAAAAAATATTTTGAATGTTCAAGATTTAAAATTTAAAATTTAGAATTTAGTTATAATTGTGTAGCAGCTATGTAATATGTTAAAGTAGAGTGATTTTGACGGATTCAAAATAATTTTGATAAATTTAATACATTAATAAAAAATACTTTTGTATAATAGTGCTTATATATAATAATTTTAATTAAAATAAAATAATTAGTTTTCCACGGAGTAAAAAATAAGGGTAACAGCTATTGAATAGTTGCTAAAATAATGCTGTTAAACAAGAGTATTTTATTTTGATATTTTAAATACCCTTTTGTGATCTAATTGTCTTCATATTTTAAATGCCATTCTAAAATATTTAAAAAGCATAACATCAAAAACAATTACTAAAAATCCGTTATAGTTTACAAAATATTTAAAATAATATATGTTTAAAATAAAATTTTAAAATGATAGATATGTCATATTTGTAATTTTAATATGCTACCATGGATAAATGAGTCATATTATCATTTTAAAATTACAAATATTATTTCTGGAGTCATATTTTTATATTATAAGTGCCATTATAAAATATTTAATAAATATAATATAAAAATAATTACTAAAAATCCGTTATAATTACAAAAATATTTAAAAATTAAAATAATATATATTTAAAATATTTTTTAAAAAGGATAAATATATAAAATAATTTTTTTATGTACCAGGTATGATATTTGTAATGTAAGATTATATGTGTAATTTTGCTTTATTAAAAACACATAATTTACACGTTCTTAGCGATTCCACGTGGCTAAAATCTAAATCATGGAGAACGGGTCACCGAAGCACACTCCTCGCCACGTCACCGATCCGCTAACCACACCTAAAACGAATCTAGGCTGTCCAATCTCAATCCAACGAAGCAAGGCGATCGCAGCTTCCCGCCTCCGACAGTCCCAAATTCCAATTTCCTAAAGCCCAAATAAAATCCCGCCCTTTTTCTTTTCAACCAACCCAAATGTCCTCGCCTATAAATACCCACCCTCCATGCTTTGGGCTCGCATCCCGATCTCTTCGCTTTCCTTCTTCTGCAGCAGCCTTCGCGATTCCCGATCCAGATCGTAACAATGTCCGGCCGCGGCAAGGGAGGCAAGGGGCTCGGCAAGGGCGGTGCGAAGCGTCACCGTAAGGTCCTCCGCGACAACATTCAGGGCATCACCAAGCCGGCGATTCGCCGCCTCGCCCGCCGCGGCGGCGTCAAGCGCATCAGCGGTCTGATCTACGAGGAGACCCGTGGCGTGCTCAAGATCTTCCTCGAGAATGTCATCCGCGATGCCGTGACCTACACTGAGCACGCTCGCCGCAAGACCGTCACCGCCATGGATGTGGTCTACTCCCTCAAGCGCCAGGGGCGGACCCTCTATGGGTTCGGAGGCTAAGCCCTTTCGCAAGCGCTATCAATGGTGTTCGTGCTTTCAAGTTACTGTTAACTTTTTGGTTAGGTTTGCACGAATTATCCTATTTGTAAAGGTGATTTGAACCTGTCGAAGGATGCAGTTGGTTCCTTGATTTGTTATGAAGCTGAAACCCTAAAATGAATCGGTCCTTTTGCTGAGTTCTTATTTGTTGTTTCTTTGCAAGGAGTAGAAATTTAAATTGAACAGTAAAAACTAGTAGGCTATAGTTCACATCCAAACATAGAAGAAATGCTGCAAAGTGAAGATAGTTTATTGAAAATTTACAGAATGTACAAAATAATGAAAATTTGCTGAATGTACAGAACGAAAGTTTAAATTGAAAGTAGCAGAAAAAATGGAGCACATTTACTACCTTAAGAATGCTGTAGAATGAGAATTGGATGAAAGCTTTAAGGATTTCTTAGTCTCTAGTTGGACAACATTTGAGTTCCTCTTATATAGTTGATTGACTGATGGATTTCTTATGCTCTAGTCGGACAACATTTGAGTTCCTCTTATATATTTGATTGATATCCATAAGTTGATTGTTTATTGATGATCGACTAGTAGTTTTGGCCATTATCCATAATGAATTTTATTTGATTGTTTATATCTTTTAATTGATTATTTCGCTAGTCGATTAGTTATTGCATATCAATCAACTCAGCCATGACATGTGGTTCATCTCATTTGAATCTAGACTTGTTCATTCACTAATTATAAAATCCAAACTGAAACCTATGACTTGAGATTTTGCCATTCTCACTGCTTGGACACATTATCTATTGATTGTGTTTGAAATTAGTATAACTTTTTTTTATTGGATTGACACTATCATTTATAAAGGTGATTCGGATGTGTCATGGGATGAAACTTGGTTTAATGTTTGGTTATGCAATTAATGCCCAAAAATGAATTGGTCCTTCGGTGATATTTGATGAGATTAGATTTCTCATTTGGGTTCTGATCCAAGTAACTAAAAAGAAACATAAATAAAAGCCTGAATAACTTGTTCTTAAGAATCATGTAACAAAGAAACTATTTTCAGGGTACAAAAGAGGGATAAATAAGACCTTAACTCATTACTTAATTCAAGTGAGCTCCTGATCATGATGACCAGGATCCGCTTTCCATAGTTTAGAAGTGAAAATGGTAGAATTGCTTTTGAAGAAATTTTCAAAACCTGTATTGAATCAATGCACGATCAGTCTCAAAGAGAGTAGAATGTTAGCAAAAGTGCTTCAGTTTCCAGTAGAGAATGTCTTCAGCACCACCAACAAGTTTGAATCCCAATTGTAGCTGCAGGCCTCTTTTGTAGGTCTAAAGTTTCGCTTGTGAATCGGAGATTGTTGGGGTATGTATATCTGAAGACTGTCACAGCCCTGCCAAGTATCAATTAGACCACCTGAAGCTGCATCATTGCAATCTTTCTGAAGTGTATCTCATCCTCATTTGTAACTGCACATCTTCCATCAATTGCTCTTTAGAAACCCACTTTGATAAATGGACTTGTTTCTCTAAGAGATAAATATCCTGCTGCATGTTAAAGTAAGCCAATTGGCTTCTCAACCTAAGAAAGACAAATAACTCCAAGGATGAAGTTGAAGATGATACTACCAGTTCAACTCTAAATGAATCACAGCTTCACCAATATAAATGAAGAAAACACAAAGTGATCGGTGCTCTGTTGACACTGTCCTGAAAAAAAAAGGTGATTGAAAGGACTGAAAGGTTGTATAGGAAGGAGGAAATTTGAAGATAGATGAATTGCCTTACTCAATCAGAAGCAACATGTGGATCGTAGATGTAGGGAACCTTGGTGTATCGAATGTACTCTTTTCAGGAATATGTTTGAAGGTATCTTAATGACGGGATGTTGGATATCTTCTTCAACCCTATGCAATTTGTTAGCTCAACCTTGTAGCCTTGTAAGCCAAGGTGAGATTGTCTGATCCCGTCCGAAATCTGAGTCAGATAAAGGCCGGATGAGGTGTCGTTGGTTTTGACGGAGGAGAGACTGATGCGGCGGTCGTGCGGGCTTCGACGAACGGATCCCCACGTGGCTCTGAAGGACTACTGGGCCTGAGCTGGCGGTACTAGGACTCTGCGCACACTCAGACAAGCACACAAAACGTTAGAGACCAAGAACCAGGGAAAAAGTCCTCGGAGCAGACCATCCGACGCTTAAGTCAAGTACTTTTTCCTAGAAGAACAGTGTACGAAGGAAGAAGAAAAGTAGACAAGTGTGCGAGTGAGCGTACCTACGTAAGGGAGAGGACACCCCTTTTTATATGACAGTGCGTACCTTTTGGAGACTGACCCTTGTTAGAGGGTGTCGAGTGTCAGGACTTGTCGGGTGGTGGAGGACACGTGGTCTTCTCCTATAGACTGGAGGAAGGTTCTACTTGCAGGTGACTTCAACCGCTGAAATATTCCCTGACATGGAGCAGGTATTCTCTGACAGGTGGTTACGATTCCCTGACCTGTTGTCGCGTAGTGCTTATTATCCTGCCCGGGAGTGGTCGAGGCCGCTTTGGTCGATCCGCTACGTGTTGATGAATCGGCTGGATGGATGGGGGGGGGGGGGGGGCGATCGGAGTCTCTCTCTGCCAGTTTTTATGATTCAGGAGCGACCGAGAGTAACAAGTTTGTTTACGTGAATTAGCTTGAGAAAACCCGATCAGTAAAGCCAGGTCGGGGGCTTTGCCTTGATCATGCATCCTGCCGCAGACTTGGTTTCCTGACCGTTAGACCCCGCCCTGGCTTTATACGCCGGATGACCCCCAGTGGTCTTACTCCGTATATTAACTGCCACGTCCTTTTGACTTCTGATTGCCACATCCTCTTGACCTTTGACTGCCATGTTCCTTTGACTTCTGACTACCACATCCCCTTGACTTCTGACTGCCACGTCCTCTGAACTTCTGACTGCCACATCCCCTGGACTTCTGACTGCCACGTCCCTTGATTTCTGCTGACTTGACCCTACCATCATACACCGTATCACAAGCCTCACCCCAAGTCTAGTCGAAGGAGGCTTAGGTCTGACTGACTAGACCCAGACTCCAATTTCATTGGGCTTTGCTATTGGGCTTTTAACTACTGCTCCTTTTCCCCAGGTCTTCAGAAATTTACCTTGTTCTCAAATGCTACGCCATTCTCTGGATGCCTGTGCCATTGTGTCAATTCCCAGATCTTTGGATATGCAACATGTCCTTGAATGCGACACTATTTCTCATATGCCGTTGTATACTTCGAAGATGACGCTCCGCATCTCTCTCTTTAAAAAGGGTTGACCCCTCTTATGCCCCTATGCTTTCTTTGCTGACTTCTTCACATCATGGAATCTGTCGTGGAGCCTGATGAGGTATCATCTTTGCACCAGCAGCTTACTCATCTGACTCAATTACTTGCCAAGAAGGATGAGGCCTTATTTGAGATGACACAGAGCTGGGACCTTCAGTCTTCCCTTTATCGAGAAATGGAAGAGCTTTAGCTATCCGCTAAGTCCCAGACTCGAGCTTAGGCGACCTTGAAGCATAAGGCTCAATTGAACCTGGAGAGCCAGACCCACTTTATTGCCTATTTGAAGGTAAAATATGATACTTCTCTAACCCTTCTCCAAGAAGAAAGTCGGATGAAAGATGAAACCATTGCCCAACTACACCGCACCATTCAACGCATCAAGGCGGAGCTGATCCAAGTGCGAGCCCATTTGGAGCAGGCAGGTCAGGCAGATCGATCTTGCACAAGGTGCGACCTGATACTGCTATTTAAAAGGAAGTTAGGACTACTTATATTCCCAGTATGATGATATGAATTTTGAGGAATGCCTCTCAAACTTTATTAAATAAATGCCAATCCGGCTAGATTCTGAGTCTTTGTTCATGTCTTTCTCTTGTGTTTCCTTCCCTTCCTTGGTACTTCTCCTTTTATGTAAACCAATGAATTGTTGAATATGAGAATATGCTTACTTGTGGTTCATGCTGAGGCAAGAGTCTGAAAAGCCTGCCCCCAGAGTCGTTCGTGAATAACTTACGCTGGGGCGAGAGTCTGGAATCCCACCCGAGAGGTTGCTGGTCATGAGAGTCTGCTCACTTATAACTCGCACTGGGGCGAGAGTCTGGAATCCCTACCGAGAGGTCATTGGTCGTGAGAGCATGCTCACTTATAACTTGCACTGGGGCGAGAGTCTGGAGGCGTGAGAGTAAGCTCACTTATAACTCGCACTGAGGCGAGAGTCTGGAATCCTGACCGAGAGGTCGTTGGTCATGAGAGCATGCTCACTTATAACTTGCACTGGGGCGAGAGTCTGGAGGCGTGAAAGCAAACTCATTTATAACTCACACTGGGGTGAGAGTCTGGAGGCGTGAGAGCAAGCTCACTTATAACTCGCACTAAGACAAGAGTCTGGAATCCCAACCGAGAGGTCATTGGTCATGAGAGCATGCTTACTTATAACTTGCACTCGGGCGAGAGTCTGGAGGCATGAGAGAAAGCTCACTTATAACTCGCACTTGGGCGAGAGTCTAGAGGCGTGAGAGCAAGCTCACTTATAACTCGCATTAGGGCGAGAGTCTGGAATCCCGACCGAGAGGTCATTGGTCATGAGAGCATGCTCACTTATAACTCACATTAGGGCAAGAGTCTGGAGGCGTGAGAGCAAGCTCACTTATAACTCGCACTGAGGCGAGAGTTTGGAGGCGTGAGAGCAAGCTCACTTATAACTCGCATTGGGGCGAGAGTCTAAAATCCCAACCGAGAGGTCGTTGGTCATGAGAGCATGCTCACTTATAACTCGCACTAGGGCGAGAGTCTAGAATCCCGATCGAGAGGTGATCTAGAAACCTGATCGGGAATTTGATCTGGAGATCTATCCAGGAATTTTGTTCTGGAGCTTGGTCCAGGAATTTTGATTTGGAGCTTTCTCTAGGAATTTGATCTGGAGATTTGCCTAGGAATTTTGACCTGGAGATCTGCCTAGGAATTTTGATCTGGAGCTCTATCTAGGAATTTGATCTGGAGATCTACCCATGAATTTTGATTTGGAACTCGGTCCAGGAATTTTGATCTGGAGCTCTGTCCAGGAATTTGATTTGGAGATATGCCCAGGAATTTTGATCTGGAGATCTGTCCAGGAATTTTAATCTGGAGCTCTATCCAGGAATTTGATCTGGAGATCTGCTCAGAAATTTTGATCTGGAGATTTGCTCAGAAATTTTGATCTGGAGATCTGTCTAGAAATTTTGATCTGGAAGTAATACTTGTGGCTTGGAAGAAGAGAAGCTATCAAATCCTCCATATCCCTGCGATCATAAGGTGCGTTACATAAGGTGTTGGACCCCGTGATAGTTTTGATGTGATCAACCAAGTTGGTTAGGTCCTGCTTTGTGTTTGATCCCTGTGTCTGAGTGTGTAGGAGCTTAGGAGCGCAGGAAGTCGAGCGGAAGATGCAGCTAGCGAGAAGGACGACACGGGAAGGGAGCTGACGGGCTCGGTGCGTCCGAAGGACGAGAGAGCTGCGGAAGAGTACTCTGGTGGAGTGAGAAGAACGTGCGCGACGTTCGAGGGACGAGAAGCCGGACGGAAGCCTGCTCGAGGAGAAGGCCGAGAATTGAGTTCGGGTGAGCCCTATTCCGGTTGGCCGGAATTACCCAAAAGAACGGAGCATCGGAAGCCCACGCAAAGGAGCTGGAAAAGGAGCTGTGTTGGAAAATCCAGCTCAAGGCGCCTTCAACAGTCTTGAAGGCGCCTTCAACAGTCTTGAAGGCGCCTTCAAGGCTTGTTCAAGGCGCCTTCAACACAGTCAATCCGACCGTTTGCCTTCGGATAGAGTTCTATCCGATCACTCGCTTAGAGGCGCCTTGGACCCTCGTTGGAAGCGCCTTGGAGCTACGAGATCAGATTTCCAGAGGCTATTTAAAGGCCCTTGGAGCTAGGAATTCAACGACAACTCAAGCAATCAACGTGTAGCCATTCCTAGCAATAGTTCTAAGCTTCCAAAGTGTAAAAGGCTTCTCCGCCTTCAGCAAAGGAGATTTTTCTACTGCACTAGATTAATAACCTCCTTGGTTGTAACCAGGTTAAAACCTGTCTACTACTTAATTTCTATTTCCTTGCTTGTTTTAATTTTACTATTGCTTTTCTGAGTTGAAATCCGAGGAGGGTATAGTTATTTTTTTTTTTTCAGCAATTCACCCCCCTCTTACCGGCCTCTGCTAAACCTACAATTGGTATCAGAGTCAGACCGCTCAGAAGAACTAACCGCCGACTGACGCACAACGATCAAAACGATGGCCGGAGACAGTGACTACCCACCTGCATTCGAGGGGGAGTTTGCTTCATGGAAGCAAAAGATGGAGGTATACCTTAACTCTCATTTTTCTATTATTTAATAATGAAATCTGGTTATGAAGCACCAAAGAAAGCAAACGGAGAAGAGCTCGAGAAATACCTCTGGAACGAGAAGCAACGTGACGAGTTTATGGCAAATGCACGGGCTGAATTTCATCTTCTAACCACAATACCAAATGAAGATCTCGACAAAGTCGGTGAGTACAATAGCGCAAAAGAACTTTGGGAAAAGTTCTTAAAACTCCACGAAGAACAAATTGAAGTTGAATCCGACTCCTCGATGGACATTGATCCGACGTCAGAAGAGTCCGAAATTGAGGTAAGTGCCGAGACAGAACCAGTAACCGAACTCCAACTTGAAGACCTAGAATGCTCATCACAAATGAGCATCGATGAAGGGGGAGAAACATCAGAAGACGAAAACAACTCAATAGGGGGAGAATCAACCGCCGACAAGGTAAGTCAGATATGGTCTCCACCTCTTGGCAAATTAATTGTTTCAATTGAAATATTGCCGAAAGGTTTTCGTGAATTACAAATTATTTCGTCGAAAGAATATTTTAAATTAAAAACTGAAAAACTATTAAAGAATATTGAGTTAAAAGACACAATTTGTCAATTAAAAGATTTTGATAAACTAACAATAGAAAATGTACAATTTTTTGCATGCTCAATATTTTTTGCCATAATTCTAAAAAACTGTGAATTAAGAACTTATGAGAAGTTAAAATGGAAATTTAAAAATCATAATATTTGATCTTAGTTGAAATATTAGACTTAGCGCTTTCAGAGAAGAAAATTAAACAGTAAATTTCTTTATAAAGCTTTGTCAAGGAAGTGGTTGTTGCTCCAATAACCAAGAAGGCCTAGTGCCTCGCCACGACCTGGAAGCTGAAATATTGAAATGAAAGGTTTAATTAACTTTCTAAAAAAGTATTTAAAAATTAGAATTAAATAATGCTTTGAAAGTTTAATCAAACATTTTTTAAAATTTTGTTTATAAATTCATTTTTAGAAATATTTTTTCCTGAAAAATTCTAAAGACTTAATTTGCTTTTTGACTTGAAATTTTTTTTGGAAAATCCTTAGAATTTTTTTTCGAAATATTCTTCTGGAAAATTCTAAAAGTTCATTTACTTGGATTTTTTTTTGAAAATTCAAAAAGTCTTTTAACTTAGAATTTTTTTTTGAAAAGTTCCCTCTAATTAGAACCCCATTTTTGCTGTGATCAAAGGGGGAGAGAAAAGTACAAGTTGAGGGGGAGTTAGGAAAATTAAAATTTTTTTTAACTATGTTGCAATTTTATTTTATTGCAAAACTTATGCTTAATATGTTAGTTTAGTAATTTTTCTTTAAAATTACTTTTTGTGTCTATTTTGACCCTAACTTGAACTTGGGTTGATGCACATCAAAAAGGGGGAGATTGTTGGACCCCGTGGTAGTTTTGATGTGATCAACCAAGTTGGTTAGGTCCTGCTTTGTGTTTGATCCCTGTGTCTAAGTGTGCAGGAGCTTAGGAGCGCAGGAAGTCGAGCGGAAGACGCAGCTAGCGAGAAGGACAGTACGGGAAGGGAGCCGACGGGCTCGATGCGTCCGAAGGACGAGAGAGCTGCAGAAGAGTACTCTAGTGGAGCGAGAAGAACGTGCACTGCGTTCGAGGGACGAGAAGCCGGACAGAAGCCTGCCCGAGGAGAAGGCCAGGAATTGAGTTCGGGTGAGCCCTATTCCGGTTGGCCGGAATCACCCAAAAGAACGGAGCATCGGAAGCCCACGCAAAGGAGCTGAAAAAGGAGCTGTGCTGGAAAATACAGCTCAAGGCGCCTTCAACAGTCTTGAAGGCACCTTCAACTTAAAGGCGCCTTCAAGGCTTGTTCAAGGCGCCTTCAACCCAGTCAATCCGACCGTTTGCCTTCGGATAGAGTTCTATCCGATCACTCGCTTAGAGGCGCCTTGGACCCTCGTTGGAGGCACCTTGGAGCTACGAGATCAGATTTCCAGAGGCTATTTAAAGGCCCCTGGAGCTAGGAATTCAACGACAACTCAAGCAATCAACGTGTAACCATTCCTAGCAATATTTCTAAGCTTCCAAAGTGTAAAAAGCTTCTCCGCCTTCAGCAAAGGAGATTTTTCTACTGAGCTTTTTCTACTGCCCTGGATTAACAACCTCCTTGGTTGTAACTAGGTTAAAACCTGTCTACTACTTAATTTCTATTTCCTTGCTTGTTTTAATTTTACTATTGCTTTTCTGAGTTGAAATCCGAGGAGGGTATAGTTAATTTTTGTTTTCAGCAATTCACCCCCCTCTTGCCGGCCTCCGCTGAACCTACATAAGGCTCTTTTAATTAGATTTAAACCTTACTTTGATTTTGAGGGAGTGTAAAGGCGCCGAATTCTGATCATTTTCCCGCCGCTATCTTCATTTCCCGAGGCTCCCCTCTGAACTTTCCAATTCTCGAGGCACAATCTTCATGGAGTAAGGCGCGCCTCCTCGCATATCCTCCCTCATGATTTTCCTATCATTTTCATCATAAATGCCCTTTCATAGGGAGGTGAGGCGTGTTCCGCAACCTTAACTTTTCATAATGTATAACACACGCTTTTTCGACACGCTTCCCTAAATCGCCTTTGCTCCTTGATCTGATGACTGACGTGTGTTGCGCCATTTCGTTTGTCCGGCTCGGTCTTCGATGTTCCCTAGGGGTTTTGATTTATTAACCCTAAAGGCAGCCCACCGTTATCTCTTACTGCTTCATCTTCCTTCAACTCTTCTTCGCTCCTTTGCTTTCGATTGCTCGCCTTCTTCTTCGTGTCTCTCTGCTGTAAGTACTTTTCCTTCCTCATCTGCCTTCCCCTTCTCCGTCTCTCTATAATGGCTAGTGAGAGAGAAATGTCCTGGTACTCATACTTTCTTTCTGATTTAGATAGGAGCAATCTTGAATCGATCCTTGCTAGCCTGAAACTTATTGATGCCTATAAGCTTCTTCCTCCGGGTCCCCATGATCATCCGTTTTTCCCTCCTGCTGGGTTTGTGATGTGCGTAAATATTATGATGGTTTATGCATGCTTTTATGCACATTCGCTTGCTTTATACGGACGTATTCTTTGTATGATCACCTCTTTTATCGTGTATTCATCATATATACTCTTTTGTATGGATATCTACTCTTTGTTTGGTTTTGTGTCGTCAGGGATAATTTTTGGAGTGAAAACGACGTTTGTCGACGCACTGGAGCAAGCCAGAGAACACGACCGTGCAAACCTTGCACGGTCGTGTGGCCAAACAAAAGGGAAGATGTGCACGGCCGTGCGACTCTTGCACGGCCGTGCGGCCAAACCAGAGGTGGATCAGAACACGGCCGTGTAACCCTGCATGATCGTGCACCCATGATCGAGGCCAAGCAGCACACGGCCGTGCAACCTGCACGGTCGTGTCCCCAGGAACCGAGCCCCAACATCACACGACCGTGCCAATTGGTACGGCCGTGCAGCGCATCCAGAGCCCAGTTAGGGCACGACTGTGCCATCCATGTACGACCGTGCCGTCGCGCCGTGCCATCCTTGCACGACCGTGCCGCCGCGCCGTGCCCTAGCTTATAAAAGGGGTTTTAACCCCTTTTCTGAGGGGGAGAGCCGGGAGGCGAGCCGTCAAGAGGAGATTCATTCGGGTGCCGCTCCACGCCGTCCAGGACATCGATCTAGCGACCTTCCATCACCACCTCAACTCCAGAAGCAAAGAATTGGATCCGGAGATCACTCATCGTCATTGGATAAGCATACTTCTTCTTTCTCTCTTCGCTTTTAAAGATTGTATGTTTAGATTTACCATGTCTTCGGGTACTTCTCTAGCGTCTATGGAGTAGAGTCTTTGTTCTAGGATGAGGGAGTAATTGTGGATTGGTTTGATGTAAAACTCATAACATGTTTATATTCATTGAATGATTTCGCTTGCTTTGTTTCGATTCCTCGATCTCTTTGTCGTGTGATTGATTGTGCAGGAATTGCCAACCTCGTAGAGGGGATACCTTAGATCGTACACCTGAGGGGCTCTAGTGACAGGGGTAACCCGTTCACGGACATCTAGGGTACTACCTCGAAAGGAGAGGTGACTCCTTAACAAGGAAGTAAGAGACCAAACCTATCTTCTTAATTCTATCTTTGATAACATCAGTAAAAGTCGTGTCCTTGTGATCTACCGAGGCGCCCTAGTGACAGGGTATAACCGTGACAGGATTTCATAGGGATTGTGTTTGTCTGGTGCTCAAAGATAGTTGCTTTAGCTTCCAGCGAATGCACGCCGAAGGACAATGAATATAGGATAGTATGAGAAACATCAATACCACCACAATGAAACCGAACTCCTAGAACTCTTCATTAACCAGGTTGATTTCCTCTCGTTGCTAGTTCTCATTCCTAATTTCCCGATCTTTTCTCTTAGATTACTTACAACCATCGATAGTGTAGTTAATCCTAAGTGTGCCTTCACTAGTTCTTATAACCAGTCCTTGTGGGTTCGACAATCTTTTATATTACTGACGACGAATCCGTGCACTTGCGAAATCGTAACAGTTTGTAACCTTCTTTAAGGACCAGCTTTTAGGTGGCCTCTGTTGGTTGCTACTCGGAAAATCTAGAGGTTCCACTGTACAAAAATTTTGTACAAAGGTCTGAACATTTTCCTAGCTACCATGTGTTCTTTTAAATTAAATTTTGGATCGCCTGCGGAACTTAACACGTTTGATCCAAAACTTAATCTATTCGTTCTTTTAGGTTTTGACTTGGGTCTCCTGCGGAACTTAACACGTTCGACCCAAATCACCTTAAGTTATTAATTCCATTAAATATTAATTTCCATAATTGGTTCCCAGTACTGACGTGGCAAGGCACATGACCTTCTTGGATATGGGAGCAACCACCACCGACTAGACAAAACCTTTTATAGAAAGCTAATATTTAATTTCCTAAAATAACTTTAGGTTAACCGAAAAGAGCAATCAAATCACAAGGAAAAGAAAAAACAAAAGAACACAACATCGAAAAACATATTCGAAATTCTAGAATCGTAAGCCTCTTGTATTTGGTATTATTTCCATAAATAACTAGTATGATGCGGAAAGAAAAATTACTAGTTATACCTTGTAGAAAAACCTCTTGATCTTCTACCGTATTCCTCTTCTAACCTCGGACGTTGTGTGGGTAACGATCTTCCGAGATGAGAACCACCAAGCACCTTCTTCTTCCTTACAAGTTTCGGCCATCAAAACTTCTCCTAGGATGAAGAGGTTCGGCCACCACCACCATGCTCCAAGGATGCTAGAAAGAGGCTTCTCCTTCTTCTCCTTCTTAGATCCGCCACCAAAGCTATCTCCACCATGAGAAGGTTTCGCCACACAAAGGAGAGGAGAGAAAAGAAAGGGCCACACCCAAGGAGAAAAGAGAGGAAAATAGAATAGAGTCGTTAGCATTGAAGCCTCCTCTATCCCTCTTTTATAATCCTTGGTCTTGGAAAATAAGGAAAATTTAATAAAACTTCCTTAATTTTTTGCCATTGAAAAGAAAAATTTATTTAATTAAAATAATTTTTCTTTTCAAATTATAATGGCCGACCACTCTTCTCCCCAAAACAAGGAGAGTTTTAATTAAAACAAAAATTAAAACTTCCTAATTTGTTTCTAGAAATTTATAAAAATTTCTCCAGTAATTTTAATCCCTTCATGATTGGTTAATAAAAGAAATTTTATAAATTAAAATCTTTCTTTTAAACATGTGGATAATTTCCAAAAAGAAAGTTATCTCTAAAATTAAAATCTCCTTTCAATCTACAAATAAGGAAAGATATTAAATCTTTTCTTAATCTTTGTAGAAACTAATAAAAGAGAATTTTTAATTTTTAAACTTTCTTTTAAATCATGAATATAATTAAAAGGAAAGTTTTTACCAAAATTAAAATCAACCTTTTAATCTACAAATAAGGAAAGAGATTTTAACTCTTCTCTTAATCTTTTGTAGAATCTTATAAAAGGAAGGATTTAAATTTTTAAACTCTCTTTTAAATTATATTATCCACATAAGAAAAATTTTAAAATTAAAATTCCTTTTTATTTTAATAGGGCCGGCCACATGAATTCACCCATGAACATACCCATGGCATCCAAGCTAGCTTGGCCGGCCCCTATAGGATGGGTAAGAAGGTGGGTATAGTACTCTATAATTAAGAGGCTACGATAGGGACCGAGAGGAGGAATTGGTTTTGGTCTCCCGATAAAATTAAGCATCCCGTGCTCGCCCCGAACACACAACTTAATTTTATCAATAATAATTCATTCCACTAGAGAACTATTATTGAACTACCGCACCAATCCCAAATTACATTTTGGGCTCCTTCTTATCATGAATATGTTAGTCTCCCTGTGTTTAAGATATTGAATGTCCACTAATTAAGTGAGTTACTGACAACTCATTTAATTAATATCTTAGTCCAAGAGTAGTACCACTCAACCTTATCATCATGTCGGACTAGGTCCACCTGCAGGGTTTAACATGACAATCCTTATGAGCTCCTCTTGAGGACATTATCAACCTAGTATCTCTAGGACACAGTTTCCTTCTATAATCAACAACACACACTATAAGTGATACCATTTCCCAACTTATCGAGCTTATTGATTCATCGAACTAAATCTCACCCATTGATAAATTAAAGAAATAAATATCAAATATATGTGTTTGTTATTATATTAGGATTAAGAGCACACACTTCCATAATAACCGAGGTCTTTGTTTCTTTATAAAATCAATATAAAAGAAACGACCTCAAATGGTCCTACTCAATACACTCTAAGTGTACTAGTGTAATTATACAGTCAAGATAAACTGATACCTAATTACACTACGACCTTCTAATGGTTTGTTCCTTTCCATTTTGGTCGTGAGCTACTGTTTATAATTTATAAGGTACTGATAACATGATCTTCTGTGTGTGACACCACACACCATGTTATCTACAATATAAATTAATTGAACAACTACATTTATCACAAATGTAGATATTTGACCAATGTGATTCTTATTTCTAGATAAATGTTTTATACCAAAAGCTAGACTTTTAGTATACATTCTAACAGCCTCCGCTTTCTCATTCATCCGTTCTTCTCATCCTTGAGTCAGTACTTTGGTATTTCCCTATCTCAATTTGCTCCCAATGCTTTCCGTGCTATGTGAAGAATGGTGATCTTGTGCCGTTTACACAAAATTCACCTAACCCTGTAGCTCTTCCACCACTTTTACACCCTCAAGCGCTCGGAACTGGGTGTTTTTATGATACAATCTAGGGTAGGCTATAAGTTTTTCGTGGACACACCCTCTTCCAATAAGGGCTGGAAGCCCCATTTTTTCTATATACAGCCGCCGGAGCCTGTCACTTGGCCTGCACAATGACGCTATAATCTTCCTTCCCCCTCCAAACTGCGGGAGCACCAGCACTAGCCTGACTGCCTCCCATCCTCAGAGAAACTAGAAGGAGTTCAACTTCAACTTTTGGTGATATTGTGAGAGGGCCTACTATATGCTTTCGGGTTTAGCCCTATCCAAGCGTCGATAGGCGCTCCTTTTGATAAGATCTCATATCTTTTCTTCTTGGTCTTCGCTAACTAAGGTATCTCCTTGTTGTTTTGCAGAAGCCGCCATGTTTCACACATACTCTGTCGATTCCTCCAAGCTGTCCAATGTCGTTTTGAGGGAACTGGGGGGGGGGGGGGGAGAACTTCTGAGAAGATATGAGGCACCTTCAACCACTCAGGTTGGGGTCGCGACCGAGACTTCTTCTTAACCATCCAGGGAAACTGAAACCTTGGAAACTAAGATGACCGAAGATGAGAGGGCCTCTTCTCCACCCCCAGGGAAGCGTTTGGGTCTGCAACGCAAAAGGAAGCACGTCACTCCATCAATCCAAGCCTCTCCGTTGAGGCCCCCACTTGCCCGAGCCTCTTCCAAGGTCAAGGCCAAGACGCTTGCTCGGGTGTCTCCCTCTACCATAGTAGAGGATATAGCCTCTCCATGACTAGTGCTCGGGCAGGAGAGCGGGCTAGTGCCCAGGCGGGAGACCAGCTCAGGGATTCCTCTCCTCCTTCTATACTACCTTCTGCTCCGCAGGCTACTCTGACCTCTTCCTCGCGCGCCAAGGAGCGTCCCCGGAGCAGATACGCCTCCACTTCTATCCACCAACTGCTCTCACTACAAGTGCAGGGCTCTCCTCTATCGGTCATCGCCTCTTTCCTTTATCGTCAGGTGCAGCTTCATGGGGCCCTGGCCGAATCTTGGCAATCTACCGTAGATCAAATCTCGGAAGGCCCCCCATTAGAGTTAGACGACTTATTCTAGCAACGGCTACTATCGGTGAGTCTTCTTTGTTTCATCTTCATACCTTTGAGATATCACTAACCTTCTCCTGCTTTCCTTAGATCTACGTCAGAGGTCTGAGCATATCTCAATATGTGGTGGATCTCTAGCGAGAGAACGAGTCCCTGAGGGCTCGTATTCGGGAGATGGAATTGCCCAAGACACCTAGCCACATTTTTGATCCAACCCCCTCTGATAGTTCGGTGCCGCCCCTCCTTCAAGCCATCGAAGAAAGGACCCAAGTTGCTAGAGGCCTAGCTCAAGTGGAGGCAGGGAGGATACAGGCCCTCGAGACCGCTTTGAAGACAAGTGAGTCCAAACTTAACTCTGAAGGGTTGTGGCGTATTCAGATTTTGGATGATCTGGATGCGAAGGAAGTGGAAGTGGCCACCCTCTCGCAGTAGCTGAAAGATCTTCAGGAGTCCTATGATACTCTGGAGAAGGACCTAGCGACTACCAGGGCCAACCTCACTGCAAGTACCGATCGGGAAGTTGCCCTTTAGAAACAATGGGAGGTTGACAAAGCTACCATTAAGTCTATGCAAGTAGATCTATCCAAGGTCACAAACGAGGCTGCTGTCGCCCGACAAGACCTGGCCCTAGTCCATGTTGATGCAGATAAGGTAAAGGGGGAGCTGACATAATACCAAACAGGTGAAGCTGCGCGCCTGAAAGCCTATAAGGCCGCCTACCTTGCCTCCCTAGAGTTTGGGAAGAAGATAGGCGCCCTTATCGACCGGATGATCTGCTATGGTGGCGTAGGTGTCGTGCGCTAGCTTCATGAGAAAAACCTCCTCTGGTAAGCCCTTCCAGATGACTTTCTAGACCGCACCCGCCTTATCCAGGCGCTTCCCGATGAGGCCTTTCCCTCCTTTGCTGATTAAGATGTATTCCTCCTTGCATGATTATGAAAATTTTGTATTTGGGCAGATGATTGACTGCTGTTTTTCCCCTTTCACATGTTATTTTACTTCTGAGATGCTCGGGTGGTGTGCCAGAGGTTTATTCCCCTTATAGGCATTTAGACCTCAACATATACATATAGACACTAAAGCTTCTGGTGAGACCGACTTCCTTACCTGACCGAGCTTCTATCACTATTGACGAATATTCCAACCAAGATGACCGACCTATCCCCTCGATTGGCCACTTTTCTTGACCGATGATTCTTCCCGCTCAGTCCTTTTTCTTGACCAGTCTGCCCTCCTTGTTCTAGATCCCGACCCTTATGAGTTTGCAGCGAGCCTGCGAGAGGGTTACTGTACCTTTGCTTATTCCTGAGACTATAATAAATAATTAGTTTCCTCGTATTCTCCGTCACAATTTTCTCTGACACGTTCTCTTTGCTCTATTTTCTAAGATGATCCAACGACCTTGGTTATTATTGGACTTAAGGGCGATGTCATCAGCCTTTAACGTGAACCGTTCGATGGGTGCTAAGGACGAGAACTCCTAGGCCTTTCTTGACGCCTATAAATATCCTCCTTCCCTTTCTTTGTTGAACTTTTTATTTCCCGAAGTAAGCTTTCCTCCTGCTTCTTGCACCCCTTGTATTCTGACCCGGTGATTTTCCTTGCCTTCCCTTATGGACTCCCCTCCATGAGTCTCCACCCTTACTGGTGTGGATCTGGACGATCTTCGCTTCACCTATGAGGTTCCCATGTCTATGCACATCATCATACCCTCTGAAATCCACCTGGCCTCTTCCCTACCTAGAGGATACATAACCTTTTTCAAGGAGCAGGTTGTAGTTGGCCTCCGCTTTCTTATACACCCTTTCTTTTCCCATGTGAGCCAGTATTTTCGCATCCCTCTTTGTCAACTTATCCCGAATTCCATGAGGATTTTGGCTAGATTCGTCCTCCTCTGTGAAGTATGCGATATACCTTGGACTCCTCACTTATTCCACTACTTCTTTACTCCTCGCCGCCACAGTGAAGGACTTTTTCGCCTTCAGACCCGCCTTTGAACAAATTTTTTCGCTCCCCTTCTTCAAATTCTGAGTGGAAGGATAAATATTTTTTCTTGAGTTTTCCTTGAGCCGTGAGTGGCCTACCCAGCGATGCATAGTTTTACCTTCAGCGCCTAATCTTGGAGATTTTCAAATGGACCCTAACTTCATAAGCACCTCAGCACAACTGGAGTGTTGGCGCCTGGACTTGCTTAGCCTACTAATAGAAGACATACTGTTCTTGTTTAGGTTGAGCCGCACTCCCTCAGAGCTACCGCGCTCTTTAGGTATGGCTAACCTTACCTTTGCTGACCTTTAGCTTCTTATTCTGATTTTGCTGCTCCTGTCACAACCCACAATCTAGCTCACGCATCCCCGATCAGGCCACTCCCCCTGAGTAATATGGAGATACAACGTCGAGGGCACATAATACTAGACTGGAGGGGTCTACCGCATTCGGCTCCCCTCTCCTCGGGGACAACTGCTCCCACCACCTCTCAGTCAGCCTCTTGAGCAACTCCTCGTGTTCACTTCGCTGCTACGCCTTCTCGACCTATTCCTACCGCACCCCCCACTCGTCACCCTAGGATTTCGCCAAAGGAATCAGTCTCGGATGACCAGCCACTCTCGCGCCGACCCCGACACCGACCTAGTGGACTCGGTTTGGCTTCTGAAACTCAGACTGTTGCTTCGGCGTCTCGACCTGTCACTACTCCTACTCCAATTCGATCATCTATGGCCCGAGCTGGAGCGGGGGTAGGGAAGACCCCGATCATTAAAGAAGAAGTAACTACAGGGCCTTCCTTTATTCCAGTAGCTCCTTCCTCGAATGTCCCTTCCAGGTCTTCTTCCTTCTCTGAGATGCCCCATATACCAGGGTCATGCGACGTTGCTGCGACTCAAGCTGGACCTTCTCTATCCCGACCTTCTACCTCTGCGCATCCGCCTTCCAACGAGGCTGCTGCCGGTCCATCAACTCACCATCCTACCGGCGATTCCAGGGTTGTACCATCTCACTCGCGACAATCCCACCATCGTTCTATTAAAATCACCAGGCCGTTAGAATGGAGCATGTGCGATCAATCGGATGCTCCCACTAGCTGCCTTACGCTACGGGGTCAACTGTCAACTCAATGGGAGGAGCATCTTCGCCAAATGCAAGCTCTTCTTATACCTGCCCAGCTGGATCGGCTATCCGAAGGGTCCGTTACGGTAGGTTCTTACTATGCATTTAGTAAACTACAATTGCCCATTTAATTTATATTGTAGATAAAATGGTGTGTGGTGTCACACAGAAGATCATTTTATCAGCTCCTTATAAATTATAAATAGTAGCTCACAACCAAGATGGATTGGGACAAACCATTGGAATGGTTGTAGTGTAATTTGGTATTAGTTTATCTTTATTATAAAATTACACTAGTATACTATGTGTGTATTGAGTAGGACCATTTGAGGTTATTTTCTTTTTATACTGACTGCATAAAAGAACAGAACCTCTGTTATTATGGATGTGCGTACTCTTAATCCCGATATAATAACAAGCACATATATACTTAGTATTTATTTCTTTAATTTATTAATAGGTGAGATTTATTCGTTAAATCAATAGACACAATAAGTTGGGAAATAATATTATTTATATGGTGTGTTGTTGAT
Source organism: Zingiber officinale (assembly GCF_018446385.1). NCBI lineage: Eukaryota > Viridiplantae > Streptophyta > Magnoliopsida > Zingiberales > Zingiberaceae > Zingiber > Zingiber officinale. The sequence goes on from NC_055992.1 coordinate 136,025,886, forward strand.
TATAGAAGGAAACTGTGTCCTAGTTATTTAGGTTGATGATGCCCCCTTGAGGAGCTCAAAAGGATTATCATATAAACCCTGCAGGTGGACTTAGTCCGACATGATAATGAAGTTGAGTGGTACTACTCTTGGAGTTATATATTAATTAAGTGGGTTGTCAGTAACTCATTTAATTAATGGACATTCGATATCTTAAACACAGGGAGACTAATGCACTCATGATAAGAAGGAGCCCATAATGTAATTTGGGATTGGTGCGGTAGTTCAATAATGACTCTTTAGTGGTATGAGTTATTATTGATGAACTTGAGTTGGGTGTTCGAATCGAACATAGGAAGCTCAAGTCCATCAGGAGGCCAAAACCAATTCCTCCTCTAGATCCTTGTTGTAGCCTCTTATTAAAAGCCTTTTTATTCACCCAAAGCCCAACTTCTTACCCAAGCTAGGGGCCGACCACATCCTTGCTTGGTGCCTAAGCAAGGGGCCGGCCAAGCATATCTTGGTGACCAAGATGTGGCCGACCAAGCCTTACTTGGTGACAAGGGGCCGACCACTAAAGAAATAAAAAGAGAGATTTTAATTTTTTTTAAATTTTTCTTTTATAGCAATCTATAAAGGATTAAAAGAAAGATTTTAATTTTAAAATTTTTTCTTTTTTGAAGCCATCCACATGGTTTTAAAAGAGAGTTTTAAATTTTAAAATATTTCCTTTTTTGTTGCCATCTATAATGGTTTAAAAAGAGAGATTTTAATTTTGATAAAACTTTTCTTTTTTTGTAACTATGATTTAGAAGAGAAGTTTAATTTTAAAATCTTTCCTTTTTGTAGACATCTACAATGTTTAAAAGAAAGAGATTTTAATTTTTAAACTTTTCTTTTGTAGCCATCACAATAGGAAATTTAAAAGAGAGAGATTTTAATTATTATTAAAATTTCCTTTTATGCATGACCAAGGATTATAAAAGAGAGGTAGAGGGTGCCTTATGGAAATAACACATCTCCATATTTCTCTTGTTCCCTTAGGGCCGCAACCTAAGCTTTCCCTCTTCTCTTTTCCTTGGTGTCCGACCCTTTTCTCTTTCTCTTCTCCCTTTGTTTTCTTCTCTTAAGGCCGGCGACACATCAAGTTCCATCTTCTTGTAGCCAATTTGATTGGAGGGAAAGAAGAAGAGAAGGAAGTTTCCTATTTTGACATTTCTTGGGTGGCCAAAACTTGTAGGCAAAGAAGAAGGTTCGGGTGGATTTCATCTTGGCAGATCGTCACCCACATGACGTCCAAGAGGAGGAGAGGAATACAACAAAATATCAAGAGGTCTTTAGATACAAAGAAAGGTATAACTAGTTAATTGTTTCCGCGGTGTACTAGTTTAGTTTTTCTTTGTATGGATCTTGAAATACCAACACAAGAGGCTATCAATTTTGTGTTTCGATTTTGTGTTTCTAGTGTGATCTCTATAGTTAAACCTAAGGTTACTGTAAGAAGTTTAAATATTCAATTTCTTTGAAAGGCTTTGTCTAGGAAGTGGTGGATGATCCCACACCCAAGAAGGCCGAGTGTCTCACCATGTTTAACCCGGAAGCCAATTTTTGAAATAGATATTTAATCAACTTTTGTAATATGGTTTAACTTCTGAAGAACACATGGGTTGAACTTGGAGTAAAAATGTTAAGTTCCATTTCCAATCCAAGTTTAACTTATAAAGAGCACATGGTTTGAACTTGGAGTAAAAATGTTAAGTTTCGTTTCCAATCCAAGTTTAAGAACACATGGGTTGTTAGAAAAAGTTCTGTGCTTGTATAAATTTTTATACAGGGGAAACAGAACGGAACTCTGAGTAGCATCCAACAATTGGTATCAGAGCTAGTTTTCTGTCTTTGTGTGTTTGGTTTTTAATTAAATTATGCACTTTTCATACATAAATTTAGGCAGGATAATAGTAGGATGTGGAAACAGATTAACTCTGTGGTTACAGGTATCCTAGTTCCAACTATTATGACCTTATTGTGTTTGTGTGTGATTGGATCCTCGGGCATGTCGAGGGTATTTTATGTGTGTGCATGATTGTAATTATTAAATACAGCAGGAGCTGTATTAGTTTTAGGATTTTACATTCTGTTCGATCTAAATTACATGTACATTCCCTTGTAGAATATAGGATCGATAAATGTAAAATTTTATTTTTGTCACGGATTGTATCCTTGCGAGGCGTGGTGCTATTTGAGGACTAGAGGCGCAGTGAAAAAGGAAGCAAGATAGACGCGACGACATGACCTGTTAGCGGCGGCTAGGGTTGGTGGTACACGGAGGATAGCTATGGATGTGGCCATAATAGTTGGAAAATTATTTTTCATATTTATTGCCTTTTATGCTATTTATATGTGTTGTGTGTGTGCATGTTAAAATTCCTCATTTTAAATAACTAAGTGGGAGAGGAATTATTTAAATTCCACAGTCTCCATTACTGGTTTGTAAGTGATGCATTCAAACTTGCGCGTTGGCTTTGAGTGCATTCCTCCACATTAGATGAGTTTGTTTGCGGATCACTAGATCAAACTTTCTTTATGAATGGTTATAGGAAATTATTTAGGTTCGTGTAATCTTCTCCATCTGAAGGGGCACAATCCTATTTAATGGACTAAGTATCAAGTAATGGTATACACTTAGGTGCATTTAATAGTATCCTTCCCATTGGAGTCACTGCTATTATTTGTGTAACCGAAGAAAAACTAAATATTAATTTTATTTACATAAAGTTAGGTTGACAAGATAATAAAATTAATGGGTAAACTCCCCTCTTATAAATGTTTGAATTTGTATACGTCCACACTATCGTGGCATACAAAATTCACGGTGTTTTGAGGTGTTGGTGAATTTAAATGATATTATTTGAGGAATCAATATTATTTTAAATTCTAAAGTTTTGACCAAATATTTTGTGATTCTTAGGATTTCAAATGGCTTTCAATCCTCTTATTGATATATTGAAAGAGAACAAACTTATTGGTCCCAATTATATTAATTGGAAACAAAACTTGGACTGTCATCGCAAAAGGGAGAACAATAAAGGTGTATCTTATTCATTAGTTGTTGAAACATGTTTAGCCACTACAAGAAAAATCCTCATAGACATCGGTGGAACAACAACGGTTTTAAGCAAAAATCGATGTCTTTGAGTATTTTACACTGGTTTTTCCAAAAACCGGTGTCTATAAGTGCAGATTTTTGCTCATAGACATCAGTTTTTAAACTGATGTCTATGAGCGCCTTTTTTTCGTTAATAGACACCGATTTTAACAACAGTTTTTAAAACCCGGTGTCTATGATAAAATAAAATAATATAATTTTCCCACCAATACTTAGCCGAAATTTGCAACACTTCACTCTTCCCTCTAAACCTAAACTTATATCGCGCCGTCCACCGTATACCGTCGCCTCATCTCCCTCTTCCCCTTCCTAGATCGACGCCCCTTCCTCTCCCGATCAGAATCAACACAGGACGTCCTTGCTTCTCCGTCCAACCACACCGCATCTCCTCCAACTCCTCCCTTTGGGTGAGAAGAGGCTACCTGTGTGGCTTGGAGTCGTCGCCGGGTCGCTAGAAGTCGCCCTCCTCCGCTCTTTCTCGATCCCATATCTGGTAACCTCGATTCCTCATCTCCTTCTTCTGATTTGATCCCTCCTTGTCGATCCTCATGTGGCTAGGACTGATCGGACTCCTTGCTCGCTGATTTTGCTGCTCGCGGTAGGATCCGGTGCTGTCTCCAGGTGTGTTATCAACTAATCGGTCGACATGGTGAGGGGGAAGACGCAGATGAGGAGGATAGAGAACCTGGTCAGCCGACATGTGACCTTTTCCAAGCACCAGAGAGGCCTTCTGAAGAAGGCCTTTGAGCTCTCCGTGCTCTGCGATGCCGAGCACCAAATGTCAAGTATTCCCCAAGTACTCCTTATGGTTATTGATTTGTGAACTGGGTAACAAATGTCAAGTATTTTTGTCTTTCATCCGAAATGAAAGTACCAATGCTTCCATACTTGACCAATTTGAGATTGATCAGGAGTTAAATGCATATTTTGCATTTTTGTTCAAACTTATTGCTGAGAGGGGACCTTCTGTGGGTTTGAATGTTAACCTTAGCTGATATGATCTGTTTCATGACCATCTCTTCATTGTCGACTCTGGAAGACTTGGCATTTTGTAAGTAGAAAATGATCTTCCAATTTCTCAACAAAGTTATGGCTTTCTTATTGTTTGAAATTCTGTGATCTTCTGCAGTGCTCACTCTATTTTCATGCTCCTTTTGTCAGAGTGACAAGTGTTTTCAAGGAATAGTAGCAAACATAGAACATGTCTTAGTGTTTGTGATGCCTATGCAAATTTAAGTAGAAAAAAAATTAAACAATTAAACTAAAATGATTTATCTCTTGGTAAATGATCACAAGCTACTGAAATCCTTCCTCATCTTCGACAGTTTCATCTTCTTGATCTCTTGATTGCAAGTATTAATTGATTGATGCATGCAATGTATTTGATGAGTTTCCTTAAACACTACCCTGACTTGGTTTTATCATTTTTGTTTGTATGATTCTCTTGAGTGGTAAATGCTAGTTACTGTCACTTGTGGTATCAATTCTAGTTTGCCCCTAACACAATTTCATATGCCAATAGTAGTTTTTGTGGTACAGAGGCCTATCCATTTACTGTCGAAAAGATCAGTACATTAAGAGAGGAAGTGGAGAATGCTAAGAAGGATCAAACTCTTCGAAGTATCTTAGTTTCATCTTCCCATGACTACTTGATCACAAATGATAGATCTAAGGTGATTCAAATGTACCAGTAGTTGTTTGAGATGTTTAAAGTTTCTGTTAACTGATACACTAAATGCCTCAACATATACTAAATGCTTAATCACTTGTGTCTATAATTATTGTGCATTAGTTAATCTTTTTTACTGATATATGCTGATTTTGATACAGGTTTCTGTTTCAAATCTCGAAGGAAAAATAGTGGCTTTGTTCATCTCATGCAATAGGGATTGTTGCAGTGAGTTCTCTCCAATACTCGCACAAATCTATAAGAAGCTCAAGGAAATTGGAGAGAGCTTTGAGGTCGTGCTAGTGTCCTTGGAAGACGACGAATCCTATTACGATGAAGCCATAGAAAACATGCCTTGGCTTGCATTTCCTTTCAATGAAAAAAGCTGCGATAAGCTTTTTTGCTATTTTGGTCTCCAGGAATATAAATGCTCTACTGTCATCTTGATTGGATCGGATGGGAAAACTATGAATGTAGATTTAATGAACTTATTAAAGAGTATGAATTTGAGGCATGGGAAGCATTCCCGTTTTCTCAGGAGAAGTTGCATGAGTTGTCAGAAAAAGTAAAGGCCAGACTTGAGTCATAGACACTCGAGTCACTTCTTGTTTCGGATGATCTTGATTATGTTATTGGAAAAAATGGATTGAAGGTATTCAATTTTTTGCTTAACATTTAAACAGCTTCCGCATCTTCCATATTTTTTTTTTGGAGTACATTTTTCCTTATATTTAATTAATTAGATAGTTGAAACTGGAAGGGTTTAAAGAAAGCTTATTGTTGTGTTATGGAAGAGTCTTGACAAAATGAAATTTCTCAAGTTAATGGGATATTTTACCAGCTCACTGTTGACTCAGTTAGTACCCTTAGAAACACCATGTCAACCTCATGCCAAAGAATTTTGTCTATGGTTACAATTCCATGTAGAAAATTAAATCATGGGTCATCTCAAAAGGGAATGTGAAGACTATTATAGCTAAACAAATCATAAGAGAAGAACATATTTTTTGACTATAATAAAAAAAAAAATACTAAAACTAATGCTTGTTGTTGCACCATATGCGTGAAGTTTATTATCCTGCTATTCTTTTATGAGTGTGTGATCATATTTTCAGTTTGGTATATGAAAAAACTACATGGTTGCATTGCCTATTTTCATATGATTGAATGCATGCCATAAGTTTTTTACTTTAAAACTGGAATAATAACTTTTTGCTTACATATGTTTATGGTATGATCCTCTGCATTCATTGTTTATGGTTAAGTTATTTTCAGTTTTTTCTCCTCTATTTCCCAATTAGTCTATGAATTTTGGTTTTTGTCATTTCTCAGTTTTATGTATGAATTAAGCATGTTTAATTGTGAAAAAAATCTCCTCTTTTCTTTACTGTGTTTCTGTTATTCAAGAGACATGTATATATTGTCTTTATTAGTGATGTGAGGGTATGCAGACAAGAGGAACATGTATTCTTCAATTTTATTTTAGCATGCATTTGGTCGAAAAGTATTGTGACATTGTTAAATTATTACATAATTTATGCAGAATGTTCACCATGCTGGTCAACCAATGCCTGGTGAGGAGCAAGAAGATATAGTCATAACCAGTACCCAGAATAACCTATTAAATATGAAGTGCCCTTTGACAGGAAAGCCTGTTTCATAATTGCAAAATCCTGTCCGCTGGTAAAGTAGTGCTTCACTCTTTACCAAGGTTTTGTAGTTATGTTTCTATCCAATATAAATTAAAATTCCCTAATTTTTTGTTTGTTAGTAATGAAAGATGAAAACATAACGGTCAAGTGAGATTGTTTCATATGTACAAAGCCATTTTTTTTCTTTGTGAATGAACAAATATTAAACGGTTCACAAGTTAACTAAAAACAACTATTTTAAGTGAACTTCTTTCTTAAAATGCAGAGTTTGGTTTCCTTGAAAATCATGTTCCTTCTTGAACCATATTCAATTTGGCATAAGTCCTTATTTGATTAGTTGCGAACTATGAATTTGTGTGCTTTGTAGAATGCAATGTGAGATATGTTAATGTCGTAGACAACATTCTATAGCTTTCTACTTATATTTAATTCTAATAACTCAAAAAAACCTTTTAACATATTCTGTTGATTCAATTGTTCATGTTCCTTGAACAATGCTTCATGTATATTTTGTTGGACCCCGTAGTAGTTTTGATGTGATCAACCAAGTTGGTTAGGTCCTGCTGTGTTTGATCCCTGTGTCTGAGTGTGCAGGAGCTTAGGAACACAGGAAGTCGAGCGGAAGACGCAGCTAGCGAGAAGGATGGCACGGGAAGGGAGCCGGCGGGCTCGGTGCGTCCGAAGGACGAGAGAGCTGCGGAAGAGTACTCCGGTGGGCGTGAAGAGCGTACGTGGCATTCGAGGGACGTTAAGCCGGGACGGAAGGCTACTCGAGGAGAAGGCCGAGAATTGGGTTCGGGTGAGCCCTATTCCGGTTGGCCGCAATCACCCAAAAGAACAGGAGCTTCGGAAGACAAAGCGAAGAAGAAAAGGAGTCAAAAGAGGCGGGAAATTACTGTAGCAAGAAGTTACTGTAGCAAAAGTTACTGTAGTTTGAAGGCACCTTAAACAAGCATTGAAGGCGCCTTGAACATTGAAGGCGCCTTTAGCCAGGTCAAAATGACCGTTCGAGCACCGGATAGAATTCTATCCACTCACCGAGCTGGAGGCGCCTTGGACCTTGTTGGAGGCTCCTTGGACCCTCGGGATAGAATTTCCAGGAGCTATAAAAAGGCCCCTGGAGCTAGGAATTTAACAACAACTCAAGCAATCAATCCATAAGCAATTCCTAGCAGTAGTTCTGAGCAATTAGAGTGTAAAAAGCTTCTCCGCCTTCAGAGAAGGAGAATTTTCTTAGTGCGCTTTTCACTGCCCTGGATTATCAAACCTCTTGGTTGTAACCAGGTTAAACTTCTGTTTCTGCTTTTATTTTCTGTCTTTATTATTTTACTATTGCATTTATTCTGAGTTGAAATCCGAGGAGGGTAGTTTCATTTTTGTTTACAGCAATTCACCCCTCTCTTGCCGGTCTCCGCTGCACCAACAAGTGGTATCAGAGCCTGATCGCCTCAGAAGGACTAACCGCCTACTGAAGCACTACGATCAAGACGATGGCCGGAGCGAACATCCATCCCCCGAAGTTCGACGGAGACTTCGCCACATGGAAGCGCAAAATGGAGGTATTTTTTAAAACCGAATTTGACATTCTGTTAATAATGAAATATGGCTATGTAGTTCCGAAAGATAAGGAGGAAAATACCTGGATGAAAAAGGAGCAAGCAGATTTCGTCGCCAACGGAAAGGCTGAGTTCCATCTACTCAGCGTTCTACCGCCGCAGGAGGTAAATCGGATCGGAAGCTACGACTCCGCGAAAGATCTCTGGGAAAAATTCCTGGAGTTTCACGAAGGTACTTCCGAAGCGAACCTAGCGAAGCACGACATCCTCCGGAACTAGTTAACGAACCTCCGGATGAACCAAGGCGAGAAGGTAACACAACTCCAAGCGAGAATCAAGGAGCTGATAACGCAACTAATGAATCTTGGAGAAGAGGTAACCAACCGGGATTCTATCCGATACGCGCTCAATGCCTTCCCGAGAACTCCAGAGTGGGCCTCCTTAGTAGATGCGTACTACATCTCTAAGGACCTCGAGGTAAGTACGTTAGAACAATTATTTTCGACTTTTGAACTTCACGAATCTCGAGTTTCAGAGCCAAATGGAGTAGAGAAGACCAGTCAGAACATAGCTCTAAAGGCAAAAGTAAACGGTTCTGACTCCAAAGCCTCAGTCGACGAATCCGAAGCGACACTACTTGTAAGACGCTTCAATATATTTTTCAGTTCTAATAAATTTAAATCGCAGAGGCATCATCGAAAGAAGAGGACGGTTCGTTTCTACAACTGCAACGAAGAAGGGCACATCAAGGAGGACTGCCCAAAATTGAAGAGAAAGGAGAAAAAAAAGGAAAAGCCAAAATACAAGAAACCAGAACCCTCCAAGCACAAGAATCTGAAGGCTACTTGGTCAGATTCGTCAACCTCTGAGTCGGACATCGAAGAATTCTCAGGGTTAGCGCTATTGGCGAACCATCAACCGGAAGAAGACTCAAGCTCAGAGATGAGCATCGATGAAGGGGGAGGAACATCAGAAGAAGAAAACAGCAGTGAAGGGGGAGCGTCACCAGATCAGGTAAGTAAGGTACGCAATCTAACCCCGTCTCAGTCATTTCGATTTATTAAATCGCTTTCTAAAGACTTATTCGAAGTAGAAAAAGAAAATAAAGAATTAAAAAAAAAATAACAAAAGCATGTCCACTTGAAATGTATGATAGTGTAAAATCAGAAAATGATAAATTAAAATTAGAAATTGAAAAACTGAAATTTGCTGCATGCTTAAATCAATTTCCAAATTCAAAGTTAAGAATTTATGGTAAATTAAATTGGTATATAAGGAAGCATCAAGGTCAACTTAGGAAAATACCAAGAAACTATGCACCCCCTAGATTTTTGAATAATCCTGTAGGAAGGAACCTCTATTGGGTTCCAAAATCTGTACTTAATTAATTGTTCAAAAATTAAAAGCTTACAATGAGAAAATTAAACATTAAAATTCTTTATGGAAGCTTTGTCTAAGGAAGTGGTTGTTGCAACAATAACCAAGAAGGCCTAGTGCCTCGCCACGACCTGGAAGCTAAAATATTGAAAGAAAATGTTTAATTAACTTTCTGAAAAAGCATTAAACAAGAATTAAATAATGCTTTGAAAGTTTATCAAATATTTGTTAAAATAAACAAAAATTCCTTAGAATTTTTTAAAAAAAATTCTAACTTAATTTTTTTTTTTGGTTAGACATTTTTTTCTGGAAAATTCTAAAGGTTCTTTCACTTGACTTAGAAATTTTTTTTGGGAACATTTGAACATTTACTTAGGATTTTTTTTTACTTAGAATTTTTTTTTACTTAGGATTTTTTTTGGAAATTCATTTTAACTCAGCATTTTTTTCAAAAATTCATTTTTAACTTAGAAAATTTTCAAAAACTTCAATCTTACTTGAAAATTTTTAATACCCCATTTTTGCTGTGATCAAAGGGGGAGAGAAATGTACAAGTTTAGGGGGAGTTAGAGAAAACTTAAATTAAATTTAAGTTTATATAAAAAGTGTTGCAATTTTACTAATTGCAAAAATTATTCTTAACTTGTTAGTTTAGTAATTTTTCTTTAAAATTACTGTTTATGTCTATTTTTAACCCTAACTTGAACTTGGGTTGATGCACATCAAAAAGGGGGAGATTGTTGGACCCCGTGGTAGTTTTGATGTGATCAACCAAGTTAGTTAGGTCCTGCTGTGTTTGATCCCTGTGTCTGAGTATGCAGGAGCTTAGGAACATAGGAAGTCGAGCGGAAGACGCAGCTAGCGAGAAGGATGGCACGGGAAGGGAGCCAGCGGGCTCGGTGCGTCTGAAGGACGAGAGAGCTGCGGAAGAGTACTCCGGTGGGCGTGAATAGCGTGCGCGGCGTTCGAGGGGCGTTAAGCTGAGACGAAAGACTGCTCGAGGAGAAGGCCGAGAATTGGGTTCGGGTGAGCCCTATTCCGGTTGGCCGCAATCACCCAAAAGAATAGGAGCTTCGGAAGCCAAAGCGAAGAAGAAAAGGAGTCAAAAGAGGCTGGAAATCACTGTAGCATGAAGTTACTGTAGCAGAAGTTACTGTAGCTTGAAGGCGCCTTGAACATTGAAGGCGCCTTCATGCTTGTTGAAGGCGCCTTGAGCCAGGTCAAAATGACCGTTCGAGCACCGGATAGAATTCTATCCACTCACCGAGCTCGAGGCGCCTTAGACCTTGTTGGATGCGCCTTGGACCCTCGGGATAGAATTTCCAGGAGCTATAAAAAGGTCCCTAGAGCTAGGAATTTAACAACAACTCAAGCAATCAATCCATAAGCAATTCCTAGCAGTAGTTCTGAGCAATTAGAGTGTAAAAAGCTTCTCCGCCTTCAGAGAAGGAGAATTTTCTTAATGCGCTTTTCACTGCCCTGGATTAACAACCCTCTTGGTTGTAACCAGGTTAAACTTCTATTTCTGCTTTTATTTTCTGTCTTTATTATTTTACTACTGCATTTATTCTGAGTTGAAATCCGAGGAGGGTAGTTTCATTTTTGTTTATAGCAATTCACCCCCTCTTGCCGGTCTCCACTGCACCAACATATTTATTTATCAAGTGATGAAGAAGCTTATGACTAGTCTGTTTCACATATTTTTTTTTGTTTCCCAAGCAAAAGGTATGTTATTATTATTATTAAAGTCATAAACCGTGTTCTTTCTATCTGTTGTTCTTCATCAAGCATGATGGACTACAAGCATATTTATGAGAAGGAACCAGTAATCCACTACATAAGCACAAAGAAACCACATCCTCGATGCCCAGTTGCAGGTAAGTGCCCTATCCATTGCAGTTGAACTTTCGTTGTTGATCTTTTTGCTCATTACAGCTACATCCTATCAGGTTGCCCAAAAATTCTCCAAGTTGGACGGGTTGTATGCGACGCCTTGCTTACAATAGAAATTGATGAAATGCGTTTGGCATCAGCTACAAACATAAATTCAACAATGGTAGAAGATTTTTACAGAAGTTAACTGAAAATGACAACACTGCTCCCTGCAACTGTAAGCTTGATATAATTTTTCAAGGTGATTTAGCCCCTGTTGGTGATTTGTCATCAGCCAATGCGATTTAGGCATCATAGTTAATTATCTTTTGATGTTGTAAGAGGAATATTTGTGTAATTTGTGGATACAGACTTGATGTGTACAATATCTATTATCTTTTTATATTGTAAGAATAATATTATGTATTGGTAACATGGATATTTACTTGGTGTGTTTAGATACACCGATGTATAATAATATTAACTAAATTTTGTACTATTAAAATGTTGTATAATATCAGTTTTTCACTATTTCGGAAATTGAATTGGCGTTGTTAAACAATATTGATATTACATCGATTTTCCACCGCTGCCAAAACTGGTGTTATTAACATATAATATTACATCGATTTTACACCGTTGATGAAACAGTGTCGTTAAGTGATACTACATCGGTTAATAACCGATTCGAACACCGGTGTTGTTAAGTGATACTACACCGGTTTTAACCCGATGTCTAAAATGGCAGACCTTTTACATCACCTTCATAGACATCAGTCGAAAATGTAATAGACACCGGTGGAAAACTGATGTCTATGAGGGTTTTTGTTGTAGTGAGCGGTGTTATCTACCAGTACCTGGTGTGTAGATACGGGAGCCACTGATCATGTTTACAATTCATTGCAGGGGTTCCAGGAAACCCGACAACTATATAAAGGGGAAATCACCGTCTATATGGGCAATGCTACAAAAGTGGCGGCTGTTGCAGTGGGAGATGTTTATTTATCCTTTGATAGGAATAAAACATTGATTTTGAAAATTCTCTTTATGTACCAAGTTTTAGAAATAACTTGATTTCAGTTTCCGAACTATTTATGGATGGATATTTTATTTCTTTTAATGACAAAGTAGTTGTCAAGAAAAATAGGGTAGCTATCTGTTCTGGTACATTGGTTGCAATTTGTATACTCTAAATTCAATAACTCCCACGATGCAACAAATGAAAATTAATAACACATCTTCTAATTCAAATAAGAGAAAGCAGCCTTCGGAAATGAACCAAACATATCTTTGGCATCTAAGGCTAGGTCATATTAACTCGAGTAGGATTCAAAGGTTAATAGGTGATGGACTTTTGGGTTCATTGGTAGTGAAAAACTTTCCAACCTGTGAGTCTTGCTTGGAAGGAAAAATGACCAAGAGACCTTTTAAGGCTAAGGGCTATAGAGCCAAAGATGTGTTAGAATTGATTCATTCTGATTTGTGTAGACTTATGACTATCCAGGCAAGAGGTGGTTTCAAATATTTTATATCTTTTATAGGCAACTATTTAAGATACGGGTACATTTACTTGATGCGCAGTAAGTCTGAGTGCTTTGATAAGTTCAAAGAATACAAGGCTGATATGAAAAAACGTTATGGTAAAAGTATCAAGACACTACGATCTGATCGTGGTGGCGAGTACCTCTTAGGAGAGTTTAAGAGTTACTTATCAGAGGCCGGGATTCAATCCCAACTGTCTGCACCTGGTACACCCCAATAGAATGGTGTGGCAGAACGAAGGAATAAGACTCTTATGGAATCCCTTGTCTACGTCAACAATTGAGTGGCAACTATAAACCCTTTTCTACGTTAACAATTGAGCGACGACTATAAACCCTTGTCTACGTCAATAATCGAGCGACGACTATAAACCCTTGTCTACGTCAATAGTCGAGCGACGACTATAAACCTCTGTCTACGCCTTCAACAGCCGAGCGACGACTATAAACCCGAGTCTATGCCAACAATAGTCGAGCAACGGCTATAAACCCTAGCCTATGATTAATAAGGCCGAGCGACTTCCATAGAGCCCGAAAGTAAAGTTAATAGGTCAAGTAGTGACCGAAAGTAGAGATGCTCCGCTGAAATAGAGTCGTGCGGCTTATGCCATAATGGGCACTCAGACGTCTCAGCGACTGGTTACATAGACGATCGGGAAAGTGAGGAATCATACTTAGAACATTTTTACAAGATGCTAAAACGGTATATAGTCCCATGGGGGCCGAACGACGATGCATGAAGGAGCGCTTGTAAAATTTAACAGAAGAAAGATGCGTCGGACGGGCGATCATGCATTAACATTTTGAAAATTTTTACAAAGTATTAGTTGACAATACAAATAGAGGTCTGCAAAGCAGAGATGGGGGGTCACTCAAGATAATCCTGCACATCATCTGGCAGCAAATCAGTCATCTTCTCTTGATTGATGATCTTGCTGGTCAGTACGGTAGGGAGATAGTCATCGTTCTTCAGCTAGTCGAGGGTCCCATCAATGCTGAAGTTGAAGAGGCGAAGCACTTGGCCCATGAGCCGATCATTGAAGGGGTCCAAGCGGAGATAATCACGCTTGAAAACCTCAAACCAGCCTGCCTCCCCCTCTTGATTGATCTTGAAGGCCGATCGGGATGCCTCTAACTCAGTCCTTAACAAGGTCTGCTCGGCATCCTTGGCGATGAGCTGGACCTTCACCGAGGCTTGTTTAGTCGATCGACTTTCCCACTCGGTGAACAAAGCAGCCTCAGCCTCTTTCAAACTTTGAGCCAAGACCCGAGCCTCTTTATTTTTGATCTCCAAGTCTTCGATGGCTCAGAGCTTCCTAATGTTGGCAGAGTTGATTTTGGGCTCAAAGTTGCTTACCTGCTTGTTGAGCCACTCCAACTGTGAGGCCTGCTCGACACTCTTGCTCCTCTCTGCCTGCAGCAACTCAAAGCTCTTCTTTATATCGACCTTTAGCCGTGTCGCCTCGACGGTTAGATGTTCAACTTGAGCACGAGAGACCTCGGAGATGGAGTTTAGGGCGTGAAGTTGCTGGACTTCGTGCTTTAAAAATGCTAGCCTTTGGCACATGGCTAGGCTCTCGACCCAGTACTGTGGTGGCAATAAGATTGTATGCGTCGAGTGGGGAATAAGCAAGTAAATTTAGAAGCAATATAGATACCCTAGTAGCCATCCGGGTGTGGTTGTCCGCGAGCTCTCTCGTGGAGATGACCGCCACGTGGGCCCTAACATCAACCCACACCTGTGCTAGCGACCCTTGTATTTGAATTTGGAGCTCGGGGGAAAGGGGCTCGGTGTTGTCCGATTGACGCCATTCAGTAGTGGGCAAGTGGATGATGACTGTTATATGCCTTTGGCCGCTTGGACCAGAGGGCTCAGAAGTCGCTTTGGCCATGGACTTGGGCATCGGGGACGACCAGATGATGGATACTTATACTGTCGGCGAGGAGTGCGGTGGCATGTATGTGATCGTCGGCGCATAAATAGTCCCCGACGATAGATCAGATAGTGAAGGCATCCATTCGAATGATAGTAAAGTATGGAGCATGACGACTCCTTGCTCGAGAAGGGCGGGAGATGACGTCTCATCCTTCTCGGAGGAAGGGTGTGAACTAGTACGGACGGGGGTGTGCAAGGTGGAGATGGCCGAGCGGGAGCAAGCTTTCCTACGGTGCCTCTTGCGTCGTATCAGAGGTTTGCCGGAGGTAACCGACTCCGAGGGCACCGCGATCGGCAACATGGAAGGCCATTCAGGAGGTAGCTCAGTTGTAGCAGCCGCGACTCTGCTAGTCACTGTTTGACTCACTCCACCCTTGCTTGCCAGCGTGGGTGTCCCTCTAGCCTCGTCAGTGGATCGTCAGAGTGGGTGACCGGCTGTAGGTCACGACTCTCCAACTCGGCCAAGCCCACAACATTGATTTTGGCATCTGTAAGCCTGCTCTTGCCTCTTAGACGTGCCCTCAGCATAATTTGGGCTGCAAAAAAGGAAGAAAAATCAGTTAGATTCAAAGATGAGGAGAGAAAAGGGCATACCTAGGCTGGATGCCAGCCGCATGCAGATCGGGCTCAGTCCAAACACGTATAGGACGCCCTCCAACGGTAGCCACTGGATGTGATACTTCTAATTGACCAAACCGGAGGCTGGTTGGAGATAGTTTGATCGACTTCGGTATCTTCTGAGTGACGGAGGCTGCATCACTTCCATCTGCCAGCCGGTCGGGAAGTCTGGCCGAACAGGAAAGTGAACAAAAAAATAGTGCTCTCTCCCGTGCTTATTGGAGGAAGGCATCTTATCAAAAAAGACAGAGCTGACTCGGTTTGGAAAAAAAAGTCCCCGGCTCGAACAATTTAGGATAATAAAAGTAATGGAATGTAAGGATATCGGTGACCGGCTTGAAGGGGGGTTGGATAGCTAGGCCACCCCCAAATCGATTTCTTCTTTACAAGAGGGTTAGTGCACAGCAGAAATACAAAAACTAAAGCAATTAGAAACAAATAAGAATACAAACGCTAACACGCTCGATGTAACGTGGTTCGGAGATGATGCTCCTACTCCACGACGTGTCCTTGAGGTGGACGAGCCCTTGATTCTTCGGTGGATCAGTCCCCGACAATCTCCGACTAAAGCTTCTCCTTCTCGGTGGAGCAAACCTCTAACAAAATGATCTTTTCCTCTTTACAAGATGGAGTTTAGATTGGGAGGAAGAGGATTGAACTTGGAAGCTTTGGGCAAGACTAAGAAGGTTTACAATTAGCACCAGTTACCCTCTTCAAGTTCCAAAGCATTTCTTAAATAAGAGGAGAGAGTTGATCACAAATCAACTCAAACCCCGACACCAGTCGACTGGTGTGCCGTTGGACCCAACCAACGACTCTTTGCAGAAAGTCAAATTCTGCCAACGGCTATGTACCAGTCGACTGGTCTTAGGACCAGTCGATTGGTCCCTGTAGCCGACAAGCACAGAATGCTTCTATGCATTCTGTGAAGCTGGATCAGTCGACTGGTCCCATTACCAGTCGACTGGTCCCAGTACATTCACTCCTCTCATCCTTTCCGAAGTCACCTTTGAAGTCCTCTTCCTTGGCTTTCGTCCCTCAGATGCACCCGAGCCCGCGGCTCCTCTCCGTGCCATCCTTCACGCTGCCTTGAAGTCCACTTCCCTCGGCTCCACTCCATTGCTCCTCGTCCAGCGGTCCCTCGGATGTCTTCCACACCATCCTTCACCGACTTAACGATCCGAGCCCTTGGATGAGCTTCCTACACCTGGCCGCACCAAGTTCCTCATGTGTTTCACCAAGTCCTGCAAGACTCAAACACATATCAAATACATATGAAAGCCTAACTTAAACTCTTTGACACACACATCAAAACCTAAGTCGATTGCACCAATATGGAAGACCCGAGATACTAAAAGTATGTTGTGCATGTTAGTAATAGCCCTAAGAGCTAATTATGAGATGATTAGACTTATTGGGTTATTGGGTTAATGGTTAATCAAATATAATAATCCAACCTATTAAGAGAAAAACTAAGAGAAGTTTAATCCGAATTAGACTCATTGAGTTAGACTCAATTGGGTTCAATTATTGGATTGTGTCTAATTTGAATTAGATTCATGGAGTCAATTTGGATTGATGTCCATGGAGTTAATTGGGATTGATAAGGTTCAATGAGTTAGACTCATTGAGTGAACTTGAATTCACCAAGGAAGAGAAAAGGTCAATTTTGGCTTGACCAAAAGGGAAGAGGAAAGGTCAATTTTGACTTGACCAAAAGACTCTTCATGAAAGATGACTAAGAGTCAATTCATGAAGAAGATCAAGAGGCAAAAGGGAGATCAAGAGACAAATAGACTTTTGGCATTCCATGGGAGTACAAAAGGAGTAATTTTGGCCATTGATTGTAAGAAAGTTCAATTTTGTTTTCTTCTCCTTCCTCCTCTTCTTCCACTCGGCCGATCCTTCCTCATGTCAGAATCACCCAGATCGAGAGTTCGTGAGATGAACAGAACATGTTCGTGTGGATACCGTAGAGGTGCAGACACTTGATCGTGCTAAGATATGCATCCAAAGAAAGATTGTTGCCGGGATTGAGAAGGGCACACATCAAAGGTATAATCCTCTCATGTAAAACTTAGTATAGATGCTTATTTATTCTTCCCTTCGCATGGATCCTCTTGATAAGGAACTAGATGTTTTCCGCTGTGTTTTCAAGTGTTTAGCACCCTAGTTCCTTACAGTGTAGATAAAATAACACGACAACCCCACACAACAACCTAAATGAGTTCGATACTAATTGATATAGGGAGATATGGAAATATTTATAGACAGTAGAAAAGAAAGGATGAACGGGAAATTAAAGACTGACACAAAACTGGTCCTTAAAGAAGGGCAGGAAGCCGGTTGGAGGCTCATGGGGCCGGTCATAGGCGGAGGGAATGACTATTTGATAGTCAGAAGGAAAATGGTAGGTAGATTTCTTCTGGTCTATCTCGTCCCCATTAAATTTAGACTCGGTGGAAGTGTACCAAAGTCTGAGGATGGACACAGGAGGTTGCGGAGAATCAACCATCGAAAACAAAGAAATTGAGAAGAAGCAATGCACGGATTCAATGAAGGAAAGATAGATGAACCTTACCGAGAAAGGTCACTAGCGAAGATGAGGAGGAGAAGCGTCACAGAGCGTGCTTGAGAACGAAAACGAAATTAAAGCGCAAGGCAGTGCGAAGGAGATGACAAGTAAATGAGGGTTTATAAACCTCACGACCGATCGCTCGGAGCCGTTCCATCAAGGGTTGCGCAAAACCAGGATAAGATCTGACCATAGAATTTGAAAAGACACCTATCACATCATCAATAGAAATCTACCTATCACGTCGAGTGTGCAGTGGCAGTGAGTGGAGCACGTGGCAACCGCTACGGGAAAGCATTAATGTATAACACCCCACCCTCCTCACTACTGGACTGTGAGGGCGGAGCGTTACTGGACTACTAACTTTACTTAATTAGAGTTGTTCACATGTAAAGATCAATACACAAACTCTAAAAAAAACTCAAAACATACAATTAACTAGCAGCGGAAGACTAAATGACTCATCTAATACATTCTACTCAACTCTTTGTTAATAAATTCTTATGCTAAATCCCAAGGCTTCTATAGTCCAGGCATCACACATCCATCCGCATCTCCTTGTCGCCTTCCTTTGCTATAACTTTTCCTTTCCTTTATCTACAGTAAGAGGAAATGCAACTATAAGCAAAATTGCTTAGTAAGCGCTATCTAACTCACAAAACTCGAGTATGCATGTAAGCTGAAAGAAATATAGAAACTGAATGCTCATCTAATAGCAAACGAAACATAGCATACTGAAATACTAAACATGTAAGCAAATCTAAACAACATGTCAGTATATAAGAAAGCTAAACTTGCTGAATTTTAAACTTATGTGAAGCTTATTTCTTTTATTTGAAAACTTATACTTTAATACTTCAAAATAATAATCAACTTTCTTCTTGGGCCCGGCAACTGTACTTTCTATGCGCACATCCCTAACTAAATCTGAGATAGCTGGTCCCGAATCTAGTAGGATTTACTAGGTTATCTAAACCTAGGGACCGACTATGGGAGCCCAACCCAAGGACAACTCCTGCATACTAGGTTATCTAAACCTAGGGACGACTATGAGAGCCCAACCCAAGGACAACTGAGAGTCCAGTACAGTGCCACTGATAAAAGTAAAATACTTGTTATCTTTTAATACTTCTAATATATAATGCCTCGACATTTTAACGAGTACCTTGTGTGCCAAAATCCCTAAAGTCTTGACTTTGGGATTTACTTAAGGTCTTGACCTTTTTCTTTCTTTTCTTTATCTTTCTTATACTTGTTAATACCTCTAATAAAAGAATGTTTCTTTAAAAATTGAAATGTTTAAACAAATTCTAACTTTGAAATGCATAAACAAAAATCTGCATACTATGCTAATCAAAATTCTACATACTGTTCTAATCAAGATTTTGCATTCTATGCTACACTATTTATGCATACTATGCAAACATAAAATCTGCACTATAAGCTTAATTAAAATCTGCACTATAAGCCTATATAAAAATCTGCACTATAAGCTTAATTAAAATCTGTACTATAAGCGCTTAATTAAAATCTGCAATATAAGCTCTACATAAAAATCTGTATTATAAGTTTAATTAAAATATGCACTATAGGCTTAATTAAAAATCTGCACTATAAGCGCTTAATTAAAATCTGCAATATAAGCTCTACATAAAAATCTGCACTATAAGCTTAATTAAAATCTGCACTATAGACTTAATTAAAAATCTGCACTATAAGCGCTTAATTAAAATCTGCAATATAAGCTCTACATAAAAATCTACATTATAAGCTTAATTAAAATCTGCACTATAGGCTTAATTAAAAATCTGCATTATAAGCGCTTCTTATGCTTCGAATTCAAGAAGAACAAAGGTCCGAAACTACTCCTACTGCAGGTGAGAAACACTTGCCTTGCTTCTTGGACTCATAACCGAACAAAAAGGGCTTCTAGGACCTTGGTCGGCCGCCGGAGATGATGCCCTAACTCCCTTTCGTTTTCTGCCCGAGCTCCGCCATCGTACGCAGAAGAGAAGGAGAGAATGATTTAAGTCACGGGAAAATAGAGCATCAACTTATCCCTTTTTATAACTTAATATTTATGTTAACTCCTTAAATAAATTCGCTACCTTTTCTAAACAGACAAATCCAACATCAACTTATCCCTTTTATAATCCAATATTCTGTTAACTATCTTAAATAATCTGTTAACCATCTTAAATAAATTCGCTAACTTTTCTAAACAGACAAATCCAACATCAACTTATCCCTTTTATAATATTCTGTTAAATATCTTAAATTTGATACCTTTTCTAAACAGACAAATCCAACATCAACTTATCCCTTTTATAATATTCTGTTAACTATCTTAAATAAATTCGTTACCTTTTCTAAACAGAAAAATCTGTTTGCCCACCTGGTTAGTCTGGTTTTGACCGAGTCAAAGGTCGTGGGTTCAATTCTCGGCTTGGACATTTTTTTGTCGAAACTTCCTTCGTTTAGTAAAAATACCAAGCGACTTCCAAAAATTACATAAAAATACTCTAAAAATTTCTAAAAATCTCTAGAATATTTCTAAATATTTTTAAGAACTTTTAGAACTCCTAATGAGGAAAATTGGGTCATTACATAATGAGACTTAATGAGTAGGCATGGGTGGCGTGCTCGGCCATAATAATCAAAGATTTGCACGGTCTTCTAGAAATTTAGATAACGTCAGCCACTATCATTGGGCGCTCATCCGAGAAAGTGTAGATAAATAGAAAAAATCTCTAAGTGTTGTCGTCCACCATCTTGATCGGCAGAGATATTTGACTATGATATAGTCGAGCAGTCGATCCACCACCAGCCTTATGAGGTATGATTCGAGCGGTAGCTACACATCCTGGTCAGCAAAATGAAGCCGAACGACGAAGATTATGTGATCCAATTAGGAGCTCAAGAACATAGTGTTGGTGCAA
Organism: Zingiber officinale; assembly: GCF_018446385.1. Taxonomy (NCBI): domain Eukaryota; kingdom Viridiplantae; phylum Streptophyta; class Magnoliopsida; order Zingiberales; family Zingiberaceae; genus Zingiber; species Zingiber officinale. The sequence goes on from NC_055992.1 coordinate 136,046,766, forward strand.
TATCCCTCAGGTCAAGGTTGACCTGGGTAACCAAGCTGAGTCTTGGTTTGAGTTTAGATGTTTGACAATAAGATATTGATTGAAGAAGAGTCAAGTAGGTCAAGGTTGACCGGATACTTGACTGGGAAGTCCTAACTGGGATGTTAGGCAAAATGAAAGACCTAGTGAGTGAAGCTAGACAGATGGAAGTCCTGGTGAGTGAAGCCAGGCAGAAGGAAAGTCCTGGTAAGTGAAGCCAGGCAGAAGAAAAGTCCTGGTGAGTGAAGCCAGGCAGAAGGAAGTCCTAGTGAGTGAAGCTAGGCAGATGGAAATCCTGGTGAGTGAAGCCAGGTGAAAGTCCTAGTGAGTGAAGCTAGGCAGATGGAAATCCTGGTGAGTGAAGCCAGGTGAAAGTCCTAGTGAGTGAAGCTAGGCAGATGGAAAACCGTAGTGAGTGAAGCTAGGTGAAAGTCCTGGTGAGTGAAGCCAGGCAAGGGAAAATCCAGATGGATCAAGGATGATCGGACATCTGGCGCTGGGAAGTCCAAGTAGGTCAAAGGATTGACTGGATACTTGGCATGAAAGAAAAGTCCAAGTAGGTCAAAGGGATTGACCGGATACTTGGCACAGAGAAAAGTCCAAGTAGGTCAAAGGGATTGACCGGATACTTGGCACAGAGAAAAGTCCAAGTAGGTCAAAGGGATTAACCGGATACTTGGCACAGAGAAAAGTCCAAGTGGGTCAAAGGGATTGACCGGACACTTCGTAAGGGAGTCCTACCAGGTCAAGGGAGTGACTAGATGCCAGGCATGACATACCAACATGTCAAGGTTGACCGGATGTTGGTTTGGGAGGTTTGAGACTTGGTTTTGGACAAAAATCAAGTGTTGGATCGATCAGTGGATCGATCCAGGCTCTGGATCGATCAGTGGATCGATCCAGACCTGTCCCAGCGAACAGAGAGCCTCTGGATCGATCCGTGGATCGATCCAGAGGTCCTAATCGATCAGTGGATCGATTGGGACGCGGCTGCTTCGCGCGATAAGCGCTGGATCGATCCGTGGATCGATCCAGGCACTTTTCCAGAGCACAGAGGCGCTCTGGATCGATCCGTGGATCAATCCAAAGCCTCCTCGATCGATTGGGAATATTCGAATCGATCGGGATCCGACCGTTGGCGTCGTTTATAGCTGCAGGCGTGTGATGGCTGCGGCATCTCTTCTACGGTTTCATCTCAGATCTTCGCCAGCTCCTCCACAGCACTCTCAAAGCTCGTGATCGCCAGTTCTTGAAGGTTCTTGGAAGCTCTCCGAGTCAAGAGGCGGATCAAAGGCAAGAAGAGAAGCTAGGGTTAGGGTTTTCTGCATTCATTGTAAGCTTTGTGCTTGTATTTTGTTTCCCTTTCCTTCTTCTTGTACCGAGATTCTTGTAGGGCTTCTCCGCCCTCGGTAGTTACCGAAAAGGAGTGTTTCATAGTGGAGGGTGTGTGCGTGGTGTGGATCCTTGGATTAGTCACCTCCTTTGGAGGTGGATACCAAGTAAAATCCTAGTGTTAGCGTGGGTGTATTTGTTTCTGTATTTTCCGCTGCATATTCTTGAAGAAACAAGCAACACCGAGCAACGCCAAGCACCAAGCGAACGCGACGAGCTATTCACCCCCCCTCTAGCTACTTTTGGTCCTAACAAGTGGTATCAGAGCGAGGTTGCTCTTCACCGGAATCACCGCCGGAAGGGGCAAACATATCAAGAAAAGCTAGAGGGTGAAGAAGTTGGAGCAAATTCTTCAAGTTCAAGATTCTATCAAGCTCAACTTCAAGATGCAATTCCAAGATGGACTTAGATTTGACACAAGGGTGGCTCCACCATATTCATCTACAAGCTTCGATTCTTGGAAATCAAGAATCGAAAATTTTCTTATGATGGAGATAGAGCAATGGTTTGCTCTCATGGAAGGTTTTGAAGCTCCCACAAATTCCAAGGGCAAAGTACTCAAAAGGAGCAAGTGGAGCAAAGACCAAATCCAAAGATGTGAGGCCAATGACAAAGTGACCAAGCTTTTGGTCAATTTATTGCCAAGCAACATCTTGGAACAAATTGGAGAGTTTGAAGATGCCAAGGAGCTTTGGAGCAAATTGGCAAGAATTCATGAGATCCCCTCCACTGTATCAAATCAAGGAGAATCCAAAGAGGGCGACTCATTGGATCAAGACCAAGAGGAGGACTCCGAGGTTGAGAGATGCTCAACCTCCGAAGAAGAAGTTCAAGAAGAAGCTTCATCTTCAAGGGAATGCAACGAAGGGAACAAGGAGGGAGCATACTCCTTGTTTCATATTCAAGATGATGAAGCCTCCACCTCTAGGATTGAGGGGGAGCAATCCTTGGTGACACCGGGTCAAGAAGAAGGAGAAGCTTCTACATCCGGGTCAAGAGATGAAGAGATTGAAGAAGCTTCTACCTCCACGAGTCAAGAAAAATCAAATGGAGGAGAATCAAGATCGGATCAAGAGGAAGCTTCTATCTCCAGATCCAAAGGAAAAGATGCCACCCCTACAAGCAAAGGTATAAATATTTCAATTAAAAATAAAAATCATATTATATGCTTTGAGTGTAGGGAACATGGGCACTACAAGAGCAAGTGCCCTAAATTGGCCAAGAAGAAGGGCCAAGTGGCAAAAAAGGGCAAGGCGAAGCCCAAGGAGATCATCCCCAACACAAAGAAGAGCAAGGAGCATATTATATGCTTCTCTTGCAATCAAAAGGGGCATTACCGAAGTCAATGCCCCAAGGGGAAGAAGATGGTCAAGGCTCAAGGAGGCATTCGTCAAGGGGGAGCCTCCAAGGTAAAGAAGAAGGTAACATTTATTAAGCCTACCCCTTTACATTATGGTAAAAAGCATGATAGTTCTAACTTATATCATTTTAATGCTATTTACCATGAAAATAGAAAGCATGATAGCGTTAAAGAAAAACATATAGCTTTTCATGCTAAAACCACTACACCTAAGGCAAGGAAGGTAGATAGACACTTGGGCAATAACTCTAAAGATTTTAGATACAAGCCCAAGAACAAATATGCTCATGAATCAAATGAAAAATCTAAAACTAAGGACTTAGTGATAGAAAATCAAGTCTTGAGGTCAAGGCTTGATAAAATGGAAAGGACCCTAAAAGGATGGAAAATATCCTAAAAGGGCAAAATGAGCATAGCCTAGGTCTAGGAGCACAAAGGTCATCTAATGGCCATAGAGGTTTGGGATACAAACCAAAGGCTAAGAAGGATGTGCCCTCTTACCATAGAGTTCCATATAGTTATGGAACAAACCCTAGGTCTAGTGGTCAAGCCAAGAATACTAGGGAAGTCATCCCTAAGAGTATTTTTGCAATAAATGTGACTAAGACTTCTAAGAAGTCTAAGAAAGTCACAAAGAAGGTTACAAGGGAAGCTATCCCTAGAATTGACCTAGAAAATGTGACCAAGGCTTCTAAGAAGCCCAACAAGGTCACTAGGAAGGTATCTAGGGAAGTTATCCCTAGGGAGTACCTAGAGCATCCAAGGAGCACCAATAGGTGTTGGGTTCCTAGGAGCATCTTCTCTACCCCATAGATGGGTTAGAGAGTGTCAACTCCGATTAGAAGGGTAGTTAACCCAACTTTGAGAAAATTGACACTCAAGGAGCATTTTCAAGGTTTTAGTTAACCTTTGAAAATGAAATGGAATTATTGATTACTCCTTGAAAGAGTAAAATGTGCCAAATGGTGAAAAATTGTTTTTATCTTAAAATGGCACAAATTGGGAAAACCTTGAGAAATACCAAGTTGAGATTTTGGTATGTTCTTAGGCAATTTAAGGCAATCCGGGCCTAAATTCAAAAGTGCTACTCTTGAAGAAAAATGGAATATGCCAACAAGTGAGGACATGTTTATTTTCAATTGGCATACATTAAATCAAGGAAATTAGAAATGCCAAATTTAGGCTTTGGCATTCTCTTGTAGCACTTTAGGGCAATCTAGGTTTAAGTTGTAAGTTTAGCTAAGACTTTAAGGATACTTAGATAGTTAATCTAGGTATATTTTATTTATGCTAAATCTTGCCATGATTGTTTGCCCATATTATGCCATGACATCATGTCTAGTTTTGCATTCATGTTTTATTATGAAAAATCCAAAAATACCATGTCATGACATTCATACATCATGTAGTAATAGAATATTTTCTTTTGAAAATTATTTTCTTTTGATGTATGCCATAACATAATCATGCATTAAGTTTAATTCCTTGTAATTAAAGACAAATGACATTTAACGACACTTATTGACAAGTGACATCCTAGGTGGATGTCTAACATTTTTAAAATGCCTAGATAAATATGCATGATCCCTAAATTAGGGCAAAAACCAAAATCTACATCTCACAAAGACTATAAGGTGACTTATATGTGTTTTGTCCACAATAGATACAAGTGAGATGTTAGGATAATGAACAAAACTCAACATGTTGATTTAGTGCATTCTTTTGAGTTTTTAGGTTCATCAAAACACATAGTTATGTGTTTTCCCATCATTGGGAAAGCTAATGTACAAGTCATGTGCATTATGCCCAAGGAACATGATGGGATATTGGTTTTGAAAATGTTTTTAAAATGTTTTTGGAAAACCTTGGTGAAGGCTATCTTTTGATAGTAATCACCATTGAATAGTTAGACACAAACTTGAAGAAAAACACTAAAGTTTTTGCAAGTTTTCAAGTTTGTGTCAATCTTTGAAAATATGATGTATTTTCATAGAAAGCTATTTTTCCATGATTAAGTATGCCCTAAATAATGTCTACACGAAATTTCATAATTTTGGATTTTTGTAGAATTTTCTAGGGTTTCAGTTGACTGAAATGAAATTTCAGCAACTATCGAGTCCGATCGATCCATGGATCGATTGAGTTCTGAATCAATCCATGGATCGATTCAACGGCTTGCAAGCAGAAGCTCGCTGGATCGATCACCGATCGATCCAGGAGTCTGAATCGATCGGTGGATCGATTCAAAGAAGGTTCAATCGATTGGAACCCAACTTCAATCGATCCAAGTTGTTGGTTTTTGGTGGGAAGGCCTGATTTCAGCATCTTTGAACCTATTTTAGTCTAGGTAACCATTTCAAACCCTTAAATACATTTGTATACATACAAAGGGTGTTTTCATGTTGAAAACAAGGATGGATTGGTTAACGAAGACTAAGTAGAAGTTTAGGTTGAGGTTGTTTCAAATTTTGAATATTTGAACCTCAAAACTTCTAAATTTGGGTTTCCTAATGTTTTAGGGATTCCAAGTCATTGTTGGTGCAATGACAGAAGTTACCACCATGTCCTTAGGGAGGGACTCTTTAAAGACATGAAAATTATTTTCATGAACCTTGGAAGGTGGTTAACCTTCTGTTGTGAACTTGCTCAAGGTTGAGCATTTAAACTTGAAATGGGGAGAAATGGGGAGTGGATATCCTCATTATTTCAAGTGGACACTCAAGTGGTAGATAATGCTCAAGGTTGGGTAGTTGTCTACATTGAGGGAGAAGTTAAGGATAAATGAAGGGTATGGGACCTTCATTATCGTGTTGATCACAACGAGTGATGTTGTGAACAACGATGAGCAACTCTTCAGGGGGAGAGTCTTCAACAAATGGATTTGTTGAAGTGTGCCCAGAATTGGAGCATAGGTTGATGTGTGTCCAACGATGGGTTGATGTGTGCCAATAGGGGGAGAATGTATGGTTAAGCTTAGGCCTTCATTACCTATGGGAAGGTCATAGGGGGAGAATGAAAGGACTCATGAAAGGGAGTAAGTTAGGCTTTCATTACCTAGAGGGAGTTTGCCCTCTTAGGGGGAGAATGAAGAGCTTAATTTATGCTTTCATTACCTAGTGGCATGAAGAAGGAGGCTATGGGATTAGCCTAACTTACATATGGGATTGTAAGTGTTATTGTGGTATTGTCAAACATCAAAAAGGGGGAGATTGTTGGTGCAATATCCCTCAGGTCAAGGTTGACCTGGGTAACCAAGCTGAGTCTTGGTTTGGGTTTAGATGTTTGACAATAAGATATTGATTGAAGAAGAGTCAAGTAGGTCAAGGTTGACCGGATACTTGACTGGGAAGTCCTAACTGGGATGTTAGGCAAAATGAAAGACCTAGTGAGTGAAGCTAGGCAGATGGAAGTCCTGGTGAGTGAAGCCAGGCAGAAGGAAAGTCCTGGTAAGTGAAGCCAGGCAGAAGAAAAGTCCTGGTGAGTGAAGCCAGGCAGAAGGAAGTCCTAGTGAGTGAAGCTAGGCAGATGGAAATCCTGGTGAGTGAAGCCAGGTGAAAGTCCTAGTGAGTGAAGCTAGGCAGATGGAAATCCTGGTGAGTGAAGCCAGGTGAAAGTCCTAGTGAGTGAAGCTAGGCAGATGGAAAATCGTAGTGAGTGAAGCTAGGTGAAAGTCCTGGTGAGTGAAGCCAGGCAAGGGAAAATCCAGATGGATCAAGGATGATCGGACATCTGGCGCTGGGAAGTCCAAGTAGGTCAAAGGATTGACTGGATACTTGGCATGAAAGAAAAGTCCAAGTAGGTCAAAGGGATTGACCGGATACTTGGCACAGAGAAAAGTCCAAGTAGGTCAAAGGGATTGACCGGATACTTGGCACAGAGAAAAGTCCAAGTAGGTCAAAGGAATTGACCGGATACTTGGCACAGAGAAAAGTCCAAGTGGGTCAAAGGGATTGACCGGACACTTGGTAAGGGAGTCCTACCAGGTCAAGGGAGTGACTAGATGCTAGGCATGACATACCAACAGGTCAAGGTTGACCGGATGTTGGTTTGGGAGGTTTGGGACTTGGTTTTGGACAAAAATCAAGTGCTGGATCGATCAGTGGATCGATCCAGGCTCTGGATCGATCAGTGGATCGATCCAGGCTCTAGATCGATCAGTGGATCGATCCAGACCTGTCCCAGCGAACAGAGAGCCTCTGGATCGATCCGTGGATCGATCCAGAGGTCCCAATCGATCAGTGGATCGATTGGGACTCGGCTGCTTCGCGCGATAAGCGCTGGATCGATTCGTGGATCGATCCAGGCGCTTTTCCAGAGCACAGAGGCGCTCTGGATCGATCCGTGGATCGATCCAAAGCCTCCCCGATCGATTGGGAATATTCGAATCGATCGGGATCCGACCGTTGGCGTCGTTTATAGCTGCAGGCGTGTGATGGCTGCGGCATCTCTTCTACGGTTTCATCTCAGATCTTCGCCAGCTCCTCCACAGCACTCTCAAAGCTCGTGATCGCCAGTTCTTGAAGGTTCTTGGAAGCTCTCCGAGTCAAGAGGCGGATCAAAGGCAAGAAGAGAAGCTAGGGTTAGGGTTTTCTGCATTTATTGTAAGTTTTGTGCTTGTATTTTGTTTCCCTTTCCTTCTTCTTGTACCGAGAGTCTTGTAGGGCTTCTCCGCCCTCGGTAGTTACCGAAAAGGAGTGTTTCATAGTGGAGGGTGCGTGCGTGGTGTGGATCCTTGGATTAGTCACCTCCTTTGGAGGTGGATACCAAGTAAAATCCTAGTGTTAGCGTGGGTGTATTTGTTTCTGTATTTTCCGCTGCATATTCTTGAAGAAACAAGCAACGCCGAGCAACGCCAAGCACCGAGCGAACGCGACGAGCTATTCACCCCCCCTCTAGCTACTTTTGGTCCTAACACATAGAAGGTCTGATCGGACTTGGAGGTCACCAAAGACGCTACTTGTCTTACCTGTTAGACTTGTAGCCTTCTTCGACTAGACTTGATGGGAAGACTTGTGGTGTGGTGATAAAGGAGGACCCACTAACTGCGGGTTAAAGGATGGAGATAACAATCGATGTAGAGGTCAAAGTTAAGGAGGTTAACGCCAGAGAACCAACGGGCTCACCAAATTGGGGCGAGCGGAGCTCTCCTGCAATGGTCGATCTGGCATGAACCGATCGACCGGAAAAGGGTTGGTCCAAACAAAATGCCCATACAACCAAGATCATCAGACACTCATCACAGAGTAGAGGAACATTGGGACGACTGGAGCGTTAGTCCGATCGGGCGGAAACAAGCTACCGAGTCAAGTCACCGCAGGGAAGAGCAGCGAGTCTGATTGAGCGGAGGAGTTCCCAGCCGAGTGGCTATCCTGCTCGGCTGAGCAGAGAGATCGTTGATGTATCTCTTAATGTCCTTCTGGGAGATAGTGCCATTGACACAAAGCATGGTCAACAGGCGGATCGTACGATGGAAGCTTCTACTGTCTTATTAGGGATATGCATGCTCTGTTAAGGTATGGTATCAGAGGTACTTTCCTAACAAGTTCTTTCATAGGATAAATTAGAGAACATGCCCACGCCTCAAGGAGCGTGCACGTCGCCCACTAGGGCGCTATATAAAGGGGGGGGTCCATGCATCGGCGGAGGTAGACATTATTCATTATTCATGCCTGCGGTTATTGTTGCTTTGTTTTCTTCCCTCTTTTTGGTGATTGATTTGAGCGTCGGAGGGCCAACGCTGGGGACCCCTTCCCTGGCTTAGTATTGATGTTTCTTATGTTGCAGAGCGAAACTAGGTCTACATCCAGTCAGCATAGTAGCCACATCCCTAGATAGCCATCTCAGCGAATTTCAGACAGGATCATAACCTATCCTATGTCCCAAGCGAGAACTCTTGCTGTTTTAATTTGATATATTATGCGTCCTATAGTTTAATCTAAATCAAAAGGTATAACATCTCAATGTTATAACTCATAGTTGTTGCAGCTGCGATTTCATAGCTGCTATAATGTGTTGCTAATCTTTAAAAGACTAGCAACAATGTTGTTACTGAATTAAACTTTGAGAGATTATAACTTTTGACTGAGATTGAATCACGAGACACATGATATATCAAATTAAAGATCTTTGAATGACATTTGATTTGATATATTTTGTGTCGTTCCATGGTTTAATTCTAATCAGCAACACAACATTGTGTTGCAAATTAGCAAAATGTTGTTGATTTTATATTGTTGAAAAATTAGCAACACGATGTATTGTGTTGCTGATTTTATTGGTGATATTTAAAAGATTATAAATTTTAACTAAGATTAAACCATGAGACGCACAACATATCAAATCGAATCTCATTCAGAAATATTTAATTTGATATATTGAACTTCACATGATTCAATTTTAGTTAAAAGTTAAGTCAGCAATAATATTATTGCTGGTCTTTTGAAGATCAACAATACGTTGTAGCAATTATGATTTCATAGTTGCTACAACTATAAGTTATAATTTTGAGAGACCATAACTTTTAATTCGAATTGACTACAGGACAAAATATAACAAATTGAAGTTCATTTAGAAAATTTTGATTTGATGTATTTTGCATCTCATTGTTAAATTTGAGTCAAAAGTTATGATCTCTCAAAATTTACTTAGCATACACTTTTGTAACAACTATTAAACCGTAGGTGCTATAACTACAAGTTCAATTTTAAGAGGTGATAACTTTTGATTCATATTGAACCATGAGACACATAGTATATCAAATCAAAGATCTTTGAATGAGCTTCGATTTGATATATTATACATCATGTAGTTCAATCCGAATTAAAAGTTATAACATCTAAATGTTATAACTTGTAGTTGTATAACAACTATGATTTTATAGTTACTACAACTTATTACTAATTTTTGAAAGACTAGCAAAAATATTATTGCTGACTTAAATTTTGAGAGACTATAATTTATGACTGAGATTGAATCACGAGATGCATAATATATCAAATCGAAGATCTATGAATGAGCTTCGATTTAATATATTGTGCATCGCTTGATTTAGTCACAATCAAAAGTTATGGTCTTCTGTAGATTAGTAGTAATATTAACAACACAATACATTGTGCTACTGATTTTTTGACAACACAATGTATTACATTGTGTTGCTGATTTTACTGTTGATATTCAAAATACTATGACTTTTGACTGAGATTAAACCACAGGACGCACAATATATTAAATAGCACTCATTTAGAGATCTTCGATTTAATATATTATATTTATTATAATTCCATCTCAATTAAAAGTTAAGTAAAAAACAACGTTGTTGCTAGTCTTTCAAAGATCAACAACACATTGTAGCATCTATGGAATCATAGCTGCTACAAGTATAAGTTATAATTTTGAGATGCTATAACTTTTGATTCTGATTGAACTACATGCATATAATATAACAAATCAAAGTTCATTCAAAGATTTTAAATTTGATATATTATGCGTCCTATGGTTAAATTTGAGTTAAAAGTTATAACATCTCAAAATTTACTTAGCATATACGTTGTAGCAGCTATGAAACATGAGCAGCTACAACTACAAGTTCAACTTTAAAATATAATAACTTGTGATTCATATTGAACTATAAAACACACAATATATCAAATCGAAAGGCTTTAAATGAGTTTTGATTTAATATATCTGTAGTTTAATCTTAATCAAAATTTGTAGCTGTTACAACGTATTACTGATCTTCGAAAGACTAACAACAACGTGTTGCCAATCTTTTAAAGAACAACAACACAATCTTCTCCTCTTCATTCTCCTCATTCATTCAAAGATTTTATTAATGACTTCTTCTTCTTCTTCTTCTTTTTCTACCTTCAAACTTTTTATCTCCTACTGCAAAGATACATGAACGTCTTCTTTGCCTCCACAATCTCATCGAACAAGTCATCCAATTCCCCCACAAGGCTCTCACTCCCACTCCTCAGCATCCCGAACGACCCCTTCAACTCCTCCACCATCTCCTTCACTCTCTCACCACCGCCGGCCACCTCTGCATCACACCTCCATGTCTCGATGCTCTCTAGCTCTTCCCTCATCTCCTCAGTTTTTGACCTCACCTGTTGAAATTCTCGCATCCGGATCCCCAGCGCAGCTCGTCCCTCTTCTGCTACCATCCTTTGTCGTAAGTTCGCAATGCAGAGTGTCATTTCTAATGCAAAGAATGGAGAGTAGGCCTCACCAACAGCAACCGCAACAAAATGGGACTCGACTACACCGAGTTCCACAGTAGGATCAGGAGGAGGGTGCCAGAGTTCCTCAGCGCGCAAAGCATGCTTCCGAAGCCATTAGACACATCATATCTCGATTCCGCCCATGATGCTTCCTCAAATTTTAATGATGGTTTTCGAAAATCAACAATATGGTGTTGTTGGATTCTAGAAATCAATAACACAGGGTTGATTTTCGAAAACCAAAACAAGTGTTATTGATTTCTGAAAATCAACAATAACATGTGTGTTGTTGGATTCTAGAAATCAATAACACAGGGTTGATTTTCGAAAACCAAAACAGATGTTATTGATTTTCAAAAATCTACAACACCATGTTATTGCTGATTTTCAGAAATCAACAACACGGTATTGCTGAATTTCAGAAATCAACAACACGGTATTGCTGATTTTCGAAAACCGGTAACACAAGTGTTGTTGTTTATCTTTATGGATATGTTTATGTTTATTATTTTTGATATATTACATTGAAACTATATATAATATCTAAAGATAATTTAGTCTGTGATTTAACTTTTCAATCAATAATCTTCATCATTCTCTGTGAGCTCCTTAAGATAAACAAACAAATTGGTCGAAAGATAATACAATCAATATTCTTTCAATAAACAGAAAAAAGGCATAGAACAACTATTATTGATATCAAACACGGACCAACATTAACAATAAGACTAAACAATACAAGGAAGACAACCATTGCATAAGCATGAAACCTAGTAACAAAGAACATGAGTTTGCACGAGTAATTAGGGACTCAAAGTTTCCTTGAAAAGATAGCAGCTAAAGGTGGCTTGATGAGCTCCACAACTAATAGGAAAAGTCATCTCATGCCTTGTTGGAGCCAACTCTCCTTAGGTGAATCTGTGAAACATCTCACTAAAGGATTAAATGTAAAATACCGGAAATAGGCGAATATTAATAAGAGAATTTTCCAGAATTTTTGGAAATTTTTCAGGAATTTTTCGGAGCTCGTATGGACAAGTTAAAGGGGATAAAAACAGGGTCCGGGAAAAACCTGTTTAGACTACCCCATTTTAACGAGGAAAAATTTTCTTTTCCTTTTTATTTCTTTTTCGTCTTTTCTTTATTTCTTTTCCCTCTTCGCCGTTTCTTCCTCCCCCCGCGCGCCCGACGCCCTCCTCCGAAAACCCTAACCGCCGGCCACGACAGTTTTCTTCCTTCCTTCCACTTCTTCTTCTTCTCCTCTGCCCTACGCCAAACCCAATTCTTCTTCCCGAGCCCTCACATTTCCTCCCGACTCCTCTCCGCCCGAAACCAGGCCGCCCGACCTCGCGCGCACGCCCTCACCCCTCTGCCGCCGGCGACGAGAGCCCCGATTCCTCTCATCTGGCCGACGCGGCGTCGACCCTCGATCCACAGCTTTGCCGCCGCTGTGCCCTAGCTTGAAGCCGACGGTCACGGTCCTCTCTCTCTCCGGCGGCCACTGCTTTGCACTCCTCAACCCTAGTGCCGGTCACCGTGTTGTTCCTTTGTGTTGTGCCCTAGCTAGCTTCACTGTGCCGCCTCACCTCTGCTTCTGCCAGTTTTTCGATTATTATCCGATCATCTTCCCTGGCTGACGGCGTGAGCACGAAGTCGTCTAGCAGTGATCTTGGAGGTAGAAGATCTGTTTGATTTCCAGTCATCTTCTTATTTGATTCTTTCCTTGATTTGATTGATTCCAGTGGGTTGTGATGCTCGGTGGAGTTAGAAATTTAGGTGTTGTGGGCTGTTCCTGGTTCCGGCAGCCACTCCATCTAGCTACTCTCTTTGATTTCAGTAGCAAGAGCGACTGAGAGGTTGAGGTAAGATGAGTAGATTTTGTTCTTGAATCTGGTTATTGTTGGTTTTGGATATTCTGTTCTTGATCCGAACAGTGTAGTTTATTCCTAGCTATGTGTTGGATTATGGGTTAGGTTTATGTGATTGTTGAATAGGGTTTTGCCCTAATTTAGGGTAAGAGATTTTTATTTAGCTATTTATAGGAGTGTAGCTAAATAAAATATTTATTTATTGGTGACTCAGGGTTTTGACGCGAGACGAGCATCTCGACGTCCGAGTTGGACCGGATTGATCTTTTCGATTTGGAGACGGGTACTTTGACTTATGTCTTTTGATATGCATAATAATGTGCTTAACATATAACAATGATTGTGTTATCCATTTGTTTCGGTTGGTCACTACATGATATGTTACATGTTTGCTTGTTTACTTATTATGCACTGCATGTTATTATTTACCTGATCATAAATGCTTTAGGTAGTGACCCAACCATATGATACATTATGTTCAGGACCTTGGGTTTATTTGATACTCTATCTGTTTGTGTACCTTCCATTTGATACATTGTCTTGTGGTACACATTTTATATTTATGTATGGAGCATGCTATGCTATTCGTGATATTGCCATGTTTAGTGTCATGCATCATCTTGCATGATTGCATGCTGTGCGATTGTTTGCTCCATTATTGTTGAGCACATCGCCAATTACATGTATCTGTACACACCACCACTCATGGGTTAGTGGTATATCAGACAGGTGTGTGACAATTATGCTATTTGGCTCCGTTGGTCTGGTGACTCAGCGTGGTAGCCGACAGACAGTTCCGCTCTGTTTGGCTCCGTTGGTTTAGTGTAGCAGCGTTGTAGCCGGCAAGCAGTTGGACTTTGTTTGGCTCCGTTGGTCCGCTCATGGGTAGTGTGACTCAGCGTGGTAGCCAGCAGAGATTTCTCTCCGTCATCGTGTACCGGGAGCTGAGAGCATTGCGCTCCCCCATTTATTATTTCGGGGTAGGAGTATGTGTGTACTCCGACAGCATCCCGTCCACTCGGTCACTCATCAGGGGCAGTGATGTCAGAGTGCACGGTTGTCACAGCTCTACCCACTCGGGCTCACCATTGTGTGTGAGATGACTGACTGGCGTTAGGGGTGACCATGTCATTTGCATCATATGCATGATGCATTTATTGCTTGTGTTTGCTGCATTTACTTGCTGCATTTATATGGATGCATATGATTGACATGCATACAGGATTATGACACTCTCGGTCTGACGACCCAATTATCTTTATACCTTGGTCCTGGTTAGTACAGTTTTCTCCTGTTTTTGTTTCAGTTGCATTTATTCTTCTTGTATTCAGGAGACTGTAAGCATGATTAGTGTTGTCTGTTATTTACTTTATTATGCATATCAGTTGTACCTGCTGAGTGTTGGACTCACACCCTCCTCCGTTGATATTTTCAGGTTGAGGTTGTCCGGAGCAGTTCCAGTCGCTAGTCCCCATTGCACGTAGTGCTAGTCCTCTGCTGATCACGAGTTGTTATTTTAGTTTTCTCTATCAAACTATCTTGGTCTTGAAATGTTTTACTTATAGATCTTGTATGAATTCTTATCGTTGATGGATTTTGGTATGATTTGGATATGTTTTACTCCATGCCTGCCTGGACGGCAGAAGAGGTGAGTTTGTCGGATTTGTGTTTTATGAGTGTAGTGGAGTAGGAAAAATCGGATTTGAGCTTTACGAGTGTAGTTGAGTAGGGTTGTTTTCGAGTCATCGTATTACTGTTCTATTTGTTTACTATTAAACTGCGTGGTTGTGTCAGCCAGAGGCTGAAATTTATATTAACTGCGTGGTGATTGTTTTATTATTGTTATTATTCCAGCCGCGTGTGGCTGAGGTATATGGTGATTGTAGAAAGTTTCAGATTGTTCGCTGTACAGGGGAGATGCTGCCGAAATTTCTTCGGACAGGGACTCCTCCGGGGTGTGACATTAGAATTGACTATGAGATCAATCCACCAATAAGCAGATGAGATTTTATAATTGAAAGGTGCCTCACGACCGAAAAGGCTTCATTGCGACACAATGCTTGAGTCTTCAATTGAGACTGGAGCGTCTTCTGTGGAGTGAAAGAAGTATTAAAAGAGAGTCCTTGATATTTTACCTAACATTTATTTAACAATGAACTCTAATAATAACATAATAACACCGGAATAACTTCAAAGGAAAAAAAATAATTGATAGATAATGTTAATATTCCTCAATTTTCGCATATTCTTCACACATTTCTTTTTCGGGCTTCTCAATTTTCATTTCATGATACCCACTACTTCTTTACCCTCCTCATATTCATGTATCTTCTCAATAATTTTCGATGCTTTAGCACCACCAAGCTTATCATTTTATCTACTAGGACAAGATATTTTCTCCTTCGACTCATCAAATCCACAACCATCTGAATTAGTACTCACCTCTAAAAAATCGACGTCCTTCCCTTTCGTGTTCCGGTCGACCCAACTAAGGTTTTTCAAATAAACCATTGTAGCTGCCTCAATCGTCTTCTCATCGTGGCTATTTCTATCAAAGGAGGCTCCTTGATAGTCCTCCTTGTGTGAATCTAATATGAAGTAGTCGAGCACGATGACTCCGTTGTCAGAGTCGTGGCCTATCAAAATCTTTCAATCATGGAACTCGAGATAACCTTCTATGGCGGTTGTGACTCAAGAGTAGAAAGATGAGGAGATAACAGAGGGAGGAGATTGAGAGTGGAAAACAAGGACAATACATCTTTTGGTGCTAATTTTTTGATGAACAAAACAAAAAGAAGGGAGAAGGATAAATAGAAAATGAACTCAACTAGTTTACAGTGGTTGGACAATTATAAAAGTAAATATTAAATGGAGAAAACGTAAAACCACCTGCACATGGTAAATAGCAGTTGAAATTTTAATACGTCCTGTAGCTCTTTAATATAATAATCAAGAATCAATTTTTAAAAACTGAAGATATAAGATTTATTTTATTATGTACTTATAACTTATATATCTATATATATATTTCTCCATATTCTAAAACTGATATTAGGAGGCCGCTAAAATAATAGATTTACATATTTTTTTTATTTAATATGGTCCCTGTCTATAACGGGCAGAAATGAGTCATACACTCATATTATCATTTTAAAATTACAAATATTATTTCTAAACAAGTAAGTCAAATTTTATTTTATCTTATAAATGATATTCTAAAATATTTAATAAATAAAATATAAAAAAAATTACTAAAAATCCATTATAATTACAAAAAATATTTAAAAATTAAAATAATATATATTTTAAATAATTTTTTTGAAAGGATAAATATATAAAATATATATCTATTTTTTATACCAAGTATGAATATTTGTTAGAGCAAAGATAATAATGCTCATCTCAGATAATTTAATATCATCGATCCATTGAAAAATTACTTAAAACATTTTTAGCCCTGTTACATACAAATAGATAAATCATATAGAATATTTTTATTCTAGTACGATAATCTTCTGTACTAGAAAAGTCAAGATATTCAATAGAACATTTTACCCTAACAAGAATTAATTATAAAATTTATTGGTACACTTGTGTAGATAAGTAGTGTGCAAATCCGTAGGGGCTCATATCTGAAAGTTAAGGTGGTGTTTGATTTATGGATTTGGGAATGAGGGAATGGATTCATTCTCAAATTTTGTGTTTGGTTGATGAGAATGAAATCAAAATTTTGGAATGAAACTCAAAAATTTGGGTATGGATGAAACCCACCCCCTCCCTTGGGTTTAGATGAAACTCACCTCCACCCTTAAGTTTTGGACAAAAATACCTTTAGTATATTTGTTTAATTTTTTTTAATTTCACACACTCTCTCCTTGTTCTCTCTTATCATATTTTCTCTCTCCCTATTTTATCATCACACTTTCTCTCTCAACATACTTTCTCTCTCCTCATTCTCTATCATCACACATTATCTATAATTTTCTCTCTATATTCTCTCTCATCATACACTCTCTCCCCTCATTTTCTCTCTCTTCATTCTCTTCCATCACACTTTCTCTCCCATTACACACTTTCTCCTTATTTTTTCATCATACTTTCTCTCTCATCGTACTTTCTCTCTCCTCAATCTTTCTTAGCATACTCTCTCCTCATTTTCTCTCATCATACTTTCTCTCTCTTCATTCTCTCTCATCGCTCTCCTTATTTTCTCTACTCATAATTTCTCACTCATCATACTTTCTCTCTCCTCAGTCTCTCATCACACTTTTTCTCTATTCATTTTTTCCCATTACTCTTTCTCTCTCAACCCACTTTCTCTCTCATCATACTTTCTCTCTCCTCACCCTTTCATTTTCTCTCGTAATACTTTCTCTCTTCATTTTTCCCAACACATTTTCTCTTTCATCATACTTTCTCTCTCCTCACCCTTTCATTTTCTCTCATCACACTTTCTCTCTCTTCATTTTTTCCCCATCACTCTATCTCTCTCAACCCACTTTCTCTCTCATCATACTTTCTCTCTCCTCACTCTTTCATTTTCTCTTATCATACTTTCTCTCACTTCATTTTTTCCATCACGCTTTCTCTCTCCTCATTTTCTCTCATTATACTTTCTCTCTTTATTTTTTCTCATCACACTTTCTCTCTCATCATATTTTCTCTCTCATCATTTTCTCTCATCATATGTTTCTCTCACATTCAATTTTCTCTCCCATCTAATTTTTTCTCTTATTTTGCTGTAAGGGTAAAAAAAGAAATTTAGGTTCATTCCGATTGAAAATATTTAACTAACCAAACATCATTTTTAAGAATGATACCCAAGCTCATACCCATTCCCATTTCATAATATTATGATACCCATTCTCATTCTGATTCCTAGGAGAGAACCAAACGCCCCCTAAGATTATATGTGTAATTTCGCTTTATTAAAAAACACATAATTTACACGTTCTTAACAATTCCACGTGGCTAAAATCCTAATGATGAGAACGGGTCACGGAAGAACACTCGTCGCCACGTCACCGATCCGCTAACCACACCTGAAACGAATCTAGAGCGTACAATCTCAATCCAACGAAGCAAGGCGATCGCCGCTTCCCTCCTCCCACAGTCCCAAATTCCAATTTCTGGAGCCCAAAAACAATCCCTCCCTTTTTCTTCGCAACCAAACCCAAATGCCCTCCCCCTATAAATACCCACCCTCCCTATTCAGGGCTCCCATCTCGATCCCATCGCTTTACTTCTTCTGCAGCAGCCTTCGCGATTCCTGATCCAGATCGTCACCATGTCCGGCCGCGGCAAGGGAGGCAAGGGGCTCGGCAAGGGCGGCGCTAAGCGCCACCGCAAGGTCCTCCGCGACAACATTCAGGGTATCACCAAGCCGGCGATACGCCGCCTCGCCCGCCGCGGCGGCGTCAAGCGCATCAGCGGCTTGATCTACGAGGAGACCCGCGGCGTACTCAAGATCTTCCTCGAGAATGTCATCCGCGACGCCGTGACCTACACTGAGCACGCTCGCCGCAAGACGGTCACTGCCATGGACGTGGTCTACGCCCTCAAGCGGCAGGGGCGGACCCTCTACGGGTTCGGAGGCTAAGCCCTTTCGCAAGCTCGCTATCCATGGTGCTCGTTCTTCAAGTTACTATAACTCTTTGTTTAGATTTGCACGAATTAATTGTTTAGCTCGCTATGAAGCTGAAATCCTAAAATGAATAGGCCTTTTTGCCGAGCTCTCATTTGTTGATCTTTTGAAAGGAGTAGAAATTCAATTTGAACAATAAAAACTAGTATGTCTATAGATCACAACCAAACATAGAAAAAATGATGCAAATATATATCTTTTGCTAAATGGTAGATTAATATTACATTTGAAATCCAAAACATTTCGCTTTGGTCTCTTTTCAATATGAATGACAAACGAAGAGTCTGAACGACATGTTCTCAGCAATCATGCAATATAGAAACTAATTTTTTATGTACAAGATAGAGATAAATTAGTTTATTCAATTGATCACGATTCACGAAATGACCAAGATCCTGTTCCATCTTTTAGAAGAAATGGGAAATTGTATAATTGCTTTGAAGAAATTTTCCAAAGCAAAGCTGAATCAATGGATGATTTATGTCAAAGAGAGTAGAATGACTCTTCTTGCAGCTCCAACAAGAACAAGCCTCAATCCCAATTGCACTTGCAAGCTTTTGTGGCGGTCCGAAATTTTGTTTGCAAAGTGAAGATTGTTTTAAATTATGCATACTGGATTAACTGCCACAACCATGCTGAGTGCCAATCAGGCTACCTGAAAACTCTATCATTGCAATCTTTCTGAAATCAGTGTGCCATGTCTTGCTTCTCTCACCAGGCGTTTCAGACTGAATTGTAACTCGAGATCTTCCATCAGTTAGATTTTAGAAACCACATGTTATAGTAAGCAATTTGCCTTGCTTCTCAACTTAAGAGCCAATTGAGAAATATATTGAATGTATAAAGAAGATAAGTCCTATATTTTTGAGATCAATGATTCATTCACTGACCAAGAAAATACATACAAGGACTCATACCATACCTGATTCTGCAAAAGGAGAAAAGAAACTTGCAGTGAAAAACTAACAGATTATACGAAGAAGATGATTATGAGAATTGACATACCAGCTCAAGGGGTCCAAATGTAGAAGAAAGCAAATGTAAACAGCACCACAAAAATCACAGCTTCACCAGTACAATTTAAGAAAGCAAACAAAGGTGTTTGACAGAACTGTAAGGTTATATATTGCTTTTCCCCCCTCCCAATCTGACACACACCCCCTCTTCTTCTCCCTCTCTCCCTGCCAAATGACGCATGTAGCCCCCTCCTCTTTTTTTTCCTTTTTTTTTAATTTCACTTAATTTTTATTTAGTTTTAATTTTTTAATTAATTTTGTTTAAAAATAACTCTCAGTATATTTTAAATTTTCTTTTTTAATTAATTTAATTTATTATTTTTTATCAATACTTATTTTTTCAGTTTTATATAAATTTTATTTAGTTTTTATTTTTTAATTAATTTAATTTATTAATTTATTTAGTTTTATTTTTTAATTAATTTTGTTAATTATTTTTCATTAATACTTATATTTTTAAAATTTTATTTAAGTTTTATTTTTAATTAATTTTATTTATTATTTTTTTAATATTTATTTCTTTAATCAATTTTATTTATTATTATTGTTATCAAATTTTTTTAATTTTATATAATTTTTAAATTACTCCTTTCCTGTAAATTATCTTCCTAATTTGACACTTAAATTATCCTCATCCAACTATTGATACATGTCATAATCTTCTCTCCCTTTAAATCATCCCTCCCTCGAATCATTGACATGGTTAGAGGATGGGTAATTTAAAGAGGGTGAGAGATTCTGACATGTGTTATGTGTCAATGGTTGGAGGGAGGGATAATTTAAAGGAAGAGAAGATTATGACATGTGTCAATAGTTGGATGAGGGATAATTTAAGTATCAAATTAGAAAGATAATTTACAGGAAAAGAGTAATTTAAAAATTATATAAAATAAAAAATTTTAAAAAATTTGATAATAATAATAATAAACAAAATTAATTAAAGAAATAAAACTAAATAAATATTAAAAAATAATAAATAAAACTTAAATAAAATTTTAAAAATATAAGTATTAATGAAAAATAATAAACAAAATTAATTAAAAAATAAAACTAAATAAATTAATAAATATATATAAGTATTAATGAAAAATAATAAATAAAATTGATTAAAAAATTAAAATTAAATAGAAATTTAAAAATATATAACTATGAATGAAAAAATTAATAAATTAAATTAAATTTAAAAATAAAACTAAAAAAATCAAAAAAAAAATCAAAAAAGATAGAGGGGCAGAACAGACATTTAAAGGGGAGAGAGAGAGGGGGGAGGGGAGGTGCGCGTGTCAGGGGAGGGGGGAAAAGCAATTTACA
Organism: Zingiber officinale; assembly: GCF_018446385.1. Classification (NCBI taxonomy): domain Eukaryota; kingdom Viridiplantae; phylum Streptophyta; class Magnoliopsida; order Zingiberales; family Zingiberaceae; genus Zingiber; species Zingiber officinale. The sequence continues at coordinate 136,067,597 of NC_055992.1, forward strand.
TTGAAAAAGGATTCAGAAGACAGATGAATTGCTTTACTCAATTAGGAGTAATTTGTGCTTCATAGGTGTAGTGATCCTTGGTGTAGAATATATACTCGTTATCAGAAGATGCTAAGACTTTGATCCAAGGAATTTGCTTAATGATGTTCCAATTCTCATTGCCCTGGAGACAACTCTTCAGCAGTTGCAAATTGCTCTGCATCTCAAACTTCCTCAAACTCCTGTGGGTGGTAGCTGTGTTGCTGCTCGATCAAACCTGGCAACCACTTGTGGGAGTTGATCTGTTGCCTCTGAACATATCAATACCAAATGCAACTTATATGTAACTTATACTCGTTGACGAGTCACTTCTTAAAAAACACTATATTTTCTTCATTTTAGAAACATTTTAAAGGCCCAGAAGCCTTTTCAAAACCTTAATATATTAATACGGTAGGATGATGAATCACAAAACCTAATAGTAAAATAGTAGCAATAATAATAGAAAATTAAACTTGAAGGTTGCAGAAAAATGGAATACACTTGTTGCCTTAAAAATGTTGTAGAACGAGTGTTGGATGAAAACATGAAGGATTTTTGATGCTCTAATCAAACAATATTTGAGTTTCTTTTATAGTTATTGATTGATATCCATACAATTGTTATTGTTGATCGGTCAATTGGTTTGGTAGTTTTGCTCATTATCCATAATGAATTTTATTTGATTGTTTACAAGTTTTAATTGATTGTATCTGTCTATTACTTTCATTAGTCAATTGATTATCGCATATCAATAGTCTCACCCATGATATATAGTTATATTTTGTGTGAATCTAGACGTATTCAGTCACTGATTATAAAATCATGATTGAGTCAGTGGCATCTCCTCGGATGGGTCTAGTGACTGACGCATGAGGTGTTGCACTATGAGGTCTGGGGTTCGAATCTCGACAAAGTCGAGGTAAATGTCTCCCTTATGTGCTAGTCAATATTCCAAAGGCTAGTAGCCGTCCGTGATTTACCTCCTCCGTGTTGGTCTTGGGACGGGTTGGCGGGGACGCTGGGGGCGAGCATATTGACCTTTTTGCCACCATGATTGAGTCGGTGGCCGCCCCCTTGTGATGGTCTAGTGGCTAGCACATGAGGTGTTGCCACCATGAGGTATGAGGTTCGAATCTTGACAAAGTCGAGGTAAATACTTCCCTTATGTGCTAGTCACTATTCTAAAGACTAGTAGTTGTCCGTGATTTACCTCCTCCGTGTTGGCCCTGAGACGGGTTGGCGGGGGCGCTGGGGGCGAGCGTATTCACTTTTTGCTATCATGATTGAGTCGGTGGCCATCATGACAATGGTGCAGTGGTAAGATGCTTTCTTAATGTCTTAGGGAAGCAAATTTGCCTCTTGGGAACTAATTGTACTATGCTCTGGGTATTTTCTCAGTTTCATATCTAAGGATCGAGTCTTAGTTTCAGCGAATTAACTGATGAATTTCTCTTAATGAACTGTCAACCTATAAATGTTAGACTAATAGACCGCCCGTTGAGAGTGCTTCCCGATTTATTCTGGTGGCTAATGGGAAACTTCTATCGGTCGTGTCAGTCACCCCTAGGATTAGTTAACCTGGATATTTGATGCCAACTAAAAAATAAAATAATAATAATTAATTAAAAAAATATTGAGCTAGTGAGAAACTTTAGTGGAGTTAGATCGATCACTTTCGAGTTAGTTGATATAAGTTGGATATCTAATACCAACTAATAAAAAAAAATTGAATCTTATGGATTGAGATTTGACTGTCCTCATTGTTTAAACACATCATTTATTTGACTGTATCATTAAAAATAAGCTATTAGTCAACTGATATTGGGTTTATCGTAACAGTCTTATCCTCTAACATAATCTTTTGTTGATCTTATCGTCATCAGTTGATTAATTCAAATTTCTGTTTGTACTTCTGGGATTAAATATCATGTCGACCTCGATTCACTTCTTTTGTCAACTTATTGATGTTTTATGTAACACCAGTAATGCTAATACAAAGATAAACTTGACATAGAAATTAGCCTAATATGAAACTACCTTTAAACTTTTATCAACTACATCAAAACTTGAACGTCTTGCAAGATAAACTTGCACATGCATATTTGGCATAGAAATTAGCCTAATATGAAACTAACTTTAAACTTTTATCAATACGTCAAAACTAAGGTCTTGTTCAACCATTTGGTGTTTGATTGCATCAACAAATGACATATCTAGTAATAGATTATCTTTATCATGATCATTATCGTAATTGATATAGACAGTCTTTATGTTTGAAATTAGTATACTTTTTTTTTATTGGATTGGCATGAAATAACTTTTGTAAAGGCGATTCAGACCTGCCATGGGATGAAACTGGTTTAATGTTTTGTTATGCAACTAAAGCCCAAAAAATGAATTGATCCTTTGGTGATCCAACTATAGAAGTAACTAACAGGAAACATAAATAAGAGCCTGAATAACTTGTTCTGACAAATCATATAACAATGAAACTATTTTCAGGGTACAAAATAGGGATAAATAAGACCTTAACTCATTACTTAATTCAAGTGAACACATGATTATGATGACCACGATCCCTTTTCCATAGTTCAGAACAAATGAAAATGGTAGAATTGCTTTTCAAAAGCCACGCTGAATCAATGCATGATCAATCTCGAAGAGAAAGAATAATAATGTTGTCAAAAGTGCTTCAGTTTCTACTTGAGAACTTGTCTTCACTACTACTACCACCACCACCACCACCACCAACAACAACAACAAGGCTGAATCCCAATTGTAGCTGCAGGCCTCCTTTGTAACTCTAAAGTTTCGCTTGCTTGCGAATCGGAGATGGCTGGGGTATGCATATCTGAAGACTGCCACAGACATGACAAGTGCAAATTAGACCACATGAAGCTGCAACATTGCAATCTTTCTCAACTGTATCTCATCCTGATTTGTAACTGAAGATCCTCCATCACTTGGTCTTTTGAAATACACTTCTATAAATTGATTTGTTTCTCTGACAAATCGACACCCTGCAGCATGTTAAAGTAAGCCGTTTGATGCATCTTAACCTAAGAAAGACAAGTAACTCCAAGGATGAAGTTGAAGGTGATATTACCAGTTCAATTCCAAATGCAAACAGCACCATAGAATCACACCTTCACCAATACAATTGAAGAAACACACAAAGTGATCGGTGCTTTTGCTGACGCCATCCTGCAGAAAGAAAGGTGATTGAAATGACTAAAAGGTTGTATGTGACGGAGGGCTTTGAAGATAGATGAATCACCTTATTCAATCAGAAGCAACATGTGGATCATAGTTGTAGGGCTCTTTGGTGTAGAGTATGTACCCTTTGACCTAAGAGGTGGTTGAGAAACAAATAGATGTATATATATATAAAAAAAGGACAGGTCCTATATGAATATGTTCATTACATCTTGATACAGAAAATAGATACGTACAGACTTGCAAATGCATACAACACGATACAAATCACACTTTCACCAGTACAATTGAAGAAAATGCAAACATAAATACATACAAATAACACATTCACCAAATGTAAAGTAATCAAACCAAATGTAGAAAGAAGCAAACGCAAACAGCACCATACAAATCACACCTTCATCAATACAATTGAAGAAAGCATAGCTTTTTTTGACACTATCCTGCAAAAACAAACAAAGGTCTTTGAAAGAATTGTATGGTTACACGGGAAGGAGGAATCAGAAGAAGATAGACGAATTGCCTTACTCAATTAGAAGGAATGTTTGTATCATAGTTGTAGGGATCCTTGGTGTATCGGATGTACTCTTTGCTGGAGTATGTCTGTATTTCGACAACAGGAATATGCTTGAGAATGTCCCAATTCTCATTGCCTTCGAGACAGCTCATTAGCAGTTGAAGATTGCAGGCCATCTCAAACTTCTTCAAACTCCTGTGACTGCTGGCCATGTTGTTATGCTGCTCGATCAAGTCCATGAACCACTGCGGGAGCTGCTCCATTTCCTCTGAACATATCAACACCAAATGCTGCAGCTTGTCGAGATTCTCCACGCACTCCAAATTGCCACATTCGATTACCACGAGAGATCTTAATGACGAGATGTTGGATATCTTCTTCAACCCTCTGCATTTTGCGACCTCAAGCCTGTAAGCCAAGGTGATGTTGTTAATCTCACCTAGCTCATATGTTCGAAGCAGGCCCAGTTGGTTGAGGTTGGTGGCTCGGTGGAGTCCGTCAGGAAGAGCTCTTAGCATTGGGCAGTCGATAATAGCACATTCCATGAGACTTGGAAACAACTTCACTGAAAGAGGTGCTCCATTGAATGTCCACTCCTCCCATCTGGGCATGTCTTCGAATCGGAGCGCTTCAAGTTTGGGAAATGCAGAGCTTCTCGATCCGAGAAATTGAGACCCAATGGTCGTTATGGCGTTTGCACTTTCAATACGGAGGTACTTGAGCTGAGGCAGTGTGCCCAAGGGAAGAAGCTCCACACAACACGGCAAACCAAGAAGCATCAAATATGTCAAGTTTGGAAAAGATTCGGCCAAGGAAGAGGATGTCATCCAACTCGGGAACTGTCGGCCAGGGTAGTCATAGAAGTGAAGGTGGACCAAGGTTGATGAAGGCTGAGACATTTCATTGCATATCCTCTCGGCTTTACTGATTTGCTCCTCATTCCATCCTTTTTCTTCTTCCTCACCATCCACCTCCTCATTTTCGTCTTCTTCTTCCTCACCCTCATCCTCCACCTCCTCATTTTCGTCTTCTTCTTCCTCTTTAGTTTCAGTTCGTTGTCCAGAGCCATCATCCTTGCCATCACCATCTTCTTCTTCATTGGCTTGAGCATCGTGCCCTCCACCATTGTCATCTTCCTCCTCATCTGGTCGCATCCATGACAACGTAAGGTCCTTAAGAAATGGCTTGTTTGCAAGTGCAGAGGCTCCTTTTTCTGCCCTCTCAAGCCTCAGAATGATTAGGACTCTCAACTTGGAGAGATTTTTCAGCTCTTCTAAATCACAACCTTCTTCAGAGGTTGAGTCATTCTGTCCAATCATAAATCCGTAAAGGCTATAGATATTTTCCAGTTTCCCAATTCCCTTGGGCACATAAGTGAGCAGTGGACAGCCAATCATGTTAAGCCATCTTAGATTATGCAACTTAGTGATGGACACAGGAAGTCTTTCCAAGAACTTACACCTTATGATATTCAGACTCTGAAGGTTTACAAGGTTCCCGATAGTTGTCGGAATCTCACGAATATTTGTTCCATCGAGATCTAGATATCTTAAATGCAACAATTCTCCAATGCAATCTGGAATCTTTTCAATTGATGTTTCTGAGAGATCCAAAACTCGCAAACACAGTAATGCTCGCACAACACTATCTTCAATTGTCTTGGTTTGAGGGGAGTCCGTGAGAATTAGAGTTCTCAAACAAGCTTGTCTTAGAATTTGAGCCGGTAACACTAGCATAGGCCCCATACAAGAGATTGACAGCCGTCGAACTTTCACATTATCATCTGCTTTGAATTCTCTACCATGTCGATATAAAATCCCTTCCTCTCTCATTAAATTTGCACAAAGTGATCTGAAGTGATCGTGCATAGAGAAGAAACTCTTGGACAATTCATCCTTTTTAGCTTCTAAGAGATTCCTACCAAGTAACTCCCTGTAAATCTCCTCCCCTAGATCTTCCAATGTTCTCTGGTTTTGAGTTGGAAGATCCCTCCTCCAGTTATCTTCTTCACTCATAATAAGACCTTCAGCAGCCCAAAACTGAACAATCTCCATAGAAAACATATCTTTTTGAGGGTACAAGGAGCAATAGAGAAAACATTGTTTGAATCTAGATGGTAAGTCTTCGTAACTCAAATATAAAGGTCTTAATTCTTCCTCAATCTGATCCATATTCCATGCATCACTTTCAAGAACTTCCTCCCATTTTGCTTTGTTTTGATGGTACAGAACCCCTGCAATAGCTTTAATCGCAAGAGGCAAACCATCACATTTGTTGACAAGTTTAATTCCTATTTCTTCAAAGCTTGATATCTCGTCTTCATCTCCTTCAACATCAAATATTAAATGTTTAAGCAAAGTCCAACCACTTTCTTCATCCATTTTTTCAACTGGGTGTATATATCTAGGTTTCATTAGCATTACGACCTTTTCTTTTCTAGTGGTAACTAATACTGTACAACTTATTGCACTTTTCATTATAGGTTTTCTCAAGAAATCTGTCCACACAGATGAATTCCATACATCATCTAGGACAATGAAAGTATTTCGTGTGAGAATAGACACGAGTTTATTTTCTAATTCTGCTTTACTTTTTCCTTCAAAATTTTCTCCTTTGGTTTCACTTCCTTCGTAAGACCTAATTAACTTTTTTAGCAAATCAGACTCTGTGTAAATTTTAGAAACATATAACCAAATTCTTTTTGGAAAATTATCTTTGATTCGTTCATCCTCGAATATTTTGCTTGCTAGAGTGCTCTTTCCGATTCCCCCCGTTCCTACAACTCCGAAGACACGACATTTCTTTGGGTTTTTCTCGAGTATCAAATTAACTAGTGCCTCAATAGCATTTTCTATCTGTGTTCCTACAATATCTCCTTCGACTTGTAGGTGAGAGGTCTCATCTGCAATCACTGTATCAACATTTTTAACCGCTTCTTTGGTTGCTCGATCCAGGTAATTTGTTATGACAATATCTTTTTTTAGATCCTCTAACTTATTATTCAGTGCTATAATTTGATTGGCAATATTATGACGATATTTAAGGCACTGAAAGCATGAAAAGAGATAGCTCCAAGGGATGCTTACAGTAGATGAACCTGATAAAGCTCGAGCTTTCAATAACTTTCCTCCTTTAATCATACAAATATCAATAATATCATCGGCATCATACATAATATCTTTCAACTTTCGCGCCCAGATGTCAATTTCATGATTTATACGCCTCTTTTGCTCTACTTGTTGGAGATAGTCATTGATTGTCCCCAACCTTTTTGAAGGGATTTAATCTCTTTATTGATGCCTAGCACCTTGAAGATCTCTGTCTCCACCATGTTCGCTGTGCCCGTCAAGAATTTTGAGACAAAGAAATCTAAGATCAGTGCCATTCTTGGTGGAAGGAAGAGGAAAAGGATCACAAGTTGTAGGGATTGTTTTTTGTTTTGCATGGAGAAGAGCTAGTGCCCTAATATATAGACTCCAAACAATTAGAGCAATGACATTAATTTTCTATTTTAAAGTAACATATGCTTCTATTATGAACAAAGTATTGATGCTGGATGTTGAATAATTAAACCTAAAAGAAATTTTAACTTTAATGTTAATTTGCTATATTAAATATTATTTTAGCACATGTACTTACAAACTTAAAAGTTTAATATATTCATGTAAAGTAGAGTGACTATAATCATTGAGATAAACATCAATAAATAATGAATAATGAATACTAATTGAAATGCTACTTCCATTTTGTTTAGTAAACACAATTTTCTTTTTTCTTTTCCATTATTTATGGAGGAAAAGGACGGGAAGTACACAATTATGTAATAAATAAATAGAGTGCATATACCCTCCGTTTAAATTATTCTTTTGTACAAGCTCTTCCTCTCATCTAAAGAAAGGGTCTTCCTCTCTTCTAAGGAAAGGATTTAGCATCAAGAAAAGTTATGATTTGGCATCAAGAAAAGGTAAAAGGTAAAGAAGATTCTATTTTATATATTTTTAATAATATTAAGAAAAGAATCCTTTAAAAACTATTTTAGTAGCAAATGAATTCACACATTGTGTACACTTTCATGTACAACATCAATAAAGTAAAAATGTAAACGAAGGCTAAGATGTCCTTTGGAATAGGAAATAGATTGAAGAGAGGGATTTTAATTTGTAAGGAAAGAAGGATAGTTACTTTGATAGAATCAATATTAGGATTTGACACTCGATATTTTCTAGCTATTCAAGTCAAATCTTTGTGTGAATTACTTGTTGAATTGTCAACTCCACCTTGATGAAATATGCAAAAGTGAAAGTGAAGACGATATGGACTCAATTGGTCTTCAAGTGTCAAGTGACAACTAGGGAATGGAACATTATTAGTATGTTTTTGGCGTCCTAATATAATTAGGGAATGTAGCATTATTATCTTGTCTCCTCAATATATTTATAAAGAAAAATTTATCGATGTTAATTAGTTAGTTACCCTTTTCATCTAATATACAAAATGGCAACATGCCCTTCTCATCAAAAACTTACACCAACAAACCATATATCTAGTAATAGATTGACTTAGTCATGATCATTACCGTAATCGATATGAACAATCTTTGTGCTTTGAATTATTATAACTTTTCTTATTGGATTGGCACAAATTCCCTTTTGTAAAGGTGATGTTTTTGTTTTGTAACTAAAGCCCAAAATGAATTGGTCCTTTGATGAGGTTAGATTTTTCATTTGGGCTATGACCCAACTATTAACGTATCTAAAAGGAAACATAAACGAGAGCATGAATTGCTTGTTCAGAGGAATCGTGCAACAAAGAAACTATTTTCAGGGTTAAATTATAAGACCTTATCTCGTTACTTAATTCAAGTAGCACATGATCATGATGACCAGGATCCACTTTCCATAGTTTAGAACAAGTGAAAATGCTAGAATTGCTTTGGAATAAATTTTCAAAAGCCATGCTGTGAGAGAGAGAGAGAGCGAGAGAGAGCATAATGCTGTCTCAAAAGTACTTCAATTTTTCATTTCATTGTAAAAAAACATGAATATGGGACGATCTATTTGACCTCATGAAAATTTTCATCGGTTATCAAGAAAAATTAAAAAGTGCTCATGATGGGTGACCCATAAGCCCAACTTCTCATGATTATGTGCTCTATTTGAAGGAAAAATCCTTATAAATGTGTTATAGTTGGGATTGAACCGCAGATATTTGGGTGACAACTTGACGTCCTTCCACCGTACAGTAGCCTTGCGGACTATAAACTTTCTCATTTTCATTGTATGATAGTAAAAGGTGGCTCCACATGGGGGTCTGTGAAAAGGTAAATCAGGAAGCGTTGTTGACTAGTGCAAGGGAGAGATTTTTTTTCTCGATTTTATTGAGATTTGAATCCTGGTCTTATAGTAATAACTTTGTTATGTAATAACCAATTCAACCCTACCTAGAGGTTTCTCATTTTCATTGTAGCACTCGTGTTAGGTGTATTGATGGCCATATTATTGATCATCATTGGCGAAATTAAACAGCAGGATTTTGGACATGTTGACCTTGAATTGAGTCTGTATTATTCTTGGTTTAGACCAATGTCTGTGCTTGCTTCTATTCAGTGGAATTGAATCAAATCCTAAACCTTTCTTGTCTTCCTCTCTGAGGCTGGAAGCACTGGAAACAAGAAGCCATCCACTCATATGATACTTGAAATCTGGTGTATTCCTATGTATGGTGTTTGTTATGGCCACGGTATGAAATGCCTGTACACTAGTGATGACTATACCTGTTGAATTTACCTTCAGAAACCACATCCTGTTGCATGCTAAAGTAAGCAATTGGCTTGCTTCTCAACCTAAAAGACTGTTGAGAAACATATTGAATGTAGAAAAAAGATAAGTCCTATATGAATATCTTCATTACACCCCGAGATCGATGCCTCATTCACTTACAAAGAAACTCCAGATAGAGATTTACATACCTGATCCTGCAAAAAGAGACAGAAAAGAAAAAACCAACCGATTGTATGAAGAAGATAATTATGAGAATTGACTTATGAGTTCAAGGGATCCAAATGCAGAAGGAAGCAAATGTGTAGATAGGTGGTTCATATTTGGATGAGGTCAATGCAATTGATGTTATGGAAGAAAAATCTATTAAGATTTTTTGTAATAAAATTCGGTTGTGATTTTATATAACAAAATTTTGTTATAATTTTTCATAATAGAATTCTGTTGCGATTTTTTATAATAAAATTCTGTTATGATTTTATCGGGTCTGGATTTATACATTATTTATAGGGATCATTGTAAATCTATTGTACAACAATAATCATAAGAATCATGTAATGTGATTCTCATGTGTAGAGAGAATTCTAATAAATCTTCGGCCGTTTTGTGGAATAGGCACATTGCTGAACCACGATAACTCTTTTTCTTTCTTTTTTTCTCCTTCCTCGTGTTTGCTCTCCTTTTATGCGTCTTTGTCTTGTTGCTCTGTGCGATCTCTTTTCTCTCTTTATCTTTTTCCACACGTTAGAGGTTGAGAGGTGTCGCCCCTTTTTTACGCAACAATTAGTATCAGAGCTGTAGATTTTGGCAGATTTCTTCAACATGTCGGGGACGACTTCTGCAAAGTTTGAAATGGTGAAGTTTGATAGAACCGGAAACTTCAGATTATGGCAGAGAAGAGTCAAGGACTTGTTGGTGCAACAAGGTATGATGAAGGCGCTAGGAGAAAGGAAACCGGAAAGCATGGAGAGATCAGATTGGGAAGAACTTCAGACGAAGGCAGTAGCAACAATTAGGCTTTGTCTTACAGATGATGTGTTGTACCATGTCATGGACGAGGAGTCATCGGTGGCAGTTTGGTAAAAGCTGGAAAGTCGATACATGTCAAAGTAATTAACAAACAAGCTGTATCTCAAGCAGAAATTATTCCGGTTGAAGATGACAGAAGGAACTGATCTGAGCCAGCACATCAACGTATTCAATCATATTGTGAGCGATCTGAAGCGGGTTGATGTGATGATCGAAGATGAGGACAATGCGCTAATGTTGTTGAATTCTCTACCCTTATCTCCTACGTACGAGAATTTGCTTACTACTTTGATGTAGCACATGGAACTCTTAAATTGAAGGAGATCACAGGTGAGTTGCTAGATTTTCACCAAAGGAAGAAAACAAGCGATGAAGTTTCTTAGGGAGAAGGACTCGTGGTAAATAGCAACCAAGAGCGTGGTAGGAGCAAATCTCGACATGGATCAGGTAACAACAATAAGGCTCGTTCTAAATCGAGAAGGAAGAAGGTGATCACGTGCTACAAATGTGGAGGCAAAGGTCATATCAAGAGAGATTGTCTAGAGATAAAGAAATATGTTGTAGAGAACAAAGGTAGTTCAACAAAGTCTGCAAATATAGTTGAAGAAGAAAATTCAGAGAGCGGTGATGGAGATATGCTATCAGTTATGTCAAGTTCGGAGCAGCTGACGGATGAATGGATTTTAGACTCTGCCTGTTTATATCACATGACTCCAAACAAGGATTGGTTTGACACCTATAGGGTAGTGGATTCTGGTTCAGTGTTGATGGGAAATGATGTGTCATGCAAAGTTATTAGCATAGGAAATGTCAAAATCAAGATGTTTGATGGTGTGATTAGAACTTTATGTGATGTCAGATATATACCAGAGCTAAGGAAGAATTTGATCTCACTGGGTACATTGGATGATATTGATTGCAATTATAAATCAGTGAGCGGGGTGATGAAGGTCAGTAAAGGAGCTCTGACAGTAATGAAAGGACAAAAGATAGCAGAAAACATCTACAAATTGATAGAGACTACAGTAGTCAGACAGTACAATCTTGTGGCATATGCGTCTAGGACATATGGGTGAATGTGGGATGCTAGAACTTCATAAGAGAAATTTATTGAAGGGTGTTAAGACATGCAAGCTTAAATTATGCAAATTTTGTGTTCTTGGGAAACAGAATAAAGTGCAATTCAAGACGGCAACAAACAAGACGGAGGGGATTCTGGACTACGTACATATGGATCTCTGAGGACCGGCCAGTGTAACATCACGTGGAGAGCACTTGTATTTTGTAAGTTTTACTGATGATTTCTTATGAAAGGTTTAGGTATACTTTATGCGCCTCAAATCTGGAACTTTTGTAAATGTTAAATTGTGGAAAACTGAAGTGGAGAATCAGACCGGAAGAAAAATCAAATGCTTTAGGTCAGATAATGAGACTGAGTATATAGATCCAAAGTTTTAGGAATTTTGTGAGCAACATGAAATAATAAGGTATTTCTCAATTCATAGGACACCTCAGCAGAACGAGGTAGCGGAAAGGTTGAACAGGACAATCATTAAGAAGACAAGATGTCTCAGGCTGAATGCAGGGCTTGCAAAGAATTTCTGGGCGGAAGCGGTTAACATGACATGTTATCTCATTAATAGATCACCAAGGGCAGCACTAGAAGGCAAAATATCAGAGAAGTATAGATAGGGAATCAGGTAGATTACTCTTATATTCGAGTTTTTGGATATCCAGCCTATATGCACATATCTAGTGAGGATAGATTAAAACTGGATGCAAACTCACAGCAGTACATTTTTCTGGGATATCAGAAGGAGTTAAAGGCTCCAAGCTTTGGGATCCTAAGGCACACAAGGTGGGGATCAGCAAAGATGTGGTGTTTGATGAGAAAACTATGCTACAACGTACTCAAGAAGAAGGAAAGGAAACACCACAAAGCAACATGGAGAAAGATGTTATGCAGGTGGAGCTAGAGAATCATGACTCCGATGATTCTAGCTTAGAGCACATGGAACATTGCACTATAGCTGGTGGCAGAACGAGATGAGTCGTAAAACCACCCACCAGATACAGATTTGAAGACTTGGTATCTTATGCGCTTATCACATGTAGCGGAGACCCTACTGTTGGGATCCTTCGTACGGCTAGAGAGGGGGGGTGTGAATAGCCGACCCCAATCTTTCTCGTTTCTTCCTACGATTAGGTTAGCGCAGCGGAAATACAAAGTAGAAAGAAAACAGGAGAAGAAAATCAAACCTTAACACAGCGATGTACGAGGTTCGGAGATGATACTCCTACTCCTCGGCGTGTCCGTAAGGTGGACGAGCCCTATCAATCCGTCGGTGGATGAGTCCCCGGAGAACCGGCTAATATCAACTCCTTGTGGGTGGAGAAACCTCGCCACAATCACTTGCAACAGCAAGCTAAGAGTACAAGAGAATAGCAAGAACAAAATGAATGTAAAACAAACAAGCTTGCCTTCTCGTCGATTGGGGTCCCGGATGAAGTAGCAACTCCACGGACAGATGCAACAGCAAGCCAGTCGAGAAAACTGTCGGGGAAGCTCACGCGAAGCTTCAGCAGCGGTTGAGCTCAGCAAAGCTCGGAGCACCAGAAGAAGCAGAAGCTTCAGGCAGGAGAGAACTTCCAGAAGAAAGAAGGAGTGTAACGCACAGCAGATGCCCCCGATCCTTTATACCTGCGAAGAAGAAACAGTGAAGAAACTAGCCGTTGCGTCGCAACGGCTAGGACCCTGATCGGTCCACGGACCGATCGGAAGGATGGATCGGTCCACGACCGATCCCTTCCTTTCCTTCTCGCGATGCTCGTCTCGATCGGTCACAACGGCTAGAACCCTGATCGGTCCGTGGACCGATCAGCCGCCTTTTTTCTTCGACGGTCACCGATCGACAAGAACCGAAGAGCTTCGTTGATCTCGATCGGTCACCGCACCGATCAAAGAAAATATCACCGGATCGGTCCGGTGACCGATCCGAGCTTGGTTTTGCCCAAACCAAGTTCCAAGACTTCCAAACCAATATCCGTCAACCTTGACCTATTGGTACTTCATCCCTAGCATCCGGTCACTCCCTTGACCGCTAGAACTCCTCGCCAAGTGTCCGGTCAATCCTTTGACCTACTTGGACTTTCCAACACCGTAAGTCCGATCATCCCCGATCCATCTGGATTTTCCTTGCCCGGATTCACTCACCAGACTTTCCACACCGCCTAACATCCCGCTTAGGACTTTCTCATTGCCTAACATCCCAGTTAGGACTTTTCCACCGCTCGCTTCACTCACCAGACTTTCCAACCGCCTAACATCCCAGTTAGGACTTTCCACTCGCTGCCTCACCAGGACTTTCCAACCGCCTAACATCCCAGTTAGGACTTTCCACGTCTCCACTCACTGTGACTTTTCCCGTGCCAAGTCTCCATACTTGGACTTTTCGCGCGCCAAGCTCCCTGCTGGACTTTTCCAGGCCAAGTCTCCATACTTGGACTTTTCCAATGCCAAGCTCCCGCTTGGACTTTTCCGTGCCAAGCTCCTCTTGACTTTTCAAGTCAGTCAACCAGTCAACCTTGACCTAAGGTTGCACCTACAATCTCCGAACACCTATTCTTGTCAAACATCAAGATTACAACTCTCTTCTCGTCAAACATCGTCAAACATCAAAACACAACTCGAGTCAGGTCAACTCGAGTCAGGTCAACCAAGTCAACCTTGACCTAAGGTTGCACCAACAATCTCCCCCTTTTTGATGTTTGACAAAATCCAAAATCAAGTTAGGTTAACCCGATAACCTAACTTAGGTTTTCCAACCATCTTCCAATGTCCAATGTTCTTTTCTTGAACATTCTCCGGACATTCTCCCCTTAGGTTAACCCGATAACCTAACTTGGGTTCTCCAATAATTCTCCCCCTTTTTGACACACATCAAAAAGAAAAAGAGGGTATCAAGGTCAAGAGTTTCTTCCTAATGAAAGTCCCATACCTTTCATTGAAACTCTTAAATTCCCCTTGATACTAAACTCAACAACCAACTTAGTGATAATCCCATATCACTAATCCTTAAAAGTCTTTTGGAGTAAAAACTCCCCCTAAAATTCAACTCCCCCTTGACAATTAGGTAAAACTTCCCCTAAAGGTCAACTCCCCCTTGACCATTGCACCAACAATGTCTCGGCGAGTTTCAAACCTTTAGAAATCCACAAAACCCAACTTCCAGCTGAAATTTCAGACCAACAGCTGAAAATCAGAAACTGGCACGCACTGATCGGTCCCCAGACCGATCAGAATCCCCCTGGATCGGTCCCCAGACCGATCCACGCTTCACTGATCGCACTGGATCGTCACTGATCGGTCACCAGACCGATCAGAACTTCCCTGGATCGGTCCGGTGACCGATCCACACTCTGAAATCAGAGATTTCTGATTTCCCTTCCCGGAAATTCAGAAACTCCTAATAAATTCCAGAAAATTCCAAAAATCGTAAAATTTTGAGGATACACTCCTCATACCATATACTATCACGGAAAAATAATTTTCTATGAAAATAGTTTCCATTTTTCAATCTTGATACAAAGTTCAAGAACTTTGAAATAGTTCAAATTTAAGTCATCTTTGTATCATCTTGAAGAATGCTATCACTAGGAAAGCTTCATCACGGTTTTTCAAATCAATTTTAAAATATTTTTAAAACCATTTGAATTTAGGACCATAATCTTAGGGCTAGATGTACATGACTTGTACACAAGCTTTCCCTATGATCCTTAATTTCTTGAATTAGGGTCATCTAGGTACAATGACTATGCACCTTGATCCTAACTCATGATCCTAATATCTCACACACATCTAAGGTGCATCAAACCACATTCAAGTCAATTTGATGTGAGATATGGGTTAAGGTCAACTTAGGCTAAGTTCTCATGCATTTTCTAAACATCAATTTGATCTCAATATCAAATTATATGTTTGTCCTTAAATCAATTTTATTGATTATAATGCAAGAGATGATGACATGGCATATATGATATCATAAATGGAAAACATGTGCCAATGTCATGATGTCATGGCATAAAGTATGAAAACTTAAATAGAGCATGACATATAAACTAGCCTAAGCACCATCATGACATTTCAAATGATGATAAAACTAAATATGATGTCATGGCATGGCATATGACAACCAATCATGGGAAGTTAGCACAAATAAAATACCTAAATTCCCTATCTAAGTATCCTTAGCCTTAGCTAACTTAGAATCTAACCCTAGATTGCCCATATATCCCTAAGAGACAACCAAAATCCCAATTATGGTATTTCTCTAGGTTTTCTTAAATTGTGCCAAATGAGATTAAAATCGATATTTTTCAAATATGGCACAATTTACTCTTTAAGGAGTAAATAATAATCTTTTTTTTTTTCATTTTCAAGGGTTATCAAGACCTTGAAAATGCTCCTTGAGTGTCAATTTCCTCAAAGTTGGGTTAACTACCCTTCTAATTGGAGTTGACACTCTCTAACCCATCTATGGGATAGAGAAGATGCTCCTAGGAACCCAATACCTATTAGAGCTCATTGGGTTCACTAAATATTCACTAGGGATAACTTCCCTAGCAACCCTCCTAATGACCCTCTTAGGCTTTGAAGCCTTGGTCATTTGGGTCTCATCAAGGTCAACTATAGGGGTGACTCCCCTTGTAACCTTGGTAATGGTCTTCCTAGCCCTAGGTTTTGTTTCATAATCAAATGGAACATTGTGGTAAGTGGGCTTGACCATTTGGGACTTAGGTTTGTGACCCAAACCTTTCTTGTCCTTGGACTTGGGTTTTTGACTCTTAAACCCTAGAGATGACTTCTCCAAATTCTTAAGAGCCTTTTCCAAAGTATCAAGTCTTGACCTCAAGACTTGATTCTCCTTCTCTAATACCTCAATTTTTGATTTGTCATTTTTCTTTGAGGCATTCCTAGGCATGTGTCTAGTTGATTTGGGATTCCTACCTAGGTTCTCCTTAACCTTAGATGAGGTAATTCTAGGGTTGGCTTTCCTAGTGTTATCCTTATCTAGGCTCACATGTTTGGCACCTAAGCATGTGTATCGATTTCTAATGTTATCATGCTTATCATTATTGACTAGTGCAATAAAATTTCTAGCATGCATCTTACTAGTATTGCACGAATGAGACTTAAATGATACCTTAGGGTTTGCCTTAGCTCCCCCTATAGAAGTGCTCGGTCTCTTGCCCTTGTGAGGTTGCCTCCCCCTCGGACAATGACTCCGATAATGTCCCCTTCGCTTGCATTGGAAGCACACCACGTGCTCCTTGCCTTTGCGTATCCCTTGGCGCCGGTGGAGTCTTTCTTACCCTCTTTGGACACTTACTCTTGTAATGTCCATGTTCCCTACACTCAAAGCACATAATGTGTAATTTAATTGAACTTAAATTGCTTGAGTTACCTAGGGTTGAGGGTGGATGCGAGCTCTCTTCTTCATCCCTTTCGGAGGTAGAAGCTTCTTCTTCTTGCTCCGAACTTGAAGAAGAACTCTCCTCCTCTTTGTCCTTAGATGTTGAGTAACCCTCAACTTCTAATTCGCTCCCTCCATGATGTGAGCTACTTGGCTCACTAGGCTCCTCTTCATGGCTTGAAGTGGAGCTCTCCTCATGGTACTTGGCCAAGTTATCCCACAACTCCTTGGCATTGTTGTATTTACCTATCTTACACAAAATATTAGTAGGTAATGAAAATTCAATTGTTTTAGTTACCTCATTGTTGATCGTGGATTGGTGGACTTGTTCCTTCGTCCACTTGTTCTTCTCTAGAGGCTCTCCTTCTTTATCCATTGGAGGAGTAAACCCTTCTTGTACACAAAACCAGTTCCACATATTAGTCCTAAGAAAATACATCATCCTTACCTTCCAATATGCGAAGTTGTCGTTGTAGAAGGGTGGAATGGTGATGTCTTCTCCGAATTGATCCATCTCTAACTTTTGCTCCCACGGGTGTGAATCCGATGAAGAGCGACCTTGCTCTGATACCACTTGTTGGGATCCTTCGTACGGCTAGAGAGGGGGGGTGTGAATAGCCGACCCCAATCTTTCTCGTTTCTTCCTACGATTAGGTTAGCGCAGCGGAAATACAAAGTAGAAAGAAAACAGGAGAAGAAAATCAAACCTTAACACAGCGATGTACGAGGTTCGGAGATGATACTCCTACTCCTCGGCGTGTCCGTAAGGTGGACGAGCCCTATCAATCCGTCGGTGGATGAGTCCCCGGAGAACCGGCTAATATCAACTCCTTGTGGGTGGAGAAACCTCGCCACAATCACTTGCAACAGCAAGCTAAGAGTACAAGAGAATAGCAAGAACAAAATGAATGTAAAACAAACAAGCTTGCCTTCTCGTCGACTGAGGTCCCTGATGAAGTAGCAACTCCACGGATAGATGCAACAGCAAGCCAGTCGAGAAAACTGTCGGGGAAGCTCACGCGAAGCTTCAGCAGCGGTTGAGCTCAGCAAAGCTCGGAGCACCAGAAGAAGCAGAAGCTTCAGGCAGGAGAGAACTTCCAGAAGAAAGAAGGAGTGTAACGCACAGCAGATGCCCCCGATCCTTTATACCTGCGAAGAAGAAACAAGAAACTAGCCGCGCGTCGTTAACGACCCTGATCGTCCACGCATCGATCGTGAAGAGGTGGATCGTCCACGCATCCGATCCCTTCCTTCCTTCTCGCGATGCTCGCCTCGATCGGTCCACGATCGATCAGATGGCCCGATCGGTCCGGACCGATCAGCCGCCTTCGCCATCGACGGTCACCGATCGACAAGAATCGAACAGAGCTTCGTTTGATCCGATCGGTCACCGCACCGATCAAAGAAAACAGAGTCACCGGATCGGTCGGTGACCGATCCGAGCTTGGTTTTTGCCCAAACCAAGTTCCAAGACTTCCAAACCAATATTCGGTCAACCTCGACCTATTGGTACTTCATCCCTAGCATCCGGTCACTCCCGACTGCCTTCCTCGCCAAGTGTCCGGCCAATCCTTTGACCTACTTGACTTTCCAACAGAAGTCCGATCATCCCCGATCCATCTGGATTTTCCCTTGCCTGGATTCACTCACCAGACTTTCCACACCGCCTAACATCCCGCTTAGGACTTTCTCATTGCCTAACATCCCAGTTAGGACTTTTCCTACCCGACTTCACTCACTGGGACTTTCCAACCGCCTAACATCCCAGTTAGGACTTTCTAGCTCGGCTTCACTCACCAGACTTTCCAACCGCCTAACATCCCCTAGGACTTTCTCACCTGCCGCTTCCACACTTGGACTTTTCCCGTGCCAAGTCTCCATACTTGGACTTTTCGCGTGCCAAGCTCCCTGCTTGGACTTTTCCAGTGCCAAGTCTCCATACTTGGACTTTTCCAATGCCAAGCTCCCTGCTTGGACTTTTCGCGTGCCAAGCTCCCTGCTTGGACTTTTCCAGAATCAGGTCAACCAGGTCAACCTTGACCTAAGGTTGCACCTACAATCTCCCGAACACCTATTCTTGTCAAACATCAAGAATACAACTCTCTTCTCGTCAAACATCGTCAAACATCAAAACACAACTCGAGTCAGGTCAACTCGAGTCAGGTCAACCAAGTCAACCTTGACCTAAGGTTGCACCAACACCTACATCTTTTCAGGAGGTGATACATAGCTCTGAGAAGGACAGGTGGACGGGTGCCATGACAGAGGAGATGAAGTCGTTGCATAAGAACCTAACGTGAGATCTAGTGGAATTTATCGCGAATTGGGCATCAAATGATGAAATACCAAACCCCTCCTACGCTAATGTAGCATAGGAATGACTCGGGTCGTCTGCCAACGAAAGCAACGATAGGATGGTAAACTTAGGATCATATGTTATTTCTATTTTTTGGGGTTTTTAATATGGAAATGGGGTTTTGGATTTTGATTCTAAACCTAACAAATTAAAAGCAAGACAAGTAAGAAATTACACTAATGCGGAATGAAATCTAACTAAGTGTGAATAATTAATCCACAACACATTGTCACTCTACGCTATGGATTAACTATCAACACAAATAAACTAAGGAACAGAATGACAAAGCATTAAATGAAACCTAATCAAATAAATGAAAGACAATGCAAATAAAGAAACTATATCTATCCTAACTAACCATTGAAGATTTTCCTACATCGCATTGTCACACTATGATACAAGATTATCTATCAATGGGCATAACATAAAATAAAGCATTAACGAAACTAAGAATGCAATGAAACCTAAAGCATGTAACAAAACCTAAAACATTAAAGAAACCCTAAGCTAATCTATCCTAATTGCATTCAATCAAAACTAGAACCTAACGAAATTTAAAGAACAAGACAAAACAAGAATTTAACAAACTAAAATGCATCAAATTAAACCTAACTCTTGGTTGAAGCAATTCATCGAACACGTTGTAGGCGTGAAACTAATTAAACGTAATTTATGCAATTTAAACATGAAAGATCAAATTAGCTACAAGCATTCAACAATAAGCATCAACACAAGCAAATTGACAATAAACATAAGAGAAACTAAGCTAATCCAACCAAAATCCACACTTCTCTCCGATTCCAACAACTATCTTCGTCGTCACACGAAGACCCGGCTCCGAACCCCCAAGAACCAGTGGACAGTAGCACTGATGGACTTGCTGCTAGCTTCAACACCGACGAGGATGAATGGATCTTCCAACAGATGAATTGGGCTTTGAAATTGCTGGACTTTGGATTGAGTTTGAATTAGAGCTCCACTTCTTGGATGAACCCTTGGATGCCTTAAGCTTTAAATCAACGGTCCAGATCGCTTTAAATCATGATGAAGGGTTGGATCACTTAGATCTGAATGAAGGGGCAGGATCTCACTGGATCTTGATCAACGGTCCACATTAATTCAGCTTGATCTCCTCCGTTTAGCCTCCAAATCAAGCCAAATTTGATCCGGTTTGACCCTAATCCATGGCTCTTTGAATTTCCTACAAAATCACATAAAATATGAAATTAAATTCTATAAATTTCAGGAAATTTACAATTAAGTCCAAAATGAATCCCTATTCGTAAATCATGATATAAACACAATATTAAGTATGCGAGAAGGTATAAAATGCTAAGTATAAGAGCTAAAATAATACACAAATATAACGTCTGAAAATTCTCAAAATAATTATTAGAAATATTCTAATATTTTTCTGGAATTTTAGGATATTTTTATGAGATTTTTAGATTAGCGGAAGTAGCAAAAAGTAAATAGAGAACGAAAATAGCCTACGCGGGAATCGAACCCGAGACCTATTGGATCCTACGACTTATAGCGGACTCTAGTAACCAAGTGAACCCAGCAGGGCCGTGATGAAAGGAAAGGGAAACAATTGTATTTATGTTTAAGTTGGGCCAAATTACCCACTTAATATAAATATGGGAAAATAATTAAGTGAGGGTTATTTTTTTTGGTTTCCACCGAGAACTTCCTCTCCTCACCCTAGTTTCCGCCGCCCCCTCCCTCTCTTCTTCTTCTCTCGGCGCAAACCACAAGCAAAGGCTAGGGTTCCGCCCCTAGGCTCTAGGATCACCTTCTAGCGACGACCCCGACACGAGGACGCTTCCCTTCGCGAGAGGAACACGTGGACGCGGGAAAATCGTCGAGAAGATCGTCTCCACCGGGAATTTAGCGATTAGAATCGTAAGAAACCTAGAACAGGAGGTAAGAAACCCCTCACCTGCAGTATAAGTAGCTTTCGTATGAATTTTAAGCTTCATTTTTGTAGTATGTAGACTTCCGGCACAAAGGATGCGAACTAGCGCATACCAAGTGTTCGAATAAATTGTTAGCACAGTTAAAATGCAATTTAGGCATTTTATTAGCTTAGACAAATGCAATAGAAGCATTTTTACAGCTTATATAGTCTTGCTACAGCTTTTATGGACTAGACATCCAATGGGTGGGCTCCCACAGTCGCCTCTAGGTTTAGATAACCTAGTTTTGGGTTTAGACAACCTAGTAAAAGCAAGACAAATTATTATCTTATATTCAGTATTTTATTTTCTCAGTGGCACTGTACTGGATTAGATATCCATTGAGTTGGGCTCCCATAGTCGTCCCTAGGTTCAGATAACCTAGTAACCCTACTAAATTTGGGACTTGCAAACCCGGGTCTAGTTAGGGATGCGCGCACAGCAAGTACAGTTGCCGGGCCCAAACAGTAGCATGATTACTATTTTAATCTACTTATGAATATAGTTTTCAAACATCACAAAATAGTTATGTGAATTCAGTTCAGCTTTAGCATCAGATTAGTATTAGCTTAACTCAGTTTTATATCGGTATAGCTTTCTGTTGATACAACATGATAGTTTATGATTAGCTCTATTGTTATGATCAGCTTTGCTTCTATGTGTTGTATGCCATGCCATGTTTAGCATATTCAGTATGTATTTCAAATAGCATATTTTAAAAACATAAATTGCATCGTATGCATGTTTTGTGAGGTAGATGGTTTCTTACTAAGCATAAAGCTTACAGATACTCTTTCCTTATACTGCAGATAAAGGTAAAGGAAAGATGGACTAGCGGAGGCTGGAGGGCAATGCGATGAAGATGTGTGTGGATGGAACTTGGAATAAAGACCTTGGAGAAACTAGAAATACATCTGAAACTTTAGCATTTTATTAAGCTGTTACTTTCCTTATTTTCTGTTATTTTAAGGTTATGAATTATGAAAGACCTGTTCAGATTATTAGTGTTCATGCTTAGAATGTCAGTTAGTGTTATTAGAATGTTTCCCAGTCATCTTAGAACTTGTGTGTGTGATTGAGGCACGAAACAATGCTGAAATCAGACTTCTAGTACGAAATCAGAAACCCAATCGATCGACCGATCGATTGGAGGCTTCTTAATCGATTAGCCGATCGATTGAGAAGTTCGTACCGCGAACAGTAAGCTCCTGGATCGATCAGCCGATCGATCCGGATGCCTTCTGTCGCGAACAGAAAGTCCCGGGATCGATCACTGAAAGTCCCGGGATCGATCACTGGATCGATTGGCCAGTCTGGATCGATCAGCCGATCGATCCAGAATATTGCCCCGAGCACAGTAGCGTGCTGAATCGATCACTGGATCGATCCAACATAAGTTCCGTATACAGTAGCCACCTGGATCGATCAATGGATCGATCAAGCCATTCCAATCGATCCGTGGATCGATTGGGAGGCCTGATGTCAGTAAGAAACCCTTAGTTAAGTTCCTTGACCATTGGGGGATGTAATATATGTCATGAATAGTTTAGATTACACCCCTTAGCACATATAGAATCAAGAAATGGTAATAGTTTAGCAAAGTTTTAATTAGTACAGCTTCCGCACCTAGACTTAGTGATGGTCATGGATATAGCTTAGCACAGCATAATGTAACGATCGACCTCACAGCCTAGCCAGTAGAAGGCGGGTCGTTACAGAGTGGTATCAGAGCAGTTTCCATACTTCCTACACACACATCAGCATTGAACCTGCAGCTTCCAAGTAAGAATACCTCTCACTTTGTTATGTTTATTGCTTTCATGTTTGTAGATAACTAGAGTATGCTTATCTGTGATAGTAACTAACATGATAGTATTAGTTAGGTAAACATGATGCTTTAGTTATGTATGTCCTTTGTTCCTTTAGAGATGGCATGAGGATGCCCAGCCAGAAGGGCACCAGCCACTGAGCCCCAGCATGAGGCAGACAGTTCAGTGCCTCCCCCAGACCTGACAGCATTAGTGGCTCAGTTACAGCAGCAGTTAGCAGAACAGCAACAGGAGATAGTCACCTTAAAGGCTAATCAGCAGAATACTCCCACAGTCACCCCGGAACCAAACTTAGCAACCCCAGTAGTTATGGAGGTTCCACCAGTCCAACCTACAGCACCAGTAGCCCCAGCAACAGAGGCAAGGAGAGAAGTCTATCTGATCCAATGGTAGAGAGTCAAGCCAGAGAATTTCTCAGGCACCAATGAACCATGGGATGCTCAACCCTGGTTCAAAACACTGGAAAGTACGATGAAGCTTCTGGACTGGCCAGAACATGAGAAGGTGAAGTGCGCCTCCTTCTGCATGGTAGGAGATGCACGCATGTGGTGGGAGAGGATTAGAGCGAAGCGCCCAGTAAACCAGATGACATGGGCTGACTTCAAGAAAGAATTCTTTGAGGAGTTATTTCACATGCGGGTCACGAACCGTCACTACGACGAGTTCACTGAATTTCGCCAGGGCAACCTTTCATTGGAGGAAGCCGTGAAGAAATTCAACAGATTGGCTCGCCTATGCCCTGAACTAGTTAGCACAGAAAAAGAACGAGTTCGGTTTATGCTCAAGATGCTAAGGCCGGACATAGCATTGAATGTAGCCAGTGGCATTCATAGGCCACAAACCATAGAAGAACTAGTGAGTAGTGCCCTAATCACTAAGCATTACCAGAATAATATTAAGCAGCAAAAGCAAGTTCTCTCAGAATCCAAAGGTCAAGGAGGCTCAGGCACCCAGAAACACCAGGGCCACAGCTCCCACGGCTCTAACTGGAAAGGGAACTCCGGCAACAAGCAAAAACCAGGGAGTTACCCAAAAGGAGGACCAGCTAGCAAATAGCCCAGTTATCCAAAGTGTGCTACTTGTGGGAAATTCCACCATGGAGTTTGTCGTAAGGGCACAAGAGGATGCTTTGAGTGTGGACAAGAAGGGCACATGGCTAAGCAATGCCCGAACAAGACCAGCTTTCCTCCACCACAGCCGATTCAGTATGGAGGCTAGCCAACTCAGTTACATCAGATGCAGGCCGCTTTAGATGGTCCACAGATCAGCCAGGGCAGACTAGAAGCCCCTCCAGCTACGACAAATGCACGGATCTACTCACTGACCAGAGAGGACGTAGCAAATGCCTCGACAGTTGTTTCAGGTCAGATTAGTATTTTACAGCAAGGTACAACTGTCTTATTCGATACTGGGGCAACCCATTCTTATATATCCAGGGCATTTGTCGAGAAGTTAGCGATACCCCCAGAGGTACTCAGTAGTCAGTTCTTGACAACGTTACCTTCAGGAGAAATTATGGCATCTACGCACTGGCTCAGAGCAGTGCCAGTCAGTATAGCAGACAGAGAGCTCTTTTGTGATCTGATAGTGCTAGAAATGACTGATTATGATGTCATATTTGGAATGGACTTCCTGATCAAATACAGTGCTTCCATAGAGTGCCGTAAACAGAAAGTTGTATTCCAACCTAAAGCAGAAGCACAGTTCGAGTTCATCGGAGAACCCAAGAGAAAGGCCAAAAAGTTTCTCTCAGCTATCAAAGAACAGAGATTAATGGATTCAGGATGTACGGGATTTTTAGAACACGTAGTCAGTACCAGTCAGGACAAGGACCAACAGCTAGCAGAGGTCCGAGTCGTATGTGACTACCCAGCAGTCTTCCCTGAAGAGTTACCAGGCCTAGCACCAGACAGGGAGATTGAATTTGAGATAGAACTCATTCCCGGTACAAATCCTATCTCCAAAGCACCTTACCGCATGGCTCCAGCAGAACTGAAGGAACTTCATGAGCAACTACAGGAGCTGCTTGACAAGGGCTTCATACGCCCTAGTCACTCACCATGGGGAGCGCCTGTATTGTTCGTGAAGAAGAAGGACGGGAGCATGCGCCTGTGCATAGATTACAGAGCACTGAACCAAGTCACCATCAAGAACAGGTATCCTCTTCCCAGAATAGATGACCTGTTCGATCAGCTAAAGGGAGCAGCAGTGTTCTCTAAGATAGACCTCAGATCAGGTTATCATCAGGTGAAAGTTAAAGAAGGGGATATTCCCAAGACAGCGTTCAGGACTAGATACGGACACTACGAGTTCGTAGTCATGCCCTTTGGTGTGACAAATGCTCCAGCTACTTTCATGGATCTCATGAACAGAGTATTCAGATAATATTTAGATAAGTTCGTTATCGTATTCATCGATGACATCCTTATCTATTCAGAAACTCAGGAAGAACACGCAGAGCACATGAAAATAGTACTGCAGACCCTCCAGCAGAACCAGTTGTACGCCAAGTTCACAAAATGTGAATTTTGGTTGGATTAGGTGTCCTTCCTGGGTCACATCATCTCAAAGGATGGTATCATGGTAGATGATAAGGCGAAATCTGTCACATCCGCTAATCAAATTGTACAAATGTATTTTCCACTGAACCCCTTAATTTCACAATAGCGTTGTAGTAACGAGCCCAGGATCGATCCGAGGAACCAACGGTAGAATGTAATTTAGGATTGTCTTTTATTCCTATTTTTTAGGGTTTTTGATATAAAAATGGAGTTGGGGGTTTAAGCTTTAAATCTAAATCTAACAGAGGAAAAACACAGCAATTAAGAAATTAATCTAAAACAAGAGTGAAACCTAACTATGTGCCAATGAACAAATCATTACGCATTGTCACACTACGTTGTGATAAATCCATCAACACACATCAAACTAAGGATGAAATTACGAGACTCAAATAAATCTGATCTAAAGCAAGATGTAAACCTAATTTAGCACTTAAACACTAAACAATTAACCAAGCACAAATAAAACTTAAACTAAGCTTCAACAAGGAAAGAAATGCTAACTACTTGCATAAAAATATAACGATCATTAAAAGAAATCTGTCTAAGCTATAAAACAGTAAGAAAAAGAACTAAAATGAAATAAAATGGTAAACCAATCCATTCTCACAATCAATTCCACAAGTTTCACACTCAAGCCGTCACACAAGAGTGCCAAAATCGAAACCACCCAACTTTGGACCTCAATGGATCGTCTCAGCTGCGTATCAGCTCAAGGAAGGTTTAACAACACCGACGGACCACCCCCGACGAGCTGAAACAACCCTAAACCCAAGAAAATGTCGAAAATCTGGAAATCTGCCTCTGGATCTGATGGAAGGCTGTGGAACGCGGATGAACGTCGAGTGAAGCTCAGGAACACCAGAAGACCACCTCCGAATGTTGCTGATGGGAATCGGAGCTTGGATTTGGAGGACCACCGCCAAATCGAGCTGGAAAAGGAAGATGCCGCGAGCCAAATTCCACCGGAGAGAACATTCTCCGATGGCTCCAGATGATCGGGATGTCGCCGCCGAGAAGCTCACCACCAAGATAGAAGTTTGGGAGATTGATTGGAGAAGAGAAAGGGGCCGAAATCCGGAAGAAGACGTGCGCCGGGGCGAAGCTGCGCTGTGGAGGATCGACGAAGAAGCTCACTGTAGCTTCTCAGATTTAAATCAGATCTGGATCTGAAATGGACGGCTGAGATGATTCCGGGCTAAATCAACAATGAAAAGTCATCCAAATTCCGATCTGAAGGTACTGATGTTGATCTAGGGTCTGGATCTACCATCCCGTAGGTCGGATCGATCAGATCATCACTGGATGGCCCAGATCGGCCCAGTCTTCATTAAACGGTCCATATTAAGTCGGGCTGGATCAATAGCTAGATGAACTCAGATCTGCATCAAAACTTCTGGATCTTCATCAATGGCTCAGATCTGCTCCCCATTAAGTTGGATCGGCCAGATCTTCAACGGATGGTCCAGATCTATCCTATTCTTGATGAACGGCCCATAATGCTCTAAAGCTTGATCTTCTTGTTTGAACTCCGATTTAAGCCCAATTTCGGTCCAAATAAATCCAAATCCCAGATCCTTTGATGCCTACAAAATAAGAATCAAATATTAGCATCAAATAATATAAAAATAAAGTAATTTGTAATTAAATCCAAAAATACACACAATGCACAAAATGTGATGTAACCATGATTTTAACCTATGAAATCAACATCAAACCATGCATATATGAATCAAAATAATGCAGTAAAATCATGGTTATCAAATCCCCCACACTTAGTCTTGAACGTCCCGTGAAAGTAAAGAAAACTCAAAATCATCTCCATAGAAAATTTCCTAGCAATATCTAAAAGATAGTAAAAAGGAATTTAACTAAGATCATCTAAAGATCACTAACAATCATGAATACAATCCAAACAATAATTAGTAGGCATGGTAGTTTCAATCCAATCGAAAAAATTAAGCAAGTTGCATCTCACAAGGAATTTACCTAATCTATCTCTCACACTCAAACATGTGTATAAGTGGAGCTCACTCAATGCAACTCACAACATTTCACTACCATAAGCTTGCTTATTTTCTACTTCTCCACCACCATAAAACATAGCATACATGAATCAAAAGGAATTTTATTATGAAGAAGTGAAATGGAATCAAAAAGAACAATGAAAGTGAATGAAATGACAAAAGAAAAGAATTCAATGAAGAATTGAGGAGATGAGAGTATTGGAGGAATATACTTGATGAGTTGACCATTTTGATGTAAAAAGAGTTGTATACCATTTGTTTTAACCAATTCAAAGTATCAAGCTACCCTCCCATTCAATTTGAATGCCAACATAGAATCTTGATACATTGTCTCCCTTTTGATACTCTCTTGAATGTGCCAATTTTCAAAAAATTTTCTTCACTATTTTTCCACTTCAATTTTAGCAATTTGGAAGCTCAAAAATAATCTCAAATCATCTCATGGAGAACTGTTGGTGCGGGTAGCACTAACGGTCTAACCCAGGTTTTGATGAATGACAAATAGGTTAAGTTAGTTTTGGTGTTATCTGACACTTTGATCAAGTGTGCAGGAGAAGTCCAGACAGGTCGACGGGCTGACCGGATGTCTGGCACGAAGTCCAGCTAGGTCGACGGGCTGACCGGATAGCTGGCGAGAAGTCCAAGCGGGTCGACGGGCTGACCGGACGCTTGGCGAGAAGTCCAGACGGGTCGACGGGCTGACCGGACGTCTGGCAGGTAAGTAAGGTAAGTCACTGGAAGGGAGTGACTGTGAGGATGCGTTCCCGGGAAGGGAACATTAGGCGTCGATCCGGCTTAGATCCATTTCGGATATCTAAGTCGAGATCGTGACTAGATTCCGGTCTCGGAAAGACGGAATCTAAGTCATACTAACTTGCACTAATTCATACTATTATAAAATGTGCTAATAATCTATGTTGCAGGTTATATATTGCCTCGGACTAACTTTGTTTTGCAGGAAAAGGGAGTTTTCTGGAACAAGGTGGTCCGGGCGCCCGGAAGGCAAATTATATCCAGCCGAGTCGTCGCCACGTGGAGCATCATGGTTTGTGCAGCTACGTCACATTCCAGGCGCCCGGAAGGGATCCAGGCGCCCGGAACAGCATATAAAAGAAGCCCCAGACAGGAGCTTCATATCAACAATAAAAAAATCTGAGAACTCTTCTACTGCTGGTCTTGCTGCTCTACGTTCTTGCGACGCCGACAAAGCTCCGACAAAGTGCTCCTTCGGTTTTCAGTTTATTTCTTTGTCGGTATTACTTTGTTTCATTAGCATTTCCTGTATTCATCTTGTAACTATATTCGAATTGCTAGTGATTGCCCAACGAAAGTGGTCAAGGACCACGGGCCTTCGAGTAGGAGTCGTCACAGGCTCTGAACGAAGTAAAAACAACTGTGTTCATTTACTTTTCCGCTGCGTTTACACTCGAGTTTTCGAATCGATATTCACCCCCCCCTCTATCGACTCTAACGGTCCTACAAGTGGTATCAGAGCAGGTACCACTCTGATTTGGTGCAACCACCAATCAGACTGGGGGTGAAATTCTTTTTTTTTTTTTCGGTCTCCAGTTTTACACTCAAACTCCAAACTGGTTTATCAATTTTTTTATTAGAGCTAAATTGGTGCAACACAAATCTAGATTTATCTACTATTTTTTTTCTTCTCGCACTACTAATCCAAGACCAAGTCTTGGGATATTTTTTTCCGGTTATTTACCTGTGCACAGAATGTCCCAACAAGAAGGATTCAGCACAGTACGACCTCCACTCTTCAATGGGGACGACTTTCCATACTGGAAGAAGCGCATGGAGGTCTACCTCAAAACAGACTTCGACCAGTGGATGAGCATTACGAGACCTTACAAAATTCCAGCAGACACCGCCGGGAATATACTGGATCCTGAAGACTGGACAGCTGACTTGAAGAAGAAGGCGTCAACAGAAAATAAAGCGATCAACACTCTACAGTGCGGACTAACAAGAGAAGAACTAAACAGAGTCGGTCCACACAAAAATGCTAAAGAACTGTGGGACAAATTGATCGAGCTGCACGAGGGAACGAGCGACGCTAAGGTAACAAAACGTGACCTGCTTTTAAATAAAATTTTTAATATAAAAATGCAGGAAGGAGAAACAGCGAATCAGCTCCACGCAAGGATCAAGGACATCCTCAACGGGCTTCATGCGATAGGCCACCAGATGGAAAATAGAGACCTAATAAGGTACGCATTAAACGCCTTTCCACGTAATAGTTTGTGGGCATCAATAGTGGATGCCTACAAAATTTCTAAGAATCTTTCTAAATTAAAATTAGATGAGCTTTTCTGTGAATTAGAATTACACGAACAAACTAATGCTGGAGCCGAGAAAGGTATAGCTCTATTTGCGTGTTCCTCCAAAGAAAAGAAAAGCAAGCCTGAATTTGAAGAAGAATCAGACTCAGAAGACGAAGAACCTGGTGAACTTGGTAAGAAAAATGTTCACCAGAGAAAGAGGAGCTTCAGCAAAAGGACCTTCAAAAGATCAGCTCCCTCGTAACAAAAGAACGTGACTTGCTACGCCTGCAATAAAAGGGACACTACAAGAACGAATGCCCAAAACTGAAGTTCGACAAATCAAAGCCAACCAAAAAGAAGGCACTCAAAGCAACGTGACGACTCGGACGAATCGGAGGAAGAAGAGCAGAACATCGAGCCACTTCGACCGATGGCCCGGGTCAAATGAAAACGAGTCAAGATGAAGACGGTCCGAACTCAAACAAGCCACGAGTCCGTACTCGCTCGAAGGCCCGAATGAGGTATACTCTAATTTAAACAAATTTTTTTTTAGAATTATTTCCTGTTTAAATAGTAAATTAACTAAATTAGAAAATGAAAACAAATCACTTCTTGAGGAAAATCAAAACCTCAAGGAACAAATCATAAATTCAAATCCAACTCAAGATCTAACACTTGAGGAGGAAAATTTATCACTAAAAAATGAGATTAACAATTTAAAAGAAATGTTAGAAAAGTTCACAACAAGATCAAAAAATTTAGACTTAATCCTAAATAATCAAAAAGCATGTTATAATAAAACCGGACTCGGATACAAGTCAAACTCAAATAAAACTTTTAAATCGTTAATAACTCAATACAAATCAACTAATCAAGCTTGGGTCCCGAAAGCGTGTCTGACCATGCAAGTAGGACTTAATCAATATTATATACCTAAAGAAAAAATACATTATATAAAATCGAATAAACCAAACCAAAATCCAAAATACAAACCTAAACCAAATTCAAAATCTAAACACCTTAAAAATCAACAAAATTATCACCAAGTGTAACGACCTAATTTTCCCCATTTCAAGTTCTAAAAGTCCATAAAAATATTTGGAAATGCTTTTAAAATATTCTAGAGATTTTTAAGAATTTTTAGAGTATTTTTACGTAATTTTTGGAGGTCGTTTAGTAGGTTTACAAAAAGAAAGAAGTTTTGACCAAAAATCGTTGAAGGTGAGACTCGAACCCAAGACCTTCGGCCGAACCCGACCTAACTAGACACGGCCAACCAACTGAGCTGCGCTCGTTTTGTTAACCAAGTACGAAGCGAGATGTATATAAGTTGTAGTTAATAACAGAAATGCCCTAAGTATTATAAGATGGGTTATTTCCTTCTCCCGAACCCTAACCTCTCGATCCCTCTCCTCCTCACAGCTCGGGCGGAAAATAGAGACGAGGGTAGGGCATCATCTCCGGTGGCCGGCGAGGGTGTTCTCCGAGGGATTCTTCACGCTGTGGTGATCCTCTTGTTGAGGAGAGATTGTGGGCACGAGGAAGAGCCGAAATCCAAGCTATCCGAACCCTAGAACCTCCTTCTCGGTTGTAAGTGCAAGAACAAGGGGTAAGTACTACTCACCTGCGGTAGGAGTTGCTCCGAGCTCTCGGTTTTCGTTACCTTGCTTCCGGATCTTGTTGTGCCGAGTAGAAGAATATGCTAGGGTTTTCTTCCTTGCTTTGTTGAGATGTCATCTTCGGTTTCTATTAATTGAACACCAGTAGCTACTATTTGCTATTAGATATGCATGCAAGTTTCCTAAATTTCACTAGTTCTAAGTTGGGCACGAACATCCCTCAATTTAGGTACATAGTGTTAGTTTTCCTTGCTAATGCCATGCACCTGATTAGTTTTAAGTTGGTATTTCAGCCTATGGTTGTCTTTTAAGCGTGCCTTTAATTCTTAAATGTGGTACCCGTGTAAGTCTAATTGCTGCCATAAATTCCAGCAAAAAGGGATTCCTTTGCCCTGTTTTTACAGCATGATAGAAAGTGTAAAGTTGCATTCTTTTGCTTTTATTACAGCATACTTAGAAAGCCCCAAAATTAGCTTCCTTTTGCTTTTATCACAGCATGTTTAGGAAATCTAAATAAGCCCCTTTTGGTTTATTTTACAGCATGTTTAGTAAGTCTAAGTTAGCTTTCTTTTGCTCTATTTTACAGCATGTTTAGCAAGTCTACGTTAACTTTCTTTTGCTCTATTTTACAGCATGTTTAGCAAGTCTAAGTTAGCTTTCTTTTGCTCTATTTTATAGCATGTTTAGAAAGTCCAAGTTAGCTTTCTTTTGCTCTATTTTGTAGCATGATTAGTAAGATTGGATTTGCTTCTTTTGCTCTTATCATAGCATGTTCAGAAGGTTCAAATTAGCTTTCTTTTGCTCTTATCACAGCATGTTTAGATAGTCCAAATTAGTTCTCTTTTGCTCTATTTTGTAGCATGATTAGTAAGATTAGATTTGCTTCTTTTTGCCTTATTTTATAGCATGTTTAGAAGGCCCAAAGTTACTTTCTTTTGCCCTATTCTATAGCGTGATTAGTAAGTTCAGATGTGCTTTCTTTTCCTTTATTTACAGCCTGTTAGAAGTTCAGATTTTGCTTTTCTCTTGCCTTGTTGATAACATGCTTAGAGAGAGTTCAGATTTGCTTTCCTTTATGTTATAAGAGTTCAGATTTGCTTTCCTTTATGTTATTTTTTTTTATATAGCATGCTTGGTTAGTTGTAATCCTATACTTGTTAGATATATCTATAGGATTCTAATAGGCTCCAATAAAGAATTATAAGAAGATGAGTAAAGAAAAAGGCTAAAGTCTAGTTAAAAAGAGATAACAAGTAAATTAAAGTAAGAGGCTAGTACCCGACTTCCGAGGTTGTCGTTAAACAAATCCAGGTGACCAATTCCGAGGTCTTGGCCCTGGTAAGACCGAGGTCTTTATACTCATAGGGCTGGAGGCTCGCTACCCCAGTCACTATTAGAGAGCGCGCAAAACAAAGATGGTACTAAGCCTGGGCCCAAAGAAGAAAAGAAAAGAAAAGAAGAACAAGAAGAAGAAAGTGAAAGAGAAATTAAAAGATTAATTTCTAGTATAAGTAAAGCAAGAAGAAAAGAAGAAGAAGGTAAAAGAGAAATTAAAAGATCAATTTCTGGTATAAAGATATAAGAAAATGAAACAAGTTTTATGCTTAGAATCAATAAAAGTTTAGTTCTTTAATTCTAAGCTTACAGTAGTTGTTTCATTACTTTCCTGTCAGTTAGTGAGCATGTTTAGTATTCAATTTTATTTCTGTATACCATGAGTACATGCAGCTTTGCTTTTAGCATTTCAGTTTTAGTATTGTTGCATTCTTTTTATGCACTTCAATGTTTTTGTGAGATAGATTAGTACTTACTAAGCGTTTTTGCTTATAGATCTTTTGTTTTTTTTCCTCCTACCGCAGATAAAGGAAAAGCTAAGATATGAAAGGAAGGCGACAGGATGGTGGTGGTGATGAAGGTGTGTGATGTCTGGACTGTGGAGAGATCCAGAAGTAGCTGGCAAAATTGTCTAGACTTTCTTTTAGTCCTCTGTTAATGTTGTATTACATTTGGGATTGTAGTTGAGTTTATTTCCGCATGTCTAGTTAGTCTCTTTTATTATTTGTGGAGTGCTGTAGTCATTGCTATTGCTAGAGTAGTTTCTTTGTTTTTATTGTGATTTTTATTACTGTGTGGTTGTGGAAAATATGTTCCAGCCGTTTGTGGCTGCGTATACTGTGTTTGTATTATAGATTTGGTCACCGGTACAGGGGAGACTCTGTCGAAATTTTTCGGTAGGGTTTCCATGTGATATTTAATCATACCGATTAAGTAGAGTTAGTAGTTAAGTAACGTTCATCTTTAGAGAGTAGTAGTAGTAAGAAGGGTGGTTGTTACACCAAGTTAACCATAACTATAAAAAGAATCGACACAAACCTAAAACCAAATTTTAAATTAATGGCCAATAATTCAGGGGGAGGCTCCAGAATAGCTGGCACCTCCAAAACTAACTTACCCGACAGGGTAACCCAAAACAAACTAACCCGGCAGGGTAATTAGGATTAGAGACCAAGTTTAACTTGAATCATGGTAGTGGTGAAATTTTTGGATGATAGTACGTTAGGGAAGCTTGGGCATCGCATGTCTAGAAAGATATGGCTTCGATCTGGTGCATTTGGCCAAGTGGAACTGACCGAAGCTACCCTTAAATGGATCCTAATCAGTTAGACCAAGATTTAGTACTAAGCTCCGTGGATAGAACTATTCGGAAAATCTCGAAAGGTTGGTTACTTCTAATGACGTCCATGTGACTCACCAAGCTTAGAAATTTATCCGAAGAATGCCTATTTGTGGAGACCAAAGCTAAATCTGAATCTAACACAAGTTAAACCAAAACTCCATAAGTAAAAAATCTAATTTCATCTCACAAAATCATATGATTCCCTGATTGATAATATAGATCGGGTGAGATGAATAAGGGTTAAAAAAATTAATTTCAAAATTCTAATTTTAAACTTAAAAAATTAATTTTCAAAATTTTAATTCTAAACTTAAAAATTAATTTCAAAATTCTAATTTTAAACTTAAAAAATTATTTTCAAAATTTTAATTTTAAACTTAAAAAATTATTTTCAAAATTTTAATTTTAAATTTTAAAAAAAATTAATTTCAAAATTCTAATTTTAAATTTAAAAAATTAATTTCAAAATTCTAATTTTAAACTTAAAAAATTAATTTCAAAATTCTAATTTTAAACTTAAAAAATTAATTTTCAAAATTTTAATTCTAAACTTAAAAATTATTTTCAAAATTTTAATTTTAAACTTAAAAAAATTATTTTCAAAATTTTAATTTTAAATTTAAAAAATTAATTTCAAAATTATAATTTTAAACTTAAAAAATTATTTTCAAAATTCTAATTTTAAACTTAAAAAATTAATTTCAAAATTCTAATTTTAAACTTAAAAAAAATTAATTTCAAAATTCTAATTTTAAACTTAAAAATTATTTTCAAAATTTTAATTTTAAACTTAAAAATTATTTTCAAAATTTTAATTTTAAACTTAAAAATTAATTTCAAAATCTTAATTTTAAACTTAAATTAATTTTAAACTTAAATAATGCATGCTCAAAAGACTAACTTTAAATCCTACTTACTGTAGGAAACCAAGTGGATTTTGGACAGTGATTGCTCCAAACATATGACTGGAGATCACACCAAGTTCACTTAACTCACTTACAAAAGCCTAGGAACAGTTGCCTTTGGAAACAACGGCAAACTCAAGGTAATTGGTATAGGTAATATTGAATTAAAATTAGACTTTATAATTACAAATGTTTTACTTGTTGAAAATTTTAAATATAATCTTCTAAGTATAAGTCAATTGTGTGATACTAGGTATAAGGTCAAATTTCTATCTACAGAATGTTTAATCAAACATCTAGATAATCCTACCATAAGCCTAAAAGGTTTTAGAAAAGACAACATCTATGCCATCAACTTAACCATTTCTTCCATTAAGTGTTATTTAACACAAAAAGAAGAAACTTGGTTATGGCATAGGAGGATGTCTCACACCAACTTTAGAAATATAAGTAAACTAAATGGACTTGTAAAAGGCTTACCAAAGTTACCTAACTTAGATTCAACCATATGTAATGCTTGTCAACAAGGCAAACAAACTAAATCAACCCACAAACAAACAAATCAACCACAAACTAACTCAATCTTAGAACTTCTACATTTAGACCTTTTTGACTCCCATGGAGTCAAATCTATAAATGGAAACTTATATTGTTTAGTAATTATAGACGATTATTCTAGGTTTACTTGGGTAAAATTCCTAAAACATAAAGATGAAACTTTTGAAATTTTTACAAATTTTGCAAACAGATTGAAAATGAAAAGATATTAAAATTAAAAGAATTAGGAGACAACGGGAGAATTTAAAATCACATTTAATGCTGTGAAAACGGTTACCATCATGAGTTCTCATGCCCAAAACCCCCAACAAAATGGAATTGTAGAAAGAAAAATAGAACCTTACTGAAGCTTCTAGAACAATGTTAAATGAGTATAACCTACCTAAATACTTTTGGGCGGAAGCTGTTAGTACGCTATGTACAGAACAGAACAATAATAAATAAAACTCATAACAAAACGTTCTTCGAAATGTTTTATAATAAACAACCAAATATAAAATATTTTAAGGTATTTGGGTGCCCAGTTTTTATCTTAAATACAAGAGAACACTTAGGAAAATTCACCTCTAAAATTGAAAATGGAATTTTTGTAGGATATTCCCTAAATAGTAGAGGCTACAGAATTTACAATAAGGTTACCTTAAAAATTGAAGAAACTACTAATGTAAAATTTGAAGAAACTAAACAAGACATAGAACCTACACAAACACCTGAGTTTGTTCCAGAAACCAACCAAACTCTAAGTCATGAAGAAGAGGAACAACATCAAGAGAATCAACCTCCTAGAACAATAAGGGTAAACCCAAATCATCCAACTGATCAAATAATTGGTGACCCAGACTTAAGAGTTCAAACCAGATCATCTTTTAGAAACCTAAGTCAAATTTCATTAATTTCAAAAATTGAACCCAAAACTGTGGATGAATCCCTACTAGACCCAGATTGGATTATAGCTATGCAAGAAGAACTAGCCCAATTTGAGCGTAATGAGGTTTGGGACCTAGTCCCACCACCTAAGAATAAGAAAATAATAGAAACAAAATGGGTATTCAGAAACAAACTAAGTGAAACTGGGGAAATTACTAGAAATAAGGCTAGGCTGGTTGCCAAAGGATTTAATCAAGTTGAAGGACTTGACTATGATGAAACATATGCCCCAGTAGCCAGATTAGAATCCATTAGAATGTTACTAAGCTATGCAGCCCATAAGGGATTCAAACTATACCAAATGGATGTTAAGTCTGCCTTTCTCAATGGACTAATTAAAGAAGAAGTTTATGTAGGTCAGCCTCCTGGTTTTGAAAGTCTAGAACACCCTGATTATGTTTTTAAATTAAAGAAAGCACTATATGGACTTAAACAAGCACCCAGGGTATGGTATGAGAGGCTAACATCTTACTTAACATCTAAAGGATTCAAACAAGGTCAAATTGACCCAACCTTGTTTGTTAAATCATTAAATACAGACATATTTATTGTACAAATATACGTAGATGATATAATATTTGGCTCAACAAATTCAGAATTTTTAGAAGAATTTATTAATCTAATGGAAAAGGAATTTGAAATGAGCTTAGTGGGAAAATTAACCTATTTCTTAGGATTACAAATCAAACAAACAAATGAAGGAAATTATATTTATCAACATAAATACACCAAAGAATTACTTAAAAAATTCAGAATGGAAAATACAAAAGAAATAAAAACACTGATGGCAGTAAACACAATCTTAGACAGTGACCCAAATGGAAAACCAATTGATTTAAAACATTATAGAAGTGCAATAGGTAGCCTACTGTACTTAACTGCAAGCCGACCTGATATTTTATTTGCAGTTAGTATGTGTGCTAGATACCAAACTTGTGCTAAGGAATCCCATTTGACACAAGTTAAAAGAATTTTTAGATATCTTAAAGGAACAACAAATGTAGGAATCTGGTATCCTAGGACAAATAATTTTGAACTAATAGGGTATTCTGACTCAGATTATGCTGGATGCAAATTAGACCGCAAAAGCACAAGTGGTGGATGCCAATTATTAGGTTCATCACTTGTTAGCTGGTTTAGTAGAAAGCAACATTGTGCTGCTCTATCTACAACTGAGTCAGAATACATAGCTATAGGCGAATGTGTTGCACAATTATTATGGATGATGCATACTCTAAAAGATTTCAACTTAAATATCACAAATGTAAAAGTATTAATTGACAATATAAGTTCAATTAACTTAACCAAGAATCCTGTGCATCATTCAAGAACCAAACATATTGAAATTAGACACCACTTCATCAGGGATCATGTTACTAAAGGTGATATTGAACTCAAGTACATTGAGTCCAAATCAAATTTAGCTGACATTTTTACAAAACCACTCCCTGAAAGTGAATTTAGCAACTTACGGCGAAAATTAGGGATGTGCTTAATAGACTAGGATCTTTCAAAAATTCTTTCAAAAATGGTTTTATCAATTTATAGGTTAAACTTCTTTGTTTTCAAAACTTTCCATTTTTAGATTTTCAAAAACAGTTTTGGCCTTAGACTAGTTTTGAATCCTTAGAAAGCATGTACCCATAGGACTAGTTTTTGAGCATCTCACCAACACCTTAGGTTTACCTTGCTTGTGTTTGACAAACATAGAAAGGGGTGAGATGCATAGGCCAACTGTCTGGACTTAAGATGCTTATTTCAGTGCATCAGCATAAGTCTGGACATTAAAAACAACTCAGATATTAATCAGATTAAGTTCATCAGTCAAGTCAAACACTGACTGCTTATAATCAACTTAATCTGACTAACCAAGTGAAAACTACTATCTTCTG
This sequence comes from Zingiber officinale, assembly GCF_018446385.1. Lineage (NCBI taxonomy): Eukaryota > Viridiplantae > Streptophyta > Magnoliopsida > Zingiberales > Zingiberaceae > Zingiber > Zingiber officinale. The sequence goes on from NC_055992.1 coordinate 136,106,215, forward strand.
ATAGTTAGTTAGTACCTAATTGGTTAGACAGCTGTTTAATTTTAAGTGTCAAGTTCAGGTGGAGAAATTATTCAAAATTTTATGTGTTTGACAAATGTTTTTTTAAAAAATCTTATATTTGAACATTAATCTAAATTTAAATTTAACTAAGTGTTTGAAAAACTTGAAAGTTTAATCCCACCTAATTTTCAAACCTGATTTAAAAAGTTGACGATTGAAAATTAAACTTCCCAAACTTAGCCTTTATCAAATTAGCCTTAAAAATTATTTTGACAAATTTAATCTTACTCGTTTAACTTTTGCTTTGTTTTGAAAGATTAAAGTTAAAAAATTTTTCTCTTAAAAGTAAATGTTACTAAAACCTGAAAAGAAAAATTTACCTTTTGAAAAGTTGAAAAACCTAATTAAATTTATACTTTTCAAAAATCAACTTGTCTTCCCCAAGTGAACTTGATTTTTTCCTTGGATTTAAAAAATTGTTTTCTTAAACCAAACTCAGATTTTTTCAAGATTAGCTGTGATTATTTTTACAGAAACTCTACACTATGATTGTTTACCCTTGTTTTTTGATGAATGCCAAAGGGGGAGGGTTAGGTGGTTAAGTTAGATAAACCAAATTGAAAACACTGAAACTAACTGGAAAACCAATGTACCTGGCTTTTTCGTTCTTTCACTAACTTAACCAAGTTGTCATTCCATCAAAAAGGGGGAGATTGTTGGTGCGGGTAGCACTAACGGTCTAACCCAGGTTTTGATGAATGACAAATAGGTTAAGTTAGTTTTGGTGTTATCTGACACTTTGATCAAGTGTGCAGGAGAAGTCCAGATAGGTCGACGGACTGACCGGATGTCTGGCACGAAGTCCAGATAGGTCGACGGGCTGACCGGATAGCTGGCGAGAAGTCCAAGCGGGTCGACGGGCTGACCGGACGCTTGGCGAGAAGTCCAGACGGGTCGACGGGCTGACCGGACGTCCGCGTGGTAAGGTAAGTCACCGAAGGGAGGATCTGAGGATGCGTCCTGAAGGGAACATTAGCGTCGATCCGGCTTAGATCCATTTCGGATATCTAAGTCGAGATCGTGACTAGATTCCGGTCTCGGAAAGACGGAATCTAAGTCATACTAACTTGCACTAATTCATACTATTATAAAATGTGCTAATAATTTATGTTGCAGGTTATATATTGCCTCGGACTAACTTTGTTTTGCAGGAAAAGGGAGTTTTCTGGAACAAGGTGGTCCGGGCGCCCGGAAGGCAAATTATATCCAGCCGAGTCGTCGCCACGTGGAGCATCATGGTTTGTGCAGCTACATCACATTCCAGGCGCCCGGAAGGGATCCAGGCGCCCGGAACAGCATATAAAAGAAGCCCCAGACAGGAGCTTCATATCAACAATAAAAAAATCTGAGAACTCTTCTACTGCTGGTCTTGCTGCTCTACGTTCTTGCGACGCCGACAAAGCTCCGACAAAGTGCTCCTTCGGTTTTCAGTTTATTTCTTTGTCGGTATTACTTAGTTTCATTAGCATTTCCTGTATTCATCTTGTAACTATATTCGAATTGCTAGTGATTGCCCAACGAAAGTGGTCAAGGACCACGGGCCTTCGAGTAGGAGTCGTCACAAGCTCCGAACGAAGTAAAAACAACTGTGTTCATTTACTTTTCCGCTGCGTTTACACTCGAGTTTTTGAATCGATATTCACCCCCCCCTCTATCGACTCTAACGGTCCTACAAGAACTTCCTCCCCCACACTTAAATTATTGTCCGTCTCGGACAATTTAAGCATATCATGTATCCAAAACTTGAAGTCACTGTTTCTCTTTCATTTTAGCTGCAACTTCTGTTCCAGCTATTTGTTGCCTCCAATAATTCAGTGTAAGTAGAAATTTCAACTTGCAATTTTTCTTTTTCTATCCTCATCTGTTGAACTTCCTCCAAGGATAGCTGAGTCATCATGTTTCTTTCTTCACAGTTTTCACCATTAGGCCCTTCAATCTCTGGATGAGCATTCTCATCTGTCAGTTCTTGCTGTGTCACTCCATTCTCTAGTAATGTTACCTTATCTATACAATCTGAACTATTGCCTTCCCATTCAGACCTCATACCAAATATAATTCTTAAACCCAATTTACTGGCTTCAGATAAAACCTCTGATAAAGCACCTATAAGATCACTCAAGCTTTCTTCATTGCAGACAATTTTCTTGACATAATGAGAGAATTGTTGGATTTTTTCACTTAGTCCTTGAACATCAGATGACCTATACTGTGGTTCTGCAGCCTCTTTACCAAGAAATAATACAAAATTTTGAATCTCAGATATTGCATTCTTAACTTCCTGATTTAAGAAATGTTTATCATCAGGGAATGAATTGTTCTCCTTTTCAGAATAAATGCGGATATTAATAAGCTCATCCATGTTGGTATTGCTTGATTGTTTATCACAAGAAGCATCTACTATATTGCTTTCTTTGATGACACAGCTAACAGAGTGCCTAAGCAATTTTTCTTGTGTGTCCTGTATAATGTATCTTATATCATCAAGGACTTTAGCAACGTCAATGTCTTGAGGCAGAGACTCAAAAATAGAAACAATTCTTGACTGCAGCGTTACCAAGGGAGAACCAAGCTCATTCCTTTCAAGTTCTCCTTCATTATCAGGAAAATGACCATTTTCTCTTTTTCCTGACATCAGCAGTTCTGTTTTGGTATTATCTTTCTGGACATCTAATGTACCAACATCAGCATTTTGAGTTTCCACTGTATCAAACTCATGGGAACTAGTTGTGGCCCTCATGTCCTTGGGCCGAGATGTCAAACAAGCTAATTTCTCTATCTCTAGAAAATCATCCATAAGTTCCAGATTAGTCTCTTTTTCTGAACTGAATTGTGATTGATCTGGCAATAATGTTGTTGCCAAAGATTCAGAATTCTGCTACATCTTATATATCAATTATAAAATTCAGCAACATGTCAGAATTTTCTGAATTAAGTTAAAAAATGCTACTCACATGCCCATTTCAAAATGACTAGCAAATTCTTTGATAATTGACAACATGGTTAAATTAAGTTTTGAACTGATTGTGATACAAACTTGACAATTCCGTACCCATCCAATTAGGAATTTTCAGGAGTCACAGCACTGATCTGAAATTTTTGCAGGACTGACTTTGTATCAACTATGCCCTGTTTAGCCACTGAAATTCCCAATACTTCTTCATCTTATTTCTTAAAACCATTTACACTACATACTTGAAAGCTTTACAGGTTTTGACAGCTCCAACTCATCTCAATCCTCTTCCCAAATTGGCACAGAACTGCCATTTCCCTGCAAATCTGCACAGTATGTATTTCTGCACTATCATTACTGTCATTCCAGCAATCCTCCTCTTTGTTTTCCTTGCTCAATTTCAGATCTGACACTCTATTTCTTGGATTGATTATCACTTTACAAACCAACAACCATCAATGTCTTCTTTCATTCTTCTCATTCAACCAAATGCAGCCTTCAATTACTTTTAAGTGTCACTGCTATTTCATGCTTTTCAGTAACTGAAATGAATCTTGATAGAAGCTGTTGCTGCCAAAATCCCATTTGCTTCTTCACAATACAAAACTCCATCCAAGCTTCTCCTTTCTTTGATGTCATTTACTGAATTCTTGATACTCCATTCATTCCAAAATTTCTGAATTTGCAAAGCTCTTAACTCATTCAAAACTTCACATAGAATTCTGAACTTCAGGTTTGAACTCTGGATATCTTATCTGATGCTACTGCTTACTCAATTCAAGCTTTACAATTTATTTCCATAGATCTTTGCAATCAATAAATCAAATAGTAGCTTAAATTTAAATCTTGTATCAGCTTATAACATCAATTAAAAGTTCCTGCACTTCAGAATTTCAGTAATTCTGCAACTTCCAGAATTCTCTCCAGCGATTTAATAAGGAATGGAAAAGTAATAAACACAATTTGTTGCTGGTAATACAAGAATTCCATTTAGTTCCCAAAGATTTTCAATGCTGATAATGAGATAATTGCACATACTTGTTTCCATTTGCACAGAATTCTGCTTTTCAGATTTCCTCACTGTATAAAGTTCTAATTTGCTGCCCTTTTCTTCAACTTTTCCAAGTAAATGATAATATGTTCAAGTGCTTCATTGATGAAATGTTAATAACCCATTTAATTCCGAATTTTTGATCCATTTAAATCACATTTCAGTAGCTATACAACTCACTATTCTTGCATTGTTTTGTGTCCAGATTAATCCCTGAATTCATCTTTTCGCATCTTGCAAATGCCATACAAGGTAAGCATACCATTTGTTATTGAGTATACAACACATTGCTTGAATTTCTCAATGATTTGAGATTTTAAAGAGAAAATTGGCACAAGAGTGGCACAAACCAGTGCACACAATTTTCAGCTTCAAAATTTCACTAAACAACTCATAATCAAGTGATTGCGCCAATATTTCGTGAATCCTTGCAACATTCTTCAATATTTCAAAAATTATCATCTCAACATCCCTCCCCCACACTTAAGACCTTGTCCATCTAAGTCAAGCTAACTCATCAAGCAATTAATCCAAAACTCTCAACGAAATAAAAGAAATATGACAAGCTAAGAGAATTAAGAATTAAAATGCTAGATGAGAATATATAAAGAAAATTGTCAGAAAAGGAATTAGAAAGTATGAAGGGGAACAAAATTGACAAAATCCTCAATTTCCATGCACACAAATGCTATCGTGACTTTGAAAAGAAACTAAGCAAATTCTAGAGTTTCAATTGTTGTGAGTGCATGCCACACAAAAGAAAATAATAGTGTTTAGGCTTAAGGTAGTCCTCTCTAGGTATTTTCCATGCAATCTAACTCAATTTATCAAATTGGAGTCCACCACCAAATTAACCAATATCATGCAAGAAAGCATCCAATCATGTCACATGACCTAAACTTGATGATCAAATTTAAGAAGCTTTTACCATCTTAAAAGTATTACTTAGAAAATTCTCATGGAGAATTTTATTCAAATGACATGCTATGTATACTAACTAAATGCAAAGTGTAAAAGCAAAGTGCAAATGCATAGTATGAAACCTAAGAAAGGTATAAATAATTTATTAGAGAAAAACTAAGCACAAAGCATGACTCAAAATGCAAGAGAAGACAAAATTAGAACTAACTCCCCTTTAATTCCCGGTGGTTGAAGAAGGTTTAGAAGTAGTAACCACCCCGGAAGTGGAGTAATCATGGTTCCACTTAAATTCTTCTTATTAATCCTTTTTCCCTTCAAAATTCTCTCCGGAGGTCTAAGTCGGTTCAGTTTTAGCACCCACTCCGGGAGCTTGTGTTCTCCTACAACATCAATAAAAGAAAATACCTCCCACACGCATGTGGGGTAAAAAGAAAATAGGAGAATATTAGTGTGAGTAAAATATATATCAAGAATTGCATCACAACTAATAAAATCAACAATTGGTATCTCAATAAAATTCTCTGAAAAATTACACAAAATACTCACCTTGTCGTCTTGAGAGGTACCTGGAGTGGTGATTATTACCTCCTTCTCATCTACTAATGGCTCAGACTCCAATTCTGGTGTATGTACATCTTCATGTAGTGATTCTTGGGTGCTTGGCTCCATAGCACAAGTCCCTACACTTACATCCTCTATTCTTGGTGATTCTTGAGGTAATGCTTCAAGTAAGCAATCCCCTACACTTAAATTATCTTCAACATCAAAACCTGCATCTTCAACAACATCTAAAGCAACAACATTAGTAGAATCAACAGTTTGAACAACTACATCATCATCACAATAAAAAGTACTAAAAGAATCTAGCGAAGGAGTAGATGCAGTGTCAGGCTTGACAAGAGCTCCACAATCCATCTCCTCACTGGCTTTTGTTTTTGTAACTGGTTGATGGATGATGTAATTTGATCCAATTGTAACTGTATATTCTGTATCCTTGCAAATTGTTGCTCTTGATGCTCTCTCATTTGTTGCATAATATCATTGCATTTCCACATTGATTTTTCAATTTGTTCTTATGCATCCTCATACCTATTCCGTTGCTCCATAGGTAGGTAGGACTGAGTCTGAGGCTGATAATAGTTATTCTCCATCCCATCTCCAAAATACGGATAATATGGATCCATGGTCACATGAATTTCCTGTTCTTACACTAGCAAATAAAATCAGAAGACTCAGGAACAAATAAAATTAAACACATGGATATATAATCATGAAAGCAATCAAAACAACAATCCTAAAATTACTAAACATTGCATATTACAACCATCCCCGCCAACGTCGCCAAAATTTGATAAGGCGAAATCTGTCACATCCGCTAATCAACTTGTACAAATGTATTTTCCACTGAACCTCTTAATTTCACAATAGCGTTGTAGTAACGAGCCCAGGATCGATCCGAGGAACCAACAGTAGAATGTAATTTAGGATTGTCTTTTATTCCTATTTTTTGGGGTTTTCGATATAAAAATGGAATTGGGGGTTTAAGCTTTAAATCTAAATCTAACAGAGGAAAAACACAGCAATTAAGAAATTAATCTAAAACAAGAGTGAAACCTAACTATGTGCCAATGAATAAATCATTACGCATTGTCACACTACGTTGTGATAAATCCATCAACACACATCAAACTAAGGATGAAATTACGAGACTCAAATAAATCTGATCTAAAGCAAGATGCAAATCTAATTTATCACTTAAACACTAAACAATTAACCAAGCACAAATAAAACTTAAACTAAGCTTCAACAAGGAAAGAAATGCTAACTACTTACATAAAAATATAACGATCATTAAAAGAAATCTGTCTAAGCTATAAAACAGTAAGAAAAAGAACTAAAATGAAATAAAATGGTAAACCAATCCATTCTCACAATCAATTCCACAAGTTTCACACTCAAGCCGTCACACAAGAGTGCCAAAGTCGAAACCACCCAACTTTGGACCTCAATGGATCGTCTCAGCTGCGTATCAACTCAAGGAAGGTTCAACAACACCGACGGACCACCCCCGACGAGCTGAAACAACCCTAAGCCCAAGAAAATGCCGAAAATCTGGAAATCTGCCTCTGGATCTGATGCAAGGCTGTGGAACGCGGATGAACGTCGAGTGAAGCTCAGGAACACCGGAAGATCACCTCCGAATGTTGCTGATGGGAATCGGAGCTTGGATTTGGAGGACCACCGCCAAATCGAGCTGGAAAAGGAAGATGCCGCGAGCCAAATTCCACCGGAGAGAACATTCTCCGATGGCTCCAGATGATCGGGATGTCACCGCCGAGAAGCTCACCACCAAGATAGAAGCTCGGGAGATTGATTGGAGAAGAGAAAGGGGCCGAAATCCGGAAGAAGACGCGCGTCGGGACGAAGCTGCGCTATGGAGGATCTGGATCTGAAATGGACGACTGAGATGATTCCGGGCTAAATCAACAGTGAAAAGTCATCCAAATTCCGATCTGAAGGTACTGATGTTGATCTAGGGTCTGGATCTACCATCCCGTAGTCGGATCGATCAGATCATCACTGGATGGCCCAGATCGGCCCAGTCTTCATTAAACGGTCCAGATTAAGTCGGGCTGGATCAATAGCTAGATGAACTCAGATCTGCATCAAAACTTCTGGATCTTCATCAATGGCTCAGATCTGCTCCCCATTAAGTTGGATCGGCCAGATCTTCAACGGATGGTCCAGATCTATCCTATTCTTGATGAACGGCCCATAATGCTCCAAAGCTTGATCTTCTTGTTTGAACTCCGATTTAAGCCCAATTTCGGTCCAAATAAATCCAAATCCCAGATCCTTTGATGCCTACAAAATAAGAATCAAATATTAGCATTAAATAATATAAAAATAAAGTAATTTGCAATTAAATCCAAAAATACACACAATGCACAAAATGTGATGTAACCATGATTTTAACCTATGAAATCAACATCAAACCATGCATATATGAATCAAAATAATGCAGTAAAAACATGGTTATCAGTAGACCCCAGTAAGATAGAAGCCGTGAGTAACTGGAAAAGACCCAGGAACGCTAGTGAGATCAAAAGCTTTTTGGGATTAGCCGGTTATTACAGAAAGTTTGTAGAGGATTTCTCCAGGATAGCCTCACCACTGACAGCTCTCACCAGGAAGAAAAGGACTGTGAGAACAGCTTCAGCGAGCTAAAGAGGAGATTGACCAGTGCACCTATTCTGGCTCTACCAGCAAACACAGACAGCTTTGATATTTATAGTGACGCCTCTAAATTGGGACTAGGAGCAGTACTGATGCAAGATGGTAAGGTGATTGCCTATGCCTCTAGACAACTCAAGGAATATGAGAAGAATTACCCTACTCATGACCTTGAGCTTGCAGCAGTAGTGTTCTCTCTCAAAATTTGGAGACATTACTTATATGGAGCTCAAGCAAGTGTGTATACAGATCACGTAGTTCAAGTAATTTTTCACCCGTAGGATCTGGCGACAACAGAGATGGCTTGAGCTGGTCAAGGATTATGATATAGACATCCTCTACCACCTGTGAAAAGCCAATAAGGTGGCGACGACTTAGCCAGAAGTCCGATGCTACCCATCGTCCCTAGCAGACCATGTCACCACCGCCTCACAAGGAGATCACAGATTTGGTCTCGAACTCATATTGGACAGCCTTCTACTTATTAGAGTCTCACTTGCTTGGTGACATTCGTACAAACTAGAATGTGATCCTCAAATTCAAAATGCAAGGATAGTAATCGAAGGTGGAGAGTCTGTAATATCGATAGCGGGTATTTACTGGTGACGACATGCTCCTGGATCGGAGGAACTACGAAGCAAGATTTTAGATGAGGCTCACAAGACTCTTTGATGATGCATCCCTGCCCACCAAATGTACCAGACTTGAAGAAACGTTGTGGCTCGATGAAGAGAGACATCGCCGATATCGAAGACCGCCTAACTCCGGAAGGTTAAGGCGTAACATCGAGACCAGAGGAGTTTTACACCTATTCGATTCCGTGAATGGAAGTGGGAAGACATTTCTATGGATTTTATAGTGGGACTACCCGAACCACGAATGGTTTTGACGCTATCCGGTAATAGTTGATGATTGACTAAATCACCCCACTTTAGCTATCGGATATCCTACTCCATGGAACAGCTAGCTCAGGTATCTCGGAGATCGTTAGATTACATGAAGTCCCACAAACCATTATCTCGCATGGGACAATAGATTCACATCACACTTCGGGAGTGTGTACCTTTGGGCACGAAGTTAAAGTTTAGCACAACTTTCCATCCCTAACGTGATGGATGACGGAAATTGAGTAAATCAGTACTCAAGATATGCCCGAGCATGTGCCTGGATTTTAAAGGAAGTTGGTGCAAATATCTCGAAGGAATTGCATACAACAACGACTATCGTGCCACCATCGGCATGACACCTTACGAGGCTCTACGCATGGAGGTAGATCTCAATCATTGTATGAGTGGTGAATGTAAAGAACTAGAACTGAGACATATCTAGTAGAGTATACCAAGACCTATACATCGATCCGCTAGAGGATAGAGACAATGTCAGTCACTTAAAAGCTATGCTCGATACAGGCGACACCCTTAGAGTTTTCCTGGGATTCAATTCCTGAGTAGCTCCCATGAAGGAGTAATGCTTAGGAAGAAGGCAAACTAAGTCCCATATGTGGGACCATACTTATCGCCAGGAGAGTTGGCAAGGTGGCATGAGCTAGAGCTACCTGTGAGATGTCACTATCCATAATGTATTTCATGTCTCTATGTCAAGCATATCCCGATGCACCCAAGTGATTGAGCCCCGCGCAGTACAAGTCCGCGAGGACTAACTCATGACAACGGCCTATTCGTATAATAGACCGAGCGTGCTAAAAATTACGAACAAGGAAGTACCATTAGTGAAAGTAATTTGGCAAAGTCACACAGAAGAAGAGACAACCGGGAGATGAAGCAATATGAGATGTAAGTACCAGAAGTTATTCTAAGTTCGAGGATGAACTTTATATAAGGTATGGGGATTGTAATGCCCAAAATTCTCAAAATAATTATTAGAAATATCCTAGTATTTTTCTGGAATTTTAGGATATTTTATGGGATTTTGGGATTATGCAAGTAGCAAAAGTAATATAGAACGAAAATAGCCTACACGGGAATTGAACCCAGACCTATTTGATCCTACGACTTATAGCGGACTCTAGTAACCAAGTGAACAGCAGGGCCCGGAAAGGAAAGGGAAACAATTGTATTTATATTTAAGTTAGGCGAATTACCCACTTAATATAAATATGGGAAAATAATTAAGTGAGGGTTATTTTTTTGGTTTCCAACCGAGAACTTCCTCTCCTCGTCTCTAGCTCGCCGCAGCAATACGGTAACCGGAACGAAGCACACTGATNNNTCAGTTACGTATTGCTGTTATTGGAAACAATGGTTAGTGTTATCTATCAAGACTGTGTAGATACGGAGCCACCGATCATGTTGAATTCCTCGGGGTTCCAGGAAACCCGACGACTATCCTAAGGAGAGATTACCGCTTCATACATGGGCAATGCTACTAAGGTCACAGGCAGGGAGACATCTACTTATCTTTAATAGAAATAGAAATTTGGTTTTAAGAAATTGTTTTATGTACCTTAGAAAGAATTTAATTTTAGTTTCTAAACTGCTTTGGATGGATATTTCTTTTAGTAATGATGTAATTATTAAGAGAAATAAAGTGATTATCTGTTCTGGTACATTAGTTGGTAATTTGTATATTTTAAATCCAAATTCTCCCACAAAGCAAAACATGGAAATTTATAACTCATCTTCTAACTCTAATAAAAGAAAAGAACCTTCAGAAATGAACCAAGCATATTTTTGGCATCTAAGGCTTGGTCATATTAACTTAAGTAGGATTCAGAGGCTTATGGCCGATGGACTTTTGGGTTTATTAGAGTTGGAAAATTTTCCAACTTGTGAATCTTGCTTGGAAGGTAAAATGACCAAGGGGTATAGAGCCAAAGAAGTGTTAGAATTGGTTCACTCTGATTTGTGTGGTCCTATGTCTGTCCAGGCAAGAGGAGGTTTTGAATATTTTGTCTCTTTCTGTAAAATACCGAAAAATAGGTGAATATTAATAAGGGAATTTTTTGGAATTTTTGAAAATTTTTCGGGAATTTTTCGGAGCTCGTATGGAAGAGTTAACCGGGATAAAATTTGGGTTCTGGGAAAACATGTTTAGGTAACCCCGTTTTAGCGAGGAAATGTTTATTTTCTAAATTCTTTTTCTTTTTTTTCCTTATTTTCTTTCTTCTCCCGTTTTCTTTTTCCCTCCCGCGAGCCATGCAGTACCCTAACCTCCCGACCCCGACGCCTTTCCTCCCAAACCACCCGACTCCTCCGAGCCCTAACCACCGGAGCTTTAACCGCCGGCCGCGACGGGTTTCCTCCATCCCTCGTGTTTAAGTCGTGACCAAGGGGAGAAGCCGACGCCTTCCTCCTCTCCTCTGCCGCCATTTCGAGCCCTAGGTGCCGAGCTCCACCGACCACCGCAGCACCGCCGCACCTTTTACTCTAGCGCCGGCCAGTCGAACCCTAGTTGCCTCGACGCTGATCGCCACAGAGAGACCACCGGCGGTAACTTTTATTTCTGCTTAAGCTCAGGTATTTTTTCTTCTTACCGTGCCCTAGTTGTGGATTTTGGGCATTTGAGCTCTGTGTGGTGTTGATTTAGGCATTTTTGGTGTCCGAGGGTAGAAGATTAGCTAGATTACAGCCACCACGACACTGTGGGCTGGAGTTTTCCTTCGCCAGATTGTTCATCATCTCCGACCAGTGGAGAGAAAGAGGTAGGATGAATAGATGTATATGGAATTAGGTTATCTTGTTGATTCTGGATTTACTTTTCTTGATGCTGGTCAGCGAAGTGTCCAATAAGGAGGTTGGACTCTGTGGAGGGTTTGGTTCTGGCAGCTATTTCCCTAGCAGCTCTTCTTCTTATCAACAGCAACACTTCCTGCTGTGAATCAATAAACAGGGCTGTGATTTGAGGTAAGATGTATAATTTGTTCTGGTCTTAGGAGCATACTTGGGAGAAATCAAGTTTATTTAGGTTTAGACCTAAAGCAAGTTGATTATGTGATGTTGATTAGGGTTCTTGATTTAATAGGAATTTGATTTAGCTACTGAATGTATATAGTAATTAGATAAATCCGGATACACAGATTTGGTCTTTGACGCGGTATCTCTCTTGTTACCGGACATCTACTTGCTGGCTTTTACACTTGTTCCATTAATTGTTTCTCATTTGTTTATAATTATGTTCCTCCATTATTTGCCACTTATCCGCTTGATTGATTGTTTGTTTTGCATTTCGTGTTGTTATGCACCGATTACACACGCTCATAGGGTAGTGATAACCATGTTTCACCATGTTCGGGACCTAGGTTTGATACCTTATTTGATCGGTACTTGGCATGATTTGTTTACTATGGTGCACATCATATGTGTGTATGTAGATTTGTTCGGAGATTACCATGCTTAGTGACATGCACCATTCGCATGATCGCATGCCGTGTGATAGATTTGCTCCATTATTGTTACACACGCCAGCATCACCTGCCGTGCTCCGCAGACGCCTGGGTAGCGTGACGCAACGTGGCAGCACGCCGCTTGCTCTTCCGGTGCCCGCTGGTCCGCCACGGTAGTGTGACGAGCTGTAGCACGTTGGAGATCCCTCCCCGTCATCACGTACCGGGAGAGCATCAAGCTCCCCATTTATGATTGGGGTAGAGTATGTATGATCCGACAAGATCCCATTCTCTCGTCACCATCAGAGTAGTGAGTGCGAGTCATTCCCCACCCACTCCCACTTTTGTTGTGAGTCATTGACCGTAGGGTGACTATGACATGGCATCATATGCATGATACATTTATTGCTTGTGTTTGTGTTTGCTGCATTTATATGTTGCATATTGTTTGGATACCTATGTTTGACATGCATACTGATTTCTATACCACTGGACTGCTTGTCCCGATACCGTGTCCCGTTAGTGCTTTCTCCTGTTTTACTGGCTAGATTTACATTTATTTTATCGAGACCGCATGATTAGTGTTAGGTGTTATTTTACTTTGCATATCAATTGTACCTGCTGAGTGTTGGACTCACCGCCTCCATTGTTGTTATATTTCGGGATGATCTGTCTTCTAGTCCCCTCAAGACCTCAAGACTTATGGATCTTTTGGTTTTGTTTTGTTTTATTTGACCATGTTTACACTTGGTTTTGTTTGATACCGGATATTGTATGGATTGTCCTTGTTGATGGATTTTATTCTGATATGTTTTACATACATGCGCCTGACATAAGAGGTGAGTTTATCGGATTTGAGCTTTCTGAGTGTAGTTGAGTAGGTTGATTTCAGTCGAGTATTATTGTCCTATTTACTTGTTATATAAACTGCGTGGAATGTCCGTGATTGTATTTCGCTATTATTCCACCGCATGTACGTGAGGTATGGATATGTAGAAAGTTTCATCGTCTCACCGGGAGATGAAAATTTCTTCTGTGACTCTCCGGTGCGACAATTTAGGTATCGAGCTTAAGTTTTACGATCGTTGTTTTTGTATTTGGGATAACCCGATACCAATTTGTTGATATCGAGCCAAAGTTCGATACTTGTTTGATTTTCGTGTTATGGATTTTTGAGATTTGGTTGATACCAATTTATTGGTATCAGAGTGGGTTATGATACTTGCTTTTGGTATTCTGGATTTTTGGATTAGCCCAAGTTTGCGAGGCAAACTGGGTAGTTATTTGGATTGCACGGATTTTCCATTATATATATATTTTGGACTTTCGTTTCGGATTTATATTGATTTCCGATGATTTTCATGTTCGGAATTTTGAGGTCAGAAGTTGGGGATTGGACAGCGATGGAACATCTCCAGACGGTATATAGGTATGATGTTTAATTTTATAGTGTATGATAGGTATTAGCATTCTTTATGTAGTACTTGTTTGGTTGTTGTAGCACATATTACATGTGATGGGTTAGCCATTGAGCATGGTTGACCTTAATAGAAATCAAGAATTATAGTCTCTGTTGATTTTTCTTATCATACCATAAGTAGTTTTAGCTTCTGTTACTACTAGTAGGAGATGGAGGCACATACCAGCCTCTACAATTGTTAGCTGGGTAGTGGATGATACCTACATAATTCCTGTTGATTTAGTCAGTAGAGTTTTTATACTCATATCTTTTGGATATTAGGGCAATCGATACGATGAAAATTGTTCATTTGGGAGTTACCATGTTTGATCATTGTTGAGAATGGTTTGAGGTTGAGGGATATTATGAGATCAGATATTGTGATATGTTGATTTCTAATTATTTATGTGAGTAAATGTTATGTGGTTGTCAGATGATCTATTACTAGATATCTATTTTGATGATCTAGTATTTGGGTTGTCGTTGATGGTGACATAGTGAGTGTCATGTATGATGTTCATAGGTTTGCTGATTATAGTTGGTGATCAGATTATAAATTGGGTGCTAGAGAGTTTACGGTTGAGTGTGCTTATGAGATTTTAATAAATCTAGTTAGTTGTGATTAGTTAACAGGATGATAAAAAAAAATTGGTTGATATTTGCTTCCTCTGATATTGGACTATGTGGATAAATAATGATTTGATGTTTTGAATGCTAATTTGCCCTCATTGGGAGTAGAGACTTATTCATCTGATATTATGTGGGCTGATATTTTTGGAAAAAAAATGAGGGTGTTTTGATGATCTTGAATTCTGACTTTTTATTTTGGGTCGTACACATTTATACATATGGTATTATGTGGGTTGACATTCTCTAGTTTGAGTTGATGTAGTTAGTGTTGAATTGACCCATGAACTGATTTAGTTATTTAACAATGTAGTATACCATTTTATCTTAGTTAATTTTTATCAGTAAATATAGATTTACTCTTATTAGATCGATCAAGAGTTAGAATGTCGAGTTGGGTAGTCATGGTTTGATATACCTTAGTTGCTTGTGGAGGATTAAGGTATTCTTGATTAGTTAGTAGATGAATGATTTAGTTTTGTTGGTTGATCAGTAGAGGGTTTCCATACTCTATTTTTAGAGGTTCGAACCTTTAGGTTATTTGTGTTTAGTTATGTGTCTAGAGCACATTTGAGTACATGTTTTGTACTGATGTGGAAAGGACTGATTTAGCCATGTACCATTATCGGCTTGGATAGTTTATAGAGGATCGATGTATCCTATTTCATGAAGACTTTGACCATGGACTGTATATACCCGGTTGGATGACTCAGAAAATGCATTGGGATATGTGACCCCGCTGATGTAAGGAAGTGTAGAGCTAATTGCTTAACACTTATGAGATCCAATCGTTACTAGTGTATACTGGGAGAGTACATTTGGATTTAAGATGATAAAATTTTCCCCATTAGATATAGTCTTGGTAGTGTACGACATTGACTTGCAATGTTATTGTCACGCCCCCAGAGAAGTCCCTGTCCGAAAAAATTTCGGCAGCATCTCCCCTGTACGACGGACAATCAAAAATTTCTACAAGCACTAAATACTCAGCCACAGGCGGCTGGAATCATAACAATAAATAAAATCAATCACCACGCAGTTTATATATATATTCAGCCTCTGGCTGACACAACCACGCAGTAATAATACTCTGACTCGAAATCCACCCTACTCAACTACACTCGTAAAGCCCAAATCTGATTTTCCTTACCTCTTCTGCCGTTCAGGCAGGCATGTAGTAGAGTAAATCCAAATCATACGAAAAGTTCATCCAACGGAAAGATTCCATACAATATCCATATGTAAGTCCAAAACAAAACTAACATAAAGTCTGATAGCGAAAAGCTAAAATGAAACAACTCAAAAAAAAACCAGTAGATGGAGTAGCACTCAGGTGGGGACTAGCGACTGGAACTCCCTCCTGACAAAGATCAACCGAAAATAACAACAATGGAGGCGGGTGAGTCCAACACTCAGCGTGCAGTTGATATGCAAAGTAAAGAAACAACACCTAGCACTAATCATGCGGTCTCACGATAAGAAAGATAAGAATGCATCTGAAATAAACAGGAGAATCTGTACTAACCAGGTCCCGAGTATAAGGTCAACAACCGAGGGGATAAGGAATCTGTATGCATGTCAAACATAGGTATCAAACAATATGCAGCATATAAATGCGAAAACACAAACACAAGCAATAAATGCATCATGCATATGATGCCAATGATGCGCCCTGGTCACCCCCGACGCCTCGATCATCTCATACAAAATGAGGCCGAGTGGGTAGGGCAGTGACAACTGCACTCTGTCACTACTCCCGATGAGTGACCGAGTGGACGGGATCCTCGAGTACGCCTATCCTCCTACCCCAAATCATAGATGGGGGCGCGCAATGCTCTCAACTCCCGGACTCAAAGGCGGGGAGGAATCCCTGCGGATAACACGTTGTGTCACACTACCCATGAGCGGACCAACGGTGCCTAACAGAGTCCTAGTTGCACTCATCCCGAATCGACCACTAACCCATGAGTGGTGGTGTGTGCAGATCCATGTAACTGGCGATGTGCTCAACAATAATGGAGCGGACTATCGCACAGCATGCAATCATGCAAATGATGCATGGCAATAACCATATAAACATCCTGACCTAATCCATATATATAGAAAAGTGCACCCTAGGTCAACGAATCATATCAAATCAAAGGTACACAGAAGGTATAAAAACCTAGGTCCTGAACATGGTCAAGCATGGCATATCACTACCCCTATAAGCATGTACAAACAGGTAAAATATACCTGAGATGCCAAAACCAATCAATCAATCAAGCATGTAAGATTTGGGTAGTGATTAACCGAAACAGATAAGAAACACAATTAATGCAACATGTTAATTTAATTACTAAGCATATCAAATGACATAAGTCAAAAGTACCCGCCTCCGACAAAATGGTCCAAATCCGACGTCAAGATACCGTCTCGAATCAGAGCCCTGTGTAAACAAAAATACCTTTACTTTTATTTAGCTAGAATACAAATAAACAGCTAAATAAATCCTAAATAGAAATTTAGAGATAAACCCTTAACCATTTCCTTCGACCTTTCTAACGGTTAGTTAGGGTTAATTACCTTAACCCCAAACCACCTTTTTGATAAAAATCCAAAAACCTAAATCCATATAACATAATTATTCTACACAACCTAATGATGAATAAATTATCAATATGTATCAAGATTATACCTAAACATGGATTAATCCAATATTTTCCTAATCCAATACATGAATCAAACTCATCAACACGTAACAATTACTCTGCTTCTTACCTTGATTCAAACCTCTGCTCTTGATCCAACCACTGGTGATGCTGGAACCAATCAATCCACAGAATAGCACCTTGCTGGAATTTGATCAGAATCGAAGGTAGAATCTTCAAGATCACCACAAATCAGTGAGGAGGAGCCAAGACTTGGTAAAGGGCAAAGATCAAACTCAGCAGGCAAGGTGGCGTGGGCACTGGGGTTCGGCAGAGAGGAAGGAAATACAGCCGTGAAAACGGCTAGAACTCGTAGTGGCCCGTGACCAATACCTAGGGCACAACAACTGGGGCCGGCAGTGGCAGCGGTGAAGAGCTAAGGCAGAGGTGGTCGGCGGTGAATCTAGGCACGGCAACGGCGACCGACGCTGAGAAACCGGTGCCGGCAGTGATGTCGGGCTGAGTCTAGGGCACAGGCCGGAGATGGGTGTCGCGGTGGCCGGCGCTTGGTTTCCCGTGGGCGGCGCTGCCTCGGAAAGGAGAGGGAAGGCCGACGCGAGGGCTGAAGAGCAACACCCGACGGTGTTAAGTCACAGGCGATGGCGGTCGGCGCTCGGAAGAGAGAAACCGCCGGTCGGCGGTTAGGGCAGAGAGGAGAAGAAAGGAGGCGGCGTCGGGATGGGGCTCGGGTGCGCGAGGGAGAGAAAAGGAGGGATTAAGGAAAATAAAGGAAAATATAAAGAAAAAGAAAAGTAAAAAGGAAAAGAAAAATAAAACTTTTCCTTACTAAAACTGGGTAGCCTAAACAGGCTTTTCCGGGCCCCATCTTGATCCCCGTTAACTCATCCGTACGAACTCCGAAAAATTCCCGAAAAATATCCAAAAATTCCGGAAAATTCCCTTATTCATATCCGCCTATTTCCGGTATTTTACATTCTCCCCCACTTATAAAAATTTGGTCCCCAAATTTCGTTATCTACCATCAGCAAGTACTAACAACAGATATAGAGTATAAATGCTGAACGGTAAATAAATCTCATACCTCAAGTGAAAAGATGGGGATATCGAGCTCGGATAGTGTCTTCGAGCTCCCAAGTAGCCTCCTCGTCCGAATGATGCTGCCATCCGACTTTAACCAGCCGGATAGTCTTGTTCCGCAACTGACGCTCCTTCCGGTCGAGAATCCGTACCGGAACCTCCTCATAGGTAATGTCAGGCTGAACTGGAACTGGGATATCTGCCAGCACATGCGTCGGATCGGGTACATACCTCCTCAGCATGGATACATGAAATACATCGTGCACGCCTGACAGGGACGGTGGTAGTGCCAGTCGGTAAGCTACCGCTCCGATCCTCTCCAAGATCTCGAAAGGGCCAATGTACTGCGGAGCTAACTTACCTCTGAGGCTAAATCTCTTCACCCCTTTCGTGGGTGAAACTCGCAGAAATACATGGTCGCCAACAGAGAACTCTAGTGGTCTGCGTCTCCGATCAGCATAACTCTTCTGGCGGTCCTGCGCCTCTTACACCCTCCGTCTGATAGTACGGACCAACTCTACATCCTGCTGAACTCTATGAGATCCCAACAACTGGGCCTCTCCAACCTCATCCCAGAGGACGGGTGTCCGACAAGGTCTACCATACAACGCCTCAAACGGTGCCATCTGGATAGCCGAATGAAAGCTGTTGTTGTAAGCAAACTCTACTAACGATAGATAGTCCTCCCAACTGCCTCCGAAATCCATAACACATGACCTCAGCAGTCCTCTAAAGTCCGAATGGTCCGCCTCGTCCATCATCCGTGGATGGAAGGTCAGATCAAACGGAGCCAGTGTACCCAAGGCCTGCTGCAGACTCGCTAAACGAGGCGTGAACCGTGGATCTCTATCCGAAATGATACTCAATGGAACACCATGTAGTCCGATAATCTCTCGACAATACAAATCGCTAATCGATCCAGGGATCAGTCCTCCGAATCGCTAAGAGGCGATTTGGTTAATCGATCAACGATTACCCAAATCGCGCCATGACCTCGCCGTGTCCTCGGCAACCCTACCACAAAGTCCATGGTAATGTGATCCCACTTCCACTCGGGAATAGGAATCCGCTGAGCAGGTCTCTGGTGTTCAGCCTTCACTGACGGCAGACAAGACATCTAGCTACGAAATCCGCGATGTCTTTCTTCATACTGCTCCACCAATAGGAACGTCTCAAGTCTCGATACATACGGGTCCCGCTGGATGGATCGCAAATCGAGAACGATGTGCCTCCTGAAGTAGCTCCTGTAAGACCGAATGAGATCGAGGTACGCATAATCTGCCTCGGAAGAATATAATACCTCCTCGTCTCGTGTAAACTCTGCCTTAAGCTATCGATCGCTAATAAGCGCAAATGTTGATCACTAGCACATGCCTCTCGGATCCTCGTCTCGATCGACGATCGAGCAACCATGGTAAGAATACCCTGCTCTGTCGGTCCCTGCTCCTCAAGATCTAACTCGAAAGCTCAATCAAGTCCGTGATCGAAATCCGGTGGCAAGCCAAAGTCCTCTGGACTTCCTGCTGAGTGCATCGCAACCACATTAGCTTTTCCGGGTGGTAGCTAATGGTACAATCGTAGTCCTTCAGAACTCCATCCATCTCCTCTGTCGGAGATAAGCTCCTTCCGAGTGAAAATGTATTTGAGACTCTTATGATCATGAGAATCTCAAATGTGATACCGTATAAATGATGACGCTAAAGCTTCAGAGCAAAGATGATGGCGAACTCCAAGTCATGAATGGATAGTTCTTCTCATGCTCCTTCAACCGACGAGAAGCATAAGAGACTACTCGCCGTTGCATCAAAACAGCGCCCAAACCCCGTAGAGACGCGTGTAAAGTACAAATCCATCCTCTCCAAGGTAAAACCAAAACTGAGCCGACACTAATCTCCGCCTCAGCGTCTCGCAATCCTCGGACCATATGAACTTCACGCCTTTCCGGGTAAGGTGTCAGTGGCATAGTAATACGCGAGAAGCCCTCGACAAATCGTCGGTAATATCCGCCAATCGAGCTTCGGATCTCTCGAATCGACTTTACCGCTCCCAATCGGTGACCTCGATCTTCGAGGATCAATGAAATACCGCTAGAAACCACGTGTCCCGAAAACCAATCGAGGATAGCGAATGCACACTTGTCAACTTGCACAGACTTGATGTCGTCGAAGAATCTCCAAGATATGCGAAGATGTTGCATGCTCCTCCTCGGAACGAGTAGACCAATATGTCATCAATGAAAACGATAACAAACTGATCCAGATACTCCAAAAGATGCGGTTCATCAAGTCCATAAACACCACTGGCATTGGTAAGCCCAAATGGCATTACCAAAACTCATAATGACCGTACCAGTACGGAAAGCGTCTTCGGAATCTCGACTCTCAATCGATGATATCCGGATCGCAGATCAATCTTAGAATACATGATGTACCCCTGAGCTGATCAAACAAATCCTCGATCCGCGGTAATGAATATTTATTTCTGACAGTCACTGCTCCCTGTAGTCAATACACAACCTCATGGTACCATCCTTTTCTTGACAAACAAATGGAGAACCCCATGGTGAAACACTAGGCGAATAAATCCCTGTCTAAAAGCTCCTGGAGTTGAACCTTCAGCTCGTTCAACTCTTTCGTTGCCATACGATACGGAGCTTTCGATGTCGGCGCGGTTCCGGAATCACTCAATAGCGAACTCCACGGCCTTCTAGGAGGCAAACCTGCAGCTCCTCTGGAAATACATCGGGTATTCCCGGACAACAGGAACGTCGGAGAGTGAACTACTACCGTCCTCCGATTGATCAACGACAACAGAAAACCATGGCGGTAGTGAGACAACTGCAATCGAAATAATCGAGATGCTGCCTCTAATGCCGTGAAACTCCACGAGGTTGGTTCGAGGCGGAAGGTGACCACCCTCGTCGGCAATCAACGGTAGCATGATACATCGATGACCAATCCATACCAAGAATGATATCAAACTCGACCATCTCCAATACTAGAAGATCTACCGTAGTATCATGTTGCCAAAGTCTAACGGCAACCTCGATCTCCGGGTGACGTCTAAAGTATCACCGGACGGTAGGGAGACACTGCAACCTAAAAGAGGAAATCTACCAATCTCCCGCATAAAAGTACGGGATATAAAAGAGTGCGAACTACCAGTATCAATCAAAATATCAGCAGTAAATGCATAAATGGAAACCGTATCGCGGAAAACAGATCCGTCGCTGAGCATCCTCTCTGGTAATAGCATGAACACGACCGGTCTGGCGGAGGAGGAGGTGGTAATCTTGCCAGCGGTCAAGGTGGCTCGCCATCGAGGCGCTGGACTATGTGCCGATAAGACCGAGAGGATGATGATCGATATCATGGTCAGAATCGAGTCTCGACACGCCCGAGTCGGATAATAAGGTCCTGGAGCAACTCGGGTGCTATGGAAGCACCGGAGTACTCCTGTCCAAGCATGCCAAATGCTGCGGAGGGAGCTACCCTCGACGTCAGTGAAGTTTGGGCTTCGCCTCCTCGATATGCCCGATGACTAGACTGTCCCCTCGACTGACCCTCCAGGCCGTGTGCCGAGCCTTCACCGACAATCCGCCTCAGGTGCGGCAGGTTGCAATAAAAGCAAACCGACCGCCCCAGAGCAAGCTGGGTGAGGTGATCTGGATCCACATCTCAAACAATGAGTATCACGGAAGGTGGTTGCTTCTCACGAGAAACCGGAACGCCTCAAGAAGACCGTCCGATTTGAGGCCTACGAGGCGCCCGAAGAACTCGACTGACTGCTCGCGACTACTCGAGGCGCCCTGTCGCTCGAGTCTGGACCTGCCTCGATGTCGACCAGATGCTTTTTTTCCGTCCGGATATGCGCTCGCCGAGCTAACTCTATCATCAAAGCTCGATTCAATGCATCGAGTAAGATGTAATCCCTAATCCGGCAAGCTGTATATGCAGATAACCATCCAATCCCTGTATAAACTGCATCATGCGAGTTCCGTCCTCCGCAACTAACTCTGTACTATACTCGGTCACTGAGCGATTATTCTGCCTCAGACTCATAAAATCCTGTCGGTGAGACATCCGATAGGACAGTGGAAAGAAACGGCTCTCAAAAGCCTCTCTGAACCTGGTCCATGTGACGCTAAGCTCACCAATAATAGAACGAGTAACCCACCGGGCATTAGCTTCATCCCGTAAATGGTAGGCAGCTCTGCTTTCTCCCACTCGGAGCAAGCCATATAGAAGAAAGTGCGCTCCATAGTCTCTATCCATGACAGAGCCATACCGGATCGAGATCTCCATGGAAAAGAGTGAAACGAGTCTTCATCGACTCGGCCGGTGCTGGAATCCTAGCTCGTGCAACGACAATATCAGTGAGAGTGCTACAGGTGGTACCGCGGAATAAACCGGAGGAGGAACTCCGGTCAGATATACTGGGATCATAAGCCGGTGGTAACGCTGGGAACAAACGTGGTGGCAATCGGAGGTACAGTGCCAGTGTCACATGAGGTCCAAGTGGCGGTGGTCCCGAATACACCGTGAGGTCGCTACTGGAGCGACGCGGGTACACCAATGGTACTCGATGGTACTGTAAGGTAGGCGTGGATACCGGTGTGGCCAAAGTAGGTATCTCTCAGGAGCTATCGGGATTTGAGAGCCCGATGCTCCCCTGAGTCTGTCCCTCACCGACGGGCTCACTAACAATGGGCATCTCGGCATATCCGGAGATCCTCGGTCCTCGCACGTGGTCGTCCAACACCACGTCTCGCAGTAATCTGAGTAGATCGTCTCATATCTGTTAAATTAAATTACGGATATCAATACCAATATAACCAACACAAAATAACAACATACCTATTTGTCATCTGGAGATGTCCAGTCCCCAATTTGACCTCAAAATTCCGAACGTACATATCGTCGGAAATCCAAATAAATCCGAAACATAACCATATCGAAAATGCCCAGTTTGACTCGCAAACCTGGCTAACCCAAATATCCTGAATACCAACAACCGGTATCCGATAAATCTCCATAAACCAAAAGCAGATATCCATAACCTGCTCTGATACCAATAAATTGGTATCAGATAAATCCCGAAAATCCAAAATACGAAACAAAAGATCATATAACTTGCTCTGATACCACTAAATTGTCACGCCCCCAGAGGAGTCCCTGTCCGAGAAAATTTCGGCAGCATCTCCCCTGTACGACGGACAATCAAAAATTTCTACAAGCACTAAATACTCAGCCACAGGCGGCTGGAATCATAACAATAAATAAAATCAATCACCACGCAGTTTATATATATATTCAGCCTCTGGCTGACACAACCACGCAGTAATAATACTCGAAATCCACCCTACTCAACTACACTCGTAAAGCCCAAATCCGATTTTTCTTACCTCTTCTGCCGTTCAGGCAGGCATGTAGTAGAGTAAATCCAAATCATACGAAAAGTTCATCCAACGGAAAGATTCCATACAATATCCATATGTAAGTCCAAAACAAAACTAACATAAAGTCTGATAGCGAAAAGCTAAAATGAAACAACTCAAAAAAACCAGCAGCGGAGTAGCACTACGTGCAGTGGGGACTAACGATGGAACTCCTAACAGCATCAACCCGAAAATAACAACAATGGAGGCGGGGTGAGTCCAACACTCAGCAGAGTTGATATGCAAAGTAAAGAAACAACACCTAGCACTAATCATGCGTACGGTCTCGATAAGAAAGATAAGAATGCATCTGAAATAAGGAGAGAATCGTACTAACCAGTCCCGAGTATAAGGTCAAACCGAGGGATAAGGAATCCTGTATGCATGTCAAACATAGGTATCCAAACAATATCGCAAGATATAAATGCAGCAAACACAAACACAAGCAATAAATGCATCATGCATATGATGCCAATGATGCGTCTGGTCACCCCCGACGCCATCGATCATCTCATACAAAAATGAGGCCGAGTGGGTAGGGTTGTGACAACCGTGCACTCTGTCGTCACTACTCCTAATGAGTGACCGAGTGGACGGATGTCTGAGTACGCCTATCCTCCTACCCCAAATCATAGATGGGGAGCGCAATGCTCTCAACTCCGGTACTCAAAGACGGGGACCTGCCGGATAACACGTTGTGTCACACTACCCATGAGCGGACCAACGGTGCCCTAAGAGTCCCTGCAACACACTCATCCCGAATCGACCACTAACCCATGAGTGGTGGTGTGCAGATCCATGTAATCGGCGATGTGCTCAACAATAATGGAGCGGACTATCGCAAAGATGCAATCATGCAAATGATGCATGGCAATAACCATATAAACATCCTGACCTAATCCATATATATAGAAAAGTGCACCCTAGGTCAACGAATCATATCAAATCAAAGGTACACAGAAGGTATAAAAACCTAGGTCCTGAACATGGTCAAGCATGGCATATCACTACCCCTATAAGCATGTACAAACAGGTAAAATATACCTGAGATGCCAAAACCAATCAATCAATCAAGCATGTAAGATTTGGGTAGTGATTAACCGAAACAGATAAGAAACACAATTAATGCAACATGTTAATTTAATTACTAAGCATATCAAATGACATAAGTCAAAAGTACCCGCCTCCGACAAAATGGTCCAAATCCGACGTCAAGATACCGTCTCGAATCAGAGCCCTGTGTAAACAAAAATACCTTTACTTTTATTTAGCTAGAATACAAATAAACAGCTAAATAAATCCTAAATAGAAATTTAGAGATAAACCCTTAACCATTTCCTTCGACCTTTCTAACGGTTAGTTAGGGTTAATTACCTTAACCCCAAACCACCTTTTTGATAAAAATCCAAAAACCTAAATCCATATAACATAATTATTCTACACAACCTAATGATGAATAAATTATCAATAGGTATCAAGATTATACCTAAACATGGATTAATCCAATATTTTCCTAATCCAATACATGAATCAAACTCATCAACACGTAACAATTACTCTGCTTCTTACCTTGATTCAAACCTCTGCTCTTGATCCAACCACTGGTGATGCTGGAACCAATCAATCCACAGAATAGCACCTTGCTGGAATTTGATCAGAATCGAAGGTAGAATCTTCAAGATCACCACAAATCAGTGAGGAGGAGCCAAGACTTGGTAAAGGGCAAAGATCAAACTCAGCAGGCAAGGTGGCGTGGGCACTGGGGTTCGGCAGAGAGGAAGGAAATACAGCCGTGAAAACGGCTAGAACTCGTAGTGGCCCGTGACCAATACCTAGGGCACAACAACTGGGGCCGGCAGTGGCAGCGGTGAAGAGCTAAGGCAGAGGTGGTCGGCGGTGAATCTAGGCACGGCAACGGCGGCCGACGCTGAGAAACCGGTGCCGGCAGTGATGTCGGGCTGAGTCTAGGGCACAGGCCGGAGATGGGTGTCGCGGTGGCCGGCGCTTGGTTTCCCGTGGGCGGCGCTGCCTCGGAAAGGAGAGGGAAGGCCGACGCGAGGGCTGAAGAGCAACACCCGACGGTGTTAAGTCACAGGCGATGGCGGTCGGCGCTCGGAAGAGAGAAACCGCCGGCCGGCGGTTAGGGCAGAGAGGAGAAGAAAGGAGGCGGCGTCGGGATGGGGCTCGGGTGCGCGAGGGAGAGAAACGGAGGGATTAAGGAAAATAAAGGAAAATATAAAGAAAAAGAAAAGTAAAAAGGAAAAGAAAAATAAAACTTTTCCTTACTAAAACTGGGTAGCCTAAACAGGCTTTTCCGGGCCCCATCTTGATCCCCGTTAACTCATCCGTACGAACTCCGAAAAATTCCCGAAAAATATCCAAAAATTCCGGAAAATTCCCTTATTCATATCCGCCTATTTCCGGTATTTTACAGTTATACCATGGTGTGTATATCTTTCTTGTCCGATATTAGTTCCTTTGAACCTAGAGCAGGGTTGTTATTGGATGATTAGACTACTTTATTTTGGGTTGCTTTTGATTGATGTGTTCATGCTTGATACATATGCATGAATTTTGTTTAGATATACCCGTTAACCATGAGTGTTGGTAGCATAGGGTTGGTCTCTTTGATTGAGCTAGTATGCTGATTATGCATGTCTATGTTGCATGTATATTATGATTGTTATGTGTTGTAGGAGTCCTGTGGTAAACTGTCCATTTGCAAGTAGTATAGGCATACATGTTCTGTTATGGGTTGTAGGTTCCTTGTGGATCATAGCTATGTAGTTCGGTGTATGTATTTGATTGTATTATTGAAAGTATCTTGTCGATTTAATTTATGTTGTGGGATGTGCACATGAGTTTAGGTATTTTTCTTGATGTATCTTGTAGATTTAATCTGTGTCGTAGTATGTGCGCATGTGTTTGAGTGTCTTAATTGGAAGTATCTTGTCAATTACATCGGTGTTGTGATATGTACATATGGGTTTGGTGTGGTATCTGAGGTATCTTTTTGATTATGTTTGATTTTGAGTGCACATGGGTTTAGTATGCTATATTGGAAGTATATGTCGGTTATACTCTTGGCATAGGTGTATATATGTCATGTGAGTGTTGTTTGAGGTGTATTGTTGATTTTACCTATGTTGATTTTGCACACGTGTTCAGTATGTGTTGTTGGAGGTATCATGCTGAATATACCTGATTTGTGTGTGTGTTTGGTGTATAATAATTGGAGGATTATGCTTCGACTGTAGGAAGCTTAATGTATGCAATGCTATGTACGAGACCTGATATCTGTTTTGCTGTGGGCATGGTTAGCAGATATCTGAGTAACCCTGGACAAGGACATTGGACTGCGGTAAAGCATATATTGAAGTACCTGAGAAGGACTAGAGATTATATGCTAGTTTACCAAGCAGACGATTTGCTCCCTGTGGGTTACACGGATTCAGATTTTCAATCAGATAGGGACAACAGTAAGTCTACATCAGGCTATGTGTTTACTTTAGGAGGTGGAGCCATTGCATGGAGGAGTGTTAAGCAGAAATGCGTTTCGGACTCAACCATAGAAGCTGAGTATGTAGCAGCCTCTGAGGCAGCTAAAGAAGCAGTATGACTCAGGAATTTTCTAATGGACTTAGATGTGATTCCTGGTTTGCCCAAAATCATCACAATTTATTGTGATAATAGTGGTGCAGTTGCAAACTCGAAGGAACCACGAGCTCATAAGGCAAGCAAACATATAGAGCGCAAGTACCACCTGATACGAGATATCGTGAAGCGAGGAGAAGTTGTCATCGCCAAGATTGCATCAGCAGATAACCTGGCAGATCCTTTCACTAAGGCCCTTCCGGTGAAAGCTTTCGATCGGCATGTGGAGGGAATGAGAATCAGATGTATGGTAGAAGATATGACAGCTTAGTCATTAGTATAAGTGGGAGATTGTTGGAGTGTATATTGAAAGCCTAAGCTTTTGTAAACATTTATTTTGAATAAAGAATCACATTTGGTCAAATTGTCTACATTTAGTTGTAGTTGTTTAATTAATTTATATTGTAGATAACATAGTATGTGGTGCTACATACAGAAAATGATGTTATCAGTACCTTATAAATTATAAACAGTAGCTCACAACCAAAATGGAAAGGAACAAACCATTGGAAGGTCGTAGTGTAATTAGGAATTAGTTTATCTTGACTATATAATTATACTAGTACACTTAGAGTGTATTGAGTAGGACCATTTGAGGTTATTTCTTTTATACTGATTTTATAAAGGAACAAATACCTCAGTTATTATGGAAGTGTGTGCTCTTAATTCTAATATAATAACAAGCACATATATTTAATATTTATTTCTTTAATTTATCAATGGGTGAGATTTAGTTCGATAAATCAATAAGCTCGATAAGTTGAGAAATGATATTATTTATAGTGTGTGTTGTTGATTATAGAAGGAAACTGTGTCCTAGAGATACTAGGTTGATAATGTCCCCAAGAGGAGCTCATAAGGATTGTCATATTAAACCCTGCAGGTGGACTTAGTCCGACATGACGATAAGGTTGAGTGGTACTACTCTTGGACTAAGATATTAATTAAATGAGTTGTCAGTAACTCACTTAATTAGTGGACATTCGATATCTTAAACACAGGGAGACTAACACACTCATAATAAGAAGGAGCCCAAAAATATAATTTGGGATTGGTGCGGTAGTTCAATAATAGTTCTCTAGTGGAATGAATTATTATTAATAAAATTAAGTTATGTGTTCGGGGCGAACACGGGATGCTTAATTTTATCAGGAGATCAAAACCAATTCCTCCTCTTGGTCCCTATCGTAGCCTCTTATTTATAGAGTACTATACCCACCTATACTCACCTTCTATACCCACCTAAAGGGGGTCGGCCAAGCTAGCTTGGGAACCAAGCTAGGGCCGGCCTAAACATGGTTTAGGGTGGACGGCCCTAGCTTGAACCCAAGCTAGAGGGGGCCGACCATATTAAATTAAAAAGAATTTTAATTTTAATTTTTATTATGTGGAAGATATAATTTATTAAAGGGAATTAAAATTAAAATATCTCTCTTGTAAAGGATCTACAAAAGATTAAAGAAAGAGATTAGATCTCTTTCCTTATTTGTAGATTGGTGAGATATTTTATTTTCTCTTTAAAAATTATTCACATGTTGAAAAATTAAAATTATAGAAATTTCTTTTTATCAACTATAAAGAGATTTTTGAAGAGAAATTTTATTTTAAAAATTTCCGGAAACAAATTAGGAAGTTTTAATTTGTTGATTAAAACTTGTCTAATTTATTCCTTCATGATGTGGCCGACCATTATGTTTTTAATTAGGAAATTTTATTTTATTTTTCTCAATTAAATCATGTCAAGGAAATTAAGGAAATTTTATTGTAATTAAATTTCCTAATTTGCCAAGGCCAAGGAATATAAAAGAAGGGGTGAGGGTGCCTTCATGGGAACAACCTCTATTATTTCTCTTCCTCTTTTCCTTGGTGTTGTGGCCGACCATCATCCTCTCCCTCTCTTCCTCTTGTGGTGGCCGAATCCTTCATCTCCCTTGGAGCTCTTGTGGTGGTCAGATACTACTTGAAGAAGAAGAAGAAGAAGGAGAGAAAGCTTGCATCTCTTGGAGCTTGGTTGGTGTTTTGTTCTTCATCCTTGGTAAAGCTTCCTTGTTGTGGCCGAACCTAGCTAGGAGGAGAAGAAGGTGGTTGGTGGTTTCTCATCTCGGAAGATCGTTGCCCACACAACGTCCGAGGTTAGAAGAGGAATACGGTAGAAGATCAAGAGGTTTTTCTAGAAGGTATAACTAGCAATTTTTCCTTTCCGCATTATACTAGTTATTTATGGAAATAATACCAAATACAAGAGGCTTACGATTCTAGTATTTCGAATATGTTTTTCGATGTTGTGTTCTTTTATTTTATTTTTCCTTGTGATTTGATTGTTCTTTTCGGTTAACCTAAAGTTATTTTAGGAAATTAAATATTAACTTTCCATAAAAGGTTTTGTCTAGTCGGTGGTGGTTGCTCCCATATCCAAGAAGGCCATGTGCCTTGCCACGTCAGTACTGGGAACCAATTATGGAAATTAATATTTAATGGAATTAATAACTTAAGGTGACTTGGGTCGAACGTGTTAAGTTCCGCAGGAGATCCAAGTCAAAACCTAAAAGAACAAATAGATTAAGTTTTGGATCAAACGTGTTAAGTTCCGCAGACGATCCAAAATTTAATTTAAAAGAACACATGGTAGCTAGGAAAAGGTTCAAACCTTTGTACAAAATTTTTTGTACAGTGGAACCTCTAGGTTTTCCGAGTAGTAACCAACACCTGCGATGCTGCGACCGACAAAGTACTATTTTTATTTTTACTCTTTATTGTCGGTATTTCTTTTTCCTTAAAATCAATTTTGTACTTTACTTTTGTAATATTTCAAATTGCTAGTGGATTGTCCAACGAAAGCACTCAACGAGTGTGGGCCTTGGAGTAGGAATCGACATAGGCTCCGAAGCAAGTAAAAAATTACTTGTGTTAGCATTGTTCTATTTTCGTATTTTTCGCTGCTTACTCGCTTAAATTTTTAATCGCTATTCACCCCCCTCTAGCGAATTCACGATCCAACACTTTCTTCGTGTTCGTCTTCATGATGACTTGCCATCAACGCAAGTCCAAAAAAGGCTTAGACCTCTGATTCAGACGATGTTTCATCCCATGTCGCCTTTAGGGTCTTGTATTTGTTCTTTTGAATAGGCTTCTTGTTCTTGCCTTTGTCTTTCTCGTTGATCTTTACCTTAGGGCAGTTGTCTTTAACATGCCCTTCTTCATTACAGTGGTAGCATTTGATCGTTCTTCTCTTTCTACCCTGCGGATGATTAGATTTTTTAGATTTAAGTAACTTTTTAAAACATCTTACCATCACTACCGTTTCGTTGTCGTCGATAGAGGACTTTGATTTTGTTCGTCCATCTTTGCCTTAAGGGCAATGTCGTGCTTCGGTTCCTTCTGTGTATCTGCACATCTCGATTCATGGACTTTAAATGTTGAAAATAACTCTTCTAAGGTAACGGATTCTAAATCTTAGAGATATAGTAGACATCTACTAATGATGACCATTTCGTATTTCTAGGGAATGCATTAAGAGCGTACCTTAGTGAATCTCGATTGCTTACCTTTTCTCTGAGATTCTAAAATCCGGTGATGAGCTCCTTGATCCTCGAGTGAAGGTGTGCAATTGTTTCGTCTTCTTCTAATCGGAGGTTGTTGATCTAGTTACGAAGTAAGTCCCATCTCGCAAGTTTCACCTCTTAGGTTCCTTCGTGAAGTTCCAGGAATTTTTCCCAGAGCTCCTTGGTGGACCCGTAAGTTCTGATCCACTTGACTTCTTATAGCAGGAGGAGCTCAGCAGATGAAACTCTGTTTTGTCGTTTGCCATGAAGTTTGCTTGTTCCTTCTTCGTCCATTGATACTTTTGCTTGCCTTCGGGCACTTCAAAATCGAATTCCATTATTAATAATAAATCGAAGTATGTTTTGAAAAATACCTCCATTCTCTTTTTCCAGCTCGCGAACTTCCCCTCGAACTTTGGTGGGTAAATACTTGATCCGGCCATCTCGTGTGCTTCGTTCGATGGTTAGTCCTCCTGAAACGAACCTTGCTCTGATACCACTTGTTAGGGGACCGCTGGCAGCTAGCTAGAGGGGGGGTGAATAACCCCTGTACAAAATCAAACAAAATACCTTCCTTAACTTATAACTTAAACAAACATTTGCATAAAAAAGAATAAGGAAACCAAAAAGACAGAGGCACAAAAGTTTTTACTTGGTAACAACCAGGGAGGTTGTTAATCCAAGGAAGTGGAGCGTACTAATATCTCCTTCAGGTGGAGAGGCCTCTTTACAGCAATGATCGCACAAAAAGATGAAGCTAAACGAAAACTAAAAGCGTACAAGTGTTGTTTCTCAAGATGCTTGTTGTATTTAGCTTCTTGGACCAAGGCTGTATTTATAGCCTTGGTCGGGACGCCTAGAAGGGTTCCAGGCGCCTGGAGAGGGATAAAATTTTATCCCCTTCATAACGGAACACGACCAAACGTGATCCGAATAAAACTCTATTTCAGGTGCCCGGATTAGGAAAGTCAATCATGTTGACTTTTTTCAGTCCAAGCCTTCCACTCTGGCTCCGCTTGCTTCAGTTTAGGTCTTCCGCTACGGCTCCTCTCGCTTGAGTGATTTCGGTCATCCAGAATAGGGCTCACTCGAACCCAACTTCCGGCCTTCTCCTCGAGCAAGCTTCCGCTCCAACTTCTTGACCCTCGGAAACGCCAGCGCCTCCTTCTCGTCCGCCCGCGTACTTTTCCACAGTACCTCGTCCCTCAGGCTCACCGAGCCCGTCGGCTCTCTCCTGTGTCGTCCTTCTTGCTAGTTGCGTTTTTTGCTCGACATCTTGTGTTCCTAAGTTCCTGCACACTTAGACACAGGATTAAATACAACAGGACCTAACTTAACTTGTTTGATCACATCAAAACAATCTTGGGGTACCAACACATGCTTGTATTCATGCCTTTGTAGTGATCATGATTATGATTGTGCTTATGCTTATGTCTATGTTTATGGAATGAAGTGGTTAGTTGTAACCGGGGACCTAATCCCGGGAAGCGTACCAAATCTTTTTATGGGTTAAGTTATAAATTGGGGACCTAAGTCTGGAAAGCTTGCGAAATCTTTTTATGGGTTAAGTTATGAACTAGGGACCTAAGCCTTGGGAGCTTGCCAAATCTTTTTATGGGTTAAGTTATGAACCGGGGACCTAAGCCTGGGGAGCTTGCCAAATCTTACTATGGGTTAAGTTATGAACCGGGGACCTAAGCCCGGGGAGCTTGTCAAAGAAACCTCATGAATTGGGACGGTGGGATGAACCGGGGACCTAAGCCCAGGGAGCTTGCCAAAGAACCCTCATGAATTGGGACGGTGGGATGAACCGGAGACCTAAGGCCGAGGAGTGTGCCAAAATCATACATGGGTAGAGGATTTGTTCCAAGGAGCGGTCCCCGCCAACTTAGCTAGGGTGGTTGTTTGATCAACAACTTATATTACGGTACTGCTATGTGCATCCAAGCCACCACCACAATACGTTTATAACTACACATGCAGATATGTTCAAGCTATGTTTATATTTATGCCAATGTTTATGTTTATGTTTACGCGTATGTTTATGTTTATGTTTATGTTTAGCTTTACATTTATGTTGATGTTTGTGACCATGTTCATGTTATTCTTATGCCTATGCCTATGGACATGCTCGCGATCAAGTCTATCATTATGCTTAGTTCATCTACCATGCTTACCTTTATGTTGTCACGCTTATGTCACTGCCTGTGCATATGTTCATAGTATGTTAGTAGGGAGGTCGCAAGTTACCTTGAATGTGGTCTCCCTTAATAAACTAGAATATAGATGTTTACTACGGCATAACATAGTTTTGAATATGCTGAGTCTCTCGACTCACAGACTTTGATTTTTTTTTAGACAACGAAACCAATGAGGTAGGAGGTGTTGACCTGCTGAAAGCCTTCTAGATTAATTCCGCATTTAGTTATGTTTATTTTTCTTCGAGTCGTATATGTAATTTTATTTGAACTAAGAACCGCTATAAAAGTATGAGTATATGACGTCCGCGGTTTATGTATTATGAAAAAAAACTAGGGGCGTTACACTCGTGTTCTTCGAAGGGGTGAATATTCGTCAAGGTGGAGATTGTTGACGGGTGACTTATATTTGGATGATGTCAATACGATGGATGTTATGGAAGAAAAATTTGTTAAAATTTTTAGTAATAAAATTTTATTACGATTTTATATAACAGAATTCTGTTACGATTTTTCATAACAGAATTCTGTTGCGATTTTTCATAACAAAATTCTGTTATGATTTTACCGGGTCTGGGGTTTATGCATTATTTATAGGGATCATTGTAAACCTATTGTATAACAACAATCATAAGAATCATGTAATGTGATTCTCATGTGTAGAGAGAATTGTAATAAAGTTTCGGTCGTTTTGTGGAGTAGGCATGCTGCCGAACCACCGTAACTCTTTTTCTTTCTCTTCTTTTCCTTCCTCGTGTTTGCTCTCCTTTTGTACGACTTTATTTTGTTATTCCGTGCAATTTCTTTTTCCTCTTCCTCTTCCTCTTCTTTCGTATGTTAAAGATTGAGAGGTGTTGTCCCTTGTTTGCCCAACAAAATGCAAACATCACCATGCAAAAATCTTATACTGATCAAGCCCGGCAATCACTGTGGGAGCTGATCTGTTTCCTTTGAACATATCAACACCAAACTCAGCTTATACTCATTCCGAGTCTTTCATTTTTCAAAAATCTTTATATTTTCTTTATTTTAGAAATATTTTAAAGGCGGAGAAGCTTTTACAAAATCCTAATATGGTAGTATGATGAATCACAAAACCTGATAGCAAAATAGTAAAAAATTAAAAGAAAATTGCTGAATGTAAAGAATAAGAAAATTAAATTTGAAGGCTCCAGAAAAATGGAATACACTTGTCACCGTAAGAATGTTGTAGAATGAGTATTGGGTGAAAGCTTGAAGGATTTTTGATGCTCTAGTCGAACGACATTTGGGCTCCTTTTATAGTTATTAATTGATATCCATCAATCGATGATTGATTGTTATTGTTGATTTGTCAATTGGTCTGGTAGTTTCGGCCATCATCCATAATGAATTTCATTTGATTGTTTGTTGATTATCAATCGACTACTTTCATTAGTCAATTAATTATTGCATATCAATAGATTCACCCATGATATGTCGTCATCTAGACTTGTTCATTCACTACTATAAAATAAATTGAATCTTATGGATTGTGATTTTGCTATCCTTATTGTTTAAAGACATCATTTACTGACTGTGTCATTGGAATTCATCCATTAGTCTAGCATTTTGGAGGTAAGATCCTTTGGTTCAGAATTTTCTAGATCAGAAGAGGTCCTGTTCATTCATTGGTTGGACGGGTTATACCCCACCAATTAAATAGATGGGGTCCAACCCATCCAACCAATGAATAGATAGGGAACTAGGACCGGTCCAGAAATTCTAGACCAGAGGATCCTTGCCTAAGGTTTTACTATCCTCATTGTTTAAATACATCATTAAATTTATTGATTGTGTTATTATAAATCATCCATTAGTCAACTATTATTTTGTTTATCATAACTCTAATAGAATCTTCGGCTGACTTTGTGAGATAGGAATGGAAAAAAATAATTTTATTATTTTTTAATATTTTTAACAAGTTTGGTATTATAATATTTTTGTTAATTTCTATATTTTATATTTTTAAAATTTTGACTCCGATTAGGATATTTTATATTTTTGGTTTTTAGGATATTTTATATTTTTGGTTTTTAGGATATTTTATATTTTTGGTATTTCTAGTATCTATGGCTGATGAGTTGTCTATATAAGTGTCATTTTTTTTTATTAATTTCTTTTATGTTAACTATTTTTTCTAGTAAGATTTTTTCTTTCTTTAAAGATAGAAATTGAGATCCATATATGAGAATTTCCTTCATTTCTTCAAGTCTTAGTATATCAGATTTATATAAGTGTTTTGTTTCATGTTTTGAAGAGAGTTTGATTAATAATAATTCGACCGTGTCGTTCTTCTTTTCCTCAAAGTTCCGTGTAATTTTTGGATGTCTATTTCTTGATAG
Source organism: Zingiber officinale (assembly GCF_018446385.1). NCBI lineage: Eukaryota > Viridiplantae > Streptophyta > Magnoliopsida > Zingiberales > Zingiberaceae > Zingiber > Zingiber officinale. The sequence continues at coordinate 136,141,781 of NC_055992.1, forward strand.
TCTTTCGAAACAAAAGGTTTAGAAGATCATTTTCGATATTCAAGCATGAATCAACAAATTTAATAATTATCCGCTGCATCACTTTATCATCTTTCAAATTTCTATTTACACTTGTGAGACTACTTTTGTTAATATCTTATTGACCTCAATTTACATGAACTTCGTCTACATTTATTATTGGTGTTTTATGTTGCACTGATAATGCTCATGCCAAGATAAGTTTGCACATGCATATTTGACATAGAGATTAGCCTAATATGAAACCAACATCAAACCTTTACCAACTACATCAAAACTAGAAGGTTTTGTTCAAACTTTTTTTTATTGGATTGGCACGAAATATCTTTTGTAAAGTTGATTCAGACATGCCATGGGATGAAACCTGATTTAATGTTTTGTTACGCAACTAAAGCCCAAAAATGAATTGGTCCTTCGGTGGTCCAACTATAGAAGTAACTAAAAGGAAATATAAATAATAGCCTAAATAACTTGTTCTGATATAACAAAGAAATTATTTTCAGGGTACAAAATATGAATAAATAAGACCTTAACTTATTACTTAATTCAAAAAAGATAGTTCCGTAATTTTAACGGTCTTCCTAGTACCGATCCCATGGATATGAAGGAAGATTCATGCAGGTACACAGACCATAGACGCATGGCGGGATAAACCCCAGGTTGACATTACTTAATTCAAGTGAGCACATGATTATGATAACCACGATCCCTTTTCCATAGTTAAGATCAAATGAAAATGGTAGAATTGCTTTTCAAAAGCCACGCTGAATCAATGCAGGATCAATCTCGAAGAGAAAGAATAATAATGTTGTCAAAAGTGCTTCAGTTTCTACTTGAGAACTTGTCTTCACCACCACCATTACCACCACCACCACCAAGGCTGAATAGCTGCAGGCCTCCTTTGTAACTCTAAAGTTTCGCTTGCTTGCGAATCGGAGATGGTTGGGGTATGCATATCTGAAGACATGACAAGTGCAAATTAGATCACATGAAGCTGCAACATTGCAATCTTTCTCAACTGTATAACATCCTGATTTGTAACTGAAGATCCTCCATCACTTGGTCTTTTGAAATACACTTCTATAAATTGACTTGTTTCTCTGACAAATCGACACCCTGCAGCATGTTAAAGTAAGCCATTTGATGCATCTTAACCTAAGAAAGACAAGTAACTCCAAGGATGAAGTTGAAGGTGATATTACCAGTTCAATTCCAAATGCAAACAACACCTTAGAGTCACACCTTCACCAATACAATTGAAGAAACACACAAAGTGATTGGTGCTTTTGCTGACGCCATCCTGCAGAAAGAAAGGTGATTGAAATGACTAAAAGGTTGCATGTGACGGAGGGCTTTGAAGCTAGATGAATCACCTTATTCAATCAGAAGCAATATGTGGATCATAGTTGTAGGGCTCTTTGGTGTACAGTATGTACTCTTTGACCTAAGAGGTGGTTGAGAAACAAATAGATGTATATATAAAAAAAAAAGACAGGTCCTATATGAATATGTTCATTACATCCTGATACAGAAAATACATACGTAAAGACTTGCAAATGCATACAACACCATACAAATCACACTTTCACCAGTACAATTGAAGAAAATGCAAACATAAATACATAGAAATAACACATTCACCAAATGTAAAGTAATCAAACCAAATGTAGAAAGAAGCAAACGCAAACAGCACCATACAAATCACACCTTCATCAATACAATTGAAGAAAGCATAGCTTTTTTTGACACTATCCTGCAAAAACAAACAAAGGTCTTTGAAAGAATTGTATGGTTACACGGGAAGGAGGAATCAGAAGAAGATAGACGAATTGCCTTACTCAATTAGAAGGAATGTTTGTATCATAGTTGTAGGGATCCTTGGTGTATCGGATGTACTCTTTGCTGGAGTATGTCTGTATTTCGACAACAGGAATATGCTTGAGAATGTCCCAATTCTCATTGCCTTCGAGACAGCTCATTAGCAGTTGAAGATTGCAGGCCATCTCAAACTTCTTCAAACTCCTGTGAGTGCTTGCCGTGTTGTTATGCCGCTCGATCAAGCCCGGCAACCACTGCGGGAGCTGCTCCGTTTCATAACATTCCACTATCAAATGCTGCAGCTTGTCGAGATTCTCCACGCACTCCAAATCGCCACATTCGATTACCACGAGAGATCTTAATGACGAGATGTTGGATATCTTCTTCAACCCTCTGCATTTTGCGACCTCAAGCCTGTAAGCCAAGGTGATGTTGTTAATCTCACCTAGCTCATATGTTCGAAGCAGGCCCAGTTGGTTGAGGTTGGTGGCTCGGTGGAGTCCGTCAGGAAGAGCTCTTAGCATTGGGCAGTCGATAATAGCACATTCCTTGAGACTAGGAAACAACTTCACTGCAAGAGGTGCTCCATTGAATGTCCACTCCTCCCATTTAGGCATGTCTACAAATCGGAGCACTTCAAGTTTGGGAAATGCAGAGCTTCTCGATCCGAGAAATTGAGACCCAATGGCTGTTATGGCGTTTGCACTTTCAATACAGAGGAACTTGAGCTGAGGCAGTGTGCCCAAGGGAAGGAGCTCCACACAACACGGCAAACCAAAAAGATCCAAATATGCCAAGTTTGGAAAAGATTCGGCCAAGGAAGAGGATGTCATCCAACTCGGGAACTGTCGGCCAGGGTACACATAGAAGTGAAGGTGGACCAAAGTTGATGAAGGCTGAGACATTTCATTGCATATCCTCTCGGCTTTACTGATTTGCTCCTCATTCCATCCTTTTTCTTCTTCCTCACCATCCACCTCCTCATTTTCGTCTTCTTCTTCCTCACCCTCACTCTCCACCTCCTCATTTTCGTCTTCTTCTTCCTCTATAGTTTCAGTTCGTTGTCCAGAGCCATCATCCTTGCCATCACTATCTTCTTCTTCATTGGCTTGAGCATCGTGCCCTCCACCATTGTCATCTTCCTCCGCATTTGGTCGCATCCATGACAGCGTAAGCTCCTTAAGAAATGGCTTGTTTGCAAGTGCAGAGGCTCCTTTTTCTGCCCTCTCAAGCCTCAGAATGATTAGGACTCTCAACTTGGAGAGATTTTTCAGCTCTTCTAAATCACAGCCTTCTTCAGAGGTTGAGTCATTCTGTCCAATCATAAATCCGTAAAGGCTATAGATATTTTCCAGTTTCCCAATTCCCTTGGGCACATAAATGAGCAGTGGACAGCCAATCATGTTAAGCCATCTTAGATTATGCAACTTAGTGATGGACACAGGAAGTCTTTCCAAGAACTTACACCTTATGATATTCAGACTCTGAAGGTTTACAAGGTTCCCGATAGTTGTCGGAATCTCACGAATATTTGTTCCATCGAGATCTAGATATCTTAAATGCAACAATTCTCCAATGCAATCTGGAATCTTTTCAATTGATGTTTCTGAGAGATCCAAAACTCGCAAACACAGTAATGCTTGCACAACACTGTCTTCGATTGTCTTGGTTTGAGGGGAGTCCGTGAGAATTAGAGTTCTCAAACAAGCTTGTCTTAGAATTTGAGCCGGTAACACTAGCATAGGCCCCATACAAGAGATTGACAGCCGTCGAATTTTCACATTATCATCTGCTTTGAATTCTCTACCATGTCGATATAAAATCCCTTCCTCTCTCATTAAATTTGCACAAAGTGATCTGAAGTGATCGTGCATAGAGAAGAAACTCTTGGACAATTCATTTTTTTTAGCTTCTAAGAGATTTCTACCAAGTAACTCCCTGTAAATCTCCTCCCCTAGATCTTCCATTGTTCTCTGGTTTTGAGTTGGAAGATCCCTCCTCCAGTTATCTTCTTCACTCATAATAAGACCTTCAGCAGCCCAAAACTGAACAATCTCCTTAGAAAACATATCTTTTTGAGGATACAAAGAGCAATAGAGAAAACATTGTTTGAATCTAGATGGTAAGTCTTTGTAACTCAAATATAAAGGTCTTAATTCTTCCTCAATCTGATCCATATTCCATGCATCACTTTCAAGAACTTCCTCCCATTTTGCTTTGTTTTGTTGGTACAGAACCCCTGCAATAGCTTTAATCGCAAGAGGCAAACCATCACATTTGTTGACAAGTTTAATTCCTATTTCTTCAAAGCTTGATATCTCGTCTTCATCTCCTTCAACATCAAATACTAAATGTTTAAGCAAAGTCCAACCACTTTCTTCATCCATTTTTTCAACTGGGTGTATATATCTAGGTTTCATTAGCATTACGACCTTTTCTTTTCTAGTGGTAACTAATACTGTACAATTTATTGCACTTTTCATTATAGGTTTTCTCAAGAAATCTGTCCACACAGATGAATTCCATACATCATCTAGGACAATGAAAGTATTTCGTGTGAGAATAGATACGAGTGTATTTTCTAATTCTGCTTTGCTTTTTCCTTCAAAATTTTCTCCTTTGGTTTCACTTCCTTCGTAAGACCTAATTAACTTTTTTAGCAAATCAGACTCTGTGTAAATTTTAGAAACATATAACCAAATTCTTTTTGGAAAATTATCTTTGATTCGTTCATCCTCGAATATTTTACTTGCTAGAGTGCTCTTTCCGATTCCCCCCGTTCCTACAACTCCGAAGACACGACATTTCTTTGGGTTATTCTCTAGTATCAAATTAACTAGTGCCTCAATAGCATTTTCTATCTGTGCTCCTACAATATCTCCTTCGACTTGTAGGTGAGATGTCTCATGTGCAATCACTATATCAACATTTTCAACCACTTCTTTGATTGCTCGATCCAAGTAATTTGTTATGACAATATCTTTTTTTAGATCCTCTAACTTACTATTCAGTGCTATAATTTGATTGGCAATATTGTGACGATATTTAAGGCACCGAAAGCATGAAAAGAGATAGCTCCAAGGGATGCTTACAGTAGAGATAAGGCTCGAGCTTTCAATAACTTTCCTCCTTCAATCATACAAATATCAATAATATCATCGGCATCATACATGATATCTTTCAACTTTCGCGCCCAGATGTCAATTTCATGATTTATACGCCTCTTTTGCTCTACTTGTTGGAGATAGTCATTGATTGTCCCCAACCTTTTTTGAAGGGATTTAATCTCTTTATTGATGCCTAGCACCTTAGAGATCTCTGCCTCCACCATGTTCGCTGTGGCCGTCAAGAATTTTGAGACAAAGAAATCTAAGACCAGTGCCATTCTTGGTGGAAGGAAGAGGAAAAGGATCACAAGTTGTAGGGTTTGTTTTTTGTTTTGCATGGAGAAGAGCTAGTGCCCTAATATATAGACTCCAAACAATTAGAGCAATGACATTAATTTTCTATTTTAAAGTAACATATGCTTCTATTATGAACAAAGTATTGATGCTATGGATGTTGAATAATTAAACCTAAAAGAAATTTTAACTTTAATGTTAATTTGCTATATTAAATATTATTTTAGCACATGTACTTACAAACTTAAAAGTTTAATATATTCATGTAAAGTAGAGTGACTATAATCATTGAGATAAACATCAATAAATAATGAATAATGAATACTAATTGAAATGCTACTTCCATTTTGTTTAGTAAACACAATTTTCTTTTTTCTTTTCCATTATTTATGGAGGAAAAGGACGGGAAGTACATAATTATGTAATAAATAAATAGAGTGCATATACCCTCCGTTTAAATTATTCTTTTGTACAAGCTCTTCCTCTCATCTAAAGAAAGGGTCTTCCTCTCTTCTAAGGAAAGGATTTAGCATCAAGAAAAGTTATGATTTGGCATCAAGAAAAGGTAAAAGGTAAAGAAGATTCTATTTTATATATTTTTAATAATATTAAGAAAAGAATCCTTTAAAAACTAATATAGTAGCAAATGAATTCACACATTGTGTACACTTTCATGTACAACATCAATAAAGTAAAAAAAGTAAAAGAAGGCTAAGATGTCCTTTCGAAGAGGAAATAGATTGAAGAGAGAGAGATTTTAATTTGTAAGGAAAGAAGGATAGTTACTTTGATAGAATCAATATTATGATTTGACACTCGATATTTTCTAGCTATTCAAGTCAAATCTTTGTGTGAATAACTTGTTGAATTGTTAACTCCACCTTGATGAAATATGCAAAAGTGAAAGTGAAGACGATATGGACTCAATTGTTCTTCAAGTGTCAAGTGACAACTAGGGAATGGAACATTATTAGTATGTCTTTGGCGTCCTAATATAATTAGGGAATGTAACATTATTATCTTGTCTCCTCAATATATTTATAAAGAAAAATTTATCGATGTTAATTAGTTAGTTACCCTTTCCATCTAATATAGAAAATGGCAACGTGCCCTACCTCCAAAATATTGATTTTTTTATCTTCTTTTTTTACTTTTATCAAACACATTATCATTGTATTGACTCAATGCTTAGTTAAATTGTCAAGATGTCATCTATTTACTATATGCTTAATTATATTTTATCATTGTATTGACATAAAAAATAAGTTGATTCTTCAAAAATAATAAAACACTATATACTATTATATTTTTCTAGTCTTTTTAAAAATTTAATAAATGTTTCAGCAGAAAACAATGCTCCGGTTGCCTTGGCTGATGTATTAGAATCACAATATTTAATCCCTTTAGTTATCAAAAAGCCGAGGAAACGAAACAATGTATCTATTCCTTCCTGCTATTGTAAGTTATTTTTGTTCTCATCAAAAACTTATACCAACAAACCATATATCTAGTAATAGATTGACTTAGTCATGATCATTACCGTAATCGATATGAACAATCTTTGTGCTTTGAATTATTATAACTTTTCTTATTGGATTGGCACAAATTCCCTTTTGTAAAGGTGATGTTTTTGTTATGTAACTAAAGCCCAAAATGAATTGGTCCTTTGATGAGGTTAGATTTTTCATTTGGGCTATGACCCAACTATTAACGTATCTAAAAGGAGACATAAATGAGAGCATGAATTGCTTGTTCAGAGGAATCGTGCAACAAAGAAACTATGTTCAGGGTTAAATTATAAGACCTTATCTCGTTACTTAATTCAAGTAGCACATGATCATGATGACCAGGATCCACTTTCCATAGTTTAGAACAAGTGAAAATGCTAGAATTGCTTTGGAATAAATTTTCAAAAGCCATGCTGTGAGAGAGTGAGAGAGAGAGAGAGAGAGAGAGCATAATGATGTCAAAAGTACTTCAGTTTTTCATTTTCATTGTAAAAAAACATGAATATGAGACGATCTATTTGATCTCATAAAAGTTTTTCATCGGTTGTCAAGATAAATTAAAAAGTACTCATGATGGGTGACCCATAAGCCCAACTTCTCATGATTATGTGCCCTATTTGAAGGAAAAATCCTTGTAAATGAACTATAGTTGGGATTGAACCGTAGATATCTGGGTGACAACGTCCTTCCACCGCACAGTAGCCTTGTGGATTATAAACTTTCTCATTTTCATTGTATGATAGCAAAAGGTGGCTCCACATGGGGTCTGTGAGAAGGTAAATCAGGAAGCATAGTTGACTAGTGTAAGGGAGAGTTTTTTTCCTCAATTTTATTGAGATTCAAATCCTTGTCTTATAGTAATAATTTTGTTCTGTACTAACCAATTCAACCCTACCTAGAGGTTTCTCATTTTCATTGTAGCACTCTGTTAGGTGTATTGATGGCCATATTATTGATCATCATTGGCGAAATTAAACAGCAGGATTTTGGACATGTTGAATTGAGTCTGTATTATTCTTGGTTTAGACCAATGTCTGTGCTTGCTTCTATTCAGTGGAATTGAATCAAATCCTAAACCTTTCTTGTCTTCCTCTCTGAGGCTGGAAGCACTACAAACAAGAAGCCATCCAGTCATGTGATACTTGAAATCTGGTGTATTCCTATGTATGGTGTTTGTTATGGCCACGGTCTGAAATGCCTGTACACTAGTGATGACTATACCTGTTGAATTTACCTTCAGAAACCACATCCTGTTGCATGTTAAAGTAAGCAATTGGCTTGCTTCTCAACCTAAAAGACTGTTGAGAAACATATTGAATGTAGAAAAAAGATAAGTCCTATATGAATATCTTCATTACACCCCGAGATCGATGCCTTATTCACTTACAAAGAAACTCCATATAGAGATTCACATACCTGATCCTGCAAAAAGAGATAAAAAAGAAAAAACCAACAGATTATATGAAGAAGATAATTATGAGAATTGACTTACGAGTTCAAGGGATCCAAATGCAGAAGGAAGCAAATGTGTTGACAGGTGATTCATATTTAGATGAGGTCAATGCGATTGATGTTATGGAAAAAAAATCTATTAAGATTTTTTGTAATAAAATTTGGTTATGATTTTATATAACAGAATTTTGTTACAATTTTTCATAACAGAATTCTGTTGCGATTTTTTATAATAAAATTCTGTTATGATTTTACCGGGTCTGGATTTATGCATTATTTATAGGGATCATTGTAAACCTATTATACAACAATAATCATAAGAATCATGTAATGTGATTCTCATGTGTAGAGAGAATTCTAATAAAGCTTTGACCGTTTTGTGGAATAGACACACTGCTGAACCACGACAACTCTTTTTCTTTATTATTTTTCTCCTTCCTCGTGTTTGCTCTCTTTTTGTGCGTCTTTGTCTTGTTGCTCTGTGCGATCTCTTTTCTCTTTTTATCTTCTTCCACACGTTAGAGATTGAGAGGTGTTGCCCCTTCTTTATGCAACAATTAGTATCTGAGCTGTAGATTTTGGCAGATTTCTTCAATATGTCGGGGATGACTTCTGCGAAGTTTGATATGGTGAAGTTTGATAGAACCGGAAACTTCGGATTATGGCAGAGAAGAGTCAAGGACTTGTTGGTGCAAAAAGATATGGTGAAGGCGCTAGGAGAAAGGAAATCGGAAAGCATGGAGAGATCAGATTGGGAAGAACTTCAGATGAAGGCAGTAGCAACAATTAGACTTTGTCTGACAGATGATGTGTTGTACCATGTTATGGACGAGGAGTCACCGGTGGCAGTTTGGCAAAATCTGGAAAGCCGGTACATGTCAAAGTCATTAACAAACAAGCTGTATCTCAAGCAGAAATTATTCGGGCTAAAGATGTTAGAAGGAACTTATCTGAGCCAACACATCAACGTATTCAATCAGATTGTGAGCGATCTAAAGCGGGTTGATGTGAAGATCGAAGACGAGGACAAGGCGCTGATGTTGTTGAATTCTCTACCTTTATCTCTTACGTACGAGAATTTGATTACTACTTTGATGTGGGGTAAGGAAACTCTTAAATTGGAGGAGATCACAAATGCGTTGCTAGGTTTTCACCAAAGGAAGAAAACAAGCGATGAAGTTTCTTAGGGAGAAGGACTTGTGGTAAATAGCAACCAAGAGCGTGGTAGGAGCAAATCTCGACATGGATCAGGTAACAACAACAAGACTCGTTCTAAATCGAGAAGGAAGAAGGTGATCACGTGCTACAAATGTAGAGGCAAAAGTTATATCAAGAGAGATTTTCCAGAGATAAAGAAATATGTTATAGAAAACAAAGGTAGTTCAACAAAGTCTGCAAATATAGTTGAAGAAGAAAATTTAGAGAGCGCAGATGGAGATATGCTATTAGTTATGTCAAGTTCGAAGTAGTTGACGAATAATGAATTTTAGACTCTGCATGTTCATATCACATGACTCCAAACAAGGTTGCTTGGACACTTATAGGATAGTGGATTCTGGTTCCGTATTGATGGAAATGATGCGTCATGAAAAGTTATCAGCATAGGGAATGTCAAAATCAAGATGTTTGATGGTGTGATCAGAACTTTATGTGATGTCAGATATATACCAGAGCTAAGGAAGAACTTGATTTCACTAGGCACATTGGATGATATTGATTACAATTATAAATCAGTGAACGGGATGATGAAGGTCAGCAAGGGAGCTTTGATGGTAATGAAAGGACAAAAGGTAGCAGAAAACATCTACAAGTTGATAGGGACTACAGTTGTTAGACAGTACAATCTTATGGCATATGTGGCTAGGGCACATGGGTGAATGTGGGATGCTAGAACTTCACAATAGAGATTTGTTGAAGGGTGTCAAGACATGCAAGCTTGAATTCTGCAAATTTTGTGTTCTTGGGAAATAGAACAAAGTGCAATTTAAGATGGCAACAAACAAGACAGAGGGGATTCTGGACTATGTACATATGAATCTCTAGGGACCAACTGTTGGATCGTAAGCGTTCGATAAAGGGGGGGTGAATATCGAATAAAACTTTCGTTGAGTAAGCGCAGCGGAAAAGTAAAGACAAAGTAAGAAGGCAAGGCTAACACAGTTCGGTTTTACTTGGTTCGGAGCCTATGTCGACTCCTACTCCAAGGCCCGCGGTCGTTGACCGCTTTCAGTGGGCAATCACTATCAATTCGAATATTACAGAGTTAAGTACAAGAATTGACAGGTAAAGAAAATACCGACAATAGAATTAAAACAAAACCAGCACTTAGTCGGAGAGCTTTTCGTGGTGTCGCAAGAGCACAGAGCAGCAGATCTTGGATTCTGAGTTGATGTTGAAGCTCCACCCCTGCCCCTTCTTTTATATGAAGCTCGGGGTGCCCCGGATCCCTTCCAGGTGCCCTGGTGAGACGTGGCAGGTCCAACCAGCGAGCTCCACGTGGCGACGCGCAATCGGGATAAAACTTACCTCCTGGGCGCCCGGATCCCCTCCGGGCGCCCGGACCACCTTTCTCTAGAACAGGTCCTTCTCCTGCAAGACAAGGTTAGTCCGAGGCAAGTATAATAAATTCCCTGCAAAACAAAGTGTTAGCACAGTTCATAAGTTTGACATGAAAAAGTATGACTTAGATTCCGTCTTTCCGAGACCGGAATCTAGTCACGATCTCGAGTTAGATATCCGAAATGAATCTAAGCCGGATCGACGCCTAATGTTCCCTTCCCGGGAACGCGTCCTCATAGTCACTCCCTTCCAGTGACTCACCTTTACTCACCTGCCAGACGTCCGGTCAGCTCTTTGACCCGTCTAGACTTCTTGCCAAGCGTCCGGTCAGCCCGTCGACCCGCTTGGACTTCTCGCCAGCTATCCGGTCAGCCCGTCGACCTAGCTGGACTTCTCGCCAAGCGTCCGGTCAGCCCGTCGACCCGCTTGGACTTCGTGCCAGACATCCGGTCAGCCCGTCGACCTGTCTGGACTTCGTCTGCACACTCGGTCAGAGTGTTAGATCACAACAAACCTAACTTAACCCGATTTGTCATTCATCAAAATCCGAGTTAAACCGTTAGTGCTAACCGCACCAACAATCTCCCCCTTTTTGATGGAATGACAACCTGGTTAAGTTAGTAAAAATATGTGAGAAAAATCATTTTGTTCTACCATGAGGTTTAAGTTAGTTTGTAATTTTGTTTTCTAACTTAACGACCTATCCCTCCCCCTTGGCATTCATCAAACAAGGAAAACATTCAAACATGCAGAATACATAAAAAAAAATGTAGGAAATGATGTCAAGTTAACTTGGAGGAGTTTTAAATTTCACCACATAGTAATTCTTGTAACATAACTAAGTTTCAAAAAATAACTAATTTAGCAACATAACTTAGTATATTTTGAGTAATTTTTGCAAAAGTAAATGAATTTGCAAACTCAAAGAGATTTTTTTTTTAAAAAGTTAATTATCAAACATAAGTATCCAAGTTTGAATTTTCAATATAAGTTTCAACTTGAAATTCTTTATAAAGATGAGCTTTCAAAATCAAAATTTCAAAATTAAAATTTATTTTTCAAGTATAAGTTTGCAAAATCCAGATTTTCAAAATGAAGTAAAGTTTAATTTTCAAATCAAACTTTAAAGCTATATCCAATTATTGAAATTTTCAAAATAAGCTTGTAAAGTTAAAACACCTTTTTAAACATAAGTTTTATAAAGATAATTTTGCAAAAGTAAGATTTTCAAAACCAAGTTTGTCAAATTAGATTTTACAAAGATAAGTCAGATTTGTTAAATAGATTTAAAATATTTTTAAGAAAGTATTTTTCAAAAACCAGTTTTAAAATATTTTTAGTAAAGGAAAAATAAATATGAGACTAATTAATTCTCCCCCTGAACCTGACATCTAAAATAGCTGTCTAACCATTTAGTTACTTACTGACTATCAGAAGATGACAACTTTCACTTGGTTAGTCAAGTTAAGTTCATTGTGATCAGTTAGTGGTTGACTAAGCTGAATAACTTAACTTGATTAATGTAGGTTTTGTATTTAACGCCCAAACTTATATCGATGCACTGACATAAGCATCTTAAGTCCAGGCAATTGGCCTATACATCTCACCCCTTTCTAAGTTTGTCAATCACAATCAAAGTAAGCCTAGGGTGTTGGTGAGATGCTCAAACAATAGTCCTGGGGGAACATGATTTCTAAGGAGATTTTTCTAGTCTAAGGCTAAAGTTGTTTTGAAATTCTAAAAGTTGGAAGGTTTTAAAACAAATGAACACAAATTTAACCTAGAATTTTAAAAACAGTCACTTTGAAATAAGTTTTGAATTTTGAAAATCCTAGTCTATTAAAAACATTCCTAACTGTCTACGCAAATTACTAAATTCACTTTCAGGGAGTGGTTTTGTGAATATGTCAGCTAAATTGGCTTTTGACTCAATGTATTTGAGTTCAATGTCTCCTTTAGTAACATGATCCCTGATGAAGTAATGCCTAATTTCAATATGTTTAGTTCTGGAATGATGCATTGGATTTTTTGTTAGGTTAATTGAGCTAATGTTGTCAATTAAGACTTTGATATTTGTGAGGTTCAAGTTGAAGTCTTTTAGGGTGTGCATCATCCATAATAATTGTACAACACACTCTCCTATTACTATATATTCTGACTCAGTTGTAGAAAGGGCAACACAATGTTGCTTTCTACTAAACCAGCTGACAAGTGATGGACCTAATAATTGGCATCCGCCACTTGTGCTTTTGCGGTCTAACTTGCATCCAACATAATCTGAGTCAGAGTACCCTATTAATTCAAAGTTATTAGTCATAGGATACCAAATGCCTACATTTGTTGTTCCTTTAAGGTATCTAAAGATTCTTTTGACTTGAGTCAGATGGGATTCTTTAGCACAGGTTTGGTATCTTGCACACATACTAACTGCAAATAAGATATCTGGTCGACTTGCAGTTAAGTATAGTAGGCTACCTATGACACTCCTATATGCTTTAGATCAACTGGTGTAACGACCCGCCTTCTACTAGCTAGGCTGTAAGGCCGGACCGTCACATTATGCTGTGCTAAACTATATCCATGACCATCACTAAGTCTAGGTGCGGAAGCTGTACTAATTGAAATTTTGTTAAACTATTAACATTTCTTGATTCTATATGTGCTAAGGGGTGTAATCTAAACTATTCATAACATATATTACATCCCCCAATGGCCAAGGAACTTAACTAAGAATTTCTTACTGAAATCAGGCCTCCCAATCGATCCACGGATCGATTGGAATGTCTTGATCGATCCATTGATCGATCCAGGTGGCTACTGTATACGGAACTCAGGTTGGATCGATCCAGTGATCGATTCAGCACGCTACTGTGCTCGGGACAATATTCTGGATCGATCGGCTGATCGATCCAGACTGGCCAATCGATCGATGATCGATCCCAGGGCTTTCTGTTCGCGACAGAAAGCATCCGGATCGATCGGCTGATCGATTCAGGAGTTTACTGTTCACGGTACGAACTTCTCAATCGATCAGCTGATCGATTGAGAGGCCTCCAATCGATCGGTCGATCGATTGAGGTTTCTGATTTCGTACAGAAGTCTGATTTCAGCACTGTTTCGTGCCAAAATCACTTATATCAATTCTAAACTAATAGAGATGCCTCCTAACATCAATTATCTAGCATTTTAACATGGCATGGTGCACAATCCACTAATTCATGATATTTAAGCAAACTAAACTGCAGAAACTAAAAGTAACAAAGTTCTAATGGTTAAACTTGCTAAATCCCTAAGATCTTCATCCCAAACTCCAGCTCACACACATCTTCATCGTTGCATTGACCTCCAGCCTCCACTAGTCCATCTTCCCTTTACCTTTATCTGCAGTATAAGGAAAATAGTATCTGTAAGCTTGAGAGCTTAGTAAGAAACCATCTACCTCACTAAAACATGCATTCGATGCAATATGCTTTTGAAAGAATGCTATTAAAATCATATGCTGAACTTGAGAAACATGGTATACTGAAACCACCACACATGAATACTAAAACATGACATACAGGTTCATAAGATAAGGAAGTCAAAACTAAACAGAGCATGGACTGAACTAAGCTGATGCTAAACCATTGCTAGAGTTATACTACTTCCACATAGCTATTTTGTGAGGTTCTGAAAACTAATTACATAATAAGTGAAAATACATAATCATGCTGCTGTTTGGGCCCGACAACTGTACTTTGCTGTGCGCGCATCCCTAACTAGACCCGGGTTTGCAAGTTCCGAATTTAGTAGGGTTACTAGGTTAGCTGAACCTAGGGACGACTATGGGAGCCCAACCCAATGGATATCTAATCCAGTACAGTGCCACTGAGAAAGTAAATTACTGAACATAAGCTAATAATACTTGTCTTGCTTTACTAGGTCGTCTAAACCCAGAACTAGGTTATCTGAACCTAGAGGCGACTGTGGGAGCCCACCCATTGGACATCTAGTCCCATAAAAGCTATAGCAAGACTAAATAAGCTGTAAAAATGCTTCTATTGCATTTATCTAAGATAATAAAATGCCTAAGTTGCATTTTAACTGTGCTAATAATTTAATCGAACACTTGGTATGCGCTAGTTCGCATCCTTTGTGCCGAAAGTCTACATACTACTAAACTGAAGCATAAAATTCATACGGAAGCTACTTATACTGCAGGTGAGGGGTTTCTTACCTCCTGTTCGGATTTTCTTACGATTCTAATCGCTAGATTTCCGGTGGAGACTATCTTCTCGACGGTTCCCTCGCGTCTACGTGTTCCTCTCGCGAAGGGAAGCGTCCTCGTGTCAGAGTCATCGCCGGAAATTGCCCTTGGGGACGGAACCCTAGCCTTGCTTGTGGTTGGCGCCGAGAGAAGGAGGAGGGAAAGTGGGCGGCGGAATTAGGGTGAGGAGAAGAGAAGTTGCGTTAAAAAAAACCCCACTTAATAATTCCCTATTTATATCAAGTGGTTAAATTCACCCAACTCAAATATAAATATAATTGTTTCCCTTTCCTCTTAGCACGGGCCTGCTAGGTTCACTTGGTTTACTAAAGCTATCTATAAGTCATAGGGTTCGCTAGGTCTCGGGTTCAATTCCCGCGTAGGCTGTTTTCGTTTTCTATTTATTTTTGCTACTTCCACTAATCTAAAAATTCTGTGAAAATATCCTAAAATTCCAGAAAAATACTAGGATATTTCTAATAATTATTTTGAGAATTTTCTGGTGTTACAATCCCCCATACCTTATAAAAAGTTCATCCTCGAACTTAGAATAACTCTGGGTACTTCTGTCTCATATTGACTTCTGTCTCCCAAGTTGCCTCTTCTGTTGTGTGACCTTGCCAAATAACTTTTACTAATGGTACTTCCTTGTTCCGCAATTTCTTAACTGCTCGGTCTATTATCTGAATAGGCCGACTGTCATAGCTGAGGTCTTCGCGGACTTGTACCAGTTGGGGCTCAATCACCTGAGTGGCATCTGGGATATGCTTCTTCAGCATAGAGACATGAAATACATTATGAACAGCTGATATCTCCTGTGGTAGCTCTAGCTCATATGCTACCTTGCCAACTCTTCGGCTGATAAGGTATGGTCCCACATATCTGGGACTTAGCTTGCCCTTCTTCCCAAAACGCATTACTCCCTTCATGGGAGCTACTCTGAGGAACACTGAATCCCCAACTGAAAACTCTAAAGGTCTGTGCCGTGTATCAACATAGCTTTTCTGGTGGCTCTGAGCTGTCTCTATCCTCTGGCGGATCTGCTGTATAGCTACTGTGGTATCTGCCACTAGATCTGTCTGGAGTTCTAGTTCTTTCTTTTCACCACTCTCATACCAGCAGATTGGAGATCTACACCTCCGCCCGTAGATAGCCTCGTAAGGTGCCATGCCGATAGTGGCCTGATAGCTGTTGTTGTATGCAAATTCTGCTAAACTCAGATATTTGCACCAACTCCCTTTGAAATCTAGGGCACATGCTCGGAGCATATCTTGTAGTACCTGATTTACTCGCTCCGTCTGACCATCTGTCTGAGGATGGAAAGCTGTGCTAAATTTTAACTTAGTGCCCAACGTTGACTGTACACACTCCCAGAAGTGTGACGTGAATCGACTGTCTCTGTCTGAAATAATGGTTCGTGGGACTCCATGTAATCTGACGATCTCCTTGAGATACAACTGAGCTAGCTGTTCCATGGAGTAGGATATCCTGATAGCTAAGAAGTGGGATGATTTAGTCAATCTGTCGACTATTACCCAGATGGTATCAAAACCATTCGTGGTTCTGGGTAATCTCACTATGAAATCCATAGAAATGTCTTCCCACTTCCACTCTGGAATTTGGATAGGCTGCAGAACTCCTCCTGGTCTCTGATGTTCTGCCTTGACTCTCTGGCAAGTCAGACAGGTGCTAACGTATCTAGCGATGTCTCTTTTCATCTCGGGCCACCAAAAATATTTCTTTAGATCTTGGTACATCTTGTTGGAACCTGGATGCATCACATAAGGAGTCCTGTGAGCCTCATCTAAAATCTTCCTCTTTAGTTCCTCCTGATCTGGAACACAGAGTCTGTCACCGAAATACACTGCTCCACTATTAGCCATTCTGAACTCTCCACTTTCTGATTCTGCTATCCCTTGCTTGATTTTCTGAATTTCAGGATCCCGCTCCTGAGCTGTCTGGATGTCACCAAACAAGGTAGACTCTAATGTCATAATAGAGAGCTGCCCAACTATGAGTTCGAGATCGAAATCTGTGATCTCCTTCTGTAGGGGTGGTGACATGGCTGCTAGAGATAATAAGGTAGCACTGGACTTTCTGCTGAGTGCGTCTGCTACCTTATTGTCTTTCCCTGGGTGGTAGAGGATGTCTATATCGTAGTCCTTGACCAGCTCTAGCCATCTGCACTGTCGCATATTCAGATCCTTCTGAGTGAAGAAGTACTTCAGACTCTGATGATCTGTATACACTCTGCACTGAGCTCCATACAAGTAATGTCTCCAAATTTTGAGGGTGAACACAACTGCTGCAAGCTCAAGGTCATGAGTAGGATAATTCCTCTCGTAGTCCTTGAGTTGTCTGGAGGCATAGGCGACTACCTTGCCATCCTGCATCAGTACTGCTCCTAGTCCCAATTTAGAGGCATCACTATAAATATCAAAGCTGCCTGTGTTTTCTGGTAGAGTCAGAATAGGTGCGCTGGTCAATCTCCTTTTTAGCTCGCTGAAGCTGTTCTCATAGCCCTCTGTCCACTGAAATTTTCTGTTCTTTCTGGTAAGAGCTGTCAGTGGGGAGGCTATCTTGGAGAAGTCCTCTACGAATTTTCTGTAATAACCTGCTAATCCCAGAAAGCTTCTGATCTCACTAGCGTTCTTGGGTCTTTTCCAACTACTCACAGCTTCTATCTTACTGGGGTCTACCATGATACCATCCTTTGAGATGATGTGACCCAGGAAGGACACCTGATCTAACCAAAATTTACATTTCATGAACTTGGCATACAACTGGTTCTGCTGAAGGGTCTGCAGTACTATTCTCAGGTGCTCTGCGTGTTCTTCCTGAGTTCCTGAATAGATAAGGATGTCATCGATGAATACGATAATGAACTTATCTAAATATTCTCTGAATATTCTGTTCATGAGGTCCATGAAAGTAGCTGGAGCATTTGTCACACCAAAGGGCATGACTACGAACTCGTAGTGTCCGTATCTAGTCCTGAATGCTGTCCTGGGTATATCCCCTTCTTTAACTTTCACCTGATGATAACCTGATCCGAGGTCTATTTTCGAAAACACTGCTACTCCCTTTAGCTGATCAAAGAGGTCATCAATTCTGGGAAGAGGATACCTGTTCTTGATTGTGACTTGATTCAGTGCTCGGTAATCTATACACAGGCGCATGCTCCCATCCTTCTTCTTCACAAACAATACAGGCACTCCCCATGGTGAGTGACTAGGGCGTATGAAACCCTTGTCAAGCAGCTCTTGTAATTGCTCATGAAGTTCCTTCAGTTCTGTTGGAGCCATGCGGTAGGGTGCTTTGGAAATAGGATTGGTACCGGGAATGAGCTCTATCTCGAATTCAATCTCCCTGTCTGGTGCTAAGCCTGGTAACTCTTCAGGGAAGACTGCTAGGTAGTCACATACGACTCGGACCTCTGCTAACTGTTGGTCCTTGTCCTGATTGGTACTGACTACGTGTGCTAAAAATCCCGTACATCCTGACTCCATTAATCTCTGTGCCTTCATAGCTGAGAGAGACTTCTTGGCCTTTCTCTTGGGTTCTCCGACGTATTCAAACTGCACTTCTGCTTCAGGTTGGAATATGACTTTCTGTTTACGGCACTCTATAGAGACACCGTATCTGATCAGGAAGTCCATCCCAAAAATGACATCGTAATCAGTCATGTCTAGCACTATCAGATCACAAAAGAGTTCTCTGTCTGCTATAATGACTGGCACTGCTCTGAGCCAGTGCGTGGATGTCATAATTTCTCCCGAAGGTAGTGTCGTCAGAAATTGACTACTGAGTCCCTCTGAGGGTATCCCTAACTTTTCAGAAAACATCCTGGATATATAGGAATGGGTTGCCCCAGTATCGAATAAGACAGTTGTACTTTGCTGTAAAATAATGATCTGACCTGTAACAACTGTCGAGGCATTCGCTACGTCCTCTCTGGTGAGTGCGTAGATCCTCGTATTGGTCGTAGCTGGAGGGGCTTCTAGTCTGCCCTGGCTGATATGTGGACCATCTAAAGCGGCCTGCATATGATGTAACTGAGCTGGCTGGCCTCCGTACTGAATCGGCTGGGGTTGAGGAAGACTAATCTTGTTTGGGCACTGCTTAGCCATATGCCCTTCCTGTCCACATTCAAAGCATCCTCGTGTGCCCTTGCGACAAACTCCTGGGTGAAATTTCCCACAAGTAGCACATTTGGGATAACTAGGTTGTTTGCTAGCTGGTCCTGCTTTTGGGTAACTCCCTGGTTTGCGCTTGTTGCTGGAGTTCCCTTTCCAGTTAGAGCTTTGGCCCTGTTGTTTCTGAGTACCTGAGCCTCCTTGCCCTTTGGACTCTGAGAGGACTTGCTTCTGCTGCTTGATATTATTCTGGTAGTGCTCGGTGGTTAGAGCACTGCTGACTAGTTCTTCAGTGGTTTGCGGCCTATGAACGCCGCCAGCCACGTTCATTGCTATTTCCGGCCTCAGCATCTTGAGCATCAACCGGACTCTTTCTTTTTCTGTGCTAACTAGTTCAGGGCATAGACGAGCCAATCTGTTGAATTTCTTCACGACTTCCTCAACTGATAGGTTGCCCTGACGAAACTCCGTGAACTCGTCGTAGTGGCGGTTTGTGACCCGCATGTGAAAGAACTCCTCGAAGAATTCTTTCTCGAAGTCGGCCCACGTCATCTGGTTCACTGGGCACTTCGCTCTAATTCTCTCCCGCCACATACGTGGATCTCCTGCCATGCAAAAGGAGGCGCACTTCACCTTTTCATGCTCTGGCCAGTCCAGAAGCTCCATCGTGCTCTCCAGTGTTTTGAACCAGGCTTGAGCATCCCATGGTTCACTGGTGCCAGAGAAGTTCTCGGGCTTGACTCTCTGCCACTGGATCAGATAGACTTCTCTTCTTGCCTCTGTTGTTGGGGCTACTGGTGCTGTAGGCTGGACTGGTGGAACCTCTAAGACTACTGGCGTTGCTAGGTTTGGTTCCGGGGTGACTGTGGGAGTATTCTGCAGATTAGCCTTTAAGGTGGCTATCTCCTGTTGCTGTTCAGCTAGCTGCTGCTGTAACTGAGCCACTAATGCTGTAAGGTCTGGGGGAGGCACTGAACTGTCTGTCTCGTGCTGGGGCTCAGTAGCTGATGCCCTTCTAGCTGAGCGCCCTCTTGCCATTTCTAAAGGAAGAGAGGACATACATAACTAAAGCATCATGGTTACATAGCTAATACTATCACATTAGTTACTATCACAGATAAGCATACTTTAGTTATCTACAAACAGGAAAGCAGTAAATATAACAAAGTGAGAGGTATTCTTACTTGGAAGCTGCAGGTTCAATGTTGATGTGTGTGAAGGAAGTATGGAACTCTGCTCTGATACCACTCTGTAATGACCCGCCTTCTACTAGCTAGGCTGTAAGGCCGGACCGTCACATTATGCTGTGCTAAACTATATCCATGACCATCACTAAGTCTAGGTGCGGAAGCTGTACTAATTAAAATTTTGCTAAACTATTAACATTTCTTGATTCTATATGTGCTAAGGGGTGTAATCTAAACTATTCATAACATATATTACATCCCCCAATGGCCAAGGAACTTAACTAAGAATTTCTTACTGAAATCAGGCCTCCCAATCGATCCACGGATCGATTGGAATGTCTTGATCGATCCATTGATCGATCCAGGTGGTTACTGTATGCGGAACTCAGGTTGGATCGATCCAGTGATCGATTCAGCACGCTACTGTGCTCGGGGCAATATTCTGGATCGATCGGCTGATCGATCCAGACTGGCCAATCGATCCAGTGTTCGCGACAGAAAGCATCCGGATCGATCGGCTGATCGATTCAGGAGCTTACTGTTCACGGTACGAACGCCAAAATCACTTATATCAATTCTAAACTAATAGAGATGCCTCCTAACATCAATTATCTAGCATTTTAACATGGCATGGTGCACAATCCACTAATTCATGATATTTAAGCAAACTAAACTGCAGAAACTAAAAGTAACAAAGTTCTAATGGTTAAACTTGCTAAATCCCTAAGATCTTCATCCCAAACTCCAGCTCACACACATCTTCATCGTTGCATTGACCTCCAGCCTCCACTAGTCCATCTTCCCTTTACCTTTATCTGCAGTATAAGGAAAATAGTATCTGTAAGCTTGAGAGCTTAGTAAGAAACCATCTACCTCACTAAAACATGCATTCGATGCAATATGCTTTTGAAAGAATGCTATTAAAATCATATGCTGAACTTGAGAAACATGGTATACTGAAACCACCACACATGAATACTAAAACATGGCATACAGGTTCATAAGATAAGGAAGTCAAAAACTAAACAGAGCATGGACTGAACTAAGCTGATGCTAAACCATTGCTAGAGTTATACTACTTCCACATAGCTATTTTGTTAGGTTCTGAAAACTAATTACATAATAAGTGAAAATACATAATCATGCTGCTGTTTGGGCCCGACAACTGTACTTTGCTGTGCGCGCATCCCTAACTAGACCCGGGTTTGCAAGTTCCGAATTTAGTAGGGTTATTAGGTTAGCTGAACCTAGGGACGACTATGGGAGCCCAACCCAATGGATATCTAATCCAGTACAGTGCCACTGAGAAAGTAAAATACTGAACATAAGCTAATAATACTTGTCTTGCTTTACTAGGTCGTCTAAACCCAGAACTAGGTTATCTGAACCTAGAGGCGACTGTGGGAGCCCACCCATTGGACATCTAGTCCCATAAAAGCTGTAGCAAGACTAAATAAGCTGTAAAAATGCTTCTATTGCATTTATCTAAGATAATAAAATGCCTAAGTTGCATTTTAACTGTGCTAATAATTTAATCGAATACTTGGTATGCGCTAGTTCGCATCCTTTGTGCCGAAAGTCTACATACTACTAAACTGAAGCACAAAATTCATACGGAAGCTACTTATACTGCAGGTGAGGGGTTTCTTACCTCCTGTTCGGATTTTCTTACGATTCTAATTGCTAGATTTCCGGTGGAGACGATCTTCTCGACGGTTCCCTCGCGTCTACGTGTTCCTCTCGCGAAGGGAAGCGTCCTTGTGTCGGAGTCGTCGCCGGAAATTGCCCTTGGGGACGGAACCCTAGCCTTGCTTGTGGTTGGCGCCGAGAGAAGGAGGAGGGAAAGTGGGCGGCGGAATTAGGGTGAGGAGAAGAGAAGTTGCGTTAAAAAAAAAACCCCACTTAATAATTCCCTATTTATATCAAGTGGTTAAATTCACCCAACTCAAATATAAATATAATTGTTTCCCTTTCCTCTCAGCATGGCCCTGCTGGGTTCACTTGGTTTACTAAAGCTGTCTATAAGTCATAGGGTTCGCTAGGTCTCGGGTTCAATTCCCGCGTAGGCTGTTTTCGTTTTCTATTTATTTTTGCTACTTCCGCTAATCTAAAATTTTTGTGAAAATATCCTAAAATTCCAGAAAAATACTAGGATATTTCTAATAATTATTTTGAGAATTTTCGGGCATTACAACTGGTTTTCCATTGGGATCATCATCTAGGATTGTGTTTACTGCCATAGGTGTCTTCATCTCTTTGGTGTTTTCCATTTCAAATTTCTTAATTAATTCCTTAGTATATTTTTGTTGATAAATGTAGTTACCTTCATTTGTTTGATTTGTAATCCTAAAAAGTAGGTTAATTTACCTATCAGACTCATTTCAAACTCGTGCTCCATTAAACTTGTAAATTCATCTAGGAAATCTGAATTTGTTGAACCAAAAATTATGTCATCTACGTAAACTTGTGCTATAAAGATATCTTCCTTTATTAATTTGACAAATAAGGTTGGGTCAATTTTTCCTTGGTTAAATCCTTTAGAAATTAGGTAAGATGTTAATCTTTCATACCATGCCCTAGGTGCTTGTTTAAGTCCATATGAGGCTTTCTTCAATTTATAGACATAATCAGGGTGTTCTAGACTCTCAAACCCAGGTGGTTGTCCTACGTAGACTTCTTCCTTTATTAATCCATTTAGGAATGCCGACTTAACATCCATTTGGTATAGTCTAAACCCTTTGTGTGCTGCATAACTTAGTAGCATTCTAATGGATTCCAGTCTAGCTACTGGGGCATATGTTTCATCATAGTCAAGTCCTTCTACTTGACTGAACCCCTTAGCAACTAGCCTGACTTTATTTCGTGTCATTTCTCCAGTTTCACTTAATTTATTTCTAAATACCCATTTTGTTTCTATTATTTTCTTATTTTTGGGTGGTGGTACCAAGTCCCAAACTTCATTTCGCTCAAATTAAGCTAATTCTTCTTGCATAGCTATGACCTAGTCTGGGTCAAGTAGTGATTCAGCTATGGTTTTGGGTTCAATTTTTGAAATTAAAGATATTTGACTTAGATTTCTGAAGGATGATCTAGTTTGAACTCTAAGATCTGGGTCACCAATTATTTGATCAGTTGGGTGATTTGGGTTGACTCTTATAGTTCTAGGGGGTTGACTTTCCTGAGGTTGTTCTTCTTCTTCAGGACTTAGAGTTTGGTTAGTTCCTTCAGAATTATTATTTTGTTGAACAAATTCAATTGGTTGAAGTTGTGTTTGTTCTGGATTTTGTTTGGATTCTTCAAATTTCACGTTAGTGGTTTCTTCAATTCTTAAGGTAACCTTATTGTAAACCCTGTAGCCTCTACTATTTAGGGAGTAGCCTAGAAAGATTCCATTTTCAACTTTAGAGGTGAATTTTCCTAAGTGTTCTCTTGTGTTTAGGATAAAAATGGGGCACCCGAATACTCTAAGGTATTTTATATTGGGTTGTTTATTATGATAAACTTCAAAAGATGTTTTGTTATGGATTTTATTTAGAGTTGTTCTGTTTTGTACATAGCAAGCTGTACTGACAGCTTATGCCCAAAAGTATTTAGGTAGGTTGTATTCATTTAACATCGTTCTAGAGACTTCAAGTAAGGTTCTATTTTTTCTTTCTACAATCCCATTTTGTTGGGGGGTTTTAGGATACGAAAATTTGTGATGGTAGCCATTTTCAAGACAGAATTTGTTGAAATTATGATTTCTGAATTCTCCCCCATTATCACTTCTAATCCTTTTAATTTTAAGGTCCTTTTCATTTTCAACTTGTTTGCAAAAGTTTGAAAAAATTTCAAAAGTTTCATCCTTATTTTTTAAGAATTTTACCCAGGTGAACCTAGAGTAGTCATCTATTATCACTAGACAGTATATGCTTCCATTTATTGATTTGACTCCATGGGAGTCAAATAGGTCTAAGTGTAATAGTTCTAGTATTGAGTTGGTTTGTGATTGATTAGTTGGTTTGTGGGTGGATTTTGTCTGTTTACCTTGTTGACAAGCATTACATATGGTTGAGTCTAAGTTAGGTAATTTTGGTAGACCTCTAACTAATCCATTTAGTTTACTTATATTTCTAAAATTTGTGTGTGACATCCTTCTATGCCATAACCAGGTTTCTTCTTTTTGTGTTAAGTGACACTCAATTGAAGAAGTGGTTAAGTTGATTACATAGATGTTGTATTTTCTAAACCCTTTTAGGCTTATGTTAGGATTGTTTAGGTGTTTGATTAAGTATTCTGTAGATAAAAACCTAACCTTATACCTAGTATCACACAGTTGACTGATACTCAAGAGATTATATTTGAAATTTTCAACAAGTAAAACATTTGTAATAATAAAGTCAATTTTTAGTTCTATGTTACCTATACCAATTACCTTGAGTTTGCCATTGTTCCCAAAGGCAACTGTTCCTAGGCTTTTGTAGGTGAGTTGAGTGAATTTTGTGTGATCTCCAGTCATGTATTTGGAGCAACCACTATCCAAAATCCACTTAGTTTCCTACAATAGGTAGGAATTGGGGTTAGTCTAACTATTGAACTTGAAGATGTTTTAAGTTTTAATAAATTGTTAAGTTAAAATATTTACGTTTCAATTTTAACATAAATTTTTAAGTTTAAAGAAAATTTAAGTTTTAAATAAAAAATTTAGATTAAAATAAATTCTTAAGACTAAAAAAATTTAATTTAATTTAATTTAATTTTAATTTTAATTTAATTTAATTTTAATTTAATTTAATTTAATTTAATTTTAATTTAATTTAATTTTAATTTAATTTAAATTTTAATTTAATTTAATTTAATTTAAATTTAATTTAATTTATTTAATTTTAATTTTAATTTTTAATTTTAATTTTAATTTTGATTTAATTTAAATTTTAATTTAAATTTAATTTTAATTTTAATTTATTTAATTTTAATTTAATTTAATTTTAATTTATTTAATTTAAATTTAAATTTAATTTAATTTAATTTTAATTTAGTTTTAATTAAATTTAAATTTAAATTTAATTTAATTTTAATTTTAATTTAATTTAATTTTTATTCAAACTTTCTTAATCATCTCACCCGATATATGTTTTCAATCAGGGAATCCTATAATTTTGTGAGATGAATTTTGATTCAGTTTTGGAGTTTGTTTTTAACTTGTGTTAGATTCAGGTTTAGCTTTGGGTTCAACAAATAGGCGTTCTCTGGATAAACTTCTGGGCTATGGTGAGTCACTCGGACATTATTAAAGTAACCAGCCTTTCGAGGTTTTCCAAATAGTCCTATCCACTGGACTTAGTACAAAACCTTGGTCTAACTAGTTAGGATTCATAAAGAGTAGCTTCGGTCAGTTCCACTTAGCCAAATGCATCAGGTCGAAGCCATATCTTCCTAGACATGCATAGACTAAGCTTCCCTAACGTACTATCATCCTATATTTCACTAGTACCATTTTTCAAGTTAAACTTGAACCATTTTAAACTAATCCTAATTACCCTGCCGGGTAGGTTATTTTTGGAGGTGCCAGCTATTCTGGAGCCTCCCCCTGAATTAATTACCATTTAATTTGTTCTTGGTTTATGTCTATTTCTTTTATAATTAAATTTCACTTGATGATAGTTTATATTTTGTTGAGTTTTAATATGTTTAGATTTTAACCCATTTGGTTCAGGTTTGTATTCTGGTTTATTGGATTTATTTGACTTTATATAATATATTTTATCTTTAGGGATGTAGTATTGATTAAGTCCTACTTGCGTGATTAAACACGCTTTCGGAACCCAAGCTTGTTTTGTTGGTTTGTGTTGGGTTATTAATGATTTAAAAGTTTTAGTTGAACTTGATTTGTAACCAAGTCCAGTTTTGTTGTAACTTACTTTTTGATTATTTAGAATTAAATCTAAGTTCTTTGACCTCGTTGTGAATTTTTCTAATATTTCTTTTAAATTATTAATTTCTATTTTTAGTGATAGATTCTCCTCCTCAAGTGTTAGATCTTGAGTTGGGCTTGAGATTTTGATTTGTTCCTTGAGGTCTTGATTTTCCTCGAGGAGTGACTTATTTTCATTTTCTATTTTTACTAATTTATTATTTAAGCAGGAAATAATTTTAAAAAATTTTCTGTTTAGATTTCGGTATACCTCTTCGGAACCTTCGGAAACGAGTACGGAGTCGTGGCTTGATTCGGGTTCAGACCTGTCTTCCGATTCATCCTCCGATTCTTCTTCACGGGCCATCAGCGCGAGGTAACTCTGGTTCTTTTGTTCTTCGGCTTCCGATTCATCCGAGGAAGTGTCGCCCCATATCGCTTTGAATGCCTTCTTTTTAATCAGCTTCGGTTTGTCGTTCTTCAATTTCGGGCACTCGTTCTTGTAGTGGCCCTTTTTGTTGCATCCGAAGCACGTCACGCTCCTTGATTCGGGGGAGTTGATTTTCTGAAGGTCTTTCTTGGTGAAGCCCCTCTTTCTCCTGGTGAACATTTTCCTTACCAAGTTCACCAGGTGCTCTTCATCTTCAGAGTCCTGGTCAGAATCTGCTTCAGGCTCAGGCTTGTTCTTCTTTTCTTTGGAGGGACCTGCAAACAAAGCAATTCCTTTCTCGGCCCCGACGTTAGTTTGTTCGTGTAGTTCTAATTCACAAAACAACTCGTCTAATTTAAGTTTCGATAAATTCTTAGAAATTTTATAGGCATCTACGATAGATGCCCACAAACTATTACGTGGAAATGCGTTTAATGCATACCTTATTAAGTCCCGGTTCTCCATTTGGTGGCCGATGGCGTGGAGCCCATTGAGGATGCCCTTGATCCTCGCGTGAAGCTCACTTGCAGTTTCTCCTTCCTGCATTTTTATATTAAATATTTTATTTAATAATAAGTCTCGTTTTGTTACCTTAGCGTCCCTCGTTCCTTCGTGCAACTCTATCAGTTTGTCCCACAGTTCTTTGGCGTTTTTATGTGGTCCGACCCGATTTAGTTCTTCTCTGGACAATCCGCACTGTAGGGTGTTGATTGCTTTGTTTTCTGTTGACGCCTTCTTCTTTAGGTCTGACGTCCAATCTTCTGGGTCCAGTAGATTTCCAAAACTGTCTACTGGTATTTTATATGGTCTGGTGATGCTCATCCATTGGTCGAAGTCCGTTTTGAGATAAACTTCCATTCTCTTCTTCCAATACGGGAAGTCATCCCCGTTGAAGAGGGGAGTTCGCACTGTGCTGAATCCTTCAAGTTGAGACATTTTAATCCTGCACACAAGTAAAAAATAGGACAAGAAAAAGTCCCAAGACTTGGTCTTGGATTAGCAGTGTGGGAAGAAAAAGATGATAAAAAGATCTAAATGAGTGTTGCACCAATTTGGATAACAAAAAAAATCTTTCCAAAAAGGTAAGATTACCGGTTTGGAATTATGCAAAAAAAATAAAAACCAAAAAAACTTAACAGAAAGTTCACCCCCTGTCTGATTGGTGGTTGCACCAAATCAGAGCGGTACCTACTTAGATACCACTTGTTTGATCGTAAGCGTTCGATAAAGGGGGGGGGGGTGAATATCGAATAAAACTTTCGTTGAGTAAGCGCAGCGGAAAATTAAAGACAAAGTAAACAGGCAAGGTTAACACAATTCGGTTTTACTTGGTTCGGAGCCTGTGTCGACTCCTACTCCAAGGCCCGCGGTCGTTGACCGCTTTCGGTGGGCAATCACCATCAATTCTAATATTACAGAGTTAAGTATAAAAATTGACAGGTAAAGAAAATACCGACAATAGAATTAAAACAAAACCAACACTGAGTCGGAGAGCTTTTCGTGGCGTCACAAGAGCACAGAGCAGCAGATCTTGGATTCTGAGTTGATGTTGAAGCTCCACCCCTGCCCCTTCTTTTATATGAAGCTCGGGGCGCCCCGGATCCCTTCCAGGCGCCCTGGTGAGACGTGGTAGGTCCAACCAGCGAGCTCCACGTGGCGACGCACAATCGGGATAAAACTTGCCTCCCGGGCGCTCGGATCCCCTCCGGGCGCCCGGACCACCTTTCTCCAGAACAGGTCCTTCTCCTGCAAGACAAGGTTAGTCCAAGGCAAGTATAATAAATTTCCTACAAAACAAAGTGTTAGCACAGTTCATAAGTTTGACATGAAAAAGTATGACTTAGATTCCGTCTTTCCGAGATCGGAATCTAGTTACGATCTCGACTTAGATATCCGAAATGGATCTAAGCCGGATCGACGCCTAATGTTCCCTTCCTGGGAAAGCGTCCTCACAGTCACTCCCTTCTAGTGACTTACCTTTACTCACCTGCCAGACGTCCGGTCAGCTCTTTGACCCGTCTGGACTTCTTGCCAAGCGTCCGGTCAACTCGTCGACCCGCTTGGACTTCTTTCCAGCTATCCGGTCAGCCCGCCGACCTAGCTGGACTTCTCGCCAAGCGTCCGGTCAGCCCGTCGACCCGCTTGGACTTCGTGTCAGACATCCGGTCAGCCCGTCGACCTGTCTGGACTTCGTCTGCGCATTTGGTCAGAGTGTTAGATCACAACAAACCTAACTTAACCCGATTTGTCATTCATCAAAACCCGAGTTAGACCGTTAGTGCTAACCGCACCAACACCAACCAGTGTAATATCACGTGGAGGGCACTTGTATTTTGTAAGTTTTACTGATGATTTCTCATGAAAAGTTTGGATATACTTTATGAGTCACAAATCAGAAACTTTTGCAAAGTTTAAATTGTGGAAAACTGAATTGGAGAACTAGTCCGGAAGAAAGATCCAATGCCTTAGGTTAGATAATGGGACTGAGTAGATAGATCCAAAGTTTTGGGAATTTTGTGAGCAGCATGAGTAATGAGGTATTTCTTAATTCATAGGACACCTTAGCTAAAATCTGCGCTCATAGACACCGATTTTTGGAAAAACTGGTGTAAAATACTCAAAGACATCGATTTTTGCTTAAAATCGTTGTTGTTCCACTGATGTCTATGAGGGTTTTTACTGTAGTGGGTAGCGGAAAGATTGAATAGGATAATCATTGAGAAGGTAAGATGTCTCAGGCTGAATGTAGGGCTTGCAAAGAATTTCTGGGCGGAAGCGATTAACATGACATGTTATCTCATTAATAGATCATCAAGGGCAACACTAGAAGGAAAAATATCAGAGGAAGTATAGACAGTGAATCAAGTAGATTACTCTCATCTTCGAGTTTTTGGATATCTAGCCTATATGCATATATCTAGTGAGAAAAAATTAAAGCTGGATATGAACTTAAAGTAGTGCATTTTTATGGGGTTTCAGAAAGGAGTTAAAGGCTTTAAGCTTTGGGATTCTAAGGCAAATAAGGTGGTGATCAACAAAGATGTAGTGTTTGACGAGAAAACTATGCTACAACGAACTCAGGAAAAAGGAAAGGAAACACCACAAAGCAACGTGGAGAAAGATGCTATGCAGGTGGAGCTAGAGACTTAGGACTCTGATGATTCTAGCTCAGAGCACATGGAACATTGCACTATAGCTGGTGGCAGAATGATATGAGTCGTAAAACCACCCACCAGATACAGATTCGAAGACTTGGTATCTTATGCGCTTATCACTAATAGCGGAGACCCTATATCTTTTTAGGAGGCGATACATAGCTCTGAGAAGGATAGGTGGACGGGTGTTATAATAGAGGAGATGGAGTCGTTGTATAGAAATTAAATATGAGATCTAGTGGAATTTCCTGAAAGAGAGAAAGCTATAGGATGTAAGTGGATATTCAAGAAGAAAGAAGCAATGTCAAAGGGAGAAGAAGTAAAGTTCAAGGCTCGATTGGTAGCAAAGGGGTATTCACAGAGAAAGGAAATTGACTATGAAGAAATTTTCTCTCCAGTGGTAAGACATACGTCAATTAGAGCGATGTTGGCTATGGTGCCACATCACGATTTGCAGCTAGAGCAAATGGATGTGAAGACGATATTTCTTTATGAAAATTTGGAGGAGTAACTTTTTATGTCACAACCTGAGGGATTTAGTCAGTCCAGACAAGAACGGTTGGTTAGTAAGTTGAATAAATCGCTCTATAGATTGAAACAATCTCCTAGGTAATGGTACAAACATTTTGATTCATACATGATTCAAAACGGATATAGGAGATGTGAGTATGACTGCTGCATATATATGAAGAGCCTTGAAGATGAATGACTGATTTTCTTACTACTATACGCAGATGACATGATCATTATTGTGAAGAAAATGAAAGAGGTTGATAAATTAAAGAGGCTACTGAGTAATGAATTTGACATGAAAGATTTGGGAGAGGCCAAGAAGATTCTTGGGATGGAGATTCACAGGGATAGAGCTGCAGAGAGATTATGGTTGTCTCAATATATCTATGTGGAGAAGGTGCTGGATAGGTTTAACATGAAGAATGCAAAGTCAGTGAGCACACCCCTGGTGCATCACTTCAAGTTATCCAGTACACAGTATCCAAAGATGGATGACGAGATCCAAGAGATGTCAAAGGTTTCTTATGCGATTGCAGTTGATTGTCTGATGTATGTCATGGTTTATACGAGACCAGACTTGGCGCAAGTAGTTAGTATGGTAAGCAAGTTTCTCTCAAATCCTGGTCGACCACATTGGGATATATTGAAGTGAATTTTCAGATACTTGAGAAATATAATTGATTATGCCATCATGTTCAGTAGACAACCGGAAGATCCTTCAGTTATTGGGTACGTAGATGAGGACTATGTAGGAGATTTAGATAATAGGAGGTCTACTATAGGATACGTGTTCACTGTGGTAGGAGGACCTAATTGTTGGAAATCTATGATTCAATCTATTATTGCTTTGTCTACTACGAAGTCGGAGTATATGACAGCGGTTGAAGCAGTGAAGGAAGCTTTATGGCTTACAAGGTTGGTTAGAGAATTGGGTGTTCAGCAAGGTGGAGTCAAGTTGTTATGTGATAGTCAGAGTGCTATTTATTTAGCAAAAAATCAGGTGTATCATGTGAGAACCAAGCACATTGATGTGATGTTTCACAATATCAGAAAGTTGATTGCTTTCGGGGAAATTCAACTTGAGAAGGTTCACACTGCAAACAATGCTGTAGACATGCTGACAAAGCCGTGACCATAAAGAAATTCAAACATTGCTTAAACTTAATCCATATCTTTAAATGTTAGAGGAAGGAAGCCCAGACCTAGAGATCTAGGTGGAACTTTATTTAGATACTCGTTGTAATATATGAAAAGGTTAGTTAAGAGGGTTCATTCAATTTATTTAAGAATTTATTAATATAGATAGATTTAAATTAATTAAGTTAACATATAATTATAAAATTTGGATTAATCAATTAAGAAAATAATAGGATATATTATATATAAAATATATAATTAAAAAAAAATAAATATATATATATATATATATATATATATATATATATATATATATATATATATATATATATATTAATTATGTATGTAACATGTAAGTAAATATAGAAATAAAATAGAAATAATATATTATATATAATATAAAATATATGATATAAATTATATGGTTAGAAACATGTATATAAGAAATTATAATATGATATATGTATATAGGAATTATAAATGTGTAATGTAATATGTAATATGTAATCTAATATGTATATAAGAAACATGTAGATAATAACTAAAACTTTTAATATGAGAATTATATTACTATGTGTATATATGGATATATATATATATAGAAAAAAAATCTAATCCATGTAAATAATATAGAAAATATAAAGTATATATCATAAATAATGGAAATAGGAAAATTATAAGATATATATAGGAGATTTTAATTGAAGATATGTATATCTTCAACGTGAAATTATGTATATATATATATATATATATATATAAAATATCAAATTAATGACTTAGTATTAAGAAACTCTAATATGAATTAAAAATATTACCATGTATATGTGATATATACATGGATATATATAAATATGAAATTAATATATGGATATAAATATGTATGAAATTAATGTAATTAATGACTTAGTATATAAAAAAGAAGACAAGGCTCTAATCCTTACCTTCAAAAGCCTCACCTTTGATGTTGCCGCCGACCCTAAGAAGGTTCCCCGCCCCCTTTTGTTTCTCCACAGGTGCTAGAGCTTCAAGGGAAGACAAGGAGTTAGGAGCTAAGTACTTAAAGCATATTCTCAACCATGTTATTATTTTATTTAGCTTCTATGTCTTGTGAATTTTGAGTACCTTAGATTGGTTTGATGTTTCATAGACGAATCTGGAATTATGCTGTGGTCTGCTACTTTTGGTTCTGTTGTGGCGTAAATTGGCCTCAATGGGTGAACAAATTTTACACGGTGTATTATGTTGAAATGTAGGAAATTTAGTTAACTTTCATTACCAATTTACAGAATTCTTTTCGGATCAAAGATGAATTTCATATGATTTTTATACCACTGACTGATGAATCTGGAATTTTAAAGTGACCCTGCTGCTTTTGGTTCTGTTATGGTGTAAATTAAGCCTCAATAGGTGAACGAATTTCACTACGATGTCTTTTGTTGAAATGTAGGAAATTTAGTTATCTTTCATTACCAATTTATAGAACTCTTTTCGGATCAAATATAAATTTCATATGATTTTTATACCACTGACTGACTAATTTAGAATTATGTTGTGACCCTGCTTCTTTTGGTTATGTTATGATGTAAATTAGCCTCAATGGATGCACGAGTTTCATTATGGTATCTTCTATTGCAATATAGGAAATTTAGTTAACTTTCATTATCAATTTGCAAAACCCTTTTCGGATCAAAGATGAATTTTATATGATTATTATACCGCTGACTGACCAATCTAGAATTATGATATGATCTTGCTGCTTTTGGTTTCGTTGTGGTGAGTTCTAAATTCTATTTTTAGGGGTTATGTATAGGGATGTTACATTATAATTTGTTCCATACTTGTAGTGGTTTTCCTTTAGAAGATAGGTCATTTTTCCATGCTTAATTCAACTTGCAAATTTGTAACTTTCAGATTCATGAATCTATGCTTAAATTTTGTTTTTAAAGATTAATTATTATGGTGTTGCATTACAAATTTCTTCATGATTTACTACTTGTTTATCCTTAAAAGTTAGAGAACTTTGCATGTTTAATTTATAGAGTAGGAATTCCAAGTTTCAGATTCTTTAAGACTTGGGTTAAATTCTATTTTCGGGGTTTAACTATTATGTTTTATTTTAGTTCCTGAAATTCATGCATGTATAGGTACTTTAAATGAGGTTTCGATTTTTAGTTATGTTCTACTTATCATGATGACTATACATATATGCTACATCTAGATTTCGGACCTCTAGATTAGGTAAGTTCATGTTGCTTCTTGCTTCTCATTATGATAACCTCAAATCCGTAGGAAATTAACCCACTTACGATGATGCACCTATAATATTTGCATTCCATGCTTATGTAGTGATCAAATCTATGAATATGTTTACGTGCATGCCTATGTAAGGATTATGTTTAGATTTATGTACATGCTGTTGGGACCGTTGGCTGCCGGCTAGAGGGAGGGTGAATAGCCCTGCACAAAATCAAACAAAAATACCTTCCTCAACTTATAACTTAAACAAACACTTCCATAAAAAATAATAAGGGAACCAAAAAGACAGAG
This sequence comes from Zingiber officinale, assembly GCF_018446385.1. Lineage (NCBI taxonomy): Eukaryota > Viridiplantae > Streptophyta > Magnoliopsida > Zingiberales > Zingiberaceae > Zingiber > Zingiber officinale. The sequence continues at coordinate 136,175,784 of NC_055992.1, forward strand.
GCACAGAAGTTTTTACTTGGTTACAACCGGGGAGGTTGTTAATTCAAGGAAGTGGAGCACACTAATATCTCCTTCAGGCGGAAAAGCCTCTTTACAGCAATGATCTTACAAAAAGATGAAGCTAAATGAAAACTAGAAGCATACAAGTGTTGTTTCTCAAGATGCTTGTTTATTTAGCTTCTTGGACCAAGGCTGTATTTATAGCCTTGGTCGGGGCGCCTGGAAGAGTTCTAGGCGCCTGGAAGGGGATATAATTTTATCTCCTTTGTAACGGATCACGGTCAAACACGATTGGGATAAGACTCCGTTCCGAGTGCCCGAAGTCCGGGCGCCCGAACTAGGAACCTCAACCACTTTGACTTTTTCTAGTCCGGACCTTCTACTCCGGCTCCGTTTGCTTCAGTCCGGGTCTTCTGCTCCAGCTCCACTCACATGGGTGATTTCAGTCATCCGGAATAGGGCTCACCCAAACCTAACTTTCGACCTTCTCCTTGAGCAAGCTTCCGCTTTGGCTTCTCATCCCTCAGAAATGTCGCGCGCCTCCTTCTTGTCCGCCTGCGTACTCTTTCGCAGCACCTCGTCCCTCAGACGCACTGAGCCCGTCGACTCTCTCCCGTGCCGTCCTTCTCGCTAGCTGCGTCTTTTGCTCGACATCCTGTGCTCCTAATTTCCCGCACATTTAGACATAGGATTAAACACAATATGACATAACTTAACTTGTTTGATCACATCAAAACAGCATTGGGGTGCCAACCATCTCATCCCTTTTTGATGTGAGCATAGCAAGTTAAGTTAGGGTAAACTAGCATTAGGTAAAAGCAATAAATTTACAATTAAAGTGTAAAAATTTAAAAAGGTTAAACTATCTCCCCCTAAACTTAATCTTTTTCTTTTCTTCCCTTTTGATCACATAAAAAATTGGATACTGAAAAAAACTAAGGGTTAATTTAAATAAGAGAGTTTAAAAAAAAATGATTTTCCAATAATTTAAAAAACTTATCAAGTGTTTTGAAAATTGTAAAAAGAAAAGTTTGATATCACTTAGAAAAAAAATTTGTAGCGTAAATAATTTAGAAACTTTAAACTTTGCAAAGGAATTTCCAAAATTTTCTAAAAAAAAAAATTTAAAGAATGCTGACAACTATGTAAAGCATTATCCAATCGTTTATTCTATACTTTATTAGTTAGTCAATTAAATATTTTATTTCGTTAATTGACTTCCAGGTTATGGCGAGGCACTAGACCTTCTTAGTTATTGGATCATCAATCACTTCTAGACAAAGCCTTATAATGAAATCAAATATTTAATATACTCTCTGAAAGTCTTAAGTTTAATTAAACTTTAATTTAGACAAGTCTTTAGAACCCAATATAGGTTTCTTCCAACTGGATTAATTAAAAATTTCTTTGGTATATATTTTTGAGAAAATTTTCTAATTTGTCTTTTGTGGTAATAAAAATACCAATTTAGACCATTAAATTTTCTACTATTTGTATTATATTAGCATGCATGATTTTTTAAGTTCTTTATTTCTTTTTGCAAAATATCATTTTCTAATTTTACTTTGTCAAATTCTTCTAATAGACAAGATTTAGCTAGAATTAATTTTAACTCTTTATTTTCTTTTTCAAGTTTGTAATAATCTTTAGTTAATAATTTAATACATTTAAACAACTTATCAGGTGGAAGAGATCGTACCTGACTTACCTTGTCGATCTCGTTGTCCGTAGCTTCCCTTGAACTGCTGTTTTCTTTTGTTGACACTCCCCCTTCATCGATGCTCTCGATGCTCATTTCAAACAAGCTTTTTTCGTGTTCGTCTTCTTGATGACTTGCCATCAACGCAAGTCTGGAAAAGGCTTCGACCTCTGATTTGGACGACGTTTCATCCCACGTTGCCTTTAGGGTCTTGTATTTGTTCTTTTGAACATGCTTCTTGTTCTTTCCTTTGTCCTTCTTATTGATCTTTAACTTAGGGCAGTTGTCTTTAACATGTCCTTCTTCATTGCAGTGGTAGCATCTGATCGTTCTTCTCTTTCTACCCTGCAGATGGTTAGATTTTCTAGATTTAAGTAACTTTTTAAAATGTCTTACCATCATTACCGTTTCATTGTCGTCGAGAGAGGACTATGAATTTTGTTCGTCCATCTTTGCCTTAAGGGCAATGTCGTGCTTCGGTTCCTTCTTTGTATCTGCATATCTCGATTCATGAACTTCAAATGTTGAAAATAACTCTTCTAAGGTAACAGATTCTAAATCCTTAGAGATATAGTAGGTATCTACTAATGATGCCCATTTCGTATTTCTAGGGAATGCATTAAGAGCATACCTTAGCGAATCTCGATCGCTTACCTTTTCTTCGAGATTTGAAAGTCTGGTGATGAGCTCCTTGATCCTTGAGTGAAGGTGTGCAATTATTTCGTCTTCTTCTAATCGGAGGTTGCTGATCTGGTTACGAAGTAAGTCCCGTCTCGCAAGTTTCGCCTCCTAGGTTCCTTCATGAAGTTCCAGGAATTTTTCTCAGAGCTCCTTGGTGGACCCGTAAGCTCCGATCCAGTTGACTTCTTGTGGCAGGAGGAGCTCAGGCGATGAAACTCTGCTTTAACGTTTGCCACTAAGTCTACTTGTTCCTTCTTCGTCCATTGATACTTTTGCTTGCCTTCGAATCATTGATACTTTTGCTTGCCTTCGAACACTTCAAAATTGAATTCTATTATTAATAATAAATCAAAGTCTATTTTGAAACATACCTCCATTCTCTTTTTCCAGCTCGCGAACTCTCTCTCGAACTTTGGTAGGTAAATGCTTGGTATGACCATCTTGTGTTCTTCGTTCGGCGGTTAGTCCTTTTGAAGCGAACCTTGCTTCGATACCACTTGTTGAGACCGTTGGCGGCTGACTGAGGGGGGGGGGGGGGGGGGGGGAATATCCCCGACACAAAATCAAACAAAAATACCTTCCTCAACTTATAACTTAAACAAACATTTACATAAAAAAGAATAAGGAAACCAAAAAGACAGAGGGACAAAAGCTTTTACTTGGTTACAACCGGGAGGTTGTTAATCCAAGGAAGTGGAGCGCATTAATATCTCCTTCAGGTGGAGAAGCCTCTTTACAACAATGATCACACAAAAAGATGAAGCTAAACGAAAACTAGAAGCGTACAAGTGTTGTTTCTCAAGATGCTTGTTGTATTTAGCTTCTTGGACCAAGGCTGTATTTATAACCTTGGTCAGGGCGCCTGGAAGGGTTCCAGGCACCTGGAGGGGGATAAAATTTTATCCGCAACGGATCGCGGTCAAACGCGATCTGGATAAAATTCCATTCCGGGCACTCGGACTAGGAAAGTCAACCACGTTGACTTTTTCCAATCTGGGCCTTCCACTCCGGCTTCGCTTGCTTCGGTCCGGGTATTCTGCTCCGACTTTGCTCGCTTGGGTGATTTCGATCATCCGAAAAATAGCTCACTTGAACCCAACTTTCGGCCTTCTCTTCGAGCAAATTTCCGCTCCGGCTTCTCGTCTCTCGGAAACGCCGGTGGCTCATTCTCGTCCGCCCACATACTTTTCTACAACACCTCATCCCTCAGACGTGCCGAGCCCGTCAGCTCTCTCCTGTGTCGTCCTTCTCGCTAGCTGAATCTTTTGTTCGACATCCTGTGCTACTAAGTTCTTGCACACCTAGACACATGATTAAACACAACAAGACCTAATTTAACTTGTTTGATCACATCAAAACAACCTTATGGTACCAACACATGCTTGTATTCATGCCTATGTAGTGATCATGATTATGATTGTGCTTATGCTTATGTCTATGTTTATGGAATGAAGTGGTTGGTTGTAACCGGGGACCTAAGCCCGAGAAGCGTACCAAATCTTTTTATGGGTTAAGTTATGAATTGAGGGCCTAAGTCTAGAGAGCTTACCAAATCTTTTTATTATGGGTTAAGTTATGAACTGAGGACTTAAGCCTGGGGAGCTTGCCAAATCTTTTTATGAGTTAAGTTATGAACCGGGGACCTAAGCCTGGGGAACTTGCCAAATCTTACTATGGGTTAAGTTAATCGGGGACCTAAGCCCGGGGAGAATGCCAAAGAACCCTCATGAATTGGGACGGTGGGATGAACCGGGGGCCTAAGTCAGAGGAGCACGCCAAAATCATGCATGGATAGAGGATTTGTTCCAAGGAGCGGTCCCCGCCAACCTAGCTAGGGTAGTTGTCTGATCAATAACTTATGTTATGGTATTGCTATATACAGTCAAGCCACCACAACAATACATTTATAAGTACACATGCAGATATGTTCAAGCTATGTTTATGTTTACGTCAATGTTTATGTTTATATTTATGCCTATGTTTATGTTTATGTTTATGTTTATGTTTATGTTTTGCTTTACATTTATGTTGATGCTTATGACTATGTTCATGTTATTCTTATGCCTATGCCTATAGACATGCTCGCGATCAAGTCTATCATTATGCTTAGTTCATCTACCATGCTTACCTTTATATTGTCACACTTATGTCAGTACTGCCTGTGCATATGTTCATAGTATGTTAGTAGGGAGGTCGCAAGTTACCTTGAATGTGGTCTCCCTTAATAAACTAGAATATCTATGCTAACTACTGCATAACATTGTTTTGAATATGCTAAGTCTCTCGACTCACAGACTTTGATTCATTTTTTTTTAGACAACGAAACCAATGAGGTAGGAGGCGTTGACTAGCCGAAAGCCTTCTAAATTAATTCCGCATTTAGCTATATTTATTTTTCTTCAGGTTGTATATGTAATTTTATTTGAACTATGAACCGCTATGAAATTATGAGTATATGACGTCCGCGGTTTATGTATTATAAAAAAAAAATTAGGGGCGTTATACTCGTGTTCTTCGAAGGGGTGAATATTCGCCAAGGTGGAGATTGTTGAATGATGACTTATATTTGGATGAGGTCAATACGATGAATGTTATGGAAGAAAAATCTATTAAAATTTTTCGTAATAAAATTCTATTACGATTTTATATAACATAATTTTGTTACCGTTTTTCATAATAGAATTCTGTTGCGATTTTTCATAACAAAATTCTATTATGATTTCATCGGGTCTGGGGTTTATGTATTATTTATAGAGATCATTGTAAATCTATTGTACAACAATAATCATAAGAATCATGTAATGTGATTCTCATGTGTAGAGAGAATTCTAATAAAGCTTCGGTCGTTTTGTGGAGTACGCACGCTGCCGAATTACGGTAACTCTTTTTCTTTCTTTTCTTCTCCTTCCTCGTGTTTGCTCTCCTTTTGTACGACTTTGTTTTGTTGTTTTGTGCAATCTCTTTTTCCTCTTCTTGTTCTTTCACACATTAGAGGTTGAGAGGTGTTGCCTCTTCTTTGTCCAACAAAATGCAAACAGCACCATGCAAAAATCTTATACTGATCAAGCCCGGCAACCACTGTGGGAGCTGATCTGTTTCCTTTGAACATATCAAAACCAAACTCAGCTTATACTCATTCTTTCATTTTTCAAAAGTCTTTATATATTTTTTTATTTTAGAAATATTTTAAAGGCGGAGAAGCATTTACAAAATCATAATATGATAGTATGATGAATCACAAAATATGATAGCAAAATAGTAACAAAAATAATAGAAAATTGCAGAATGTAAAGAATAAGAAAATTAAATTTGAAGGCTCCAGAAAAATGGAACACACATGTTACCGTAAAAATGTTGTAGAATGAGTATTAGGTGAAAGCTTGAAGTATTTTTGATGCTTTAGTCGAACGACATTTGGGTTCCTTTTATAGTTGTTAATTGATATCCATCAATCGATTGTTATTGTTGATTTGTCAATTGGTATGGTAGTTTCGGCCATCATCCATAATGAATTTCATTTGATTGTTTACAATTTTTAATTGATTGTTTGTTGATTATCAATCGACTACTTTCATTAGTCAATTAATTATTGCATATCAATAGACTCACCCATGTTGTCATCTAGACTTGTTCATTCACTACTATAAAATCAAGATTGAATCTTATGGATTGAGATTTTGCCATCCTTATTGTTTAAAGACATCATTTACTGACTGTATCATTGGAAATCATCCATTAGTCTAGGATTTTGCTATTCTCATTGTTTAAACACATCATTATATTTATTGATTGTGTCATTAGAAATCATCCATTAGTCAACTAATACTTTATTATCGTAACTCTAATAGAATCTTCGGTTGACTTTGTGATATAGGAATGGAAAAAAATAATTTTATTATTTTTTAATATTTTTATCAAGTTTGGTATTACAATATTTTTGTTAATTTCTATATTTTATATTTTTAAATTTTTGAGTAGGATATTTTATATTTTTAAATTTTTTTAGTCTGTTTAGGATATTTTATATTTTTAGTATTTCTGATATTTAGGATATTTTATATTTTTAGTATTTCTGATATCTATGGTCGGTGAGTTGTCTATATAAGCGTCATTTTTTTTATTAATTTTTTTATGTTAACTATTTTTTTCTAGTAAGATTTTTTCTTTTTTTTTAAAGATAGGAATTGAGATCCATATATGAGAATTTCCTTCATTTCTTCAAGTCTTAGTGCATGAGATTTATATAAGTGTTCTGTTTCATGTTTTGATGAGAGTTTGATTAATAATAATTCGACCATGCTGTTCTTCTTTTCCTCAAAGCTCCGTGTAATTTTTGGATGTCTATTTCTTAATATTCTTTCAAATCAATAGGGTTTAGAAGATCGTTTTCGATATTCGTGCATAAATCAACGAATTTAATAGTTATCCGCGGCATCACTTTATCATCTTGACTGATTCAAATTTCTATTTACACTTGTGAGACTTCTCTTGTTAATATCTTATTGACCTCAATTTACATGAACTTCGTCTGCACTTATTGATGTTTTATGTTGCACCGATAATGCTAATGCCAAGATAAGCTTGCACATGCATATTTGACATAGAGATTAGCCTAATATGAAACCAACTTTCAACCTTTACCAACTACATCAAAACTGGAAGGTTTTGTTCAAACTTTTTTTAATTGGATTGGCACGAAATATCTTTTGTAAAGTTGATTCAGACATGCCATGGGATGAAACCTGATTTAATGTTTTGTTATGCAACTAAAGCCCAAAAATGAATTGGTCCTTCGGTGGTCCAACTATAGAAGTAACTAAAAGGAAATATAAATAAGAGCCTAAATAACTTGTTCTGATTAATCATAAATAAAGAAACTAATTTCAGGATACAAAAAAGGGATAAATAAGACCTTAACTCATTACTTAATTCAAGTGAGCACATGATCATGATCACCACGATCACCTTTCCATACTTTAAAACAAGTGAAAATGGTGGAATTGCTTTTCAAAAGCCATTCTGAATCAATGCACAAAGAGAAAGAATAACAATGTTGTCAAAAGTGCTTCAGTTTCCACTTGAGAACTTGCCTTCAGCACCACCACCAACAAGCCTGAATCCCAATTGTAGCTGCAGGCCTCCTTTGTAACTCTAAAGTTTCGCTTGCTTGTGAATCGGAGAAGGTTGGGGTATGCATATCTAAAGAGTGCCGCAGACATGCCATGTGCCAATTAGACCACATGAAGCTGCAACATTGCAATCTTTCTCAACTGTATCTCATCCTGATTTGTAACTGAAGATCCTCCCAAACTTGGTCTTTTGAAATACACTTCTATAAATTGACTTGTTTCTCTGAAAAATTGACACCCTGGAGCATGTTAAAGTAAGCCATTTGATGCATCTTAACCTAAGAAAGACAAGTAACTCCAAGGATGAAGTTGAAGTTGATATTACCAGTTCAATTCCAAATGCAAACAGCACCATAGAATCACAACTTCACCAATACAATTGAAGAAACACACAAAGTGATCAGTGCATTTGCCGACGCCATCCTGCAGAAAGAAAGGTGATTGAAATACCGAAAGGTTGTATGTGAAGGAGGGCTTTGAAGATAGATGAATCACCTTATTCAATCAGAAGCAACATGTGGATCAGAGTTGTAGGGCTCTTTGGTGTAGAGTATGTACTCTTTGACCTAAGAGATAGTTGAGAAACAAATAGATGTACAAAAAAAAAAGACAGGTCCTATATGAATGTGTTCATTACATCCTGATACAGAAAATACATACGTACAGACTTGCAAATGCAAACAACACCATACAAATCACACTTTCACCAGTACAATTGAAGAAAATGCAAACATATATACATACAAATAACACCTTCACCAAATGTAAAGTAATCAAACCAAATGTAGAAAGAAGCAAACGCAAACAGCACCATACAAATCACACCTTCATCAGTATAATTGAAGAAAGCATATCTTTTTTTGACACTATCCTGCAAAAACAAACAAAGGTGTTTGGAAGAATTGTATGGTTACACGGGAAGGAGGATTCAGAAGAAGATAGACGAATTGCCTTACTCAATTAGAAGGAATGTTTGCATCATAGTTGTAGGGATCCTTGGTATATCGGATGTACTCTTTGCTGGAATATGTCTGTATTTTGACAACAGGAATATGCTTGAGAATGTCCCAATTCTCATTGCCTTCGAGACAGCTCATTAGCAGTTGAAGATTGCAGTGCATCTCAAACTTCTTCAAACTCCTGTGAGTGCTGGCCATGTTGTTATGCTGCTCGATCAAGTCCTGGAACCACTGCGGGAGCTGCTCCATTTCCTCTGAACATATCAACACCAAATGCTGCAGCTTGTCGAGATTCTCCACGCACTCCAAGTTGGGACAGTCATCCACCTCAAGATATCTTAATGACGGGATGTTGGAAATCTTCTTCAACCCTCTGCCATTTGCGACCTTAAGCTTGTAAGCCAAGGGGAGGTTATTGATCTCACGTAGCTCATACGTTTGGAACAAGTACAGTTCATTGAGGTTGGCAGCTCGGTGGAGGTCGTCAGGAAGAGCTCTTAGCTTTGGGAAGTTGATAATAGCACAACTCCTGAGACTCGGAAACAACTTCACTGCAAGAGGTGTTCCCTTGAATGTCCACTCCTCCCATTTGGGCATGTCTTCAAATCGGAGCACTTCAAGTTTGGGAAATGCAGAGCTTCTCGATCCGAGAAATTGAGACCCAATGGCTGTTATGGCGTTTGCACTTACAATACTGAGGAACTTGAGCTGAGGCAGTGTACCCAAGGGAGGGAGCTCCGTGCAACATGGCAAACCAACAAGCTTCAAATACGTCAAGTTTGGAAAAGATTCAGCCAAGGAAGAGGATGCCATCCAGCTCGGGAACTGTCGGCCACAGTACTCATAGAAGTGAAGGTGGATCAAGGTTGATGAAGGCTGAGACATTTCATTGCATATCCTCTCGGCTTTACTGATTTGCACCTCATTCCATCCTTTTTCTTCTTCCTCACCATCCACCTCCTCATTTTCGTCTTCTTCTTCCTCACCCTCATCCTCCACCTCCTCATTTTCGTCTTCTTCTTCCTCTTTAGTTTCAGTTCGTTGTCCAGAGCCATCATCCTTGCCATCACCATCTTCTTCTTCATTGGCTTGAGCATCGTGCCCTCCACCATTGTCATCTTCCTCCTCATTTGGTCGCATCCATGACAACGTAAGGTCCTTAAGAAATGGCTTGTTTGCAAGTGCAGAGGCTCCTTTTTCTGCCCTCTCAAGCCTCAGAATGATTAGGACTCTCAACTTGGAGAGATTTTTCAGCTCTTCTAAATCACAACCTTCTTCAGTTGAGTCATTCTGTCCAATCATAAATCCATAAAGGCTATAGATATTTTCCAGTTTCCCAATTCCCTTGGGCACATAAGTGAGCAGTGGACAACCAATCATGTTAAGCCATCTTAGATTATGCAACTTAGTAATGGACACAGGAAGTCTTTCCAAGAACTTACACCTTAAGATATTCAGACTCTGAAGGTTTACAAGGTTCCCGATAGTTGTCGGAATCTCACGAATATTTGTTTCATCGAGATCTAGATATCTTAAATGCAACAAATCTCCAATGCAATCTGGAATCTTTTCAATTGATGTTTTTGTGAGATCCAAAACTCGCAAACACAGTAATGCTTGCAGAACACTATCTTCGATTGTCTTGGTTTGAGGGGAGTCCGTGAGAATTAGAGTTCTCAAACAAGCTTGTCTTAGAATTTGAGCCGGTAACACTAGCATAGGCCCCATACAAGAGATTGACAGCCGTCGAATTTTCACATTATCATCTACTTTGAATTCTCTACCATGTCGATATAAAACCCCTTCCTCTCTCAGTAAATTTGCACAAAGTGATCTGAAGTGATCGTGCATAGAGAAGAAACTCTTGGACAAATCATTTTTTTTAGCTTCTAAGAGATTTCTACCAAGTAACTCCCTGTAAATCTCCTCCCCTAGATCTTCCATTGTTCTCTGCTTTTTATTTGGAATATCCCTCCTCAATTCATCTTGTTCATCCATAATAAGACCTTCGGCGACCCAAAACTGAACAATCTCCTTAGAATACATATCTTTTTGAGGATACAAAGAGCAATAGAGAAAACATTGTTTGAATCTAGATGGTAAGTCTTCGTAACTCAAATATAAAGGTCTTAATTCTTCCTCAATCTGATCCATATTCCATGCATCACTTTCAAGAACATCCTCCCATTTTGCTTTGTTTTGTTGGTATAGAACCCCTGCAATAGCTTTAATCGCAAGAGGCAAACCGTCACATTTGTTGACAAGTTTAATTCCTATTTCTTCGAAGCTTGATATCTCGTCTTCATCTCCTTCAACATCAAATACTAAATGTTTAAGCAAAGTCCAACCACTTTCTTCATCCATTTTTTCAACTGGATGTATATATCTAGGCTTCATTAGCATTACGATCTTTTCTATTCTAGAGGTAACTAAGACCGTACAACTTGTTGCACTTTTCATTATAGGTTTTCTCAAGAAATCTACCCACACAGATGAATTCCATACATCATCTAGCACAATAAAAGTATTTTGAGTAAGAATAGACACAAGTTTATTTTCCAATTCCACTTTACTTTTTCCTTCAAGGTTTTCTCCTTTGGTTTCACTTCCTTCCGCAGACCTAATTAGATTTTTTAGCAAATCAGACTCCGTGTAATTTTTAGAAACATACAACCATATTCTATTTGAAAAATTATCTTTGATCCTTTCATCCTCGAATATTTTGCTTGCTAGAGTACTCTTTCCAATTCCTCCTGTTCCCACAACTCCAAGAACACGATACTTCTTAGGGTTATTCTCGAGTATCAAATTAACTAGTACCTCAGTAGCATTTTTTATTTGTGTTCCTATAATATCCCCTTCAACTTGTAAGTGAGATGTTTCATGGGTAACCAATCTATTAACATATTCAATTGATTCTTTGGTTGTTCGATCCAAGTTACTTCTTATAACTATATCTTTTTTCAAATCTTCCAACCTATTATTCAGTGCTATAATCTGGTTAGCAATATCATGGCGATATTTAAGGCATTGGAAGCATGAAAAGAGATAGTTGAAAGGGATGTTTATAGTCGTTGAACCTGATAAAGCTCGAGCTTTCAATAACTTTCCCCCTTCAATCATACAGAGATCAATAACATCATCAGCATCATACATGACATCCTTCAACTTCCGCACCCATAAATCAATTTCATCATTCTCATGCCTCTTTTCCTTTGCCTCGTGGAGATAACCATTGATTGTCCCTAACCTTTCTTGAAGAGCTTTGATCTCCTTATCGACACCGAGCACCTTAAAGATCTCTACCTCCACCATGTTGGCAGTGATTGTCATGAATTTTGAGACAAAGAAATCTAAGATCATTGCCATTGTTGGTAGAAGGGAGAGGAAAGGGCTCACAAGTTATAGGGTGTGATGTTTGTTTTGCAAGGAGAAAATGCTAGTGCCCTAACGACTATATATAGGCTCCAAACAATTAGAAAATGTGGTAAAAAGGTGAAATCGCTTGCCCCCAGCGCCCCCGCCGCACCCGACCCAAGGCCATCACGAGAGAGGTAAATCATAGCATCCTGAGCGAGCATGTGGCAGGTGGGGTGAGTTGCACAGGGACCTGGGATTTACGCCCCGACTACCCCGAGTTTCGACCCCACGACCTCATGTGGCAAGCATCCCACCACATACCAACTCGGATGACCTATGGGGTCTCCAAACAATTAGAAAATGAACTAAGTGGTGATGGTATGATTGTTCACATAATGAAACATAAATGAATTTTCAACTTTAATGTCAATTCCCTTCGTTAAATATTATCTTACAAACTTAAAAGTTTAAATATATCCATGTAAGGTAGAGCGATTAAATTAATCATTAAGATAAACATCAATAATTAACGAATAGTAGTTGAAATGCATGTTAAAAAATAATAAAATTCTACAAGACAATCTTTTGTATCTATCTATTCACCGTCTTCTTTTATTAATTTATTCTTTCCATTTTTTAAGGAGGAAATTACTAGATAACTTTAGTAGGTATCAATTATTGCACGTTAAGAGCTCATCATAGGTTGTACTCATAAATAATTAATGAGATAAAAAGGAGATGATTAGTGAAGAGTTTTTATCATTTTCCATTGTGCAACTTACTATTTTATCTATCTATTTATCTATCTATCTATCTATCCATTCATATGATATGATGTTTTACCAACTTAATATACAATCCACTTGCTCAATTATTGGACATTTATATTATTAATGGATAGTAGTTGAATGCATGTTAAAAAACAATAAAATTCTACAAGACAGACAATCTTTTCTATATATCTATTCACCGTCTTCTTTTACTAATTAATTCATGAAGGAAACAACTAGATAACTTTAAGTATCGACTATTGCACATTAACAGCTCATCAAAAGTTGTACTCACAAATAATTAATGAGCTAAAGTGGAGATGACTTAAATTAAAATTGGCTTTTATTATATTCAAATTAATGAAGAGTTTTGTCCTTTTTCATTGTGCAACTAGCTCATATATCTATCCACGTGATGTTATACAATTCATTTGCTCAATTATTGCCCTAGAAATTATTAAAAACCAACATTCAAGACTAATCCAGCTGTGATTGATTGGACATTTAGATAATTCTAATTTTATTATTGTGTAGTTTGTTTTGCATGAAGCAAAATGATTGGAGAACTTTGTATTTAAGTTAATCATGTTAGTCATTTTAATGCTATATGATTTGTCATATTTGTGAGTATTTTTAATTAGACATGATAGTTTAAGTTAATTCGGCTTGATATGGATATCTATCAATCTATTGTAATTGAAGTCATCTCCTCTCGTATTGAAACAATGAGATGCGATCTTTATGCATAATCCTTGCATTGTCAAACTTTTTATTGTTTTATAAATCAATCATATTAGTCATTTTTAATGTTACATGATTTGTCGTATTTGTGAGTATGTATTTTTTAATTAGGAATAATAATTTAATTTGGTTTGATATTGATGTCTATCAATCCATCCTAATCAAAGTCATCTCCTCTCCTGTGTATGTAATTAATGAGATATTTTATGTATATATAGTATTTGTGTTGGGAAATTGTAATGATTTTATATATCGATCAAATTAGAACGCTTACAAGAATTGATAGACACTATCCATAGCTCTACTTTCATGTCTCACGTATACTCCTATGCTCTCTTGTTCTTCTCCTCTCACACAGTGGTAAGCTCGAGGTGGAGGCCGTAAAGGACTAAAGGCTCGAGATCAATACCACATTTGAAATTAACTATTAATATCTATATTGCTATTTTTATTTAAGTCTCTTATTTATTGTAAGGTCAATTGGAAGATGAGATGGTGAATGATCGAGCTCAGAGATGCAATTGATCGAGGATCAAGTGACTGGATAAGGTTTTCCAACCAGTCGATTGGAAGATGATGTGATGAGTGATCTAGCATTCTAGCTCAGAGATATGATTGATCCATTGAGATCAAGTTATTGGATAAAATTTTTCAGTCGACTAACACGTCGCATCAGTAAAGATGATAGACCGCTTGTTTGTGGACTAAGTTAGCAGCTTTCGATCAATCAGATAAGATTTTTGTTTATCCCGGGTAGCTTCTGGAGTATACAAATTGATCGTCGAGGCTAGTGTTCGACACTATCTCCGTAAATAATATTGCTCCGCTACGGTGCTTAACGGATTGTTGCAATTCGTTCCCAAGATACAACGACGACGAACGTCTCGAAATCGTAGCACTCCGACTTCCGAGACCAGCGAACCTTCTAGTAGACTTCTTGGACTCTTGAATGCACAAGATGAGATGAATGCTTGAGGAAGAGAAGAGAGGATTGAGTGAATATTCCATCATCTGGAGGGTTCTATTTATACTGAAAGAAGAGGTTGAGTGTCCTTTGGGTGAGTGGATGTGTTCTTTGGGCTGGATCGATCTAGATCATCCATTCTGAAGGGTTGTAACCCTTCTCCAAGCCCACTTCAATCTCATCCATCATATCTGAGGAGTTGTGACCCTCAGATCCCGCCTATTGTCATCGGCCATCGGATATGGATCCATTGATTCGATGCTTCAGATCAAGTCTCATCCCAAGCCGTCAGATCGTTACTCTTTGCGATCCAACGCTCTAGATCACATCACAAGCGATCCATCAAACCTATTTGATCAACGTTGATCAACGGTAGCCATCCATTCCCTAAGTCAACTATCCAGTCATCTCCCTTTGCCCACGAGGATGCCGCATAGGTACTGCCACGTCAGGTACGAGCCTGACACGTCACCCGAGTGCCACGTAGGCACTGCAATTGTTATGATGTATACTAAAAGTCTAGCTTTTGGTATAAACATTTATCTAGAAATAAGGATTACATTGGTCAAATGTCTACATTTACGATAAATATAGTTGCTCAATTAATTTATATTGTAGATAACATGGTGTGTGGTATCACACACAGAAGATCATGTTATCGGTTCCTTATAAATTATAAACAGTAGCTCACGACCAAGATGGAAAGGAACAAACCATTGGAAGGTCGTAGTGTAATTAGGTGTTAGTTTATCTTAACTATATAATTACACTAGTACACTTAGAGTGTATTGAGTAGGACCATTTGAGGTCGTTCCTTTTATACTGACTTTATGAAGGAACAAAGACCTAAGTTATTATGGAAGTGTGTGCTCTTAATCCTAATATAATAACAAGCACATATATTTGATATTTATTTCTTTAATTTATCAATGGGTGAGATTTAGTTCGATAAATCAATAAGCCCGATAAGTTGGGAAATGATATCACTTATAGTGTGTGTTGTTGATTATAGAAGGAAACTGTGTCCTAGTGATCTAGGTTGAGAATGCCCCCAAGAGGAGCTCATAATGATTGTCATGTTAAACCCTGCAGGTGGACTTAGTCCGACATGACGATGAAGTTGAGTGGTACTACTCTTGGAGCTAGATATTAATTAAGTGAGTTGTCAGTAACTTACTTAATTAGTGGGCATTTGTTGTAAAATACCGAAAAATAGGCGAATATTAAGGAGGTAATTTTCCGGAATTTTTAGAATTTTTTCGGGAATTTTTTGGAGCTCGAACGGACGAGTTAACGGGGATAAAAATGGGGCCCGGAAAAGCCTGTTTAGGCTACCCTATTTAAGTGAGGAAATGTTTATTTATTTATTTTATCTCTTTCCTTTTTCTTTTTCTCCTCACTGCGTTTTAAGCCGACGTCGTTCCTCGCGCCTTCTTCCCCTCGCATCCGATCTGCCCTAACCTCTGCCGCCCCCGACGGTTTCTCCAACCCAAAGCATCCCTGCGCCGACCCCTTTCCCTGTGCCCTAGCCGCCAGCCATCGAGACAGCCTACTTCCTCTCCTTTTCCTTCCTGTCCAAGCATCGGCGTCGCGTGAGCCACTGTCGACCCACTGTCGTCTTCCCTAGCGTCGCTCCGTTGCCGCCACCACCACACGGGACAGCGACGACGCCCCCACAGTAGACGCGGCCGAGAGCTCCCACCGTGCCCTAGCCCCTCTTAGTGGATAACCGGCTGCCAATGCTCAAAGTCACTGTCGATTTGTAGCCTCTGCCCTAACCTCTGCTTCCGACGTCGGTAAGGGTTCTGCCGTGGCCACCATTTGGGATCTGTATGCCGTCGTTGCCCTCTGCTCTAGTTTACTGCCTCAGTAGCCCCTTGCTGGAAACAACACCAGAGCCCTAAATCCTCCGTTCTCTATTCCAGTGAGTTACTGGATGAAGGTAAGGATCAGGTTGCAATTTTAGTTGTGCACTTGTATTTGATTGGGTAGTTGATGCATTCGTAGTGTGATTTTTGGATTCGATCGTTGGAAGGCACCTAGTTGGTTCCGGCTATCACAACATTAATAGTTGTTGCTGTCCCTGCTTGATTCCGGCCATCACACCCCTGTCAACAGATTGGCACATCTGAGGTAAGATTAGGTTGTAAGATGAGTTGTTGTTTGATTTGTGATTCCTTATTATTGATCTCAACTTGATCTGATCAGTGGGAAGGATTTCAGCAGGGAGTTTGTGTTCTGTGGCCTTACTTGGTTCTAGCAGAAAATTCCGACCAACAGCACCCCTTGTTCCAGAAATCAATAAGGCTGAGAAATAAGGTAAGGTGTAGGACATTTGATATATGTTATGAATCATGGTTTTGATTCAATTATTTCAGATAGTGTTTGTGTCAAAGGAATTAGGATTTTATTTTAATCTAATAGTATGATTAAGGTTTTATACTCATTTAGAGTTAGAGGTTTGTTTAGCTATTTGTGAGAATTGTAGCTAAATAAAATATATTTATGTTGGTGATACAGGACTTGACGCGAGACGAGTATCTCGATGTCAGATTTGGACTTGATAGGATTGGGCATTTATTTTGGAGGCGGGTACTTTTGACTTTTTGTCTTTGATATGCTTAGTAATGAAATTAACATATTGCATCAATTGTGTTTCTTATCTGTTTCGGTTAATCACTACCCAAATCTTGATATGTGCTTGATTGATTGATTGATTTGCATCTCATGTATATTTTACCTGTTTATACATGCTTATAGGGGGTAGTGATATACCATGCTTCACCATGTTCAGGACCTAGGTTTTTATACCTTCTGTGTACCTTTGATTCAATATGATTCGTTGACCTAGGGTGCACTTTTCCATATATATGGATTAGGTCAGAATGTTTATATGGTTATTGCCATGCATCATTTGCATGATTGCATGCTGTGCGATAGTCCGCTCCATTATTGTTGAGCACATCGCCAGTTACATGGATCTGCACACACCACCACTCATGGGTTAGTGGTCGATTCAGGCAGAGTGTGTTGCAGCAGGGGCTCTGTTAGGCACCGTTGGTCCGCTCATGGGTAGTGTGACACAACATGTTATCCGGCAGGGATTCCTCCCCGTCATCGTGTACCGGGAGTTGAGAGCATTGCGCTCCCCCATCTATGATTTGGGGTAGGAGGATAGGTGTACTCCGACAGCATCCCGTCCACTCGGTCACTCATCAGGAGTAGTGACGACAGAGTGCACGGTTGTCACAGCCCTACCCACTCGGCCTCACTATTGTGTGTGAGATGATCGACTGGCGTCAGGGGTGACCAGGACGCATCATTGGCATCATATGCATGATGCATTTATTGCTTGTGTTTGTGTTTGCTGTATTTATATGCTGCATATTGTTTGGATACCTATGTTTGACATGCATACAGAATTTCCTTATCCCTCGGACTGTTTGACCTTATACTCAGGACCTGGTTAGTACAGTATTCTCCTGCTTACTTCAGATGCATTTTTATCTTTCTTATCAGGAGACTATACGCATGATTAGTACTAGGTGTTGTTTCTTTACTTTGCATATCAATTGTACCTGCTGAGTGTTGGACTCACCCCGCCTCCATTGTTGTTATTTTCAGGTTGATGCTGTCAGGAGGGAGTTCCAGTCGCTAGTCCTCACTGCACGTAGTGCTGGTCCCTGCAGACCTCGAGGATATGTTTGGTTTTCTTTGGTTTCTTTCTGTTCTAAACTGTTTTGAACATGTTATGTTTTGGATTATTCTGCTTATGAATGTTGTATGGATTTTATTATTGCGATGGATTTGGATTTGGATTTTATTCTACTACATGCCTGCTTGGATGGCAGAAGAGGTGAGTTCGTTGGATTTGATGTTTACAAGTGTAGTGGAGTAGGGTGGATTTCGAGTCAGAGTATTATTTTACTGTTTAATTATCTTAACTGCGTGGTTGTGACAGTCAGAGGCTGAATAAATTATAAATACTGCGTGGTGTTTGTTTTTACTTATTGTTATTATTCCAGCCGCATGTGGCTGAGGTATGGAGATATGTAGAAAGTTTCAGATTGTCCGCCGTACAGGGGAGATGCTGTCGAAATTTCTTCGGACGGGGACTCCTCTGGGGCGTGACATTTGTTATCTTAAACACAGGGAGACTAACACACTCATAATAAGAAGAAGCCCAAAATGTAATTTGGGATTGGTGCGGTAGTTCAATAATAGTTCTCTAGTGGAATGAATTATTATTGATAAAATTAAGTTGTGTGTTCGGGGTGAACACGGGATGCTTAATTTTATCGGGAGACCAAAACCAATTCCTCCTCTCGGTCCCTATCGTAGCCTCTTGTATATAAAAAATTATATCCATCCAAGTCCATCTTCTAGTTCATGTTGTTGGTGTTGTTTCACACTGCTGAAATTAACATGAACAGAACAGCAACTCACGGGAAGCTTGTGAACATTTTGCTTGCCAACGTTGATGTGTCAACATGAGAAGCTGTGATGTGTCAACGTGAGAAATTTTGAAATGCCAACGTGAGAAGCTTGAGAAGCTTTGAGATATCAACATTAAGCAACTCACAGTTTTTGCTTGCAAATTAAGTCAACGTGAGAAGCTTGTTTAAGCAACTCACGTTTTTGTTTGCAAATTCACGTGAGAAGCTTGTTTAAGCAACTCACGTTTTTTGATTGTAAATTAAATCAATGTGAGAAGTTGCCAACGTTGATTAATGCTAAGGCCGATCACGTGGAATTAAAAGGAAAGGATTTTTAATTTATAAATCATTAAGGAAAAATTATTGGAAAATTTTTTTATAAATTTCTAGAATTAAATTAGGAAGTTTTTATTCTTGTGAATAAAAAAAAACTTCCTTGATGGAGAATAAAAGTGGCCGGCCATGTAATGTGAGAAGAGGAAATTATTTTTTAATTAAATAAATTTTCCTTTTCATGGCAAAAGAATTAAGGAAGTTTTTATTTAAATTTCCTTATTTGCCAAGACCAAGGATTATAAAAGAGGGGGTAGAGGTGCCTTCATGGAAAACGACTCTATTATTCTTTTCCTCCCTCTCTTCCTTGGTGGCCGTCCTCTTCCTCTTCTCTCTTCTCCTTCTTGTGGCCGAACCATCTTGTTCTCTTGGAGTCCTTGTGGTGGCCGGATCTAGCTTGGAGAAAAGGAGAGAAAGGAGGCTTCGCTCTTGCATCCCTTGGAGCTTGGTGGTGGTGGCCGAACCTCATCATTTCTTGGAGTCATGTGGTGGCCGAACCTTGCAAAGAAGAAGAAGGTGCCTTGGTGGTTCTCGTCTCGGAAGATCGTTGCCCACACAACGTCCGGGATTAGAAGAGGAATACGGTAGAAGACCTAGAGGTTTTTGTTTGCAAAAGAAAAGGTATATTAGTATTTAATTTCCGCATCATACTAGTTTTATTTCTTTGTAAAAATACCAAATACAAGAGGCATGCGATTCTAGTATTTCAAATTTGTTTTCAATGTTGTGTTCTTTTGTTTTTCTTTTCCTTGTGATTTGATTGTTCTTTTTGGTTGACCTAAAGTTATTTAAGGAAATTAAATATTAACTTTCCTTAAAAGGCTTTGTCTAGTTAGTGGTGGTTGTTCCCATATCCAAGAAGGTCATGTGCCTCGCCACGTCAGTACTGGAAGCAAATTTTGGAAATTAATATTTAATGAAATTGATAACTTAGGTGATTTGGATCGAACGTGTTAAGTTCCGCAGGCGATCCAAGTTTAATTTAAAAGAACACATAGTAGCTAGGAAAAGGTTCAGACCTTTGTACAAAATTTTTGTACAGTGGAACCATTAGGTTTTTCGAGATGCATACGTGCGAAGTGCAAAGTGCGCCTACAAAGCGCCCATTGCGCACGTGGCGGGTGGCGGGCTCACAGGTGCGAGCACCTGCTCGCCCTGGGCTAAGGGAGCACCTGTCCTTTTATTTTTGTGTTAACTCCATTAACACATCTTCATTAATAAGTGGAGAATACACATCGAGAATTTCCGATGTGAGACTATTCTCCCATGCACTTTATTAATGAATAATAAATGTTATTTTGGGCCGACTTTAAACATTAATTTCTCATTCACCCTTAATCGGTTTTGAGCAAATTAATAGTCTAAATCTATCTACGCGAATCGTAGATTTCAATTTTGAAGTCAATTACGACTTTCAACAATTGATGGCTTCCTTCCTCAAAATCATTTTGGTCCATTTAAGGCCCCAATATCCAACAATCCCCCACATGAATGGAAATTAATGCAATGTGTGTATGCATGCTGACACTTTACAAGAGTCCAATCGATAAGTCACTGCATCGAGAGAGGTAGCTTGTGGCTTTGAACCTTCCGTAGTGAAATGCTATCGAGTATACTAGGCTGCGCAGTGAACGTGATGTCTTGAACTGCTCAGCTGTTGGTGTATACTTAGACAATAACACCCACACAGAGATCTATCTCACCTACTTTAGGTTCTCATGGTTGGTTCCGTTTCGGCCATGGATACCATCTTGGATTCATGAATGTTTCATTGAAGTGGCCTGTCTTCACACTCACATAGGTGACACTTCTATCAAGAGTATCCTACCATACTCCACCTTATCAGGTATACAAGTCACTAAAAGCATAAGCTTAACCTCACTACATGAGGTAGGACAGCACAAATTCATCCTAGGATTGGGATAGAGATAAATTATCTAATGTGCTGGACCACAACTTCTGTAACTTCGTTGTCCCATTGAATCAAGATCTTGGGATCTCCAGTCAACAAGGTTGGGTTACCGCTACAGTCGTTTTCAGTTGTAGATTTTTAATCCTATTCCTCTTGATGAGCAGTATACTTGATCTCGACTCAACCCCTTCGTTAGAGGATCTGCCAAATTATCTTTGGACTTAACATAGTCGATTGCAATCACTCCATTCGAGATCAACTGCCTAATGGTATTATGTTTACGACGTATATGTCGTGACTTCCCATTATACATATTACTCTGTGCCCTTCCAATCGCCGATTGACTATCACAGTGGATTAGTACGACAGACACAGGTTTCATCCAGCTCGGAATATCTTCCAAGAAATTCCGTAGCCATTCAGCTTCCTCAGCTGCTTTGTCTAGTGCTATAAACTCAGATTCCATAGTTGACCGAGCAATGCAAGTCTGCTTAGTGGATTTCCAAGATACTGCCCCCCCACCGATCATGAATACATATCCACTAGTGGATTTGGAGTCTTTAGTATCTGATATCCAATTAGCATCACAATATCCTTCCAACACAGTGAGATATTTTCCATAATATAATCCATAGTTCATAGTATATTTCAAATATCTGAGAACTCGCATCAATGCTTTCCAATGGGTGTCGTTTGGATTACTCGTAAAATGACTCAGTTTGTTGACCGTACAGGTAATATCCGGACGTGTGCAGTTTGTGAGATACATCAAACTGCCTATTATCCGAGAATATTCCAACTGCGATATGGTCTCACCATGGTTTTTTGCTAAGTGTTGACTTAGATCCATAGGTGTTTTCACTGTAGAGAGATCGTACGCATTGAATTTTTTCAATACAGATTCTACATAATGGGATTGTGTTAAAACTATCCCTTCTGATGTCCTGAAAATTTTAATTCCCAATATAACATCTGCTTGACCCATATCTTTCATATCAAAATTTCTGGTCAACATTTTCTTTGTAGTCATGATTACATCATGATTACAACCCATTATTAGCATTTCGTCTACGTATAGACAGACAATTACATAGCCTTCAGGTGTGTTTTTGACATAAATGCATTTGTCACATTCATTTATTCTGAATTCGTTTGACAGCATTACTTTGTCAAATTTTTCGTGCCATTGTTTAGGCGCTTGCTTAAGTCCGTACAATGACTTAACAAGTCGACACACTTTTTTCTCATTTCCAGGAGCCATGAACCCTTCGGGTTGCTCCATATAAATTTCTTCTTCCAACTCACCATTTAAGAACGCAGTCTTAACATCCATTTGATGTATTTCAAGGTCATACAGTGCTGCAATGGCTATTAGCACTCGTATGGACGTAATTCTTGTCACCGATGAGTATGTATCGAAGTAATTAAGGCCTTCCTCTTGCTTGTACCCCTTGGCTACAAGTCTGGCCTTATACTTGTCAATTGATCCATCAGCTTTATACTTACGTTTTAGTATCCACTTACAACCTAATGGTTTATTACCAGAAGGAAGGT
The DNA here is from genome assembly GCF_018446385.1 of Zingiber officinale. Classification (NCBI taxonomy): domain Eukaryota; kingdom Viridiplantae; phylum Streptophyta; class Magnoliopsida; order Zingiberales; family Zingiberaceae; genus Zingiber; species Zingiber officinale. The sequence goes on from NC_055992.1 coordinate 136,198,322, forward strand.
CTACTAATTCCCAAGTATGATTATTCATGATAGACTCAATTTCACTATTGACAGCTTCTTTCCACATTGGAGCATCGGGTCTAGAGAGCTTCACTTAATGTTCTTGGTTCCATTTCTGACATGAAAGTCATGAAATCTGGCCCGAACGATTTCTCAACTCTAGCCCGTTTGCTACGACGTGGCTCTTCACTTTGATCGTCAATAGTCCTTTTATAACAGCTAAGTTCAGTAACGTCATTTTTGTTTGAACTTCCGTTGTTATCACTTTCAACGTTTCCCTTTTTATTTGGGAATACATTTTCAAAGAATATCGCATTCCGAGATTCTATGGTTGTTCCCACATGTATATCAGGAATGTCTGATTTGTGAACTAGGAAACGATATGCACTACTATTATGGGCATATCCGAAAAATACCGCATCGAACGTTTTAGGTCCGATCTTTACATGCTTTGGTTTAGGTACTTCGACCTTTGCCAAGCACCCCCACACTTTTAGGTATTTGTACGATGGCTCGCGGCCTTTCCATAGTTCATATGGAGTTTTATCATTTTTCTTATGAGGGATTCTGTTGAGAATGTGATTTGCCGATAATATTGCTTCCCCCCACAAGTTTTGAGGTAAGCCTGAATTTATCAACAAGGCATTCATCATTTCTTTTAGTGTCCGATTTTTACGTTCGGCAACACTGTTTGATTGAGATGAGTAAGGCGCCGTTGTTTGATGGATAATGTCAGATTTTGTACAAAATTCATCAAACGGTGCACCATATTCTCCACCTCTATCGCTTCGAATTATTTTAATTCATTTGTCAAGTTGGTTTTCAACTTCTGTTTTATAGGTTTTAAACGCCTCTAGGGCTTCGTCTTTACTTCTTAAAAGAAAGACATAACAGAATTTTATGTAGTCATCGATAAAAGTAATAAAATATTTTTTACCTCCTCTAGTTTGCACAAATTTCAAGTCACATAGATCACTATGTATTAACTCTAGAGGAGTTGTTGTCCTTTCTACCGAATGAAAAGGTAGTTTCGTCATTTTCGCTTCCACACACACTTCACATTTGTGTGTTCCGTCAACATTGACGTTTGGTAATAAATTTAATTTGACGAGACGTTTGAGAGTATTATTATGCACATGTCCGAATCGATCATGCCATAAATTAAAACACTCAACAACATAGCTGGAAGTATTTATTTTATTACCATCAAAATTTCGGAGTACAGACATTATAACCATTTTGAATAGACCCTTTTCTAGGTACCCCTTTCCTACGAAGACACCATTCTTCGTAAGTACAAAGTTGTCTGACTGGAACACTAGCCTAAATTCGGCCTTGACCAATGCCGCTCCAGAAACTAGGTTCTTACTGATGTCGGGAACATGGAGTACATCAATGAGTGTTAGCTCCTTTCCGGACGTCATCTTCAGAACAACCTTTCCGAGTCCAACAATTGGCGACGTCGTGGAATTACCCATATAGAGCTTCCTGCCATTTATCGGAGTATACTTGGAGAACATCGCCTTATCGGAACAGATATGACGAGTTGCTCCAGTATCAATGAACCACTGCTTCGGGTTGGTATCCACCAAGTTGGCTTCAAATACAACTGCAGTGAGATCCAAGTCCTCAAGAGAGGTTGCGACATGATTCGCAGCATCTTTTGGCCCCTTGGTTGGCTTCTTTGGGCGTCTGCAGTCCTTGGACAGGTGTCCTGCCTTTCCACAGTTGTAGCAGGAGCCTTTGAACTTCTTTGCTTGAGCCTTCTTTTTGAACTGCTTCGGTTTTTTAGCGTTCGACTCGACCAGGTTGGACATTTCGTCTATAGTCCGCTTGATTCCTCTGGAGTCGGATAACTTTCGATTATCCTCCTCTATTCGTAGCCTCAGGATCAGGTCTTGCAGCCCTATCTCCTTTTGCTTGTGCTTTAGGTAATTCTTGAAATCCTTCTATAACGGAGGGAGTTTCTCAATTACCGCAGCAACTGCGAATGTCTCGTTCAGCTTCATGCCTTCGGCGTCCAGATCATGCAGTATTAATTGCATATCTTGGACTTGAGATGAGACGCTTTTTGAGTCCACCATCTTGAAATCCAGAAACCGACCGACGATGAATTTCTTCAATCCAGCATTTTTGGTCTTATATTTCTTCTCAAAGGATTCCCACAAAGATTTTGCCATCTCCAGGGAAAAATATACGTTATATAACGTGTTGTCCAAGGCGTTGAGTATATAATTGCGACACAGAAAATCTCCATGAGACCACGCATCGCTAGCAGCCTTACTACCTTCCGTAGCGGCTGGCATGTCTTTGTGCAAAAACCGTACAAGGTTTAGCGTTGTTAGATAAAATAGCATCTTCTGCTGCCATTTTTTGAAGTCGGTTCCGGTGAATTTCTCCGGCTTTTCTCCGTGCGGAATGGTTGTCGGAATGGCGGTCGGAATGACGGTCGGAACGGCCGTCGGAATGTCGTTGGTAGCCATATCAGTTTGCACGAAATATCGTTTACGACTGTTTATCCCGGATAGCTTCTGGAGTATGCAAACTGATCGTCAAGGCTAGTGTTCGACACTATCTCCGTAAACGATATTGCTCCACTACGGTGCTTAACGGATTGTTGCAATTCGTTCCCAAGATACAACGACGACGAACGTCTCGGAATCGTAGCACTCCGACTTCCGAGACCAGCGAACCTTCTAGTAGACTTCTTGGACTCTTGAATGCACAAGATGAGATGAATGCTTGAGGAAGAGAAGAGAGGATTGAGTGAATATTCCATCATCTGGAGGGTTCTATTTATACTGAAAGAAGAGGTTGAGTGTCCTTTGGGTGAGTGGATGTGTTCTTTGGGCTGGATCGATCTAGATCATCCATTCTGAAGGGTTGTAACCCTTCTCCAAGCCCACTTCAATCTCATCCATCAGATCTGAGGAGTTGTGACCCTCAGATCCCGCCTATTGTCATCGGCCATCGGATCTGGATCCATTGATTCGATGCTTCAGATCAAGTCTCATCCCAAGCCGTCAGATCGTTACTCTTTGCGATCCAACGCTCTATATCGCATCACAAGCGATCCATCATACCTATTTGATCAACGTTGATCAACGGTAGCCATCCATTCCCTAAGTCAACTGTCCAGTCATCTCCCTTTGCCCACGAGGATGCCGCATAGGTACTGCCACGTCAGGTACGAGCCTGACACGTCACCCGAGTGCCACGTAGGCACTGTAATGTCACCTGGAGCATAAATTTAAGCTCCTCAATGCTCCTCGCGAAGTGCAAAGTGCGCCTACAAAGCGCCCATTGCGCACGTGCGCATGTGGCGGGTGGCGGGTGGCGGGCTCACAGGTGCGAGCACCTGCTCGCCCTGGGCTAAGGGAGCACCTGTCCTTTTATTTTTGTGTTAACTCCATTAACACATCTTCATTAATAAGTAGAGAATACACATCGAGAATTTCCGATGTGGGACTATTCTCCCATGCACTTTATTAATGAATAATAAATGTTATTTTGGGCCGACTTTAAACATTAATTTCTCATTCACCCTTAATTGATTTTGAGCAAATTAATAGTCTAAATCTATCTACGCGAATCGTAGATTTCAATTTTGAAGTCAATTACGACTTTCAACAATTGATGGCTGTTGGAACCCCAAGGTGTTTTGATGTGATCAAACAAGCTAAGTTAGGTCCTGCGTTTGTTTAACCCTTGTGTCTAAGTGTGCAGGAGCTTAGGAACACAGGAAGTCGAGCGGAAGACGCGGCTAACGAGAAGGACGGCACGGGGAGAGAGCCGACGGGCTCGGTGCGTCCGAGGGACGAGGTGACCGCGAAAGAGTACACCGGCGGACGAGAAGAACGTGTGCGGCGTTCGAGGGACGAGAAACCGGGAAGGAAGGCTGCTCGAGGAGAAGGCCGGAACATGGGTTCGGGTGAGCTCTATTCCGGAAGGCCGAGATCACCCAAGCAAACGGAGCCGGAGCGAACAGACCCGGACCGAGATGAGCTGGATCGAGACGAGTTGAACCGGAGTCGAAAAGTCAACTTATGTTGACCTTAGGGCTCCGGGCGCCCGGAACCATTCCGGGCGCCTGGAACCGACCGGGGCGCCCGGAATCGACTTTTCAACAGGATCGAGTTTTGACTCGATCCGACCGTTGGGGGATAAAATTTATCCCCCCAAGGCGCCCGGAACCCTTCCAGGCGCCCGGACCAAGACTATAAATATAGCCTTGGTCCAGAAGCAATTATGAATTAAGAACGAACTACTTGTAATCCAGTGCTTTCATTTGTGTTATTTATTTCTGTGCTTTCAACGCTGTAAGAGGCTACTCCGCCCAGAGGAGAATCAATTAGTGCGCCTTCTTTGCCTTGGATTAGCAATCCTCTGATTGCAAACTAAGTAATTCCTCTGTGTCTACTTTCTGTTTTAATTAGTCTTTGCCTTTTTAATTACAAGTTCTTTTAAGTTAGTTGAATATCCGAGAAGGGTTTTTGGTTTTATTTTGTAGGGCAATTCATCCCTCCCCTCTTGCCGGCCTTCAAAGGGACCTACAAGTGGTATCAGAGCCAGGCGCTTCAGGAGGACTAACCGCCGATCGAAGCAACAAGATGGCCGGACCAAGCATCGTCCCACCAAAATTTGAGGGGAACTTCGCAGACTGGAAGCGATGTATGGAGGTATTCCTAAAAACAGATTTTGAAATTCGGTTTATTATGAAATATGGTTTTGTAGCTCCAATAGATAAAGATGGAAAAGAAAAAGAAGAGAGCGATTGGACAAAGAAGCAGCAGAATGAGTCGGTAGCAAACGACCATGCGGAACATCACCTGCTGAGCGTGTTACCGCCTCAAGAGGTCAACCGCATCGGAAACTATGTATCTGCTAAAGAACTTTGGGAGAAGTTCTTGGAACTCCACGAAGGAACGTCTGAAGCAAAGCTCGCTAGAAGGGACATCCTCCGTAACAAACTGATGAACATCCGTCTGGAGAAAGGTGAGAAAGTAGCCGGTCTACATGCAAAGGTAAAAGAACTTGTTACTGGTCTCGAAAACCTTAGTGAAACGATAACAAACCGGGACACTATACGCTATGCGCTCAACGCGTTTCCAAGAACTCCGGAGTGGATATCAATCGTCGATGCTTACTACATCTCAAAAGACCTGGAGGTAAGTACTTTAGAAGAGTTGTTTTCTACCATTGAATTACACGAAGCTAGATGTGCAGAGATATCAAAGGACACAACCCAGACTATGGCGCTGAACGCAACCAATAAGGATGAACCCGAGTCAGACTCTGAAGACGATCAAGAAGCGTACATGGTAAGAAACTTTAAAAAGTTTTTTAGATCTAATAAATTTAAAATGCAGAATAATAAGAATCAAAAAGGTAGAAGAAAGGTGCGGTGCTACCAGTGTCAGAAGGAGGGACACCTAAGGGAAGACTGCCCAGAACTCAAGAAGGTCAAAATGAAGACACCCAAGAAACACAACCTAAAAGCAACTTGGGATGACACTTCTTCATCTGAATCAGAAGCTCAAGAATATGCGGGGATTGCACTGATGGCAAGCCACAAAGGACAAAGTACATCAGAACCCAGCATCGATGAAGGGGGAGCGACCTCAGATGGAAGTAGTGAAGCAGGGGGAGATTCAGGCTTCAAGTCTGATATGGTAAGTGAGGTATGCCTCTTACCCCCTGATGAACTTTACTTTGGTATCAAAGCTATGACTAAATCCATGTATAAATTAGAAAATAAAAATGCCAAATTAGAAAATGAAATTTTAGAAACAAAAAGAATTTTGGCAAAATCATGTCTTATAGAGGATTTTGAAAAATTAAAAATTGAAAATGAAAAACTAAAAGAAGAAATAGAAAGATTGAAAAAAATCTAATGGTTCAAATATTTCTACTTTTAGAAATGATAGAAGTTTAAATTGGTATTATAGATTTCATCAAAGTCAAATTAGAAATATATCAAAAATCTATATACCTAGGAAATACTTGGTTAATCCTGTAGGTAGGAACCTCTATTGGGTTCCAAAAACTTATTTAATTTAAAATTAAAATCAGACTTATCATTTTCAGCAAGGAAATTAGACAACTAATTTCTTTATGAGGCTTTGTCTAAGGAAGTGGTTGTTGCTCCAATAACCAAGAAGGCCTAGTGCCTCGCCACGACTTGGGAGCCAAGTATCGAAATGAAGAGTTTAATTGACTAACTGAAAAAATATTAATTTAAATTACTTAATGCTTTAAAAGAGTTATTCAATTTATGTTTGAAAAATAAAAAATTTAAAATTTTTTGTAACTTAGAATTTTTTTTATTATCTTAGAAATTTTTATGAAAATTGACTTAGAATTTTGTTTTAAGTTATCTTAGAATTTTTTTATTGCTTTATAATTTTTCTTAAAATTGACTTAGAATTGTTTCTTATGAATATTAACTTAGAATTTTTTTTTTAATTAGAATTTTTTTTTAATGTTGAGATAAGTTTCATAACTTAAATTTTTTTTTAACACTTATGACTGTTTTATCTGAAATATGTTTTACTTAAATATTTTTCTTTCGAAAGAAAAATTCTGAAGAGTGTTTTTAAATTGAATTTTACTTATACATTATTAAATATTTTACACTTAAAGTTTTTTTTGAATTTACCTTAGACTTATTTATAACCCAAATTTTTATGTGATCAAAGGGGGAGAAGTATGCTAAGTCTACGGGGAGGTACTATAATTTTTCAATTGAAAAATATTTGGACTTATTGGAATATAAATCGTTTTTATTGCATATGGTTACCCTAACTTAACTTGGGTTGCTCACATCAAAAAGGGGGAGATTGTTGGAACCCCAAGGTGTTTTGATGTGATCAAACAAGCTAAGTTAGGTCCTGCGTTTGTTTAACCCTTGTGTCTAAGTGTGCAGGAGCTTAGGAACATAGGAAGTCGAGCGGAAGACGCGGCTAACGAGAAGGACGTCACGGGGAGAGAGCCGACGGGCTCGGTGCGTCCGAGGGACGAGGTGACCGCGGAAGAGTACACCGGCGGACGAGAAGAACGTGCGCGGCGTTCGAGGGACGAGAAACCGGGAAAGAAGGCTGCTCGAGGAGAAGGTCGGAACATGGGTTCGGGTGAGCCCTATTCCGGAAGGCCGAGATCACCCAAGCAAACGGAGCCGGAGCGAACAGACCCGGACCGAGATGAGCTGGATCGAGACGAGCTAAACTGGAGTCGAAAAGTCAACTTATGTTGACCTTAGGGCTCCGGGCACCCGGAATCGACTTTTCAACAAGATCGAGTTTTGACTCGATCCGACCGTTGGAGGATAAAATTTATCCCCCCCAGGGCGCCCGGAACCCTTCCAGGAGCCCGGACCAAGACTATAAATATAGTCTTGGTCCAGAAGCAATTATGAATTAAGAACGAACTACTTGTAATCCAGTGCTTTCATTTGTGTTATTTCTTTCTGTGCTTTCAACGCTGTAAGAGGCTACTCCGCCCAGAGGAGAATCAATTAGTGCGTCTTCTTTGCCTTGGATTAGCAATCCTCTGATTGCAAACCAAGTAATTCCTCTGTGTCTACTTTCTGTTTTAATTAGTCTCTGCCTTTTTAATTACAAGTTCTTTTAAGTTAGTTGAATATCCGAGAAGGGTTTTTGGTTTTATTTTGTAGGGCAATTCATCCCTCCCCTCTTGCCGGCCTTCAGAGGGACCTACAATGACTTCCTTCCTCAAAATTGTTTTGGCCCATTTAAGACCCCAATATCTAACAATTTTTCCATCAACCAAACCTGTCACTTCAGCAGAAGCGATAGAGACAACTTGTTCTTGTACGAGACTGAGAAGCTAAGTCATAGCTTTTCGATCGATCGAATGTGCCACATCAACACAGTTGTAAACTCAAGGTGGAGGTTTGCTATTTTTATTTAAGTCTCTTCTTTATTGTAATACTATTGATTTGTATATAAGAGATTTCTCCACGTTAATTTGATCATTTACGGAAGAGGAGAAAAAATAGTAGACAATGCTCTATGCCTAATTAAGCCTTAGATGTAGTAACTCAAGGGTCGTTAACCAAGTAAATCAAGATTTCATCTTGGTATGATTGTTTCATTTATGCTTGCTTCCACTAATATGTGTGTCTTTGTTAGGAAATTCACATGAGAAAGAAAACATTTAATTGTCGGTTCGTTATTCACCCTTCCCCTACTAATTATTCGAATTAACACTAGCTTCAGCATAGCATTGCTCCAACATCTTCTTCACCCTACATCCTCCTGATTCTTTGGTAGGTTGCAAGTTATCCAAGTCTCTCTTGTAACCTTTCTTCTAATCCTTTACGATGTGTTAGTACCACTTCCTGAGATGACCACTAAGATGATGTTATCACCTTATATTTGGATCATAACACCTTTTGTTAGATAATCTATCACGGATTTTAGAGAAAAATTACTGAATTAAAATTATATAAAATCAATTCTAATATATTTGTTGTGATGATTTGAGCAAATAATCTCAGGCTGCAAGTGGGACTGGTTTTGCCAATCTTTCGATGGTCCGAGTCACAGAGTCGATGCAGTACACAGTCGAATCAAGAAAGAAATTCGTCGAGGAAGATGCTCAATGCAGTTTCCTTGAAACATATTCATCCAACCTCCAGCTATGCTTCGAGGTTCTCTCGGGTTGTCTGTTTCCCATGATATAACGGTAAAACCACGCACTGGTTGTTTGTGGCGAACAGAGCATGTACTCACGAGTAGTTCAGCCAAGTGGATGCACGATTGAGAGGAAAGAATCAGGGAACGAAGGTGGAGGAATTCTTTTATTATTGCTATTGCTTTCGCTTTCACTTATCTTCTGCTACTCTTTCTTTGCTCAAGATCCAATCTCCTTATATAGGAGCTCTCACCTTGCCTGCAATGAATGACTAAATTATAGTCATTTAATGTTGGGCTTAATATCGCCATTAATGGATTTAATGTGATCATTAATGTCGATACGTTACGAAATCAACATTAATGGGTTTAATATCGTAATTAATATTGAGACCTTACGAGATCATCATTAATGAGGTTAATGTCGTCATTAATATCGAGATATTATGGAATTGCCATTAATTTTATATTAATGCTTCCTTTATGCTCTTGAGCAGGTAGCAAAAAGATATTCAGATGGCAAAACATTGGTTCATTCGCTTGGGTAAATTTTGCCTTGATCGGTCCAACATTCGATGTGCACAGGTCGTACTCGCACACGAGTCAACTTATATAGTACAATCCGGACCCTGGATTTACACCATCTTTGCGCACCCACGCGTGAGAGAGCCTCTCGCCATGCATTTGTTCACATTATACATGTATATGAACCAATTTAAACCAACCACTATGCCTTGAAACTCCCAATGTGGAACTAAAGTCCTATTCATAATAGAGCCTCTTTCCTTTCCATCTCTTCCCCATTCACATATATTTAACAATCCCCCATATGAATGGAGACAGGGTATATGATATCATTCAATAGTTGAGTCTAGTATAGGACAAATAGGTTTTACCCTTTGAACATTCCCTTGTGAAGATATGTTTGCTTACTGATTGATAGTAGATGTGGTGTCCTTGAACTATTCTGCTGTCTGTATAAACATTGACATATCTCATCCAAGACTCTCCTTGATACAACTCAGTTCTCATGAGTGCGTTCGTTCTTGGCCATGAACACGCTTGGTTCTGTGAGAAGTTCTAAGAATTGTGTCTCCAATTCTTTTCAAAGCAGTCCCACTTTTTTCTCATATAGGTGATGTCTAATTAAGAGTATTCATCATTACTCTACTAGATCATTAAAAGTCATGTGCTCAACCTCCATCCTTCACTAGTCTATTGGATCATTCCCCCATAGTAAGTAACTTTATCGGTATAATTAGGTTATCCCTTTGAACCTAATTCATGGAATCTCTAGTCTGCATAGGTTGGGTTTCTTTTGCACCAACATTTCTCATCGGCATCAAACTCATCCCTCGCGATGAGTTTGCAAGTAACTCTCTATTTAATCCTTTAGTTAATGGATCTGCCAGGTTATCCTTTAACTTCACATGGTTAACAATGATAACTCCCATGAAGAGTAGTTGTGTAATGGTATTATATTTACAACGTATATGTTTAGACTTACCATTATATAGATGATTCTATGCTCGGCCAATTGCTGATTGACTATCGCAATGTATGCAAATTATCGGCACTAGTTTTGTCCATCTTGGAACATCTTCTAAGAATTGTCGTAGTCATTCAACCTCTTCACCACATTTATCAAGAGCTATAAACTCAGATTCCATCGTGGATCTGATTATTACAATTTGCTTAGAAGATTTCCAAAAAATGGCTGCACCTCCAAGAGTGAATACATATTCACTCGTAGACTTAGAATCTTTTATGTTAGATATTCAACTTGCATCGCTGTATCCTTCAATCACAGTAGGATATCTTGCATAGTGTAGTCCATATTCACAAGTATACCTTAAATATCTCAGTACTCCTGTTATCCCTTTCTAGTTCTCAACACCAGGGTTACTAGTATATCTACTCGATCAGTTTACTTATTGCGTAAGCTAAGTCTGGTCATGTACAATTCATGAGGTACATCAGACTTCTAATCACTCAAGAGTACTCTATCTGAGAGATATTTTCCTTTGATTTTTTGATAGATGTTGACTCGTATCTATAGACGTTCGTGCCAACGTAGTATCACCCTTGGTGAATTTCTCAATAATATTATCTACGTAATAGAATTGACTATGAACAAATCCTTTTATTGTTCTAATAATTTTGATTTCTAGAATCACAACAGCTAGACCCATGTCTTTCATGTTAAATCTTAAGTTCAACAAATTTTTAGTGGATTTGATTATTTTATCATTACTTCCAATGATAAGTATGTCATCTACATAAAGTGTAAAATACGGTACCCAGATAATAATTAAATAATAAAGTTATTTGTCAGATAATCTTATGGGATTTTTCAGGAATTTTTAGAAATTTTCTAGAATTTAATCGGAGCTCGTATGACGTATTTTAAGGGGATCAATTATAGGGTTTAGAGGAAGCCTGTTTGGAATACCCTTTAGTGGGAGTTGATTGAGGAAACCAACTTAGGGTTTAATTGATTGAACCTAAGTTTTTAACCTATTGTTTTTATTCCTCACCGTGCCCTAACCATATGAAGGCTTCGATTCCCTTCCTCTTGCTCTCTGTCGCCGAGATTTCACCGCCGCCCCCACTCTCCTTATTCCCATCGACCACCTCTTCTCCTTCATTCCCGACCCCTCTCATCTCCCTTACGCACTGCCTTCTCCAATCATCCTCCTCGTGTCGCCGTCGGCCACCACAGCCTGACGCCGGACTTCGCCGCCTTTCGCCTACCGCCAGATCGCCGATTCACGCCGATTCCCTCTCTGTCTTACATGTTCCCGCAACCCTAGCCAGCCCTCTTTCACGACCCTGCTACCGGCCGCCCTCCGACAAATCCAGCGCCTCAACCATCACCTGGCACCGCCGTGCCACACGCCAACCTATCTTCCTCCTCAGCGCCGAGCCACTGCCACTCTCTCAGTCGGCTTCGTCTTGGCTATGGTCAACCTCGCCTAGTGCTGACACCATTTGGAAGCGACCGATTAAGAGGAAGCATCGGATCAATGTGTTGTGGATTTGTCCAGTTGCCGGTCACTGTAAATTCCACTTCTTGAAGCTGTGAAAGTCTTGGGAGAGGAGGTGAGGCTCCGTTGAGGTGAGTTTTTGTATTGAGGATTAGGGCAGTGCCTTTTCTTGTGCTTAGCAGGTGTTTGATGAAATGCCTTAGGTCTCTTGTCTCCCCTGTTGTGCCGGACCAGCTGCAAATGGGTGGGGAAGCTCCATTTTTCTCCACAGCAAACTTTGGATTTGTTAATCAAAGGGTGTGAGTTGGTTTTGGATCAATAACGGTGCATCCGAATTTGGGTAAGTTTCGAAGTTGATTTATAATGCTTATTTGGTGAATGATTTATATAGATGGATTCATGATCATTATTGGTATATAATGGATTGATTAGGGTTGTATTGGGTTAGAATTTGTGGATATGATGATTGGTTGATGTAGATTGTTATGTGATCACTCTTAAGATCATTGGATTGATCGTTGGTTGGATTATCAGATATGGTGGTTTTGGTTAGTTGTAGATGATCATGTTAGGTTGTTGTGGATTTATGATGGAGATTTGATTGTATGATAGGTTATTGTGGGTTGATATCATTATGTAGATTTGTTATTGGATTAAATGATGTGTTGATTTGGGGAGTTTATTTAGCTATTTGTTACCTATGTAATTAGCTAAATATATTATGTGATCGCAGGACTTTATTCGACGCGAGCGTCTCGACGTGGGATTGATTTATTTTGTCATGATCGACAGATTAAAGGCGGGTACTTCTTGTCTTATCTCTTTAGTATTTTGATCCTAGTGCATGAGCTTTATGTGCAGATAGTTGCTGTATCTATCCTGACTCCACTCTTATTTTTCCTGCACTTGATACTTCCACTCAATCTTTGAGCTACTCGTTTCTGTATCTATACAGTCTCTCGTTGCTATTCATGATATTTAGTAGATACTATATTACTAGGTATCAGATACCAGATACCAGATACCAGATGCCAGACATTAGATATTAGGTATTGGATATATAGACACCTGATACCATGTTTACATGCTTTGGTTGCTGTTTATTTACACTCCTTACTGAGCATGCTGGCTTTATGTAGCATACCTGTTTCTGTTTATATATATATGATAACTGTTGCATTGTTCGCATCATGTCATTGCATGCATTGCCGACGATCCTGTCTCCCTTGTGGTTGAGGCGGTTGTTGGCCTGGGCCGCACGCTCGGCCACTCATGGGTAGTGGTAGCTGGAGCGTGCCGCTTGTCTTGTCGTGCCACACTCGGTCACTCATGGGTAGTGGCGGCTGGAGTTGCGGCAGCAGGGACCCCGTCGCAGACGTAGCTATTCAGCTACTATGCACCTGTCCATCCAGTCACTCGAGAGTAGTGACGGCCTTTGGGTGGTACAGTTTGTCATCGATCCGGCCTCTCGACCATATAGGGGTCGTGGTGCAGAGAGGTGGGCGGGGTGACCATCCGTATATACGCTGTTGTTATTATTATCTGCTGGTTGTTTACTTATGCTGTTGTTGCTTATCTATGCTGCTGTTGCTAGATTATGCTGCTGTTGTTTATTTATGCTGTTATGCTTACTTAGGTTGAGATTTATACCTGTGTTATGTGTTTAGACACTGACTTACTTACTGTTGACCTGTATATACCTCACATGATACCATGTAGTTATGAGCAGTACTATACCAAGACTTTGCTACATCTACCTTCCCTTACTAGCCTAGGATATGGTTTCAGGTATGGACACTTATTATGATATCACTGTAGTATCTGCTATTTTCATCCGAGACTGTATACCTTTGAATCTCTAGTTTTTTACTTATACTCATGCACTATCTGTCTATTACCCGCTGAGTCTTTATACTCACCACCCCGTATATTGGTAATTTCACCAGGTAGCAGGTAAAGGATTTATGAAGTCGCCTGGAGATCCTGTCCGCCAGTTCCACGTTACATTCGAGGACGATATTATGGTTTTGGTATACCGTACGTTAGTTATGTTTTGATTTTGTTTATTATTCTTGTATTTGTGTATCTTGTATATAGTTTGATTTTATTGTGTCAAGCCGAGCCGGCTCGCAGTTAGTTGCTTTGTGTTTTGTGATTGTTGCTTGTGATTTTCGCTGTGTTGATTTTTAGTATAGCCGTGTGGGCTGATTAATATATTTATATAACTGCGTGGTTGTGTTTTATTTCTGTTCCAACCGAGTGGGCTGTTTATATAACTGCGTGGTTGTGTAGATATATTCTAGCCATATGTGGCTGATGTATTTTATATGTATGTATGTCTCAGATTGTCACCCATACAGGGGAGATGTTACCGAAATTTTTCGGTAAGCACTCCTCTGGGGGCGTGACAATTTATTGGTATCAGAGCCAAGGTTTATGAGGCCTATTTTCGTTCGATTTTTCGCAATTTGGTTTCTCGATGTGATTTTTCGGGTTTTGGGACCAGGCAGCGACAGGATTCTCCAAGCTATAGGAGGTATGTTTGCATATTGTTATCTTACATTTTTGTTAGTGCATGCATAGTTGTTATGTTAGTTATGTTATGTATTAGTATGCTTTTGTTAGTACCTGTCCAGTTGTTTGTAGCATACATCAAATGTGTTGGGTCAATCACTGATCACGGTTGACCCTACTAGAGATCAAGGAATACAGTCTCATAGGACTTCTTTTACCATACCACTAGTGTTAGTAATTTCTGTTATCACTAGTTTAGTAGTGGTTAGTATCTGCTAAATATCATATTGCTTCGGTTCGTGGAGAACCAATTTACTCGTATTGCCTTAGTTCGTAGAGAACCGATTTACTCTTATTTGACTTGGGTAGTAGAGGATTGATTTATCATAGTTGGTTCGGTTTGTAGAGGACGAGTTTACTCTTGTTGCGGTTAGTAGAGGACCGATGTACCCTTGTTGACTTGCTTAGTAGGGTTGATTTACTCTGTTGGTTTGGTTAGTAGAGGATCGACTTATCCTAGTTGCTTTAGCCTATAGAGGTTCGATTTACCGTTGTGGACTTGATCAGTAAAAGATTGATCCGTTCTTGTCGGTGTAGGTGGTAGAGTACTGAGTTAATTTTATTAGTTTGGTTGTAGAAGACCGACTCACTCTATTTTATAGAGATTCTGATCCTCGGGTTATGTGTGCTGGTTAAATAACCTAAAAGTTACGTTTGAGTTCAGGACTTGTACAGACGGAGAATTGACTAAGTTAGCTGCATACCATTGCTGGCTTGACTAGTCTGTAGAGGATCGATGTATCCTATTCTATGGAGACTTTAACCATAGATTGTATGTACCTGGTAGAATGACCTTGAGGGTACATTTAGATAGATGACCCCCACTGATGTGGAGAGTGTGGAGCTAGTTGCTTAACACTTACGAGATACTTTATATCTGTGGGAGGTTAGGTGTAATCCTGAGTCACTTCTTATCCGGGAGGAATTTTGTAGGAAAACACCTCAATATGGATTTGTGATACATCCGGATGACACCCGATGTATAGGGATTTAGAGTGTTTCTATTGGTTGAATGACATGAAAAAGACATCGCAGATTTTGTAGCTTGATGTCTAGTATGTTAGCAAGTGAAGGCTGAGCACCAGAGACTAGAAGGATAAGGATGGTCACCGTTGATTCAGATACTAGAGTGCAGTTGGGAGCATGTTATGATGGATTTTGTTGTGTGATTACTCAGGACATGGAGAGGATACGATGCGTTGGGTAATCATTATTGGGTTGGCGAATTTACTCTCTAGTTATTGATTTATAGGATGGATTCTTTAGATCGAGTAGCAGGATTATATGGTGCAGAGATTACCGGACCTCAGGGTATGTCTCTGAATATTGAATTGGATGGAGATTCATGATTCCCATCACGATAGTGACAGATTTTACAGTAGACTTTATGTTAGGAGCTTTTCTTTAGATATGGATTGTGGTATGGATTTTTACCCTTAGTTTGATGGATAGTTTGAGCGCCCTATACAGATGTTGAAAGATTTGATGATAGTGGATTTTGGATTTCAGAGATAGTTGATTTATTCACAAGTGGTTAGGTAGCTGTATGGGCATAGCGGAAGCGTAGTGAACCCATAACCCACAGAATCATCCCTTGCAGTTAGAGGTTTGTTAAGGATATTTGGATAGAGCTGTTTATGAGTATGTTGTTGGATTGTTACACTTAGATGTGGATCCCTGAGGTGAGCAGTAAATTTGGGGACCAAATTTTTATTAGTGGGGGAGAATGTAAAATACGGTACCCAGATAATAATTAAATAATAAAGTTATTTGTCAGATAATCTTATGGGATTTTTCAGGAATTTTTAAAAATTTTCTAGGATTTAATCGGAGCTCGTATAACGTATTTTAAGGGGATCAATTATAGGGTTTAGAGGAAGTCTGTTTGGAATACCCTTTAGTGGGAGTTGATTGAGGAAACCAACTTAGGGTTTAATTGATTGAACCTAAGTTTTTAACCTATTGTTTTTATTCCTCACCGTGCCCTACCCATATGAAGGCGCCGATTCCCTTCCTCTTGCTCTCTGTCGCCGAGATTTCACCGCCGCCCCCACTCTCCTTATTCCCATCGACCACCTCTTCTCCTTCATTCCCGACCCCTCTCATCTCCCTTACGCGCTGCCTTCTCCGATCATCCTCCTTGTGTCGCCGTCGGCCACCACAGCCTGACGCCGGACTTCGCCGCCTGTCGCCTACCGCCAGATCGCCGATTCACGCCGATTCCCTCTCCCTCTTACATGTTCCCGCAACCCTAGCCATCCCTCTTTCACGACCCTACTACCGGCCGCCCTCCGACAAATCCAGCGCCTCAACCATCACCTGGCACCGCCGTGCCACACGCCAACCTATCTTCCTCCTCAGCGCCGAGCCACTGCCACTCTCTCAGTCGGCTTCGTCTTGGCTGTGGTCAACCTCGCCTAGTGCTGACACCATTTGGAAGCGACCGATTAAGAGGAAGCATCGGATCAATGTGTTGTGGATTTGTCCTGTTGCCGATCACTGTAAATTCCACTTCTTGAAGCTGTGAAAGTCTTGGGAGAGGAGGTGAGGCTCCGTTGAGGTGAGTTTTTGTATTGAGGATTAGGGCAGTGCCTTTTCTTGTGCTTAGCAGGTGTTTGATGAAATGCCTTAGGTCTCTTGTCTCCCCTGTTGTGCCGGACCAGCTGCAAATGGGTGGGGAAGCTCCATTTTTCTCCACAGCAAACTTTGGATTTGTTAATCAAAGGGTGTGAGTTGGTTTTGGATCAATAACGGTGCATCCGAATTTGGGTAAGTTTCGAAGTTGATTTATAATGCTTATTTGGTGAATGATTTATATAGATGGATTCATGATCATTATTGGTATATAATGGATTGATTAGGGTTGTATTGGGTTGGAATTTGTGGATATGATGATTGGTTGATGTAGATTGTTATGTGATCACTCTTAAGATCATTGGATTGATCGTTGGTTGGATTATCAGATGTGGTGGTTTTGGTTAGTTGTAGATGATCATGTTAGGTTGTTGTGGATTTATGATGGAGATTTGATTGTATGATAGGTTATTGTGGGTTGATATCATTATGTGGATTTGTTATTGGATTAAATGATGTGTTGATTTGGGGAGTTTATTTAGCTATTTGTTACCTATGTAATTAGCTAAATATATTATGTGATCGCAGGAGTTTATTCGAGGCGAGCGTCTCGACGTGGGATTGATTTATTTTGTCATGATCGACAAATTAAAGGCGGGTACTTCTTATCTTATCTCTTTAGTATTTTGATCCTAGTGCATGAGCTTTATGTGCAGATAGTTGCTGTATCTATCCTGACTTCACTCTTATTTTTCCTGCGCTTGATACTTCCACTCAATCTTTGAGCTACTCGTTTCTGTATCTATACAGTCTCTCGTTGCTATTCATGATATTTAGCAGATACTATATTACTAGGTATCAGATACCAGATACCAGTTACCAGATGCCAGACATTAGATATTAGGTATTGGATATATAGACACCTGATACCATGTTTACATGCTTTGGTTGCTGTTTATTTACACTCCTTACTGAGCATACTGGCTTTATGTAGCATACCTGTTTCTGTTTATATATATATAATGACTGTTGCATTGTTCGCATCATGTCATTGCATGCATTGCCGACGATCCTGTCTCCCTTGTGGTTGAGGCGATTGTTGGCCTGGGCCGCACGCTCGGCCACTCATGGGTAGTGGTAGCTGGAGCGTGCCGCTTGTCCTGTCGTGCCACACTCGGTCACTCATGGGTAGTGGCGGCTGGAGTTGCGGCAGCAGGGACCCCGTTGCAGACGTAGCTATTCAGCTACTATGCACCTGTCCATCCGGTCACTCGAGAGTAGTGGCGGCCTTTGGGTGGTACAGTTTGTCATCGATCCAGCCTCTCGACCATACAGGGGTCGTGGTGCAGAGAGGTGGGCGGGGTGACCATCCGTACATACGCTGTTGTTATTATTATCTGCTGGTTGTTTACTTATGTTGTTGTTGCTTATCTATGCTGCTGTTGCTAGATTATGCTGCTGTTGTTTATTTATGCTGTTATGCTTACTTAGGTTGAGATTTATACCTGTGTTATGTGTTTAGACACTGACTTACTTACTGTTGACCTGTATATACCTCACATGATACCATGTAGTTATGAGTAGTACTGTAGCAGGACTTTGCTACATCTACCTTCCCTTACTAGCCTAGGATATGGTTTCAGGTATGGACAGTACTTATTATGATATCACTGTAGTATCTGCTATTTCCATCCGAGACTGTATACCTTTGCATCTCTAGTTCTTTACTTATACTCATACACTATCTGTCTATTACCCGCTGAGTCTTTATACTCACCACCCCGTATATTGGTAATTTCACCAGGTAGCAGGTAAAGGATTTATGAAGTCGCCTGGAGATCCTGTCCGCCAGTTCCACGTCACATTCGAGGACGATATTATGGTTTTGGTATACCATACGTTAGTTATGTTTTGATTTTGTTTATTATTCTTGTATTTGTGTATCTTGTATATAGTTTGATTTTATTGTGTCAAGTCGAGCCGGCTCGCAGTTAGTTGCTTTGTGTTTTGTGATTGTTGCTTGTGATTTCCACTGTGTTGATTTTTAGTACAGCCGTGTGGGCTGATTAATATATTTATATAACTGCGTGGTTGTGTTTTATTTCTGTTCCAGCCGAGTGGGTTGTTTATATAACTACGTGGTTGTGTAGATATATTACAGCCGTATGTGGCTGATGTATTTTATATGTATGTATGTCTCAGATTGTCACCCGTACAAGGGAGATGTTGTCGAAATTTTTCGGTAAGGACTCCTCTGGGGGCGTGACATAAAGGCACAAGATGACATAGTCATTCTCTATAATCTTCATGTAGACACATTTATCACATTAATTGATCTTGAATTCACATTACTTCATGGCATTATCAAATTTCTCATGTCATTGTTTTAGTGCCTGTTTCAAGCCGTATAATGACTTCACTAATCTACAAAACTTGTTTTTCTGTCCTGGCATAGAAAACCCTTTAGGTTGCTCCATATAAATTTCCTCTTCTAAATCCCCTTTTAGAAAGACTGTCTTTACATCCATCTGATGTATTTTCATATTTCATAAAGCGACAATAGCCAACAATACTCTAATAAAAGTTATTCTCAACACTGGAGAATACATATTAAAATAATCAAGGTCTTATTGTCAGTATCCTTTTATTACCAATATGATCTTATACTTATCAATCATGTCATCTGACTTTATTTTCTTCTTAAAGATTCACTTGCAATCTAGTAGTTTACTTCCTGAAGGAAGATCCACAAGTTTTCAAGCATGATTTTACAAAATAGATTCTATCTTAGATGTAATTGTCTCTCTTTAGTGAGGTCCATCAGAAGAATTTACTGTTTCTAAGTAACTGCGGGGTTCACTTTCTAATATGAAAGTGATAAAATATATTTGATAGGATTTTTTCCACATGAACTTTTCTACTCTGTCTGAGTTCAACCTCTACTGGTTCATCATCATCTTCTTCACTTTGTGTTTCATATGCCCGTTTTGAGAAGCTACCTTCTCTCGAGTCTTATACAGAAATAAACGCATGAAAAACGAGACATTTCTCGATTCTATTATCTAGCTCTTATGTATATTCGGTATTTATGACTCATACACTAAGAACCGATATGCACTACTATTCTGTGCATATCCAATAAATATGCAATCAGTAGTTTTTGATTCAATCTTAATCCTTTTCAGATCAGACATCAAAATTTTAATAAAATATCTCCACATTCATAAATATTTATAGGACGGTTGTTGAAACGACCTTAGCTCCTACTTTATTTAAAGAAAATAGGAATTTTTTTGACTACTTTTCTTTAATCATAAGAGTCATATTATAACATACCTACCATACACCATTCAAAACTAGTTTACCAATAAAATAAAATTAATTGCAGTTAATATTCATCATGCTAATACCATTTTAAACTAATTTACCAATGAAATAAAATCAACTGCATTTAATATTCATCATGCTGACGGACCTAGTACAAATAAATTTTTTGAAAACCAATCTAAACATCCTAAAAATTCAGAAATAACACTTAAGCATATTCTTTTTTTTACATTTTTAAAACCCCTCATAAATCATAAAAAAATATTGTCCTATCATAATCCGGTAAGCAGCATAATCCTTGAGTGTGTACTACAGTGACCCGGTCCAGTCAAGCATAAGAGCCTTCAATCTCATAACTATTATCATATGTAACCATACAAGCTAAGTGAGTCTAAGGGTTCAATACTTCCTAACTAGTAATAACAAATATTACATATACAAGGACATGCATCATTAGAAATACTTTTACTAAAATACAATCAGCTTAAAAATCATGAACATATGCATTTATAAAAAATCATTAAAAATCTTGATCATCATTTATCATTTACATATATCATAAAATCATCATCATATCATCGTATAACTTTTATCATCATCATATATAAAAAAATCCCTTTAAGGTGAGGTTTAATCGTTGAAAATGGCTAGTTATCATCATATGGTCGATTGATTAATCTCAGCTATAAAATCATGGTACCTAGTGGTAAGACATGAGTAATTCTCATCATTGGTCATGACCTAATATGAAAATATGATGTTAAGCTTCTTCTAAGATCTTTTTCTCATAAATGAACTCCCTCTGAAATCTTTTTCCTTATCGTATTCCTATTTAGTGTTATCATCATTATCTAACATCCTTCAAAATAATTTTCATCCTTGCTAAAATTAATATCTTACCTTTTTTTTTTTTTTAACCATGCATGCAGCATAGCCTTAAAATATATATCATTCTAATTTCATAAAATTCCATAATCATTTAAAATAGTCATTTTATCATGTATCCTTCAATTGTGACTAAAAGATGAATACGCTCGCCCTTAGTACCCACGTCAGCCCATCCCAAAACTAACATGGAGGAGATAAATCACGGGTGGCTACTAGCCTTTGGAATAGTGACTAGTACATAAGGGAGGTATTTATCTCGGCTTTGCCGAGATTCGAACCCCAGATTTCATTGTGGCATTATCATGTACCCTTCAATTGTGACAAAAAAAGACGAATATGTTCACCCCCAGTGCCCCCGCTAGTCCGTCCCAATACCAACATGGAAGAGGTAAATCACGGATGACTACTAATCTTTGGAATAATGACTAACATATAAAAGAGATATTTACCTCAGCTTTGTCGATTATCATGTACATTCAAGAACCTGGTAGAACTTGATTAATCATGTAAAAATCATAAAAACATGAGTAAATACCTATGCTACCGGTATACCATGCATAATAATATAAACATACATAATATAATTTGAATGGTGCAAATATAACATGCTCATTTAATTTCTTTTAAATCATGCATGCAACGTAGCCTTAAAATATATCATAAAAAGAAAATTCATAAAATTCCATAATCGTATAAAAATAATCCTTTTTATCATACACCCTGCAAGAACCGGGAAGAGCTTGGTTAGATCGTTTAAAAACGATCCGAAAAAATGTGGGTCAATACATAACATTATAAACATGCATAATATAATTTGAATGCTGCAGATCAAAGGAAAAAAAGGAGGATTTAAGAAGTGTCTCTGAGTGTAAAATGCTCGAATTTCGATCCTTGACGTGACAAGACAAAGAGCACGAGTAAGGAGCCTTTGGCCAGACCTCCTCTCTCAAAAACCTCAGATTTTTTTTTCTTGTTGTGCTTTGGCGAGGACGACCACAACGGCTGCCGTTTCCCCTGTTTTTTTTCCCTAGGTCCTTGGTTTGGTAAGGCAATGTGTGGGTACACACACACACGGATAGATATCTAGGCTTCATAAAAAAAAATTTCTTTCAAATTAGTTAAATTTTGTTTTGTACTTATTTAGTTATCATTTATTTAAATTAAAATGAATAAATCATCTACTTAAATTAATCTAGCAATTTAACTATTTACATGAAAGTAATTTATGTTAGGGGATCTTGGGCATAATAGTTATCTTTCATTCCACAACTGATAAAAGTTCTTATCTATTTTCTTTCGGGGTATCTTTGGTTCCCTCCATATGAACTCTGACAGTCCAGAGCTTAATAAAAGAACATTCATCATTTTCATTAAAATTCGATTATTTCGCTTAGCAACACCATCTTATTGAGGAGTATGGAGTATAAGGAACTGTTGTTTCGTGTTTGATCCCATGTTTGGCACACAACTCAGTGAACGGTGATACATATTCATCGCCTCAGTCATTTTGAACCATCTTAATCGTTTTGTTAAGTTGGTTTTCAACGTCATTCTTATATAGAGTGAATTTCTCTATAACTTCATCCTAACTTTTGAGAAAATACTAAAAATAATACTGTGTTATTATCAACAAAAGTGATGAAATATTTATTATCATCACGTGTTCGCGTATCTTTTAGGTCGCACACGTTAGTGTTGATTAGGTCAAGTGGTTCATTACTTCTTTTAACATGCTGAAAGGATGATCTTATCATTTTCACTTCAACACAAATTTCACACATATGTTTCAGGTCAAGGAAGAATGTAGGTATGCTTCGCATGTTGCATAATCTACGCAACACATCGTAATTAATATGTCCTAATCTTCCACGCCATAAACATTAAATTTTACGCCAATGTTTATGTTTATGTCAATGTTTATGTTTACGCCTATATTTATGTTTATGTTTACGCCAAATTGCAAAATGTAAAGAATAAGAAAATTAAATTTGAAGGCTCCAGAAAAATGGAATACACATGTTACCGTAAGAATGTTGTAAAATGAGTATTAGGTGAAAGCTTGAAGGATTTTTGATGCTTTAGTCGAATGACATTTGGGTTCCTTTTATAGTACTAATTGATATCCATCAATCGATTGTTATTGTTGATTTGTCAATTGGTCTGGTAGTTTCGGCCATCATCCATAATGAATTTCATTTGATTGTTTACAATTTTTAATTGATTGTTTGTTGATTATCAATGGACTACTTTCATTAGTCAATTAATTATTGCATATCAATAGACTCACCCATGATATGTTGTCATCTAGACTTGTTCATTCACTACTATAAAATCAAGATTGAATCTTATGGATTGAGATTTTGCCATCTTTATTGTTTAAAGACATCATTTACTTACTGACTGTGTCATTGGAAATCATCCATTAGTCAAGGATTTTACTATCCTTATTGTTTAAACACATCATTATATTTATTAATTGTGTTATTAGAAATCATCCATTAGTCAACTAATACTTAGTTTATCATAATTCTAATAGAATCTTTGGCTGACTTTGTGATATAGGAATGGAAAAAATAATTTTATTATTTTTTAATATTTTTATCGAGTTTGGTATTATGATATTTTTGTTAATTTCTATATTTTATAATTTTAAAATTTTGAGTCTATTTAGGATATTTTATATTTTTGGCATTTCTAGCATTTAGGATATTTTATATTTTTGGCATTTCTATTATTTATGAGTTGTCTATATAAGCATCATTTTTTTTATTAATTTCTTTATGTTAACTATTTTTTTTTTAGTAAGATTTTTTTCTTTCTTTAAAAATAGAAATTGAGATCCATATATGAATTTTTTTTTCATTTCTTCAAGTCTTAGTGTATGAGATTTATACAAGTGTTTGTTTCATATTTGGAAGAGAATTTGATTAATAATAATTCGACCATGCCGTTCTTCATTTCCTCAAAGCTCTGTGTAATTTTTGGATGTCTATTTCTTGATATTCTTTCGAATCAATATGTTTAAAAGATCATTTTTGATATTTGTGCATGAATCAACGAATTTAATAGTTATCCGCGGCATCACTTTATCATCTGGACTGATTCAAATTTCTATTTACACTTGTGAGACTTCTCTTGTTAATATCTTATTGACCTCAATTTACATGAACTTCGTCTACACTTATTAGTGTTTTATGTTGTACCGGCAATGCTAATGCCAAGATGAGCTTGCAAATGCATATTTG
Organism: Zingiber officinale; assembly: GCF_018446385.1. Classification (NCBI taxonomy): domain Eukaryota; kingdom Viridiplantae; phylum Streptophyta; class Magnoliopsida; order Zingiberales; family Zingiberaceae; genus Zingiber; species Zingiber officinale. The sequence continues at coordinate 136,222,571 of NC_055992.1, forward strand.
ACATAGAGACTAGCCTAATATGAAACCAACTTTAAATCTTTACCAACAACATCAAAACTGGAAGGTTTTGTTCAAACTTTTTTTTATTGGATTGGCACGAAATATCTTTTGTAAAGTTGATTCAGACATGCCATGGGATGAAACCTGATTTAATGTTTTGTTATGCAACTAAAGCCCAAAAATGAATTGGTCCTTCGGTGGTCCAACTATAGAAGTAACTAAAAGGAAATATAAATAAGAACCTAAATAACTTGTTCTGATGAATCATAAATAAAGAAACTAATTTCAGGATACAAAATAGGGATAAATAAGACCTTAACTCATTACTTAATTCAAGTGAGCACATGATCATGATGACCACGATCACCTTTCCATAGTTTAAAACAAGTGAAAATGGTGGAATTGCTTTTCAAAAGCCATTCTGAATCAATGCACAAAGAGACAGAATAACAATGTTGTCAAAAGTGCTTCAGTTTCCACTTGAGAACTTGCCTTCAGCACCACCACCAACAAGCCTGAATCCCAATTGTAACTGCAGGCCGCCTTTGTAACACTATAAAGTTTCGCTTGCTTGTGAATCAGAGAAGGTTGGGGTATGCATATCTAAAGAGTGCCGCAGACATGCCATGTGCCAATTAGACCACATGAAGCTGCAACATTGCAATCTTTCTCAACTGTATGTCATCCTGATTTCTAACTGAAGATCCTCCCTAACTTGGTCTTTTGAAATACACTTCTATAAATTGACTTGTTTCTCTGAAAAATTGACACCCTGGAGCATGTTAAAGTAAGCCATATGATGCATCTTAACCTAAGAAAGACAAGTAACTCCAAGGATGAAGTTGAAGTTGATATTACCTGCTCAATTCCAAATGCAAACAGCACCATAGAATCACACCTTCACCAATACAATTGAAGAAACACACAAAGTGATCGGTGCTTTTGCTGACGCCATCCTGCAGAAAGAAAGGTGATTGAAATGACTAAAAGGTTGTATGTGACGGAGGGCTTTGAAGATAGATGAATCACCTTATTCAATCAGAAGCAACATGTGGATCATAGTTGTAGGGCTCTTTGGTGTAGAGTATGTACCGTTTGACCTAAGAGGTGGTTGAGAAACAAATAGATGTATATATATTGATCCTGTCTGAACCAGGGGCCAACGAACGCTGGGGACGTGACGCTCCCTACTGGATCCTCAGGTGCTCCAGCGAACCTGCAACAAAACCGAGCCGGGAGGGGTGTCCCGGCGACGGCCCTCCGATGCTCAAGTCAGGCGAGGAAATAGCAAAGAAGTGGCTTTTAAGTAGAAGACTCGTGTACCTCCGGTGAAGAAGTGGAGACCTTATATAGACCTCTCAAAGAAGCCTGAGCGTGTCAATCAAAGCAACCACCTGCTTTTGACCATGTCCAGGTATGGGTCTGTCAGAAGGGCCATGCCCAGATATGGATCTGTCAGGAAGACGTCCATGAGGCCATACTGCTACTGTATCAACCTTTCCATGATGTGACGGCAAGATCCTCCATCGTGTGATCTTGTGTACGGCCTAATCATCAGACATGCTTCTGCTGATATCTCATATCCCGAGCCGAGCGCATAGGCCGCTCGACCACCTTTGTACCCTCGCCCTTATCTTGGCCGAACGGACAACCTGCTCGGCCCTTTGGTCTCAGCCGAGCGGATTCCCGCTCGGCCCTTCGATCCTCCTGCCTTGGCGTCGGAAACCCCAGCCCATGGATGGGTTATTCCTAGCTCCGCTCGGAGCCTTACCCGCTTGACCAGCCTTCCATCCGTCCTTAGGCTGGGACCCTTCAGAGGGTGGGCCCCCCATTCTTATAGCCGGATCACTTGCCTTTCCTTCAAGTCTAGTCGAAGGAGGCAGTGAGTCCGACTGACTGGACTATGTGTCTGAGCGGGCGGTCGTCGCCTTCCAGTCGCTTATAATATCTCTGGGGCCGTTCGACCCTTCTGCCAAATTCAGCCGTTCGGCTCTTCATTTCGGTTGTCTTGTCGCTCAACATGGATGTTTGCTTGTCTAGATCTTCTCGAAAATCACGCAAATCCTCTCCATTAAGTCGAAGCATGCGCGGTATGGGCGCATTAATTGTGCCTAGCGACAGAGCGCCACGTGGCTCCTCTTGCGTGGCGGTGATGATCCGTACGATGGGACGCTGGTCATTTTGAAACGGACGGCTAGATGATGACTTCGTCTTCCGTGACCTACATCCGACGGACGAGGCCGACCAAGCTTCGTTCGTATAAAGCCCTCGTCTTCGTCTTTTACGCCGCATTCTCTGTTTCATCGCGTATTCTCCGTCGAAGGTGCCCACTGCTGCTGCATCATTCCGGCCGTCCCAGCTCTCGCCTCTTGGTGGTCTTCGGCTCTTTGGTGATCCTTTCTGTCTACCTTCCCTCAGTAAGCTTCTCCCTTCCCTTACAAGGCCTTCCCAACTTGTTCTGCCTCCTTTGTTCCCATTCCTTCGATTTCTCGCTGTCTTTTTGCTCCTTCGAGATGGCAAGCTCCTCTGAACCCGCTGTTGGAGTTCATGGCCCTTGGTACCTGACTATGGAGAGCCGATTTGATGAAGAGGGCGCTCGGCGCCTTGTTCGGACGTATGGGATTTCCGATAACTATGAAATAGTTGTAGCCGACCCGTCTGACCGGCCCCATGACCCGCCGATCGGCACCGTTTGTTTCTTTTTAGACCAATTCCAGGGCGGCCTTAGATTTCCTACCCATCCATTCGTTTTGGAGGTTTGTAATTATTTCCGCATCCCGCTCGGCCAACTTGTGCCGAATTCCTTTAGACTGCTGAGCGGGGTGGTCGTCCTCTTTAAGATGCACAGTATCTCTCTTGACCCCAAAATATTCCACTTCTTTTTCTACCCTAAACAATCCGAGCTGGGGACTTTTATTTTCCAAAGTAGAATAGGCTTTAAATTTTTTGACAATATGCCGACCTCCAACAAGCACTGGAAAGAATTTTTCTTCTACATCCGACTTCCCAAGCGGCCAGCATTTCGAACCAAATGGCAAACCGCCGTGCCGACCCAGCCGGATCTCGGCAAATTCAGAAGCAACCCGGCATATCTTCATGCGGCGAACTGGTTGTCCGGTCAGCGATACAAGATTGACCAGTTGCTTCTCAAGGGGGTGTTGTATATTTTCGGATTGTCTCCCGTTCGGGCAAATCTCCCCTTCCGCATGAGTAAGGATTCTTTACTCTCTTAGTCTTTTTTGTCTAATTGATTTTAATTTCTTTTACTGCAGCTGAAGTCATGTGGCGCTCCAAGGCTACCGCTCATCTGAAGTTGAAGGCCGTGGAAATTGAAGGGGCCACCAAGAGAGAGCTCGCCGAGCGGGGTCTCATCCCCAGCCGCCCGGCGGATGCAGGAGAGGAGGTTGAGGCGGATCCTGTTTCCTCAGCCCCCGCCGAGCTGGGCGTCCCCCAGGTCGGAGATCCACCATTGGAGGTTCGGCGGAAACGTCGAAGAGACTCCAGCCTTCCGCCGACCCAAGAGGGAGCACCACAGGCGCCGATCGGCGTAACTTCGCCTGCTCGCACGCCATCACAGATCGGGACTCCAGCGACCTCGCCTACCGCACAGCCTTCCGGCTCTCCTTCCCGGACTCGTCGCCGCTTACGTCGGTTGGGCGAGACGTCCACCATAGGGGAGTCCTCACATCAGGCGGCCGCGACTGAAGAAGCGCCGGCCGGCCACCCTTCCATCAAGACTACCCTCCGATTCCCATCGGAGGAATATTTACTGTCCACCGATCGGCCTTCGAGCCCCGTTCACGAAATAACCCTAACTGGTCCGCTCGCCAAGCTCTTCGAGGACGCCCAGATTCAGGTGGCCCTCATTGTTAGGACCAAAAGTAGCTAGAGGGGGGGGGGGGGGGGGGAATAGCTCGTCGCGTGCTCGTTGCCCGGTGTTGCTTGTTTCTTCAAGAATGCGCAGCGGAAAATACATAAACAAACACAAACACGCTAACACTAGGAGTTTACTTGGTATCCACCTCCAATGGAGATGACTAATCCAAGGATCCACACCACGCACGCACCCTCCACTATGAAAACACTCCTTTTCGGTAACTACCGAGGGCGGAGAAGCCCTACAAGACTCTCAGTACAAGAAGAAGAAAGGGTAGTAAAGAATAAGCAAAAGCTTACAAGAAATGCAGTAAAAACCCTAACTTCTTCTTCTTCTCGTTGCAACTCGCCTCTTGACTTGGATGAACCTCCAAGAACCTTCAAGAACTGGCGGTGAGGAGCTTAGAGAGTGCTGGGGAGGAGCTGTGATGAATCTGGAATGAATCGGTGAAGTTCTGCGGAAGGAATCGCACGCCAACAGCTATAAACGACGCCAACGGTCGAATCCCAATCGATTGGATTGCTCCCAATCGATCGGGGAGGCTTTGGATCGATCCACGGATCGATCCAGAGCGCCTCTGTGCTCTAGAAAAGCGCCTGGATCGATCCACGGATCGATCCAGCGCTTATCGCGTGAAGCAGCCGCGTCCCAATCGATCCACTGATCGATTGGGACCTCTGGATCGATCCACGGATCGATCCAGAGGCTCTCTGTTCGCTGGGACAGGTCTGGATCGATCCACTGATCGATCCAGAGCCTGGATCGATCCACGGATCGATCCAGCACTTGATTTTTGTCCAACATCAAGTCCCAAATCTCCCAAACCAACATCCGGTCAACCTTGACCTGTTGGTATGTCATGCCTAGCATCTAGTCACTCCCTTGACCTGCTAGGACTCCCTTACCAAGTGTCTGGTCAATCCCTTTGACCCACTTGGACTTTTCTCTGTGCCAAGTATCCGGTCAATCCCTTTGACCTACTTGGACTTTTCTTTCATGCCAAGTATTCAGTCAATCCTTTGACCTACTTGGACTTCCCAGCACCAGATGTCCGATCATCCTTGATCCATTTGGATTTTCCCTTGCCTGGCTTCACTCACCAGGACTTTTCATCTGCCTAGCTTCACTCACTAGGACTTTCACCTGACTTCACTCACCAGGATTTCCATCTGCCTAGCTTCACTCACTAGGACTTCCACCTGGCTTCACTCACCAGGATTTCCATCTGCCTAGCTTCACTCACTAGGACTTTCACCTGGCTTCACTCACCAGGATTTTCCTCCTGCCTAACATCCCAGTTAGGACTTCCCAGTCAAGTATCCGGTCATCCTTGACCTACTTGACTCTTCTTCAATCAATATCTTATTGTCAAACATCTAAACCCAAACCAAGACTCAGCTTGGTCAACCAGGTCAACCTTGACCTGAGGGATGTTGCACCAACAATCTCCCCCTTTTTGATGTTTGACAATACCACAATAACACTTACAATGTCACATGTAAGTTAGGCTAATCCCATAGCCTCATTCTTCATGCCACTAGGTAATGAAAGCATAAGTTAAGCTTTTCATTCTCCCCCTAAGAGGGCAAACTCCCTCTTAGATAATGAAAGCCTAACTGACTCCCTTTCACTAGTCTTTTCATTTCTCCCCCTATCGGCACACATCAAACTCCCCTGTAGGGCACACTCAACCCATCTTTAGGCACACATCAACCCATGCCTCAATTTCGGGTATACTTCAACAAATCCATTGTTGAAAGACTCTCCCCCTGAAGAGTTGCTCATCATTGGTTACAACTTCACTCGTTGAACCAACATGATAATGAAGGTCCCATACCCTTCATTTATCCTTAACTTCTTCCTCAATGTAGACAAATACCCAACCTTGAGCATTTTCTAACATCTTGAGTTCCCACTTGAAATAATGAGGATATCCACTCCCCATTACAAGTTCAAAAGCTCATCCATGAGCATTTTCTTTAAAGAAGGTTAACCACCTTCCAAGGTTCATGAAAAATAATTTTCATGCCTTTAAAGAGTCCCTCCCCCTAAAGACATGATGGTAACTTCTGTCATTGCACCAACAATGACTTGGAATCCCTAAACCTTTAGGAAACCCAGATTTAGAAGTTTTGAGGTTCAAATGTTCAAAATTTGAAACAAACCTCAACCTAAACTTCAATGAAGTCTTCCTTAACCATTCCATCCTTGTTTTCAACACGAAAACACCCTTTTTATGTATACAAATGTATTTTAAGGGTTTGGAATGGTTACATAGACTAACCATGGTTCAAAGATGCTGAAGTCAGGCCTTCCCAGCCAAAATCAGCAACTTGGATCGATTGGAGTTGGGATCCAATCGATTGAACCAACCGAATCGATCCACTAATCGATTCAATATGTGTGGATCGATCCACTGATCGATCCAGCGAGATTCTGCTCGCGAGATTTACCTTCTGAGTCGATCCACGGATCGATTCAGGAACTCCAATCGATCCATGGATCGATCGGAGTTCTGATAGTTGCTGAAATTCCATTTCAGTCAACTTCAGAAACCCCTAGAAAATTCTACAAAAATCTAAAAATCATAAAATTTCGTGTAGACATTATTTAGGGCATACTTAATCATGGAAAAATAGCTTTCTATGAAAATACTTTATATTTTCAAAGATTGACACAAACTTGAAAACTTGCAAAAACTTTAGCGTTTTCTTCAAGTTTGTGTCTAACTATTCAATGGTGATTACTATCAAAAGATAGCCTTCACCAAAGTTTTCCAAAAATATTTTAAAAACATTTTCAAAACCAATATCCCATCATGTTCCTTGGGCATAATGCACATGACTTGTACATTAGCTTTCCCAATGATGGGAAAACACATAACTATGTGTTTTGATGAACTTAAAACTCAAAAGAATGCACTAAATCAACATCTTGAGTTTTGTTCATCATCCTAACATCTCACTTGTATCTAATGTGCACTGAAACACATACAAGTCATCTTATAGGTCTTTGTGAGATGTAAGATTTTGGTTTTGCCCTATTCTAGGGATCATGCATATCTATCTAGGCATTTTGAGAGGTAGACATCCACAAAAGATGTTACTTGTTGATTTACTTGTTAAACAAATGTCACTTGTTTATTCCACTTGTTGTAAACAAATGCCACTTGTTTAACTAATGTCATATGTCCTTAATTTTTAAGGAAATAAACATAATGCATGATAATGTTATGACATACATCAAAAATAAAATAGCTTTCAAAAGAAAGATTCCTATAACTACATGATGTATGTATGGCATGACATGGTATTTTTGTATTTTTCATGATAAGTCATGAATGCAAAATACAAATAAGATAAAATATGATGTCATGGCATATTATGAGCAAACAATCATGGCAAGGTTTAGCATAAATAAAATATACCTAGATTACCTATCTAAGTATCGTTAATCTTAGCTAATCCTAAAACTTAAACCCTAGATTGCCCAAAGTGCTTCAAGAGAGTGCCAAAACCTAAATGGGCATTTCTAATTCTCTTGATTAATTTATGCCAATTGAAATTAAGCTTATCCTCAAATGTTGGCATATTCCATTTTTCCTCAAGAGTAATCACATAAATCAAGGCCCGGAGTGCCTTAAAATTTATAAGAGAATACCAAAATCCCAACTTGGTATTTCTCTAGGTTTTCCCAATTTATGCCTTTTTAAGATAAAATCAATTTTCCACCATTAGGCACATTTTACTCTTTCAAGGAGTAAATAATAATTCCATTTCATTTTCAAGGGTTAACACAACCATTGAAAATGCTCCTTGAGTGTCAATTTCCTCAAAGTTGGGTTAACTACCCTTCTAATCGGAGTTGACACTCTCTAACCCATCTATGGGGTAGAGAAGATGCTCCTAGGAACCCAACACCTATTGGTGCTCCTTGGATGCTCTAGGTACTCACTAGGGATAACTTCCCTAGATACCTTCCTAGTAACCTTGTTGAGTTTCTTAGAAGCCTTGGTCACATTTTCTAGGTCAACTCTAGGGATAGCCTCTCTTGTGACCTTGTTAGTGACTTTCTTAGACTTCTTAGAAGTCTTAGTCACTTTGGTTGCAAAGATACTTCTAGGGATATCTTCCCTTGTATCTTGGACTTGACCTCTAGACTTAGGGTTTGTTCCATAGATATATGGAACCCTATGATAACTAGGCACATCCTTTTTAGCTTTGGGTTTGTATCCTAAACCTCTATGACCATTGGATGACCTTTGTGCTCCTAAACCTAGGCTATGCTCATTTTGGCCTAATAAGATATTTTCCATCCTTCTTAGGGTCTTTTCCATTTTATCAAGTCTTGACCTCAAGACTTGATTTTCCATCACTAAGTCCTTAGTTTTTAGTTTTCCATTAAGTCCATGAGCATTTTTGTTTCTAGGCTTGTAGCTACAATCCTTAGAGTTCTTGCCTAGACTTTTACCTACATTCCTAGCCTTAGGTGTAGTAGTTTTGGCATGTAGGGCCACATGCTTTTCCTTAAAGCCCTCATGCTTCCTATTCTTATGGTAAATCGCATTAAAATGATAAAAATTAGAACTATCATGCTTTTTACCATAATGTAAAGGAGTAGGCTCAATAAATGTTACCTTCTTCTTTACCTTGGAGGCTCCCCCTTGACTAATGCCTCTTTGAGCCTTGACCATCTTCTTCCCCTTGAGGCATTGACTCCGGTAATGCCCCTTTTGATTGCAAGAGAAGCATATGATATGCTCCTTGCTCTTCTTTGTTCCGGGAATGGTCTCCTCGGGCTTCTCCTTGCCCTTTTGCGTCACTTGACCCTTCTTCTTGGCCAAGTTGGGACACTTGCTCTTGTAGTGCCCACTTTCCCTACACTCAAAACATATTATATGATTTTTATTTTTAATTGAAACATTTATACCTTCTTGTGTAGGGATGGCACTTGCTCCTCCATTTGCTATTTCTTGAATTTTGGAGGTGGCACCATCTTCTTCTTCTTCACTTGACCCGGATGTAGAAGCTTCTCCTTCTTCTTGATCCGGCGTCACCAAGGATTGCTCCCCCTCAATCCTAGAGGTGGAGGCTTCATCATCTTGAACATGAAACAAGGAGTATGCTCCCTCCTTGTTCCCTTCGTTGCATTCCCTTGAGGATGAAGCTTCTTGGATTTCCTCTTCTTCGGAGGTTGAGCATCTCTCAACCTCGGAGTCCTCCTCTTGGTCTTGCTCCAAAGAGTCACCCTCTCTGGATTCTTCATGATCTTGTACAGTGGAGGGGATCTCTTCATGAAGCTTGGCCAATTTGCTCCATAACTCCTTTGCATCTTCAAACTCTCCAATTTTGCAAAGGATGGTGTTTGGCAATAAATTGACCAAAAGCTTGGTCACTTTGTCATTTGCCTCGCACCTTTGGACTTGCTCCGGGCTCCATTTGCTTTTCTTTAGAACTTTGCCCTTTGAATTTCTTGGAGCCTTGAAGCCTTCCATTAGAGCAAACCATTGCTCTATCTCCATCATAAGAAAATTTTCGATTCTTGATTTCCAAGAATCGAAACTCGTAGAAGTGTATGGTGGAGCCACCCTTGTGTCAAATCCAAGCCCATCTTGGAATTGCATCTTGAAGTTGAGCTTGATAAAGTCTTGAACTTGAAGAATTTGCTCCAACTTCTTCACCCTCTAGCTTTTCTTGATATGCTTGACCCTTCCGGCGATGATTCCGGTGAAGAGCGGCCTCGCTCTGATACCACTTGTTAGGATCAAAAGTAGCTAGAGGGGGGGGGGGGGGGTGAATAGCTCGTCGCGTGCTCGTTGCCCGGTGTTGCTTGTTTCTTCAAGAATGCGCAGCGGAAAATACATAAACAAACACAAACACGCTAACACTAGGAGTTTACTTGGTATCCACCTCCAATGGAGATAACTAATCCAAGGATCCACACCACGCACGCACCCTCCACTATGAAAACACTCCTTTTCGGTAACTACCGAGGGCGGAGAAGCCCTACAAGACTCTCAGTACAAGAAGAAGAAAGGGTAGTAAAGAATAAGCAAAAGCTTACAAGAAATGCAGTAAAAACCCTAACTTCTTCTTCTTCTTGTTGCAACTCGCCTCTTGACTTGGATGAACCTCCAAGAACCTTCAAGAACTGGCGGTGAGGAGCTTAGAGAGTGCTGGGGAGGAGCTGTGATGAATCTGGAATGAATCGGTGAAGTTCTGCTGAAGGAATCGCACGCCAACAGCTATAAACGACGCCAACGGTCGAATCCCAATCGATTGGATTGCTCCCAATCGATCGGGGAGGCTTTGGATCGATCCACGGATCGATCCAGAGCGCCTCTGTGCTCTGGAAAAGCGCCTAGATCGATCCACGGATCGATCCAGCGCTTATCGCGCGAAGCAGCCGCGTCCCAATCGATCCACTGATCGATTGGGACCTCTGGATCGATCCACGGATCGATCCAGAGGCTCTCTGTTCGCTGGGACAGGTCTGGATCGATCCACTGATCGATCCAGAGCCTGGATCGATCCACGGATCGATCCAGCACTTGATTTTTGTCCAACACCAAGTCCCAAATCTCCCAAACCAACATCCGGTCAACCTTGACCTGTTGGTATGTCATGCCTAGCATCTAGTCACTCCCTTGACCTGCTAGGACTCCCTTACCAAGTGTCTGGTCAATCCCTTTGACCCACTTGGACTTTTCTCTGTGCCAAGTATCTGGTCAATCCCTTTGACCTACTTGGACTTTTCTTTCATGCCAAGTATTCAGTCAATCCTTTGACCTACTTGGACTTCCCAGCACCAGATGTCCGATCATCCTTGATCCATCTGGATTTTCCCTTGCCTGGCTTCACTCACCAGGACTTTTCATCTGCCTAGCTTCACTCACTAGGACTTTCACCTGGCTTCACTCACCAGGATTTCCATCTGCCTAGCTTCACTCACTAGGACTTCCACCTGGCTTCACTCACCAGGATTTCCATCTGCCTAGCTTCACTCACTAGGACTTTCACCTGGCTTCACTCACCAGGATTTTCCTCCTGCCTAACATCCCAGTTAGGACTTCCCAGTCAAGTATCCGGTCATCCTTGACCTACTTGACTCTTCTTCAATCAATATCTTATTGTCAAACATCTAAACCCAAACCAAGACTCAGCTTGGTCAACCAGGTCAACCTTGACCTGAGGGATGTTGCACCAACACTCATGACACCCAAGCAGCTCGGCGATAACAACATGCAGCAGGCCACACAGGTAAATTCATCTTTCTTCATATGCCATGCTATTGTTTGATTCCTGATTTTATTATTTCCTTACAGCGTTGGGCTGAGCAAATCGCCACCAGCCACCGGCTGGCCGAGTTGGAGGATCTCCTGGAAAAACTCCAAGTATCAGGGGGTCCATCGGCCGAGCGGGAGAAACAGACCCTCGAGGCCGAACAGAAGAAGGCTGCTGATCTGGCTGTAGAGGTGGCCCGACTCGAAGACTTGGTGAAGAAGCGGGACGGGGACGTGAAGCGCGCCAGTGGCCGGAAGAGGCGGGCGATTGCTGATCTGGATAAAATGAAAGTTGAAGTCCGGGCCCTAGATCAGCAATCTAAAAAGCTAGAGGCCGAGCTGAATGCCGAGCGGGAGATCCGTTCGGCCGAACGCACAAAAGCTGAGATGGACTTGAAGGCAGTCCAAGATTCCCTAATTGCCTCCCGGGCGGTGCTTAAAAGGTATAAGGAGGGAGAGCCGAGTCGCTTAGCAGCAGCGCGCCAAGAATATCTCCATTCGGAGCGGTTCGGCGCAAAATTCGGCGACAATGTCTCTTCTACTTTCGCCGAAGCGGTCAGGGTAACCATGGCGTACCTGAAGAAGGGTGGCCACCTTCCCGAGGGAATGCATATTCCCGCCTCCGACCTGGCGGCCATGATTGATGACATCCCGGACGTCTTTTTTAATTTTGAAGACCCGGAGTGAGGCGAGTTCTTTCAAGTGCTTTTTGTATTTCATCCGCTCGGCGGATGCAAAAAACTTTATTGTACGTGCCGTTCGGCCCCCTTATGTTCCTTGTATTTTTTGTTTGCCTTTCATTGCCCCTTTTTAATGCGTTGCTGCTTATTCGTATAATCTGTTGGGCTCCCCGGGTTTCCTACGAAACGACCGATCGGGTTAATCAATTGACTCGTTTCCTCAAAATCACTTAGCGCTTAACCATACTGTTTGCATTCAGTGCACGCGAAGTATTGGCAAACCGTCGGCCGACCGGCATTAATCAATCTGGTACTTGTGAACGATCATGAGCTCGTCGGCGCGGATGTTTATAGCCGATCGGCGCGGCTCTCGATCTTTAACGACGGTGCTCGTCGGCGCGGATGTTTATATCCGATCGGCGCGGCTCTCGATTTTTAACGACGGTGCTCGTCGGCACGGATGTTTATAGCCGATCGGCGCGGCTCTCGATCTTTAACGACCGTGCTCGTCGGCGCGGATGTTTATAACCGATCGGCGCGGCTCTCGATCTTTAACGACGGTGCTCGTCGGCGCGGATGTTTATAGCCGATCGGCGCGGCTCTCGATCTTTAATGACGGTGTTTGTCGGTTATCCGCTCGGTTTTTATAGCCGGTCGGCGCGGCTCTCGATCTTTAACGACGGTGCTCGTCGGCGCGGATGTTTATAGCCGATCGGCGCGGCTCTCGATCTTTAACGACGGTGCTCGTCGGTTTTCCGCTCGGTTTTTATAGCCGGTCGGCGCGGCTCTCGATCTTTAACGACGGTGCTCGTCGGCGCGGATGTTTATAGCCGATCGGCGCGGCTCTCGATCTTTAACGACGGTGCTCGTCGGCGTGGATGTTTATAGCCGATCGGCGCGGCTCTCGATCTTTAACGACGGTGCTCGTCGGCGCGGATGTTTATAGCCGATCGGCGCGGCTCTCGATCTTTAACGACGGTGCTCGTCGGCGCGGATGTTTATAGCCGATTGGCGCGGCTCTCGATCTTTAACGACGGTGCTCGTCGGCGCGGATGTTTATAGCCGATCGGCGCGGCTCTCGATCTTTAACGACGGTGCTCGTCGGTTATCCGCTCGGTTTTTATAGCCGGTCGGCGCGGCTCTACGGTTTAACGTCTGGGCTAGACGGCCTTCGAGGCTAACTCCTTACCAGGTCGAGCGACCTTGGCCTTCATATCCCGCGCTTGAACAATATTTATGCCCAGCCGAACAGCACGGGTCATTCGCTTGCGAATCTGATCGGCTGGGAGGCTTTCACTATTCGGGTGCTTGGCTCGGATAATCGATATGCCCCTTTTACCCAGCTTGGAGAACGTACTCCTGGCCGAACGGCTCAGGGTCTGCTTCGAGCATTTTGGCTCGGATAATTTATCTCCGGCTAAACGGCGCGGGGCTTTCGAGCGCTTGGCTCGACCCATTTACCTCCGGCTAAACGGCGCGGGGCTTTCGTTTCTTGCCAATGCCTTATATTTGTTCTCTTGATTCTTCATTTCTGCATTTCCAATATTAGTCGAAAAAAGTACACAGAATGATTTACAGTGGTACACCTTTCATCCCGCCCGGTAAGGCTGGAGGTGGTTCGCGCTCCATGGCCTATCTAACTGCCGACCGTCCTCATCCTCCAAATAATGCGCGCCCGAGCGGAGCTTTTCGATGATTTTGAAGGGACCTGCCCACGGAGCTTCAAGTTTGCCGACGTCGCCGACCGACTTGACTTTCTTCCAGACAAGGTCGCCGACCTAGAATGATCGGGGGATGACGCGCCGGTTGTAGTTTTGCTTCATCCGTTGACGGTACGCCATCAGCCGAACGGATGCCTTGGCACGCTCTTCGTCGACCAAATCCAGCTCCATATTCCTCCGCTCGGCGTTGCCTTCATCATAACACTGGACCCGGATGGATTCAACGCCGACCTCAACTGGAATGACCGCTTCACCGCCGTACACCAGATGAAAAGGTGTAACGCCCGTTCCTTCCTTAGGAGTTGTTCGGATGGCCCATAAAACGCCCGGCACTTCATCCGGCCAACTCCTCCCCACGTGGTCGAACCGAGTGCGTAGAATACGGAGAATTTCCCGGTTGGCTACTTCGGCTTGACCGTTGCTTTGGGGGTATGCCACGGACGTAAAATGTTGCTCTATGTCGTAGCTCTTGCACCAATCCTCTAACATCTTCCCTGTGAACTGCCGCCCGTTGTCGGACACTAGTCGACGAGGGATGCCAAAACGACAAATGATGTGTTGCCAGATGAATTTTTTAACCATTTGCCAGCGGCTCGGCCTCCACCCATTTGGAGAAATAGTCGACCGCCACTAGTAAAAATTTCCTCTGTCCGGACGCCATCGGAAACGGACCGACAATATCCATTCCCCATTGGTCGAACGGGCATGAAACGCTTGACGCCTTCATTTCTTCGGCCGGTCGGTGGGAGAAGTTGTGATACTTCTGGCATGAAAGGCAGGTAGATACTGTCCGAGCGGCGTCTGTTTGTAAAGTTGGCCAAAAGTATCCGGCCAAGAGGATCTTCTTGACCAATGAGCGCCCGCCCGGATGACTTCCGCATGATCCTTGATGTACTTCCTGGAGGATGTAAGCTGAGTCCTCCGAGCTTACACATTTCAGCAACGGGCGCGAGAAAGCTTTCTTGTAAAGCTGATCTCCGATGAGTGTAAACCGACCGGCCCTTCTTCTGAGGAGCCGGGCTGCATATTCATCGGAGGGTGTGGTGCCCGAACGGAGAAATTCTATAAGAGGTGTCCTCCAGTCGCTTGGAAACGTGAGGCCTTGCATCCGATCGACGTGCGCCACCAGCAGTACTTTTTCAATTGGTTGCTGAATGGCAACTGGTGTTATTGAACTCGCGAGTTTGGCTAACTCGTCTGCTGCCTGGTTCTCCGTTCGGGGGATCTTCTGTATAAGAACCTCTCGGAAAGTAGCTTTGAGTTTTTCAAAGGCCTCAACGTAGAGTTTAAGCCGAACACTGTTGATTTCAAAGGTGCCAGAAAGTTGTTGAGCGGCCAACTGTGAATCCGAATAGAGGGTCACCCGACCGGCACCCACATGCCGGGCCGCCTGCAATCCGGCTATGAGGGCCTCATACTCTGCTTCGTTGTTGGTAGCTTTATAATCCAGCCGGACGGATAGGTGCATCTTCTCTTCTTGAGGTGAGAGCAGCAATATTCCGATCCCACTTCCGAGCCGAGTGGAGGACCCATCCACATATATTCTCCACATAGCTTCCGGTTCTGGCCTTTGCACTTCGGTCACAAAATCAGCCAAGGATTGGGCTTTGATCGCCGAGCGGGGTTGATATTGGATGTCAAATTCACTCAATTCTGTCGTCCACTTGATGAGCCGTCCGGACGCTTCTGGATTCAACAGTACTCTTCCGAGTGGACTGTTCGTCCGGACAATGATGGTGTGAGCCAAGAAATACGGTCGAAGGCGCCTGTTGGTTGCTACTCGGAAAACCTATAGGTTCCACTGTACAAAAATTTTGTACAAAGGTCTGAACCTTTTCCTAGCTACCATGTGTTCTTTTAAATTAAATTTTGGATCGCCTGAGGAACTTAACACGTTTGATCCAAAACTTAATCTATTTGTTCTTTTAGGTTTTGACTTGGATCTCCTGCGGAACTTAACACGTTCGACCCAAGTCTCCTTAAGTTATTAATTCCATTAAATATTAATTTCCATAAAAGGTTCCCAGTACTGACGTGGCGAGGCACATGGCCTTCTTGGATATGGGAGCAATCACCACCGACTAGACAAAACCTTTAATAGAAAGCTAATATTTAATTTCCTAAAATAACTTTAGGTTAACCAAAGAGAACAATCAAATCACAAGGAAAAGAAAGAAACAAAAGAACACAACTTCGAAAAAACATATTCGAAATACTAGAACGTAAGCCTCTTGTATTTGGTATTATTTCCATAAATAACTAGCATGATGCGGAAATAGAAATTACTAGTTATACCTTTTAGAAAAAACCTCTTGATCTTCTACCGTATTCCTCTTCTAACCTCGGACGTTGTGTGGGCAACGATCTTCCAAGATGAGAAACCACCAACCACCTTCTTCTCCTCCAAGCAAGGTTCGGCCACAAAAGAAAAGCTTTACCAAGGAGAAAACCAAAATACTAACCAAGCTCCAAGAGATGCTAGCTTTCTCCTTCTTCTTCTTCTTCTCCGAGTAGTATCCGGCCACCACAAGAACTCCAAGGGAGAGGGAGAGGTTCGGCCACCACAAGAGGAAGAGAAGGAGATGATGGCCGGCCACACCAAGGAACAAAAGAGGGAGAGGAATAATAGATGTTGTATCTTGTGAAGGCACCCTCACCTCTTCTTTTATATTCTTTGGCCTAGGTAAATTAGGAAATTTAATTACAATAAATTTTCCTTAATTTCCTTGACATGATTTAATTGAGAAAAATAAAATAATATTTTCCCAATTAAACAATGATGGCCGGCCAAATCAATAGGAAGCAAATTGGACAAGTTTCAATCAACAATTAAAACTTTCCTTATTTGTTTCCGGAAATTTTAAAAAATAAAATTTCTCTTTAAAATCTCTTCATGGTTAATAAAAGGAAATATCTATAATTTTAATTTTATTAACATGTGAATAATTTTAAAGAGAAAATAAAACATCTCTCCAATCTACAAATAAGGAAAGAGATCTAATCTCTTTCTTTAATCTTTTGTAAATCTTTTACAAGAGAGATATTTTAATTTTAATTCTCTTTTAAATTAAATCTTCCACATAATAATAAACATTAAAATTAAATTTTCTTTTTAATTAATTATGGCCGGCCCTACTAGCTTGGGTTCAAGCTAGGGCCGGCCACCTTAAACCCAAGCTTAGGCCGGCCCTAGCTTGGTTCCCAAGCTAGCTTGGCCGGCCCCCTTTAGGTGGGTATAGAAGGTGGGTATATGTGGGTATAATACTCTATAAATAAGAGGCTACGATAGGGACCGAGAGGAGGAATTGGTTTTGGTCTCCCAATAAAATTAAGCATCCCATGTTCGCCCCGAACACACAACTTAATTTTATCAATGATAATTCATTCCACTAGAGAACTATCATTAAACTACCGCACCAATCCCAAATTACATTTTTGGGCTCCTTCTTATTATGAGTGTGTTAGTCTCCCTGTGTTTAAGATATCGAATGTCCACTAATTAAGTGAGTTACTGACAACTCATTTAATTAATATCTAAGTCCAAGAGTAGTACCACTCAACCTTATTATCATGTCGGACTAAGTCCACCTGCAGGGTTTAACATGACAATCTTTATGAGCTCCTCTTGAGGACATTATCAACCTAGTATCACTAGGACACAGTTTCCTTCTATAATCAACAACACACACTATGAGTGATACCATTTCCCAATTTATCGGGTTTATTGATTCATCGAACTAAATCTCACCCATTGATAAATTAAAGAAATAAATATCAAACATATGTGCTTGTTATTATATTAGGATTAAGAGCACACACTTCCATAATAACCGAGGTCTTTGTTCCTTTATAAAGTCAGTATAAAAGAAACGACCTCAAATGGTCCTACTCAATACACTCTGAGTGTACTAGTGTAATTATATAGTCAAGATAAACTAATACCTAATTACACTACGACCTTCTAATGGTTTGTTCCTTTCCATTCTGGTCGTGAGCTACTGTTTATAATTTATAAGGTACTGATAACATCATCTTCTGTATGTGACACCACATACTATGTTATCTACAATATAAATTAAATGAACAACTACAAACAAATGTAGATAATTAGACCAAATGTGATTCTTTATTCATAATGAATGTTTACAAAGCTTAGGCTTTCAGTATACACTCCAACAATCTCCCACTTATACTAATGACTAAGCTGCCATATCTTCTACCATACATCTGATTCTCATTCCCTCCACATGCCGATCGAAAGCTTTCGCCGGAAGGGCCTTAGTGAAAGGATCTGCCAGGTTATCCGCTGATGCAATCTTGGCGATGACAACTTCTCCTCGCTTCACGATATCTCGTATCAGGTGGTACTTGCGCTCTATATGTTTACTCGCCTTATGAGCTCGTGGTTCCTTCGAGTTTGCAACTGCACCGCTATTATCACAATAAATTGTGATGATCTTGGGTAAACCAGGAATCACATCTAAGTCCATTAGAAAGTTCCTGAGCCATACTGCTTCTTTAGCTGCCTCAGAGGCTACTACATACTCAGCTTCCATGGTTGAGTCCGAAACGCATTTCTGCTTAACACTCCTCCATGAAATGGCTCCACCTCCTATAGTAAACACATAGCCTGATGTAGACTTACTATTGTCCCTATCTGATTGAAAATCTGAATCCGTGTAACCCACAGGGAGCAAATCATCTGCTTGGTAAACTACATATAATCCCTAGTCCTTCTCAGGTACTTTAATATATGCTTTACCGCAGTCCAATGTCCTTGTCCAGGGTTACTCTGATATCTGCTAACCATGCCTACAGCAAAACAGATATCAGGTCTCGTACATAGCATTGCATACATTAGGCTTCCTACAGCCGAAGCATAAGGAACTGCTTTCATGTCCTCTATCTCTTTTGATGTCTTTGGAGACATCTCTTTAGATAGAGCTACTCCATGTCTAAAAGGTAAGAAACCTTTCTTGGAATCCTGCATGCTAAAACGAGCAAGGATTGTATCTATATATGAAGCTTGGGATAGACACAACATTCTTTTCTTACGATCCCTTATAACTTTGATCCCAAGAATGTGTGCACATTCTCCTAAGTCCTTCATATCAAATTGTTTGGACAATCATACCCTTACGTCTGATAATACCTTGACATTGTTGCCAATTAACAAAATATCATCTACGTATAGTACAAGAAATACCACCACGTTTCCGTTACACTTCTTATATACACAAGACTCATCCGGACTTTGAATAAATCCATATGACTGGATTACTTCATTAAACCGGATGTTCCAAGACCTTGAAGCTTGCTTCAGTCCATAAATGGACCGATTGAGCTTGCACACTAGATGCTCTTTGCCTTTTTCAATGAACCCTTCTGGTTGCTTCATATGAATGTTCTCTTCAAGACTTCCATTAAGGAATGCCGTCTTGACATCCATTTGCCAAATCTCATAATCCATATGAGCAGCAATGGATAAGAGTATCCGGATAGACTTAAGCATGGCTACCGGTGAAAAGGTCTCCTCATAATCGATTCCCTCTTTCTGAGTGTACCCTTTCGCAACAAGCCTAGCTTTGAAGGTCTCTACCTTCCCGTCTGTCCCTCTTTTCCTTTTGTAGATCCACTTGCATCCAACGGCTTTTACACCATCAGGTGGTTCTACAAGCTCCCAGACTTTATTAGAGTACATAGACTCTATTTCGAATTCATTGCCTTTTGCCAAGATGCTGATCTATATCTTGGAGTGCTTCGTCATATGTTCAGGTTCATGTTTACCGGGATCAAGTCCAAGACTCTCCCAAAACATGAATCTTTCAGTTTGTCTTACAACCTCCCACTACGACGAGGCATTGTTGTTGTGTATCATGTGTGACACGTGTTGCGTCTCTTGTGGTACTTCATCTTGTACTATTGGTAATGAAGTAGACATGTCCTTTCTAAGTTCTTCTAAAACAACTTTACATCTGGGTTTGTGATCCATTATATAGTCCTCTTCTAAAACGGTATTGGTGCTAACAATGACCTTTTGGTCTTTAGGACTATAAAATAAACCACCTTCGTTCCTTTGGGATATCCTACAAACACGCGAACTTCTGACGGATTCTAACTTATCAGCATCTGGTTTCAAACATGTGTTGGACTACCCCAAATCGAATATGTCTTAGACGGGCTTTCGCCCATTCCACAATTCTATGGGAGTAGAAGAAACTGATTTAGAAGGTACTAAGTTCGGAACGTGCTTGCTGTTTTGAGCATATCCCCAAAACGAATTTGGTAATTCAATAACTCATCATTGATCTAACCATCTCCATAAGAGTCCTATTCCTTTGTTCGCTACACCATTCCGCTTGGGGTGTTCGAGGTGCACAATTGGGATTGAATCCCTCCGATAAGTAATTCCTAAACTCTCCTAAGAGGTATTCGCCACCACGATCCGATCCGTAGTGTCTTGATACTTTTACTTAGTCGTTTTTCCACATCGACCTTGTATTCTTTGAACTTATCAAAGCACTCGGACTGCATCGGTAAATGTATCCATATCTTGAATAATCATCTATGAAAGAGACAAAATATTCAAAACCTCCTCTTGCCTCGGACGACATAGACCACACAAATCAGAATGAACCAACTCTAACACTTCTTTGGCTCTATACCCTTGGCCTTGAACGGCCGTTGGTCATTTTACCTTCCAAGCAGATTCACAAGTTGGAAAATTTTCCAACTCTAATGAACCAAAGTCCATCGGCTATAAGCCTTTGAATCCTACTTAAGTTTATATGACCAAGCCTTAGATGCCAAAGATATGCTTGGTTCATTTCAAGGTTCTTTTCTCTTATTAGAATTAGAGGATGAGTTATAAATTTTCATGTTTTGCTTTGTGGAAGAAATTGATTTAAAGTATACAAATTACCAACTAATGCACCAGAACAGATAATCACTTTATTTCTTTTAATAACTACATCGTTACTAAAGGAAACCGAATATCCATCTAAAAGCAGTTTAAAACTGAAATTAAATTCTTTCTAAAACTAGGTACATAAAGACAATTTCTTAAAACCAAATTCCTATTTCTACTAAAAGATAAGTAGACGTCTCCCACTGCAAAGTTGCCACCTTAGTAGCATTGCCCATGTAGACTGTAATTTCTCCTTCAGATAGTCGTCCGGAACCCCTGCAAGGAATTGCAGACATGATCGATGGCTCTGTATCTACACACCGGTCCGGTAGATAACACCGCTAAACATGTTTCAACAACTAGAGCATGAGATATACCTTTGTTTTGGTTCTTACGAGGACGGTCCGCCTTCTATCCTGACTGCTAGATGAAGCACTTGCCCTTCGGCTTCTTCATTCCAACTTTAAACCGTACTCCGAGATTTATTCACTTTCTTTGAACCAACTTGTTTCTTCTTCTTCTTTCCTTTGGTTTAGAAGTAGAACCATTTTAGCATAGTGAATTTGAGCATTGTGACGAAATAATCCTTCAGCTGCTTGATTTGTCAGTAGTTTCGCTAATGAATAAACCCTCTTATTCATATTATAGTTCAAACGAAACTCTAGGTAGCGTTTGGAGGATCATATCGATCTGGGTTTCCCATCAATTTCTCCTCCAAGGATCTGTATCTCGTTCGGATAAGCCATCATCTTTAGAATATGATCCCTTACAGGAGTACCCTCTTGCATGGTGGTTGTCATTATCTTTCTCATGGCTTCTTGCCTAGAAGCCCTATCTTGATGACCAAAGAGTTCCTTGAGATTGTTCATAATATCATAGTCGTTGGTAAATCTTGATGTTGATGTTGCAATACATTTGACATTGAAGCCAAAATGTAACACCGCGCCATCTCATCCGCTTACCCATTTCCTATGATATTCAATCTCCTCTTGGGTAGATTCACCAAGAGGTGCATCAGCACCGCCTACCAAGACATATTTATAGCTTTCAAAGAAGAACAATGTCCGTGTTTCTTTTCCAATCTATGTAGTTTGGTCCAGTAAGTCTATTCTGTTGAAGTATGATGGACAGAGGGTTGAAAGACATCCTAAGAATCACAAATAACTTTTGGTCGAACTCTAAATTTAGAATAATATTGATTCCTCAAACAATACTATTTTAAATTAACCAACACCTCATCACACGTGAATTTTGTATGCCACGTTAGTGTGGACGTATACAAATTCAACATTTGTAAAAGGAGGGTTTTAACCCATTAATTTTATTATTTTGTCAACCTAACTTTTGACAAATAAAATTAATAGTTGGTATTATTTGGTCACACAAATAATAATAGTGACTCCGTTGGGAGGATACTATTAGATGTGTCTAAGTGTATACCATTACTTGACACTAAGTCCATTAATAAGATTATGCCCCTTCCGTTGGGGAAGATCACACGCTCTTAATTAATTTCCTATAGTCATCCAAAAATGGAAGTCTGTTCTAGTGATCCACAAACAAGCTCATCCGTTATGGAGGAAGGCACTCAGAGCCAACGCGCAAGCTTGTTTGCATCACTTAAAACCAGTAATGGAGACCATGGGATTTATTTAAAATCCTCTCCCACTTAGTTATTTATAAATGAGGAATTTTAACTATGCTAGCCTACTAAACTTGTAAACTAACATGCACATACACACAGATAATATAAAAGCAATAAATAGAAAATCTAATTTTCAACTATTATGGCTTTTATCTTTAGTTGTCCTCCGTGTGTTGTCATCCCAAGCTGCTGCCATATTTGGCCACCGCCACCGGGTCTAGCTGTCGCATCCATCTTGCTCCTAGTTCCGCTGTGCCTCTGGTCCTTAGAAGGTTCCACGCTTTGCAAGATTCGATCCGCGACATAAATAGAATTTTACATTTTGATCCTATATTCCATAAAAGGAATGTACATGTATCTAGATCAAAAATAAAATCCTAATAAAACTAAATACAGCTCCTGCTGTATTTTAATACAATCATGCACACACATATAAATGCCCTTGACATGTCCAAGGGTCCAATCACACACATAATTAACTAAAAGCCATAATAGTTGGATCCTGCATCCACAAAGTTAGCACATCCTACTATTATCCTGCCTAAATTATGTATGATATGTGCATAATTAAACTAAATACCAAATACACAGAGGCAAAACCCTAGCTCTGATACCAATTGTTGGTTGCTACTCGGAAAACCTATAGGTTCCACTGTACAAAAATTTTGTACAAAGGTCTGAACTTTTTCCTAGCTACCATGTGTTCTTTTAAATTAAATTTTGGATCGCCTGCGGAACTTAACACGTTTGATCCAAAACTTAATCTATTTGTTCTTTTAGGTTTTGACTTGGATCTCCTGCGGAACTTAACACGTTCGACCCAAGTCTCCTTAAGTTATTAATTCCATTAAATATTAATTTCCATAAAAGGTTCCCAGTACTGACGTGGCGAGGCACATGACCTTCTTGGATATGGGAGCAACCACCACCGACTAGACAAAACCTTTAATAGAAAGCTAATATTTAATTTCCTAAAATAACTTTAGGTTAACCAAAGAGAACAATCAAATCACAAGGAAAAGAAAAAAAACAAAAGAACACAACTTCGAAAAAACATATTCGAAATACTAGAACGTAAGCCTCTTGTATTTGGTATTATTTCCATAAATAACTAGCATGATGCGGAAATAGAAATTACTAGTTATACCTTGTAGAAAAACCTCTTGATCTTCTACCGTATTCCTCTTCTAACCTCGGACGTTGTGTGGGCAACGATCTTCCAAGATGAGAAACCACCAACCACCTTCTTCTCCTCCAAGCAAGGTTCGGCCACAAAAGAAAAGCTTTACCAAGGAGAAAAACCAAAATACTAACCAAGCTCCAAGAGATGCTAGCTTTCTCTCCTTCTTCTTCTTCTTCTCCGAGTAGTATCCGGCCACCACAAGAACTCCAAGGGAGAGGGAGAGGTTCGGCCACCACAAGAGGAAGAGAAGGAGATGATGGCCGGCCACACCAAGGAACAAAAGAGGGAGAGGAATAATAGATGTTGTATCTTGTGAAGGCACCCTCACCCCTTCTTTTATATTCTTTGGCCTAGGTAAATTAGGAAATTTAATTACAATAAATTTTCCTTAATTTCCTTGACATGATTTAATTGAGAAAAATAAAATAATATTTCCCCAATTAAACAATGATGGCCGACCAAATCAATAGGAAGCAAATTGGACAAGTTTCAATCAACAATTAAAACTTTCCTTATTTGTTTCCGGAAATTTTAAAAAATAAAATTTCTCTTTAAAATCTCTTCATGATTAATAAAAGGAAATATCTATAATTTTAATTTTATTAACATGTGAATAATTTTAAAGAGAAAATAAAACATCTCTCCAATCTACAAATAAGGAAAGAGATCTAATCTCTTTCTTTAATCTTTTGTAAATCTTTTACAAGAAAGATATTTTAATTTTAATTCTCTTTTAAATTAAATTTTTCACATAATAATAAACATTAAAATTAAATTTTCTTTTTAATTAATTATGGCCGGCCCTACTAGCTTGGGTTCAAGCTAGGGCCGGCCACTAAGCTTAGGCCGGCCCTAGCTTGGTTCCCAAGCTAGCTTGGCCGACCCCCTTTAGGTGGGTATAGAAGGTGGGTATATGTGGGTATAGTACTCTATAAATAAGAGGCTACGATAGGGACCGAGAGGAGGAATTGGTTTTGGTCTCCCAATAAAATTAAGCATCCCATGTTCGCCCCGAACACACAACTTAATTTTATCAATGATAATTCATTCCACTAGAGAACTATCATTGAACTACCGCACCAATCCCAAATTACATTTTTGGGCTCCTTCTTATTATGAGTGTGTTAGTCTCCCTGTGTTTAAGATATCGAATGTCCACTAATTAAGTGAGTTACTGACAACTCATTTAATTAATATCTAAGTCCAAGAGTAGTACCACTCAACCTTATTATCATGTCGGACTAAGTCCACCTGCAGGGTTTAACATGACAATCTTTATGAGCTCCTCTTGAGGACATTATCAACCTAGTATCACTAGGACACAGTTTCCTTCTATAATCAACAACACACACTATGAGTGATACCATTTCCCAATTTATCGGGTTTATTGATTCATCGAACTAAATCTCACCCATTGATAAATTAAAGAAATAAATATCAAACATATGTGCTTGTTATTATATTAGGATTAAGAGCACACACTTCCATAATAACTTAGGTCTTTGTTCCTTTATAAAGTCAGTATAAAAGGAACGACCTCAAATGGTCCTACTCAATACACTCTGAGTGTACTAGTGTAATTATATAGTCAAGATAGACTAATACCTAATTACACTACGACCTTCTAATGGTTTGTTCCTTTCCATTCTGGTCGTGAGCTACTGTTTATAATTTATAAGGTACTGATAACATCATCTTCTGTATGTGACACCACATACTATGTTATCTACAATATAAATTAAATGAACAACTACAAACAAATGTAGATAATTAGACCAAATGTGATTCTTTATTCATAATGAATGTTTACAAAGCTTAGGCTTTCAGTATACACTCCAACAGCGCCGAGCAGTTAGAACCAAAGCAAAGGCCAACTTCTCGAGCCCGGTGTAGCGAGATTCAGTATCTTTTAAAATGTGGCTTAGAAAATACACCGGTTGCTCTTCCCCGCTCGCCCTCACAAGTGCTGAGCCTACAGCATGTTCAGTTAACGACAGATACATATAAAGTGACTCACCCCAGATCGGCTTGGCAAGTACAGGCAGAGAATTTAGATATGTTTTCAATTCTTCAAATGCTCGGTCACATTCTTCATCCCACTGAAACTTCGTAGCCCTGCGCAGGATCTTGAAGAATGGAAGGCTCCGGTCGGCGGTTTTGGAGACGAATCTGGACAAAGCAGTTATCCGACCGGTCAACCGCTGCACTTCCCTTGTATTTCTTGGAGGCGGCATGTCTTGCAGAGCTTTCACTTTGTTGGGATTGGCTTCGATTCCCCGCTCGGTCACTATGTACCCCAAGAAACGCCCTCCTTTTGCTCCGAAGAGGCACTTTTGGGGATTTAGCTTGACTCCATATTTGCGAAGCGTTCGGAAGGTTTCTTCCATGTCCTTGAAGAGATCGGCCGCTCGGACGGATTTGATAAGAATGTCGTCCACATAGACTTCCAGATTACGCCCGATCTGCTCCTTGAACACCTTGTTCATCAAGCGTTGATAGGTGGCCCCGACATTCTTCAATCCGAACGGCATTACATTGTAGCAATATGTGCCGTCGGCCGTTACGAAGCTTACTTTTTCTTGATCTTCCTTGGCGAGCGGCACTTGATGATATCCTTGATAGGCGTCAAGCATACAAATTAATTCGCAGCCGGCCGTAGAGTCCACCAGCTGATCTATCCGGGGCAGAGGATAAAAGTCCTTGGGGCATGCTTTGTTTAAGTCCCGAAAGTCGATGCAGACTCTCCACTTGCCGCCCGGCTTGGAGACTAATACTACGTTAGCCAGCCAGCTTGGGAACTGCACTTCTCGTATGTGGCCGGCCTCCAGAAGTTTCTCTACTTCCGCCCGGATGATGACATTCTGCTCGGCACTGAAATCCCTTTTTCTCTGCTTCACTGGCCGAGCGTCCGGTCGGACATGCAATTCATGTTGTGCTATGCTCGGCGAAATTCCAGGCAATTCATGTGTCGACCAGACGAATACATCATGGTTTCGTCGGAGGCATTGGATCAGCTCCTCCTTCTGCTTCTCCTCCAGATCAGAGGCAACAAAAGTCGTGGCCTCCGATCGGGTCGGATGAATCTGCACCTCTTCTTTTTCCTCATAAATTAAGGCGGGTGGCTTTTCAGTGATAGTATTTACCTCGATTCGAGGCACCTTCCGAGCGGAGTTGGATTCTGCTCGGACCATCTCGATGTAGCATCGCCGAGCTGCTAACTGGTCTCCCCGTACTTCTCCCACCTTGTCTTCGACGGGGAACTTCATCTTCTGGTGGAAGGTTGAGACGACCGCTCGGAATTCGTCGAGCGCCGGTCGTCCCAAAATGACGTTGTAGGACGAGGGAGAGTCGACCACAACGAAATTTATTGTCCTGGTCCTCCTGAGCGGCTCCTCTCCCAGCGAGGTAGCCAACCAGATCTGTCCGACCGGCTGAACCTCATTGCCCGTAAACCCGTAGAGGGGGGGGTCGTCATGGGCAGCAGCTCGGCTCGATCAATTTGCAGCTGATCGAACGCCTTCTTGAATATGATGTTGACCGAGCTACCTGTGTCAACAAATACGCGGTGAATAGTGTAATTTGCTATTACCGCTTTAATGAGTAGAGCATCGTCGTGGGGCACTTCAACTCCTTGTAAGTCCCCGGGCCCGAAAGTGATTTCCGGTCCACTTGCCCGACTGCGTGGATCTGCAGCTGCCGGACGCTCGCCTTTCTGGCTCGGTTGGAGTCTCCTCCGGTCGGCCCGCCTGCAATAATGTTGATCTCGCCCCGGGAAGTATTGCTTCTGTTTTCTTCTTCTCGAGTGGACGGTCGGGACCGTTCTCTGGACGCCCGTCGATTCTCCTGTCTCGGAGATCGGTGCCGATCGGGCGTCTGTTGATGACGCCTCTCGGTGCGTGTCCGATCGGCTTCATAGGTCCTTTGTCTCCTGTCGATGGGAGGTGACCGTCGTTCGGCTTTCCTGGGAACGGGATTGGCCACGAAGGGAAGACTTCGACAATCCTTCGTGTTGTGCGTATTCGTCTGGTGGAAGGAGCAGAACATAGGGGTCCACCTCTTCTTTGGCTTTGGCCGAGCGGCAGCCACTTCTTGTACGTGTGACCTGGCGTGGGGGGATCGGACTGCTTTGGCTCTTGGTCCTCTAGGTGGCTGCTGGGCGGCGTGCTGTTTCCGCTCGGCATGAATAGGTGCCCGCTCGGTAGGAGTTTCCTTGTGCTTCTTCCACGTTTATGTATTCGTTAGCCCGATGTAGCATATGATCATAATCTCGGGGCGGCTTTCGGATGAGCGACCGGAAGAAGTCCCCATCCACAAGGCCCTGCGTGAAGGCATTCATCATCGTCTCCGATGTGGCCGTCGGGATATCTATCGCCACTTGGTTGAATCGCTGGATGTAAGCTCGAAGCGATTCTCTTGGCTCTTGCTTGATGGCAAACAAGCTGACACTTGTCTTCTGATAACGCCGACTGCTGGCGAAGTGGTGGAGGAAGGCCGTTCGGAAGTCCTTGAAGCTAGTGATGGATCCGTCCGGCAGCCTCCGAAACCACCGTTGAGCCGATCACGAGAGAATTGTAAGGAAGACGCGGCAATTTACTCCATCTGTATATTGATGGAGTGTAGCTGTGTTATCAAACTTACCCAGATGATCATCCGGGTCCGTTGTTCCGTTGTACTCGCCGATCGTCGGAGGCACGTAGTGCTTGGGTAAAGGGTCTCGTAGAATAGCCTCCGAGAATTGGCGATTGATCCGCTCGGGAGATGAGTCCGCCCGGGGAGCTTTCCCTTTTCTGTCATCTCGCCTTGGCATTTCGTCTGAAGAAGAGCCTCTATCTCTTCGAGCTGGTGCGGCTCTAGGGGTGCGAAATAAGGCCCGATGGAATGCGACGGTAGCTTGAGGTGCTTCCGGTCGGCCACCAGACGCAGATGTTGCTTGTTGCTCCGGCCGTTCGGCTGATGCTTTCTGTTTTTGCTCCACAAGTTTGGCGGCCCTCATCTCGACCAGAGCGTCCAACTCTTCTTGTGAGAGTGCCACATTGTGTATTCTTCCAGCCTCGTCCATTGTTTTTGTTCAGATGCAGGAGCGTTCCCACAGACGGCGCCAAATTGATCCTGTCCGAACCAGGGGTCAACGAACGCTGGGGACGTGGCGCTCCCTACTGGATCCTCAGGTGCTCCGGCGAACCTGCAACAAAACCGAGCCGGGAGGGGTGTCCCGGCGACGGCCCTCCGACGCTCAAGTCAGGCGAGGAAATAGCAAAGAAGTGGCTTTTAAGTAGAAGACTCGTGTACCTCCGGTGAAGAAGTGGAGACCTTATATAGACCTCTCAAAGAAGCCTGGGCGCGCCAATCAAAGCAACCACCTGCTTTTGACCATGCCCAGGTATGGGTCTGTCAGAAGGGCCATGCCCAGATATGGATCTGTCAGGAAGACGTCCATGAGGCCATACTGCTACTGTATCAACCTTTCCATGATGTGACGGCAAGATCCTCCATCGTGCGATCTTGTGTATGGCCTAATCATCAGACATGCTTCTGCTGATATCCCATATCCCGAGCCGAGCGCATAGGCCGCTCGGCCACCTTTGTACCCTCGCCTTTATCTTGGCCGAACGGACAACCTGCTCGGCCCTTTGGTCCCAGCCGAGCGGATTCCCGCTCGGCCCTCCGATCCTCCTGCCTTGGCGTCGGAAACCCCAGCCCATGGATGGGTTATTCCTAGCTCCGCTCAGAGCCTTACCCGCTTGACCAGCCTTTCATCCGTCCTTAGGCTGGGACCCTTCAGAGAATGGACCCCCCATTTTTACAGCCGGATCATATATATAAAAAAAAGACAGGTCCTATATGAATATGTTCATTACATCCTGATACAGAAATAAGATACGTACAGACTTGCAAATGCATACAACACCATACAAATCACACTTTCACCAGTACAATTGAAGAAAATGCAAACATTAATACATACAAATAACACATTCACCAAATGTAAAGTAATCAAACCAAATGTAGAAAGAAGCAAACGCAAACAGCACCATACAAATCACACCTTCATCAGTACAATTGAAGAAAGCATAGCTTTTTTTGACACTATCCTGCAAAAACAAACAAAGGTGTTTGAAAGAATTGTATGGTTACACGGGAAGGAGGATTCAGAAGAAGATAGACGAATTGCCTTACTCAATTAGAAGGAATGTTTGTATCATAGTTGTAGGGATCCTTGGTGTAGAACATATACTCTTGGCTGGAATATGTTTGTACTTTGACAACAGGAATATGCTTGAGAATGTCCCGATTCTCATTGCCTTCGAGACAGCTCATTAGCAGTTGAAGATTGCAGCCCATCTCAAACTTCTTCAAACTCCTGTGAGTGCTGGCCATGTTGTTATGCTGCTCGATCAAGTCTGGAACCACTGCGGGAGCTGCTCCGTTTCCTCTGAACATATCAACACCAAATGCTGCAGCTTGTCGAGATTCTCCACGCACTCCAAGTTGGGACAGTTACCCACCTCAAGATATCTTAATAACGGGATGTTGGAAATCTTCTTCAACCCTCTGCCATTTGTGACCTCAAGCTTGTAAGCCAAGGGGAGGTTATTGATCTCACTTAGCCCATATGCTTGTCTCAAGTACAGTTCGTGGAGGTTGGTGGCTCGGTGGAGGTCATCAGGAAGAGCTCTTAGCTTTGGGCACTTGACAATAAGACACTTCCTGAGACTTGGAAACAACTTCACTGCAAGAAGTGCTCCATTGAATGTCCACTCCTCCCATTGAGGCATGTCAATAAATATGAGCCTTTCAAGTTTGGGAAACGCAGAGCCTCTCGATCCGAGAAATTGAGACCCAATGGCTGTCATGGCCCTCGCCCTATCAATACGGAGGTATTTGAGCTGAGGCAGTGTGCCCAAGGGAGGGAGCTCCGTGCAACATGGCAAACCCAAAAGACCCAAATATGTCAAGTCTGGAAAAGATTCAGCTAAGGAAGAGGTTGCCATCCAGCTCGGGAACTGTCGGCCAGGGTACTCATAGAAGTGAATGTAGACCAAGGTTGATAAAGGCTGAGCCATTTCATTGCATATCCTCTCGGCTTTACTGATTTGTTCCTCACCCTCTGCCGTCCCACCTGGTCGCATCCATCCCAGCATAAGGTCATTAAGAAAAGGTTTGTTTGCAAGTGCAGAGGCTCCTCTTTCTGCCCTCTCAAGCCTATAAATGCTTAAGACTCTCAACTCAGATAGATTTTTCAGCTCTTCTAAATCACAACCTTCTTCATTGGCTGAGTCATTCTGCCCAACCATAAATCCCTCTAGGCAATAGAAATTTTCCAGTTTCCCAATTCCCTTAGGCACATAAGTGAGCAGTGGACAAAATGTCATGTCAAGCCATCTTAGATTATGCAACTTACTGATGGACACTGGAAGTCTTTCCAAGAACTTACACTTTGAGATATTCAGACTCCGAAGGTTTACAAGGTTCCCGATAGATGTTGGAA
The DNA here is from genome assembly GCF_018446385.1 of Zingiber officinale. Taxonomy (NCBI): domain Eukaryota; kingdom Viridiplantae; phylum Streptophyta; class Magnoliopsida; order Zingiberales; family Zingiberaceae; genus Zingiber; species Zingiber officinale. Next base: position 136,253,355 of record NC_055992.1, read on the forward strand.
TCTCACGTATATTTGTTCCATCAAAATCTAGATATCTTAAATGTAGTAGATCTCCAATGCAATCTGGAATATTTTCAATTGATGTGGCTGTGAGATCCAAAACTCGCAAACATGATAATGTTTTCAGTACACTATCTTCGAACACATCTTGGTTTTGCAGGAATCCGTGAGAATTCGTTCTCAAACAACCTTGTCTTATAATCTGATCTGGTAACACTAGCTTAGGCCCCATACAAGAGACTGACAGCCGCCGAATTTTCACAATATCATCTGCTTTGAATTCTCTACCATGTCTATATAAAATCCCTTCCGCTCTCATTTAATTTGCACAGAGCGACTGGAAATGATCGTGCATAGAGAAGAAATTCTTGGACACATCCAAATTTGCATTAGCTTCCAAGAGATTCCTACAAACTAGTTCCCTGTAAATCTCCTCCCCGATATATTCCATTAATGTTTTCTGTTTTTCAGTTGGAAGATCTCTCCTCAACTTATCTTGTTCGTCAATAATAAGACCTTCGGCAACCCAAAAGTGAACAGAAATTATGGACATAAGGAGAAGATGAAAAACTCACACCTTCGGCAACCCAAAAGTGAACAGAAATTATGGAAATAAGGAGAAGATGAAAAACTCACAGATTCCACTAATTTCAAACTTTTTTTTTACATTCCCTAAGTAGAGCTCAAGTTATTGTTTGAATACTCTGCAGAGGATTTTGGTCTTCTTATATAGAAGAGGAGAGAATCGTCGGGTGCTCATTAGACCCCATCGTCACGATCTCTTGTCTCCTATGGATAAAAAGGAATTCTTCTTTATAGCACATACTTCACTTATCATATGCTCTACGGTACATATCCTACCCACACGCACTGTCTTTATTCTATGTGGTCGTCCTGGGATAAGAACGAATCTTCTTTACAGCTAGATCGTTTTGGATGTTCTGGGACAAGATTAAGTGGGTTGAGTCAATTGGGCCCACCACTCCCGTGATTTACAGTTGGAAGGAGTCCATACGTCTAAAAGCGTCGTGCAACAGATGTGAAGCTATTTCTAGTTGCTCGTCTATCTGTTTAGTGGCGGGGTACCGATCTGCCCATCAATTGTCATGGGTACTCCTTCGTTGGCATTCTTCCTTCTTTAAGGAGTGAAGCAACCTGCTGAAGGGAGTTGGCTGTTTGTACTGCGACCTGCAGTTGTAGCGAATGCAGTTGTTGATTGATTCAGGTGTGGTCGTCAAGCGAGGTTGAGTGTTGCTGTTGGAGAGATTGAAGCAACCATTGGTACTGTCGAGCGAGAGCTTTCCCAAATCCAGCCGTTGATGATGGAAGTGTAGGGGAGACTCAAAAATCACTTTCATTGATTGTACCTGATTTAGAGCCAGAGCTTTCACTTGATCAAGATGATGTCACATTCCCTATTCTAGAGCCTCCAGGTACCTTTCAGGATGATAAGATCAATATCTCTTCTATATTTTTAGGAAATTCCATGGAGATAATTCATTTTGATTATAGTGAATGTGACATATCTTTGATTCATGCTATGTTGATATCGATATTATTTTTGGTCCATCTCACATTACATGAGTGCAAGAATTGCATTTTCTTTTTAGTGCACAAGATTTCTACAGACATTTCAATTACAGTCAATCACATAAGGATGCATTCTACTTTTTGAAAAAATCCCTAACACCTTATGCAATGTAAAATACTAAAAAGGACGAATAACCGTAATAGAATTTTTAGAAATTTTCTGAAAATTTTTCGAAGCTCGTATGACGAGTTTAAAGGAATGAATTTATAGGCTTGGAAAAAAAGCTTGTTTGGAATACCCAAAAATGGGAGTTGATTGAGAAATAAACTTAGGTTTTGATTGGCCTAAACCTAAGTTCATATTATAAAAACCTAATCTCCTCTCCCTCAAGCCGACTTCTCTTCCTCTCTTCATCGTGCCCTAACCTTCTCCTTTGTCACCCTTTCCTCTCCCTTCTCCTCTCTTGCGACGTCGAGCCACCGCCGACCCTCGCCCTTCTTCTCCACCGCGACTTCTCTTCCTCTCCCTCTCCCTCTCATGGCGTGGAGCGCCCTCTCCTCTCCCTATCTTTGATGCCGCTGACCGACGGGGGGCCACTCTGATCGTCGCCACCATTGCCCGAACCCCCTTCCTCTTTTCTGATCTCTCTGTGCGCCACTGCCGACCACCACGGACCACGACCGGTCATCCAAACAAGAAATTGAAATTAAATTCTGTCAAAAAGACAGTACAATAAATGTATTTTCTAAATTTAGAAAAATATTGGTTCTTAAACAAAGGCTAAAAACACCAATCGACTCAACTTTAGCCTTCTTTCCATTTCTTGTATAATGTATCTTTCACCATCAAGCGGAAGTCGACTCCTGAGACAACCTTGTATAGTGATACTTATGTTAGTAGTAGCACTTGTATCTATCCATCAAATGTCAGTGGGTACAATAGCTAGATTGACTTCCGAACTAACAAAGTTGAGAAGTTTACCTTTCTTTACACGCCAATTAACAAACTTGAGGTAGTCTTTCTTCATATGACCTTTTTTCTTGCAAAAGAAACAAGTAGATTCCTTATCCTGCTTCTTGTGCTCCTTATGGCCATTGCCTCCAGAATCTACAGTTTGTTTTCCTTTTCCTTTGTTATTGATCCTCTTTCGTTTCTTGCTCGCACTTTGAGAACCAGATGCTAAGTGAGCACTCTCAGATGTCTCAATCTTTAGTCTCCCCTCCTCTTGCATGCATTGGGTAATAAGCTCATTCAATGTCTACTTTTCCTTTTGAGTATTATACGATATCTTAAAAGGAGTGAACCGTATAGACAGAGGCATCAAGACGAAATGCACTAACATACCCTCAGACATATTGAGTTTTAGTGATTTCAGACTTGCCGTTATATTGGACATCTCCATAATGTACTCTCTTATGTTTCCTTTACCATTATACCGCATGGTTACCAACTTCATAAAAGTGTGGTAGTTTCGACCTTTTCATTTGAGGTGAATTGGTCTGTTAATTAGTCCAGGAAACTCCTAGCATCTCCTCCCTCTATTATTGAGCCCTTTATTGATGCCGGTATGGAAAGCTTCATGATATTTAGACATATGCGATTTGATTTCTCTCATAGCTGAAATTCAGCCCTCTACTCTATAGTGCTAGCACTGGTCAGAGGTGTGGGACGATCATTCCTTAATGCATAGTCTAAGTCCATGCAGCCTAAGCATTCAGCAAAATTCGAACCAGTTAGTGTTTGGATGTTATTAATGTTGGTAGTTACAGATTGCATTGAAATTAAAGAGAGAAATTTATTTAATCTCACGATTTAATTAAAGCTAAGAACATATAAGTAATATAAAATTATGCAAATAAAATAAAATTTTAAATACATATAAATGGGCTCTTTATGAGATACCAAGTACAACATAATGTGTCTTCCTTTGGGCTGACACATTATTTGTAAGCGATATTCTCTAATATAACAAAAACTTTAATTGGCTACACAATGTGTATTCCTTTGGGGCGACCCATTGTGCGCATAATATGATACTTTATATGAGTTATATTTTGATCCATAGCTCACCACAACCTTAATCGGCCATATATATGTCTTCCTTTGGGCTGACATATTTTGTGCATGATTTGAATAAAATAATATTTTATTCTATAATTGTAAGTTACCTTATGCGTATATCTGGTATAAAAGTAACCTTCCTTTGGGCCGATTACTTTTAGCATAGATATATGTCTACCAACACAAAATGTACTAAACCTACCTAAGGTATCTTCCTTTGGGCCGATACATTAGTTCAACTTAGTAGTATGTTTTGTAGATAGACCTAAGAAAATACTAGGAATTTAATTCGAACAGAAATTACTTAATTAGCCTTAACAATATAAAATTAGGTTTATTAATCGATTGATACTTTATGGTAGTCGATTAGTATGATCCAATCAATTGTCCCAAACGATTCAAAAACCTATTATATACGACTTCATAATTATATATAGAACTCCTTAAAATTTCTTTTACGTTCTATAATTAAAATTAAATACTATTAAATTATTTAATACTATTTAACTTCTTAGTTATTCATGCATTAAAATTTTAATGCATTTTTTTTCTAACTTTAAAAAAACTTAACGTTTTTTTTCTTAATATATATATATATTAATGCATTATACTGTTTCAACAAAACAAACTTAGTTGTTTATGACATAACAAATTCTTATGCTAAAGGAAAATCATTTTTTAGAGCATGTCAAATGTATATACACCATGTTCTCTAATTCAAAAAAATTATGGAATATTTTTCTTGAATATATTGATGATTAACTTTAAAATCATTGTCAACTACAAAATGGGAAAGTCATATTGAAATAGTTAAAGAAATACTATCTCAAGATTCCCAAATCAAAGAAGCTTTGTTCAAATTAACAAAAATAAGTGAGGACATCGAATTAAGTAGAGACTCTGAAACTTTAGCATCTGGTGAACTTTTAAGTTTTAAGTTTATATTAAGCCTTGTTATTTGGCATTATATTTTACATAAAATTAACTTAGTCAAAAATTACAGTCAGAGGATATGCGTCTTGATGTTGTTGTAAAATAATTATCTGGTCTTGCTTCCTTTTTTTAAAAATATAGAGAAACTCATTTTGCTTTTGCTATGGTTGATGCAAAAAAAAAAAAAAAATAGCATCTGATATGGAAATTGAGCCTGTATTTTCTACAAAATGTAAAATTTGTAGAAAGAGACACTTTGATGAAATGAGTAATACTGAAAGGGAAAATCAATTATCGGAAGAATCTTTTTGAATATATTATTTTATCTTAGTGGTCGATATTTCTCTTGGGCGATTGAAGAGTAGGTTGAATAGTTGCAATATTTTGAATCCATATTTAGGTTCTTGTATGATGTTGCAAAATTAGTTTTATTGAATGATGATGAATTGATGAGTTCTTGTATGAATCTTTAAAATACTTTAAGAAATGATGATACTTCTGATATTAATGCAAAATATATATTTCCAGAACTACAAGTTTTACAAATAATGTTACCAAGTGAATCATATTAAATAAATAAAAAATGGTCTTCCATTCAAATATTAGAGTTTTTAAAACCAATGGATATGTTTCCAAATGTGATGATTGCTTATAGGATATTATTAACAATACCCGTGAAAGTGGTATCTGCCGAAAGAAGTTTTTCAAAATTAAAATTAATAAAATTTTCTTTACAGACCACAATGACTCAAGATAGGCTAAATGGATTAACAATTTTATGCATTGAAATGAATATTTTGGAGAACATTGAATATGATGCTATTATTGATGATTTTACCTTTAAAAGTGCATCACGAATACACTTTAACTGAGTTACCTTTGTATTTTTTTTAAGTGTATTACAGTCTATAATTTAATTATATCCTCTGCGTTCACTCTCATTCTCAATTGTAGGTAAACATTTGTTACTTATGAGTACACATGACATTGTATTTATGCTCTTAAAGTGTTCATAAGTCATAACAACTCCAGTCTTTTATAGAATCTGAAAAATAAAATTTGCACATCATGTTCATCAATTACAAAGTGCTAGTGATCTGAACATGTTTGTTAGCAAGTCAGTGAATACATTTTATTCTCAATTTCCTCCATTGGATTGGTTTTTTAGTAAATCACCAAAATCATCAATACAAGAATTGAATTCAGATGTCTTGAATAACATATACGACATGCCATTATGTGAAGTAATAACTCCAACTGATGCAAGTACTGCTTCTTTGAAAGATTATTCAATTTATAATATTTTAGTTAAAATCTTTTTGTTTGGCAGACGTGCAAGGGGAGCTTAACAGATGTAGAATGGCTCCTTATCCTATTCGAAATATGAGTCAAACGAAGGCTGACTGAGCTGTTGTTAGTATTAATAGAGAGGTGACTAGGACACCTTTCTCGTATGCACCTACAAGAACATACCCCCACGTGGTGCTGACGGACAATGATGACTGAGCTGGCGGTACTTGAGCTCTGTGCATACTCAAACAAGCACGCAGAATATTAGAGGCCAGAAACCAAGGAAAAAGTCCTCGGAGCAGACCCTCTGACGCTCAAGTCAGGTACTTTTTCCCAGAAGAACATTGTACGAAGGAGAGAGAAAAGTAGAAGACAAGTGCGAATGTGTGAGAGAGTGTACCTGCGCAAGGGAGAGGACCTCCCTTTTCATATGACAGTGCGTACCTTTGGAGCCTGACTAATGTTAGGGAATATCAGGTGTCAGGACCTGTCTGGTGATGGAGGACGCGTGACACCCTCTTGTGGACTGGAAGAAGGTTCCATTCGTAGATGATTGCAGACCATTGGAATATTCCCTAACATACAACAGTTATTCCCTAACAGGCAGTTACGATTCCCTGACTTTGTTGTCATATAGTGCTTTTTGTCTTGCCCGAGTATGACTAGGGCAGCTCGGGATGATCTGACAGGTATAACATTTGGCCTAAGTCTTGAGGGGTAGGGAGAGTTGTGATGAGATTGCTCAAGAGCTGATCAGGAGTTGACCTACTAAAAGAACAAGGCCTGGGTATGCTTGAGTTGTGAAAACCCGACCAGTCGGAATAGGTCAGGCATCACCCCAATTACACATCTTGATTCATATCGGGGATCCTGATCTGTAAGCACCCGATCGGGAATCCTACACCTCACGACACCCAGTGGTCCTACTTCTTCTTTCCCTAGCTGCTGACTGTCACGTCCTCCTCATTGTTGATTGCAACATCCTCCTGATTGTTGACTGCCACATGCCCTTGACTTCTGACTAGCATGTCTCCTTGACTGTTGACTGTCACATCCCCTTGACTTTTGATTGCCACGTCTCCTTGACTTCTGACTGTCATGTCTCCTTGACTTCTGACTGTCATGTCTCCTTAACTTCTAACTGCCACGTCTCCTTGACTGTTGACTACCACATCCCCTTAACTTCTAACTGTAACGCCTCCTTAACTCCCAACGACCTATCCCTACCATTATGCACCGTATCACAAGTCTCCCCCAAGTCTAGTCGAAGGAGGCTTAGGTCCGATTGACTAGACTCGGACACTGGTTTCATTTATTTCGCCATTATGTCCTTAAATACTGCTCTTTTTCCCAAATCCTGGATCGTATAACCTGTTTTAACTACTCAATCAATCTAGAAAGAAGGATCACTTTAACTTCTACATACGATGCTTTCTCCTTCCCCTCTTGTTTAAGAGGAGGCTGATCACCATCCATAGAGTCATACTTTCTCTCTATTGATGCCCCTTACCCATGGATGTGAATTCTGAGTCGCATGCACTGTAACTTCTCTATCAACAACTGGATCAGATGACTCAACTTCTTACCCAAAGGGGTACGGCCTTAGCTGAGATGACGTAGGATAGAGATCTTCAATCTTCTCTTCGCCAAGAAATTGAGGAACTTTGGTTAACTGCTAAAGCTCAGGTCCGGGCTGAGATAGCGTTAAAACAGAAAGCTTATGCAGACCTGGAGAGTCAAGCCCAATTCCTAATCTATTTGAAAGAGAAATACGCCTCTTCTATAGCCCTTCTTCAAGAAGAAAACTGGCTCAAAGAAGAAATCATTGCTCAGCAACGCCGCATTATTCAGTCCACCAAGGCGGAGCTAATTCAGGTGCGAGCTTACTTGGAGCAGGCGGGTCAAATGGAACACCTGTGCCCGAGGTGTCGACCGACTACTGATACTGGAAAAGAACTCTGATTACTTAGATGTCTCCAACGTGAAAATGAGATTTCGAGGGGTGTCCCCTGTATTTTATCAAATAAATGCAAATATGGTTGGGCTTCAGTCAGTGTTTCTTTTTCCCTTTTTTTCCCTGGCACTTCTTTACTTTATGCAGACCCCAAGGGAGGTTAGTGAAAGCTTTGCTTGTTGATAACCTGCTCGGGAGCGAGAGTGTAGAAAGCTGACCCATTAGATATTAGTTATTAAGTATGAGAGTATGCTTACTTATAACTCACGCTAGGGCAAGAGTCCGGAATCTCGACCGAGAGGTCGTTGGGCGTGAGAGCATGCTCACTTATAACTAGCACTGGGGCAAGAGTCTGGAGGCGTGAGAGCATGTTCACTTATAACTCACACTAGGGCGAGAGTCTGGAGGCGTGAGAGCATGCTCACTTATAACTCGCACTGGGGCAAGAGTCTGGAATCCTGACCGAGAGGTCGTTGGGCATGAGAGCATGCTCACTTATAACTCGCACTGGGGTGAGAGTCTGGAATCCTGATCGAGAGGTCGTTAGGCGTGAGAGCATGATCACTTATAACTCGCGCTGGGGCGAGAGTCTGGAATCCCGACCGAGAGGTCGTTGGGTTGTTGGTTGCTACTCGGAAAACCTAATGGTTTCACTGTACAAAAATTTTGTACAAAGGTCTAAACCTTTTCCTAGCTACCATGTGTTCTTTTAAATTAAACTTGGATCGCCTGCGGAACTTAACACGTTTGATCTAAAGTTTAATCTATTTGTTCTTTTAGGTTTAGACTTGGATCTCCTGCGGAACTTAACACGTTCGATCCAAATCTCCTAAGCTATTAATTTCATTAAATATTAGTTTCCAAAATTGCCTTCCAGGACTGCATGGCGAGGCACATGGCCTTCTTGGATATGGGAACAACCACCACCGCCTAGACAAAGCCTTTTAATGAAAGTTAATATTTAATTTCCTTAAATAACTTTAGGTCAACCGAAAAGAACAATCAAATCACAAGGAAAAGGAAAACAAAGAACACTACATCGAAAACAAATTTGAAATACTAATCGCATGCCTCTTGTATTTGGTATTATTTCCAAAAATAACTAGTATGATGCGGAAAGGAAAAATACTAGTTATCCCTTTTAAAAAGACCTCTTGATCTTCTACCGTATTCCTCTTCTAACCTCGGACGTTGTGTGGGCAACGATCTTCCAAGATGAGGACCACCTACCACCTTCTTCTTCCTTCAAGTTTCGGCCAAGCACCAAAATCCAAGGATGAAGAACTTTTTCCACCAACTAAGCTCCAAGGGATGCAAGCTTTCTCCCCTTCTTCTTCTTCTTCTTCTCCAAGTAGTATCCGGCCACCACATAAGCTCCAAGCAAGGAAGAGTTTCGGCCACCACAAAGAGGAAGAGAGGGAGAGAGGATGGCCGGCCACAACAACAAGGAAAAAAGGGAGAGAATAATAGAGGTTGTATCTCATGAAGCCACCCCAACCCCTTCTTTTATAATCCTTAGCTTTGGTAAATAAGGAAATTTAATTACAATAAAATTTCCTTAACTTTCCTTGACATGAATTAATTAAGAAAAATAAAATAAAATTTCCTAAATCTTCATGTCATGGCCGGCCATATCAATAAGAGCAAACAAGGCAATTTCAATTAACAATTAAAATTCTTTATTTGTCTTCGAAAATTTAAAAAAATAAAATTTTCCTTTAAAATCCCTTCATGGTTGATAAAAAGAAATTTCTATAATTTTAATTTTTCTACATGTGAATAATTTATAAAGAAGAAAAATAAAACATCTTTCCAATCTACAAATAAGGAAAGAGATCTAATCTCTTTCTTTAATATTTTGTAGATTCTTTTAAAAGAGATATTTTAATTTTAAATCTCTCCAATAAATTACATCTTTTACATAAGAAAAATTTAAAATTAAAATTCTTTTAAATTTAATGGGGGCCGACCACCTAAGCTTGGGTTCAAGCTAGGGCCGGCCACCCATGAACCAAGGCTTGGCCGACCCTAGCTTGATCCACAAGCTAGCTTGGCCGACCCCTACATCATGGGTACGAAGGTGGGTATAGGTGGGTATAGTACTCTATAAATAAGAGGCTACGATAGGG